>NC_083560.1:120771061-121971061 GCF_019925205.1 Metopolophium dirhodum
TGCGAAATGTATCGAAATCCCAGACTTAATTAATAATAGGTATACCCGCCTTTAAATATCGTTCATAATTCGCTTTTCAACCACGAAACAATCTTCTTCAGTAGTTCAATTTTTTTACCATGTAACCCACGTGTACCCGTATTCAGCGGCGTAAATTGGGTGGTGAAAATGTAGCACGGGTGTTACAAGTTATTATATTTTTGCACCATCAGAATAAATTATAAACATTTGTATACTTATAGTTCTTATTTTCAAAAGTATATATTTGTTTATTAAACGAGTATCTATAAAAATTGTATTGGCGTCTGAAGTATTAGAATAAAAACATTAAAATTTGCAAACTATTTTAAGTTAGAAATTCAGAAAAAACTTTCTATTTATAATATCTAATATTTGTAAATTTAACACAAGATTCTTCATAAGTTTTGCTACCTTTACAAAACAAAAAAGTTTACTGGAAAGTCAAACAATTATTTTATGAGCGCTTGAAGTTAAAATTGTTTTGACGTTGGATTTTCAGTCGTATATCATCCTTATCGAACGACTATCTTATTTTGTTGTAATTAAAAAATTAATAACCATAAATACTTGACATTTTCACCAAATATTTATTTTTTATATTCTATATTATAGAATTATTATAGAAATATTATAGAATCTATAATATATATTTTTTATGGTGAACCAGCCCAGGTGGACTTCTCCACTTTGCCACCCAAGCCAGCTCACCCCTGGGTTTGGCTGATAAAATACAAGGTTGAAATTTATATTATAAATCCATTCTAGTTATATTCGGTATTGTTATAAACCCATTTCATTAGCAATATAAGTATTTGTAATATAAGCATTTCTTTGACATATATATGTAACCATGTATCCGCCGCAAGAACGGTCACGGCCGGCGTATATGGCATTCCGCTGCATGGGCACTTTTGAGCCACAGCGGGCCCGCCCAAGGCGAGTCAGTCGTTGTCAGTCCAACAGAGCCTCCACAAATCCGTGTATTTTTGTATTAACATAGTGTTCAAATAAAGTATAGTGGTTAACTACCTCACTGCGTGTTTCATTTATTTAGTTGTGTAGACGTACATAACAGTATAATCTATTTTTATTTTGTTATTATAGTTCTATCCATGGTAGTTTACTCAATTATAATTAAAATAATAAAAAACTAACTATTCAAAATTAAATTAGCACTCACAAACACTACCTACTATTTAAGTACCTATACACTATCACAATGCCCACAACTAAAAAATCATAATTAAGATAATAAATAAGGTACCTTCATAATTTTTTCTTTGGTAGGTACCTTATTTATTATCTGATACTATCTATTTCATAATAAGACTACCTATATAAACATTGAACATGTATATACAGTTATAGCAAATATGACATTAATCTTAATTAATCATACAGTATACCAATGAACATATTTTCTACATTAATCTTCTTTTCAAAAACGTTATTTTAAAAATAACAAAGTCTTCTTGTAATTTTACATCTACAGTACGGTTGAACATGTAACCTTAGCTGATCTGTATAAAATCTAAGGTGGCAGGTGCACTTTTTTATTTTCCGCAGTGGACTTTTGAGATTTTGTAGTGCACAAAGTGTGTCTTAGTGCACACAATTATAGCCACTGTACACAATTATAATTGTCGAACTAGGGTCGTTATTTTATATTAATAATTATTAAATACAACTATAGGACACTAGGTTAACAATTTTCCGGCTTGAGCTTCTAAGGGAAGTTGGAGTAGTGGTGGGTCTGAAATTAAAATATTTCTCTGCGCCACCAGAAATTGAGGCCAATTCACGCCACTGGCCGTATTCCATCGAAATGTATACAACGTTTCGTGGCTAAAAATACATAAGACATTTTCAGCAGTCCTTGCTTGTATATTATTATTATATATTTTATTGTTTCGTGCGATGCCGTGGGTGCGTGGGCATTAGACTAATTAAATCGCAGATAAACATCGACGGCCGTTTCCTGCTGCAGATAAAAGTCTGCGCACAAAGAGAGTGCCAGCCACCCATCTGGAGCACCCTGCAGCAATTATAACAACACTCAACTACGTACCTATATAAATGCACATATCGCTGCCGATTTCCGCTGCAGGTGCACTTATATGTATTATAATCACTATTACTGTACTATACTCGACGGTTGCTACAGGGAGGCCTGCATTGACATCGCGACTATATATATATTAATAATATTATCGTATAAATATCGTGATATTAAATACGCGTTGTACGCCGACTGCTGTATCGTCGTCATCATTAATGTTATCATTGTAGAACTGTGCCAACAACGACTTCGACGGGGTCGTTCCGCGTTTGACTGTGCAACATTAAAACCGGCGGCGACGCGTGGGCGAAACAAAATCTGATTACTGCTAACGTCGAGAACGATTTTTTTTTTCGCTGCCCTCAGCTCGCCGTCGTTGTCGCAGCAGCAGCAGCAGCAGCAGCAGATTATCCGATTACGGTGTACTATGATATAATGTTATGCTCGGCGGTGTACATATACTCTAATAATATTATGTATATACGCTCGTATACAGTGCATACCTATATAATATGTATATATATATAATGTTATGTACTACACAAAGAGTGTGTAATGGGTATGCGTATAATATAATAATATATTGTGTACGAGGGCGGCTAGCGAATCTCCCCATCGCTCGTCGTTTGTCGCTATATACGCAGTCGTCGTTATCGGCGTAATGCAATCTTCTGGAGCGCGCGGGGGCAATTAGACGCGAAAAACGAAATGTTATCAATACATAATGTTATATTATCGGGGTCCTGGTGTGTGTGTGTGTGTGTGTGTGTGTGTGTGAGTGTGTGTACACGTACATGATATTATACAATTTAAACGACGACTATAAAATGAAAACTCTCCGTCGGTGCACTGCTGGGGCGTGGGTAGGTAAGTACCCCACGTACCGTACTAATACTATATACCTACTGCTCACTGCCACTATATACTACCTGTAGCCTCGAAGCGTTCGTCATTATAATATTATCGCGTTGTGTTTATAATATTATTGTTATATTATTTACGTGCACGACCGTTTTGAGGCACGTGCGCTTGCGCGAGGCGGGGAGCGAGGGGCGGTCGGTCCGTATATTATATTATATTATATACGGATATAACAAACGACTCTCGGCGGCCCTCTTTTATGTTTATATCATTATATAGGTATGGATATAGAGGAGGTAATCATTAAAATCGAGTGATGGTGAATCCGCTGCCAATTTACAATACCTAAATCGTATTATTATTATGACCCGTGCGCGATGATGACGATAGTAATATAATAATATGTGAATGCGCGAACGATGTCGGGCGGCGATGATGGCGTTTACATCACTTAACGACTTATAATGTTTGTGCATTATACTATTCCGGCAATGAGTGTCACGTGCGCACATATCATAGTGCGCATAATAATATGTATAGACGATGTGCGTTAAATATATCTTTTAACTTTTCGTCGTTTGGCGTAGGTAAACCAGCTCATCTTATCATAAAGCGACCCTTTGTGCGAGGGGCTATTATATTTTTGCGATCTAATGAGCCGGCCTTGAATGATTTTTCAGGGTTTGAATAAAACGTACGATGGGGACGATAATAATCCCGACGGGAAACGCTTATCCTCCTGTATAGGTAATAAGGCGAGACGTATACCCGAATTAGCACCGCCTGCCAAATACATACGAAACGCACGTTCTGCACTATACACTCGAAAAACCACTAAACAACTTTTCAAAAACTATGCTATAATAATATGACAGAGCTTTTCAAAAACTATGCTATAACAATATGAAATAACTTTTTAAAAACTATGTTATAGCATATTATTGTACATGCGAAAAAAATTAAAATTGTCTTTTCGGCTCAGGTAAACATAAAATATTACTATCAAGTCTTTAACACCAGGGCATGTAAGATGCACCTTATACATTATTACCTGCATTGGCGGACTGGGAATAAAAATTGGCCCAATTTTGGGCTAATAATAAAATATTTTTTAAGTTATCGGTCCGGAATGCAGCCCAAAATGTCAACAGGCCCAGGCAGAGATCGCACACCCACCACCATAGCCAGTCCACCCTTGCTACCTACCTATTATTATAGTTTAGTATATTATAGTTAGGTAAGTGAAAATTATGATATGATTTTTTCATTATTATAATATAGTTCTGTAACAATTATAAATATAAACGTTACAGTTCGTCTACCGATACCAAATTGTACATTTATATATGCGAACATTTTAGGTGATTTACAAAACACGTATACGTATTAACTTCGTATCCATCATCTATAGACTATAGTCGAGTTTTAATAAGTACAGACTTTGTTAAATTTGTACACGTATATGAAATATGTGTAGTGCTTTGATTTGTTATCAATATTTTTAGGTTTATAATTTCGAGGCTTTTTTTTATAAAGTATATGGGAATCGTTAATGAAAAATTGTTACGAATTTATTTCTTAAGACAAGAAAACGTATTTTACAAGCCATTGCATAGGTAATATAATAAAATAATATAGTTTAGAATATAATATAGGTACATAGAAAGTTTCTTATAAGTTTTCTTCGTACTCTCTACAGAAGAAAATAAAGACATTTCATCCGCTTTGTAAACGTATTTGAGTATTTCAAAATGTTATACGACCAGCCAAGTGAGAAATGAGAATGTATATAATGGTAGTTATAATATTATGTGTTAATTCTTTTAGTTTTGTCTGTCATCAGTTTCCTAATCAAACTCGAAACTCCTTGCAATAGTTGTATACAAGTAATACCTATTCATTTTTGTTTATAATTTATACGGTCAAGTGGGTTTTCAATATTTTAACATTTTTTTTTTTTCAATGAATAATAATTTGATTTAAATGTTTGACAAAAATACATTTGCACTCTTTGCTTCATAATTTCGAAGCGAGATAATAGTGTCCCCGCAACCAATCGCGAGTTCCTGCATGCTTTTGGCCTATAGTTTTATATTTTTATTAGATATTTCTGGTTTCTGTTGATATATACATTTCCAAGATATCAGTTGTATAACCTACCTATATATATTAATCGAATCGAAATCGATCGTTAAATAAAACGCAATTCGTTTTCGGATTATAAATGTATAATATATATTATATTTTAGTATAGCAGGTATCGCATTATATTATTATTTATTAACCACATGCGAATGGCGGATAATACGCTATCGATTTTACGAGCCATTGAAAACAATTATTGTTATATATATTTATAGAGAGAGAGAGAAGTTGTATACGTATGAAAAAAAGTGATAAAAACCACGATATTACTAAAACCTTCAGGTATTCAATACGCACAGGCGAGTTATTATACTGTTAACTGTTAAGTAGTTAAGTACCTGCACACGTATCCTTGGCGTCCTCTTGGGAGGGGGACGAGGGGCAAGTGCTCCCCCCAAAATTCAATAGTAGCGGGCTGGGAAGTATTGCCCCTAGCTGTTTTAAGCTCCAAATTATTGTATATTAGTACACATTTTTTTTTTTTTTATAGCATTTTGCTCGAATACTATTTTTAACATAAATATGCTTTTGGGCTTGGTACAGATATTTTATTTAGAACCGACCTTGCGAAACAGACGTTTTTGTTGTCATGTTACCTACTTATTAATAAAAATATATTTATGATTCATAGATTTTCCCTGTAGAGGAAAAATATCGAATACCAAGCGTGTTATGGTATTTTCTGTGTGCGTTTGTGTCATACGCAATTACAGTAACTATAAGTCGTTAAAATATCTATATTGTATAGGCGAAGGTATATCACTCTACACGTATTAATATACTCATTATAATAATCAATAGGTAGGTGCACATGTACTAACTAGTTATAGATATAATATTTTTTTCCTAATTTAACAAAACTTCAAGGACGCACTGCTATATAATATTATGTAGTGTTAACTGTAACATATATATATATATATAGATTTATTATTGGTAAATAATTTAGGGGTAGAAATCGCGTTCATTCACCATCACCATTATACTTTTAGACACAATAGGTAATAAATATTTATTATATTTTGCTCCCCCCCCCCCCTAAACAAATGTATTACTCTAAAATACACCACTGCGCGATTCCGTAGTTAAAGCAACTTATTTTGTGTTGTATTATTATTTTAGCCAAACGTTTTGCTTTATTTGATTTCGGTCAGGGGTTTTTTTTACCTTTACCGTTTTGCCGTAGGTATATCTTGATTGTGGACATTTTTATTTTTTTCTCTTCACGTTTGCCGCCGGAAACGTTTTTTTCCGGTCTCGTCCACCGCTGGCGATTAAAAAAATACCTTTCACGGAAAGTAGAAGAATAAAATAAAAAACAAAGATATTGAAGACGGTGACAACTACAATAAGCTTACCGTGGTCATAATATATATTTTTACTTTTTTTATTCGCCATTGTCGCATTTTTATAAAATAAACCTACAAAAACGACGAAAACGCTGCATAGAAATTCCACGTGGTATTTATTTCAACCAAGAATGTGTTCGCGTCGTCGTTCCTCCGATATTATTATAACATATTATAATCTATTACATTTTTATATATGTATAGTCGTATAGGTTTGGTACCTTACATTGACATCGGTTGAAGTAACAAACCAGGTATAATAATCTGAATTTGTAGGTTCCAAGAGTACTTCTATATGGTACATTTGTAATTTTATATCGGTTATTATGATGTTCTTTTCATTGGCACCCCCACTCCAATAATTTTGCATGGTTATAGATTCAAATGGTCTATAGATCAAGGCGCAATGTTGACAGTCTTGACAATTAGTGAGGATTCAAAATTGGTCAGGTTAGGCTGTCTGAAAATTCAGAAAATTGGCTTGAAAATATAATATGGTACCGAAAGAACTCTGCGCAGTTGTTAAATGTCCAGATTTATAATGCAGATGAGACGGGACTTTTATAGTTTTGTTCATACATTATATTATGTTTAGGTATATGTTGCAGTGTGATGGAACTTGGATGCATATTTACAGTTATTATTAGTACATACCCGAGTCACTAATTGAACTTTATTTCTTATTATAAACGATTTCATAATATTGTTTTACGCAGGTATCTGGTTTTTAGGGGGTTAACATCCCACGGGACTTGGCAAATTCCAAATTCTAAAATTTAATAATTTCTGGCAATATTTTCAATAGCAATAAACGTTATACAAATTTCAAAATATAACAAGAAGAATAACACTTGAGTATAATATATTATATAGGTATACGGTTCGGCAAGTTGATGGAAAAAATATATTTTCGCTTATTTTTTTTTGTTCTATGGTATACCAAATTCCTTGGAGTTTTACTGTTGCGTACGCATTGAGATAACGTCGCGTCGATCCGACGTGCGTACAATAATGTGTAATAATACAGTCGCGGTCTGTTTATACGGACCGTCGAACGCGCATTTCGAGGGTCGTTCAAAAAATGTGTAACGCCCGAAAACCACTCAAGACCCGCGACCGCAATATATATATCATCTGATATCGAGTGTGTAAGACCATATAATATATATATAACGTCGCAGTAATGTGTGAGTATACGGTTAAGTGTTCACCACCACGCGACCGCTGGTTTGCTCCGTCTTTTTTACCGTATCCCGTCTCCTTTTGTGGCGGGACAAAAAAAAAAAAATAAATAATAAAAATAACAATAAAAAGACCCTTTTAACATATTATTATTATTATTATTACTATTATTATCATTACTATACAATAGCAGCCACCGCTGAAACGACGATGAGTATAATATAATAATATACGCGTACAAGAGATGCACAAGGCTGCACATTTACGAACGGTGCGATCGTTCATAATTTATTATACGATATAGGTGCCTATGTACATTTAATGTGTAGGCATCTTCTCGACAACGTGTCTGAGCGTCATGTCATATTCTGTAATATAAACAGTGCTTATAATGTGTGGCGAATAGGCCAAGCGAACAACCGCTATTCTATTGCAAAACGTTTCGATCGGTCCGTATCATCATAAAATAACATAATATTTATTGCCAGAGGCCAGAAACGAATTCCACATAGGTACCAGAAAATCTGTGTTAAACAACCGGACAGTTTTCGGGTGTTAATAAATTAATCTCTTAGTTACAAAAATCAAAATGTATAAATAATCTAATGTAAATTATTCAATGTAAACTAACAAGCTTGTAGTTGATTGGACTAAAAAAAAATTAGATATTTCTTGTATTATATTTTAATTTATGATATTATTTCCAAAAGTCGCATTAAATCCTACGATATACAAGTGTATTTACACGATGTCAAAAATTGATCTTCTGAATAGTTTTAATAATATGGTGAGGTAGCAAATCGGCGCAAATTGCTGGCGTACCCCCCCCCCCCCCCAAATATACAATTTTTAATTGTGTGAGATCAAAACCTCTCTTAGTTTTGATCAGCGATAAATATCAGCTCGAAAAATACAATTGAAATTCACTATCAAAAAATAAATCATTATTTTAAAATGTCGATACAGATGCTTTGCATTCCTCTACCGGGCTCGAGGCTTATTCCTCACTTACGTTCTTTTGACATGTAAGCTCATTAATATTATGTATTGCACACTCTCATCGCAGAGAGGGCTCAGACGTAATTCGGCGTGTTTGAACATGTTGTTCGAGAGTAGGAGGTAATGAGGAAACGATCGCAATGAATAAACGACGTACGTGGAGTTGGCCTATCCTGTGTATATCAAAAAAGCTCGATTTTGATGAATCTCAATTATTATTAAATATTCATGGTATTTAGTTTTCTATAGCTATCTTGATATATGTATATATATATATATATATATATATTTCTTCTGTCCATTTGTAAGTATTTAAACTTCTCCTAAACGGCTGCACCGATTTTGATGACAATTTTTCTGTGTGCTTGAGAAGGGCCTTGAATGATTTAGGTTCATAATTAGACCCGATAGGCCCAAACCGGGCTCCACAGGGATTTTGAGATGAACGATGGAAATTTTTGTTTATAAATGGTTGCTACTTGTTATTGATAAGAAATAATTAGTAGAAATTATTATTATTTTTGTATATAAATAGTTACCATTAGTTACTTGGGCAGATGAGGTATCATATAACACGTTATATAAACTTTATGGTTTTAAATAAAGAAATTATATCTTAAAACAAATATGTAAGTTGAATTTATATTTGTAGCTATTACATAGGTAGGTAGGTACTAGGTAGGTACTCAAAAACTACTTAACCGAATTTGTGAAAATTTCAAATTGTTCTTGGAGATATCAAAAATGTTTATAGAGTAGTTTGATGTGCACGTTCTATTTATTCCGCAAGTGATATCAACCACAAATTAACTGTTCATCATGGTCGAATTAGTTCGGAAAGTGACGCAAGTTTGTCTCTGAACTGAGCTAGGTAGGTACACCAAAACCAAGACACACTTAA
The DNA here is from genome assembly GCF_019925205.1 of Metopolophium dirhodum. Lineage (NCBI taxonomy): Eukaryota > Metazoa > Arthropoda > Insecta > Hemiptera > Aphididae > Metopolophium > Metopolophium dirhodum. The sequence continues at coordinate 120,780,579 of NC_083560.1, forward strand.
ATGTTTATATATAATATACATTTTGTATTTTTTTTCATTTTTTCACGGGCAAAATAGGATTATACAACTAAAATTGGATGTTGGTTCATCCGAAATTAGTAGCCTCAAAATACGACTGGATCGTTTTCAATAAAATTTATATCAATAGATTACTTGAAACTTATAGAGAGTGTTTATAGCTCAATATTGTTCAACTTCTATAGGCTATAGATTGCTAGAAGGGTACCTCATACATAATCTTTATTCAGCTTTCGAAAAAAGAAAATTTTTTTTGTTTTTTTAAATGGTTGCAGTTTGTTACATATAACATATTATATTAATATTATAATAAGTTAGAAGAAATATTATGATGGCATATCAATTTTGAAAAAATATATTTATTAAAAAATACAAGTCTATATATAATCACGGTTGTAGCTATATCCATAAAGTATATGATCTGTAGATTACATATACAACAATATTATTCTTTTGGAAAATGTTATTTTCGACCGGCCGGCGTGTCATATTATTATTATTACGAATAATAATAATAATAATAATAATGATACGGTGATGACAAGATTGGACGCACCAGTTAACAATAAAGTTAACAACGACACTTGAAGCTGGAATTCTTTAGAAAGTCTCATTCCAAAACCTATAACTTTTAATGTCTTACAACCTAATATATATGGTTTCAATTTGTGGTCTATAGGATTTAGAAATTAAGTAAATTTGAAACCAAGATCAGAAACATAAAGCAGTAAACACGAGATAAACTCGTAGGTCATTATTTTACATTTAGCAATATATTGGCGAAAGGTCAACCTAGTTGAACCATTCCACAACACTGTCCAAATAATTTTCTAACTATATGCAATCATCAATTGAAGTAGTTTTCAAATATAGCCATCATCAGCGAAAAAATCAAACTTATAAAGCTTTAAAAACAATTAATATTATTTAAAAATAAAGATCATTAAAGTAGCGACAGCTAGGTAGGTCCTGTGTTACAACAGTACATTTTTTTTTTGGCTGTCATAAAAATTAGAAAATACTGTACACTGAATAATATTTTAAAAATATTTTAAAGAACTTTGCCACTTTCTTAATATTCAATATGATTCTGTGACGGGGTTAGGGAACCTGTTATATTATATAGGTAATTCAGTGAGGGTTTTCAGAGCCTTTTGAATTATATTTTAACCGTAACTCAGGAGTTTCAGAAAATATAGTTTAAATACTAAGTTTCAGTTGATATGTTTTATTATGATTACACAGTTTTTAATTAAATATTAAATACAATATAACGAAAAATTTACGAGTGATATAGACATCCGGAGTTTCTTAGTGTGTGGGCTGCTGTTGTTCGGTAACTATCGAACTTAACATTGTGGGTGTATATATATTAACAGTTGTATACAATATGTGTATCTGGATGATTTAATATGTATAGTAAGCCTTCTTCCTTATTATCAATATTAATTATTAATTATGTTTATACTTCTTAGTTTATACCTAGTACCTATATGTAACAGCGTCCCACATATGTGATCCACTACAAAACTAATAACACTTAAAGGTACTAACAATGTGTCGCCTAAGTCCACACAAATATACAATTATTCCTATAATAGTTTTGCCAAAGAACCACATAACCTAGAATAGTATAATAATGTATTGCATAAAAGCGATACCGATGCAGAATTCCACTCTTTTCGGTCGCACTGCAAACACCAACACAAAGTAGTACCTAATTATAAATCTCCATCATTCTACAATTTTAACCGATACTTCAAACGCCCTGGCCGGACTATGACACTTGTCCATGCACGTGGTTAATATCAAAAAGAATAATCACTATATCAATCTGTTGCCACCCAGAATTTTAACCCAAGTTGCGCCTTTATATCACTCTTTGGCCTTCACTACGCTGTTCCACGTTGAACACGTTGCCCTTAAGGAAAATAACCAAAACCTCCATATGAATACAGTGCTAAACTCTGCTGTGGTTATCGAAAACCACACGCAAAATAGTCCGTCCCAATGGTACACATGTGGAGCATATGGCCATACGCGTAACTATATTGCAGTCAATGTGTGTTTAAAGCGGAAAAGATAATATTACACTGATAAGTGCACCAAAGATCGTACTCTTCTGGTTAGATATGCACTATTATCTTGTGCACATGTAGCATACAAATATCATATTATAATATACAAAAAACGAAAGAATCCATTAATAAACCGGCAAACACAACACATCCCCACACGTCTTTACGTATCCAATAGGGGAAATGCACCTAACCTCGTCCGTTCCATCATACGCTAGCATAACAGCCGCCCATCCAACATCCAATACTTCAATGTCAAGAATTTTGTACGATTTCAAAACCTTATTAAGCCCTTTAATCTCTCTACTTATCATCCTTTTAAAGAAACTCACAACAAACTTCCCATAATGATCATTAATTTCAATATCAAATTTCTTATCTACAAACCTCATTAAAATTATCGTTATCTATATTTAATGCCCTTGCTTTATTGTAAATCTAATAGCTGTTATCTTAATTGCTTTGTAAACATTAGTATTATATCATTAATTACTTAAATGTCATACGCTGTATCATATTAAATGTTATTACACTTCTAATAACATTAATTTGCTGAAACATATTTAAATAAAATAAATATAAAAAAATTAATATTTATATATCATACCTTATAAAAATATACAATTGAGATATTTTAATTAGAGTTGTTAAATGTTTTAAATAATTAAATAGGATAAATCTATTTTTATTTATTATTTACGTACCTACCCCTGATATTCGGGGGTAATTTATTTTTTATAATTGTTTCAACTTAGATATCCAATAATATGTATATCACATGTGGAGATTGTAAATATATTTGTGGATGAACACTGAACACTATGAAATTAGCTGTTGTACATTATGTGAAGCTTTCTGTATAGCATTTGTTTTTCTATAGATTTATTGTATTTTGTTTGTTATATGTGTATAATATTGTAAAATTTGTAACATAAATAAATAAAATTTAATAAATTTAACGCACAGAATCATGTTACAAAAAAGGTAATATACATATAATTGAAATTTATTATATAGATACTAGATAGGTATAGTAGCAGTGGTGGATTTAAGGGGGGTAGAAGCCCCCTCCCCCCCATTGGCCTAGCATCTAGATTAATAAATTGGGGTGTTTTTGTATATTTATGTGGTAAAACTTAAAAAAAGACAGTGGGCGCAAAACAACATTTTAGATCCACCACTGTATAGTACTGTTACGTACTCACGTATTAAGTAATCATATATTAACTATGTACAGCACCGCACGTTTCTAATAATATTTGACAATATAACTAATAAGGCAATTAGTATAGTATAACATGTGGAGGTCGTTGCAAAAGCGTAGTGAAAACAATTAAACTATAGAAGGTGTTGTCATACGTATCTTTCCTGGAAAGCCAACACCCATACGAAGGATACGAGTCGACCAGCATACCAAATACGAGACCCGAACTCTGTCTCATGACCAAGCTTAGCCATAGTGGCCATACGACCATACGACCACCCACTCCAAAGGACTCAATCATATATATAGAAGCCCAGGACAAGAACTCGTCAGACGATTATACAGTACGGGTTGAGCTATAACCATCAGACGGTTTAGGGACATTCAGAGTCAGGTCGTAATACCACTCACAGTTTAAATTCTATATTAGAGGCGTAACACCACTCTTTTACACCATAAATTATAACATTGTATTTTTGTACTTCGTTAATAAACATTCATCATAACCTAGTACATGACGTATTTCATTTCTGCGTTGATAGTAGCGTTGATAGTACCTAGGTTGAAAGTGACCAAAATAAGTATAAGTATCGTCGAAGTTTGCATATTATATTATAGGAATTTATAAGCCTGGATATTGATTTTACGAAATGGTAAAATATGGAAGTAGGTATGATAATATTATAAACAAAGGCATCCACCAGAAATAAATTTAGGCACACGGAGAGATCCATTTTTGACTATAGGTAGGTACTTAAATTATAATATTCACATATATTATATAGTTACCTACAGTGGAATTTTTCGGATTTCAAATTATCTATGAATAAAAAAAAGGTAATATAATATTCAATAAAATGTTATTTTTTTCAATGTAAAAAGTTGAAAGTCAGTAAACATTTTTTTTTTTTAAGAGGTGGCTTTAAGTTTGTTAGCCTCCTAGCACAGCATAATATAATATACTTTTTAAATATTATGTTTTTTGTTTGGATTCATATAAATAAACTAATAGATAACAACTAAAATAATTTTACTCTGCTCGTTTATTATTTAATTATGCCTACCTCTAATACGTCATTACGTCAACAAGCTGCTTAATAAACGCCATCAGTTCTCACTATCTGTAATCTTGCTTTAGTTTAACATACCCACCTGGCCATCAAGTAACAAAAAATATTTTTAAATTGAATATTGATGTGGATATTTTATTTATGCTGTAAGTCGTATTATTATTAAATTGGTCTATAACACTTAAGTGCAGCTGCAGTGAAAACTGCACATTGGAAAAAAAATGTCCAAGAGGGTAAACTGTCGATACTTCATACTTGCCTACTCACTATGCAGAAGCGATTGATTAAATAGATTGTCTCATTATAAGATAAATTGTACGATATGAAATTATACGTTTATCTACGTTACTTGACAGATCCCGACGTCATCACTAGCTATTTTAACTATTTGAAATCTAAACGACGAATCAGGTAAATGGTAAAAAAATACCGAATAAAATATTGGTGTTTAAAACTTTAAAATAAATATTTTATTATTTTTTATCATAAATTACCTACACACTTAAATGTTTTGTTTTTAGTCATTGTTATTATTATTATTGTTAATTTAACAATAATTAATATGTATATTTTTTACTCTTATATAGCATATACCTAATCGACAATTTTCAGGATTTAAAGAAAAATGTTCAACACAAATAAGAAATCTTTTACATCAGCGATATAACGAAAACCATCGTACAAAATTAATCCTTCATCATATCCAGTTGCAGGTAGACAATATAGGATATGCTAGACTTTTATAATTCTGTACCTAATGTTCTTCATTGCCGCCAGACTTACGGACCTTCCGTTTATTCGGACTTTTTGCCTAATAAATATCGACAAAACGATACTGTATACCTAGCTGTTGTAGTACCTACCTACTTACCTATCTATATTATAGACGCATATAGCATATTATTTCAATATAATACATCGTAAACGCCCTCGTGCATCATTATTTTGTTTCATTATTATAATTTAATAATAATGAAATCACTGTAGGTGTATGGGTGGGTGGGTGTGTGAGTGTGTGTGTGTGTCTGTCTGTGTGTATAGGTCGCGAGGGGTGTTTCGACGACGTTTCATCGAGGACCGTTTTGGCGGAGTCGCGCCCGCGGATGATTGTGTGTCTACGTCGCATAAATCCGCCGAAAGAGATGGTGATCATCACCCGGCACAGTCGAACACGCGCCCGGGGGGCGAGGATCAAACGTCGTATATACCTATGGTATAACCTCATTTTATATATTATTATATGCGCTCGCGCATGTGTGTATACCAGCTATAAGTATGGTTAGACCCGCCGAAATCTCCTCTCATTCCCTCAGAAGAAAAAAAACCACTGGAAAGACATTGCCCGGAGCACTACGTCGGCGGCATACGTTTTTCTTTGTGCGACTCGCCCACTTTGGTATATTATTTTGTATTATTTTATACGCAGGCATTATTATTATTACGTTTTTTTTTATATATATTTATATATAGGTAGGTACGTTCCCACCGTAAACGCAAGCGAGAACAAAAACATCTATATAGATTCTAATATTCATATTGCATATACTTATATGATATAATGGCGGATATCTGTGCTCGCGTAGTAGCTAGGTACTGAATGATGTACATTATATAATATAATATTATATTATATCCATTATTATTACCTTATACCTATTAAAATAATTACGCCTTTTAAAATTTTTAAATCAAGACCCAAAGCAAAAATAGATTCTTTTACCTTCAGAAAAATGTCATTACCAGCATACATGTATCTTTCATAGAGTGGACGGAGGCAAATTCTTCGGCCGTTTCAAAAGATTCATTGACTCCGCGAACGAATAAAAGCACCCGCGCTGAGTCTGAAGTGTCGGTAGATTCATCCAAAGCAATTGAAAAATATTTAAAATTTTAAAACTTTTAGCAGTATCTTTTAACTGACGAACAATATCATTTCCGAGATCTGTGACACGTCACGCAATTGTATTCGCTGACAAGCTAACACCGGTGAATAAATTGATTTTATCGGTACAAATCTCTTCGATTGTCTTCAAAATGCACTCCTTTACAATTTTATCATCAGTACAAGGTTTTTTGGCTATCGCCAGAGTACGAGCTACTTGGAAAATTGCTTTTACACGATATTCATTTTGACGTGACTGATTTGTAAATTTTACTGTTGAGCTAGTAAATTTTGTCTTAAGATTTCAAACTTGCGTGATCGTAGTTTACCAGATAGCTCGTTATATGTAGATGCGTGAAGGTTTCAAAATGTCTACGAATATTATATTCTTTCAAAACAACAACCCTTTCCTTACAAATAACACATAAAGCAAAATTATTTTGGTCAATGAAGAAGTAGTCATTATTCCACTTTTCATTAAAAACACGGCACTTCGTGTCGACTTTCCGTCTTTTACTTAAACTCATATTTAATACCAAATACAGTACAGAGCACAACACTCGATAAGAAACAACACTAAACTGCAATAATTATAAAATCTGATTCAATATTGTACCAATATATTACAGTGGACTTGCGCAGTTAGAAAAACCCGGCGATCACATGCTCGATAGCGTTACTATCATAACGGAAAAAGTCGATCGTATCTTATATCTAACCATCACGTAACTTCCGAGTACAATGCAAGTCAGATAAGTGTGATCGACGAGTTTTTCGATTATTAGTTAGTGTTACAATATATGGAGTATGACTATTGTAAGTTGTTATGAATAGGTAACGCCAAAAATAAAATAAATTAAAATCAATAAAAACTAATATGTTATTTTCAAAACATTAATTAGCTTGGCTAGCCGTAGGTTGGAGACCCCTGGTCTAATATACCATATATTATACGATCGAAGGACAGTAAGAGTAGGTGTTAATAGAATCGCAAACGTTGTTGTATTCATTTTTAAAAATTAACGAGTTTATATTTTCAGTAATTGGTATGAACACTGCTGTTCAACAGTGTTATACTTCATCAATTCGGACAGTGTTTGCCGTTTGGTGAGAAGTCAGGAAATATAAAGAATGAAAACGCGAGCGCGAATACATAAATTATGCTGTGCCTTAGTGGTGGTGTGGCGAACATTCTTCAGAGATTAGTCTAATGTTCCACACACCCTCCCAAAACCCGATAAAGGCATTAACTGTCATAAGTATAACTACCTGTCGTAGTAAATACTAAAATACTAGTTAGTACTAAATGATTAATCCATTCGCCTTTACAAACCACCCCTTAAAATACTCTAAGGCTGCCGACTTTCGATTATCCCCTTCATCACGCCACTATAGGAGCAGCTGATTTCTTATTTTATCCCAGTGGCATATTTATGGAGGGGGGACAAAAAGGGCATTCTTTTGGTTAATGCATATTCATTTTTGATTATATAATATAAACACTTTACTTATTTTTCGTTTTATAAGCTAACTTTTTAGTTTCTGACGAGTGACAGTATTATGTAGTATCCACACACTCGTATTACCTTAAAAATACTCTCAACCACTGAACTAAATAACTCGAAAACTCTTACATTTTTTTAAGAACAGCATACACTCTGTATATTATCAACACGATATGGTCGATGTCCTATTGACGATTGAAAGCTTATCAATTATCAGGCCGGTGGGAGGTGGATCTGTTACGGGGAACTAGTAAAAAAATGTATAAATGATACACAGCGTCCCCGTTACATCTTATCTTTATTTAATGGCGATCGAATGAATGGAGTAGGAATGCATAAAGGATAAACAAGCAGACATATATATTCAATTTTATATATATATATATAAATATATATGTGCAGTGCACACACACTAAATAAACACTCAATGTTATAATCCGTAATAGGTATAATAGTATGGTAATATCTTCACCAAAATCAGTGTTAATCATAATATAATTGTTAGTTCCATTGATCGGGCGACCGCATCACTTCCAGTTTTTAGCAGACAACGGGCGAAAAAATAGCGTCAGGAAAACAATTATTTTAGTGTTGGCATTTGTTGTTACATTGATTTGGAAGAAAACAATGGATTACCTTACACTGCCATTTATTAGGAACAGATGACAGCTCTTTGTCCATAGGAAAATCACATACAAAATTTTGAATTTTTTTTTAGATTTTCATTAGGATGTTTGCTATTATTTTTCTTACCACTCCTGTATTAAAGCAAACAAAACAAAAATTAAATAAGATCAAGCCGTTTTTGATTTATAGAGGGACTAACGAACAACAATTTATTTCATATATAAATAGATTGCGTTTCAATAGATTATCACCAAATAAAAATATAATAACATTTTTTTTTTATGTATTACCTTATGTAATAATATATCAATATTGTATCTGTTTGATTTCATGAACTATAATGAATATTTTAGAATTATAATCATGATTCGATTGGATTTTAGATAGATGATTTTTATTAAACTGAATGCCATTCTCCATCTTCTGTTTTTAGATTCTAAATTATTATTATTCTCTGTAGGTGCCTATTGTAAACATTCTAAATGATTGTTTTATTTGATTAACATTTATTGTGGAACCTACTTCAAGCTTCGTATATTAATAAAATGTAATAATTTGTGTTACACATAATCCTATAATATAATATAAGACGTACCTACCTAAATAAATACAGTAGTAATCACTCGATAATTCGAACCTCGACAATTCAAAAAACTCCATAAATCAAACTAAACGCTGAGTCCCGTGAGAAAACCTCTATAATTAAAAGAAAATATATGTGTTCCGGTTCCCTCGATAATTCGAAATGTCTGTCGGTGGGACACACTCTACAATTAGAATTTTTTTCCACGAACCTCTATAATTCGAATTTCCTTAAATGCGATTATAAAATGTAAGTCCATATGTATGTACATATAAATATTATATACAATCTAGCACCTATTTGACGTACTCGTAATGAAACTAATAACGACGGTGGTTAAATATTATCGTAGTTTATACATGTTATCGTACCTTACCTACCTAATCTAAACTTTAATATGTATATATAATAAATAAATGTAACACATACAATTTTTCACCTCTCTTTAATTCGAATTAATTTGTTTTCCCTCGATTATTCGAACACTCGATAAACCGAAAACCTCTATAAATCGAATTTTTAACTCGGTCTCCTGAATTTCGAATTATAATTATCGAGTGACTACTGTAAATAACAATACAAAAAAAATATATACAAGTTAGGTATATATTCATAAAATAAAAATAACGAATAATGAATAAATTGTACAGTTATATAATTTCAGCTAAATAGATATAAAATAAAATTCAATTTATGTGAAGCAAAATAGGTAATATATGCCGTCGCTCATCGTCCATGTGTGCCACTGCGTACTCGGTAACTCCAAAAATGGTCCATTTATATCCGCTTGAGAGTACTTTTTTTCCTAAAAAAATGGCCTTGGAAATAAAGTCTATAAGAAGTTATAAGCGAGTTCAAAACACTTATGCAGTAGTAAACGTCAAATAATATAGTCAATAATCATTATTAAAAAGATTATCTCCAATGCTTTTTTTTATAATTGGTAAGAACTAACGTTAAATAACTAGAAACTTCACGCAACCATTTGTTTAACATTTTTTTAACATAATATATTATAAGTTTTTGGGCTGGGTATAGATATTTAATTTTTCTAACTTTTTCGTTGTCATGGTTACTTATTAACAAAAAATATATTTAATTCATATGTCGCCCTCGTAGAAGAAAAATATCGAGTAGCGTGCTTTTCTTATATAATTCATAGAATAATAATAACTGAGCTATCTATAGACATTTGATATGTCTTCTTTTTTAGTTTATCGATTTATTTCGATAAAGTCATTTTTTGTTGATCGAAAATCTTGAAAATGTGATCCAACTTACAAAGTCCCCTGTAAGTAGTTTATGATGCAATCATTTAAAAATATCAACAATAATATAATATATAGGCATGATTAAATGTGAATTATAAATATTTGAGGTAAATCAACATTTTACAAAATCACATGCTTTTAGAAATTATTTTGCACCATTCTATGACGTTACGTCATATATTATTTTATATCCAACTATATAAATGTGAAATAAAACTAATTATTAAAATAATAATAGTGTATAATAATACAAATCAACAAACATGCCCGATTAACCAATAGCAACCAATATAATATAATGCACTATTATTATTTTAATCTGCTACAATAAACTAAATTTTTATTTTATTATTTAGTTTATTTTTTTCTGGACAGATTCTGGCGCCACTGTTGTATTTTTTACATCCAAATTTCTTACTTTTCTGGTGGATTTTCCTAAAATGTTCTTTCATAGAAACCTTCCTCGTGAAATACTCATTCGTTTAAAAATAAAAATCAAGAAGATCTGATAAGTAGTTCCAGAGTTTAGCCTGTACAGAGATTTTTCATTTCACATTTATATAGTTAGATATATATATAAATGAATGTTTGTGGGTATATAAGACCTCTGGGAAGAAGATAGACTAATTTAAAAAGAGTTAATTTTTTTTTTTTATTCATCGGATTTTAGTACGATTAGGATAGGATTTTGTATTAATGGATTATATTAATCCACCGTAGGTAGGATTTACCGTAAGTAAGAATGACAAACTTGGTATAACTTTGATACTTTAGAGTAAAATCATACACTTACGAACAAACAGCACTAGATTGCCTACCTGATAATGTACTGCTGCAAATCAGAATTTTTATTCCGGGCATCAGAAAAGTTAAGGTAAATTTTGAATACCATACACCGAATTTTAAATAACCAACTGAACAAAGTTTGACTCATATAGAGTTGGTACATTTAAAGGGCAACGAAGTGCACGGGATCAGCTAGTATTGTATATAGTTAAAAGCCAAACAATTACACATACTGTTACAGTATTAAAACCATATCAACATTTGTGAAAAATGTTTCCATATTATGTTTGTATCTTTTATACATTTAATTATGTCAAACACGGTTTTAAGATGATTGATGACTATTTTTGAAACACAGACAACTTAAACTATTTTTTAAACATTCATTTAGATCAGTGTTTCCCAAACTTTTTATCTTTACCACTCAATGGCAAAAAAAATATTGTTACAAAAGTATGCAATGAAAAATGAAATTTATGAAATTTGTTTATAAATATATATAATGTATAGGTACAAATGAAAAAAAATATCTTATTGAGATGGATGTGGTTAGTGTTTTGCTAGAAGTTCGTTGATATTAGGTTCGATTTTCGTAAGCAGCATTCTTAAGTCCCCACGATTAGTTATTTGTAACTGTTGTCTTTTTTTAGTGAGTAGATTGGTTATTGCACTAAATCCGCGTTCAACCAAGTAGGCTGATGGGAATGCGATCAAAAATGTTTGTACAACAGCCCACAATCCAGGATAAATTATAGGTATCTACTTTTGTAGCCAGAATACATGGTAACCTTCCTTGAACTTTAATTTTAATTCCTCATTTGTAGTTACTTCTATCAATTCTTCTTCTAATTTCGTAGAATCTATGGTTTCTTTATTTGAAAATGGATCTAAAACCCATTTGGGGATGTCCATTTTAAGAATATCCTCAAATCGTTTATTACGAATAAGGTCGGCATTCGCGAGTGTGCTAAATACAAAAATAATTCAGATAATTTAGATCACGTAGGTTGTTTCTGTTATCGCTAAACGACAGATTATCAACGAATGTCGATAGACGACGAACGATTAATCTAAAAATACAAAATACACAATTCAGATAATTTGGATCACGTACGATATTTCTGTTATTGCGATAACGACAGGTGAAACTGTCACCACCCCCTTTTTTTAATTAAATGCCCCCCCAATTAAGCTTGTAACTTCCATTGCCCCCCTGGATAGCTCTAGCGCCCCCAAGGGGGCGATATCGCCCACTTTGAGAAACACTGATTTAGTTCTTCTGTCCTGATGTTATTAATTTTTTTTTGCACCATCGCATACTTCTGAATTAGTATTATTTATAATAAGTATTATAATTAGTATCTCAAGTATTTACATTTTTTATTTATATATATTTTTGTTTCGTTTTTTATTTCAGCAACAACATAAATACTATTATCGGCCCCTTTACATGATATGTTATATTGCAGACTCTAATGTGGTCCTGTATTTAGCATAGGTACAATGATTTATCATCAAATTCAAATTGGGCGCATCCATTACCTTGACCTATATACATAATATAATACAACGAGTTTTTCGGATTTTTGCATTGAATACCTACCCTAAATGCAGCAGTTATTTCTCTGGTCCAGGCGAATGCGAAATGTGTTTTTCTACGGTTTCCGTCATCAGATAATAATATGTGCATCATCGTATGACAATGATGGGGGGGGGGGGGGTCATACGCATTATTAATTTATGTAATAATATATATCACGTGCGTGGTGCATAAGGCTCGTACCGCGTTTGTCAGTCTGTATATACAGTGGGGTGGTGTTGTAACCCTAGAGGAAAGGAAAAAAAAAACCGCAAACGATTTCATCTCGTTTCAATTATTAAGTAATATAATATTACTAATATTAATAATAATAATAATAATAAAAACGCGTGTATACATAAAACGGCAACGACGGCGACGACGACGATGTTGCGTTTGATTTATCTATATATATATATATTATATATTATGATATCCGAACCCCCTGCCCCGCCCCGGTGCGTGTTGTGTACCATCATTAGTTTTCGTGCACGCGCGCGGGCCCCGGCCAATTACCTAAGCGGCGGCGGCGTTCGAGTCCCTCGGGTATTAAAACGCGGCGGGTCTTTCGTTTGGAAGAAAAAATAAATAAATAGTAATAATGATAATAATAATAATAATAAATAAGCGGTGGCGCAGCCGGTAATGAAATCGGCGAGTTATTTCGCGCACGCACGCCGCGGAAAAGTCTTTTGTGTGCGCGCTCGGTCGCCCGCGCGCCGCCGAAACGGCCACCGCGGAAGCCATCGCGAGCGGATTGCGGTGAAAATTGAAAAATAGTATAATATACGCGCCGCACGTGCCCGGCGGCGCACGTGCCGCCGCGCCGTTTCGCGTCGGGTCGATGATTATTGGCCGCCGCGGCGGCGGACCTGCTGCAGCAGTCGTGTCGCCGTCGTCGTCGTCGGGTGCTCCTCTCCCCGCCTCACATCAGTCTCAGAGAGCACACTGGTGGAATACCGCCGGACTGTTGTTCATAACGCCATCGTAATAACAATGATGATTTAGCTTAGAGAGTATAATATAATTATTGATGAATTCGAAAATCATTGGAAGAAAATTCGAACAATGTGAGTGAAGAAAACGCAGAGAACGGCGTAATAATAATAATTTATGATAATATGTGAATTTATCGCATGATTATGGAGGCGTTAAAGGTACTTACACCGGGCCACATATTCTTTAGGGTCTCTTGGCCCAAAGAAAGTGTAATTTTAATAAAAAAAAATAATACATATTGTTATTCTAAAATAAAAATGTTGGTTTTAAGAAGTACAAAATTGTATATGGGTCGTGACTGCTTAATCAATTGTCGTGGTGGCTATGGCGTCATTTTGTGTATGCAATGTTTGAATTAGGAATATGTACATTTTCATGACAATTTTGTATTGTGAAAAATTTCATGAAAATATTCATCAACATTTTCAAAAAGTTGAAAGATATTATGAAAATTTTATAATTTCTTATTGAATAAATCCCTTGATATTATATAGTTATAAATTTATAATATAGTTAAAAATTTTTCTCTTTTTCGTTGTGAAAATTTAAGGAATCTATGCTAAATTAAATAGCTCAAGAAACGTTTTTAAACCGGCCAGTCTATGACACCAGAATATGGTTAAACAGAGAGTCCTAAGTCTTATAAAGGGTAAAGGAAAATGTTGTATGAGTATAATAATTGTTCACTATCGGTAATTACTAATTCGAATACTTAGGTAAACGCAGGTTATGTACAGCGTGGCAACATATGTAGTTAAATGTCTTTGAAATGTGCGCAAATGGGGAGAAGGGGCTACATGGAACAACCCCCCCCCCCCTCTTCAAAAGTCCTAGATCCACCACTGATACGAGATAGTGTGAGTGATTGAGTGAGAAAACCCTGTAACATCCCAAACGGCAAACGCATAGTTTTATCTCTCTCAGCTATTTCATTCGCAGGTTTCTCTCTCTAAGCACTATTCACTATATAGTTTAAAGGCCAGTGTACTCACCGCGATGTTAATAGTCTTTAATGACTTTAGTGTGTCCAAATTGCACTTCACAGTTCTAAATGTGTGCAGGTATCTAACTATCCTAGTATACGACCATTGGTTATTTCATTAGTATAGCTAACCAATAGTATTTTGCAATTCTAAGCACCAAAGCCCAAAGTTTTCTTTGCTCTGGGCCCCCTGTAGCTTAAACCTGGCTTTCAGTATTTGTCATTATTGTGAAATTCTAAACATCCGCACATCGATTCACCACCGGGGAAAGGCGAAAAGGCCTAAGTGACATTTATAGGCTAAACGTGATATTATATTCTATAAGATGACCAACAGCTTAAGATTTAAACTGTAGAATTTAAACTGTACTCGAACGTAGTTTTTTTTAAATAAGTTATATCAGTACACAAATAGTTAATTTTATCAAATTCATATAACTTGTTTCAAAATAAAAATATGAAAAATTCTTTTATTGAGCACAGTTTTTTGCAAAAATAATTATGCAAAACATAACATATTTTTTTTAAATATTAGGTAGGTACTTACTTAATTAATAGTTATAAATAGGGCCCGGATGTGCCCACACTAAAAACCTATATAAAAATATGCATTTATGACATACAAAACACAAAAAGTGCCCTATAAAAATTGTTATATATTAACGACTTGAATATCTACTTAAAAATCACTAAAACTGCTAAAGTTAATAACATTATTATTTTAATGATGTTAAATTAAAATATACAGTTTATAAACATACGTTAAGTTGTTGTAATACAGTCGTGGTTTTTTCGAAAAGATTTTTTTGTTATTGAAACATTTGAAATATATTTTAAGCTAGAAAATTGTACCGTCTATAATGTTCCAAAAAATAGATGCAAATGTCATCAACATAGTTCATACAATACATTTATCAATTTTTTATATTTTCTCTACATAATTGGTTCTTCGTTATTAAAAAATATTCATACATAGCTAGCTACTAGCTAAAAGCAATATTTATTTTTCGATTGAATTGTTTAAAACCTTTGGCATAACATGGAATTCCCTAAGTTTAAAATTGACAAGTTCGCATGTATTGGAATTACGACGAATAAGCCTAGTATTGTCAAGCTTGTACTTGAAGTTGGGTAATATATGTATGGAATAGTTGGAATGGCATTGAGTCCTGTAAGCTTGTGACGCTTGTGTGACTTAAATGTAAATCGAATAATAATGAATAACGATAGATAAGTATAAGTAGGTACATTAACCAAACAATTAACATATACAAATTCACAACAAGTTTTGTAGAATATTAATAAATGATACATAAATTATTGTTGTGTGTATAATGTATAATATATACTAAGTGGTATTATATTAGTGAATAATATCCAATATTTTTATTATTTTAAATTGTCATTTTCTAGAAAATTGAGAACACTGAAACCAAACTATCTGAAAATCAAGAATATGTTAAATTTTTTTGTTTAGAATTGTATATAACAAATTTTCTGTCACACTTACTAATATTAATTAATTCATAATTGTAGAAATTAGTATTTTTAAATTTAAATTTCATCATTATACTAATAATTATTTTTAATTACCTACCTATAATAATATATATAAAAATTAGTATCATACCTTTACAACTTTATTGCTCACTTTAAAAAAAGCATTTTCATTGAAATTGAATAATTGTCATCGACAGTACTTTTTTATGAGTCGTTGAATAAGTTTAAATTTTTAGAAAATATACTACTTACAAAATAAAACTATGTGGTTTTTTCATTTTCTAAAATTTAGAAAATAGTGATTTGAAGTTTTTAAATACCATAGTCAGGAATAGGCTGCAAAATTCTTAAAAAAGTATCTTCATACTAGATATATTTTTTGAAATGTATAAATTCGAGTTAAATTACTAAAATGTAAAATTCTTTAATAGTATTGGAGACAAAGAATGGGTACCTTATTTTACTAAATGTTAGCGATACATAATATATTTTTTAATTAATTTTTTGAAATATTTTAGATATAAAATAATATTTTTTTGTTGGAGATAGTTGAAATATTTTTCTGGATTTAAATAAAAATACATTTATCAACTAAAAAATTACATACAACTATTATAGATTAAATATAATTAGGTACTTACTATTTTCAACATATTATACACATTTTAAATAATACATATCATATAAGTATATATTATTATACATCTTTTACATTTTTTCTTGGACACTGATGAATAATTAGGTGGTTATTAAATAGTAAGAAAAAGAGAAAAAAGTAATGGACATGGACAAACACGATGAGTGACGTGCTGCAGTATATACGTGTCTTCAATTATGACTTTTCCTATAGTTATAAAAGTAAGTACTTGATGATTTTTTTCTTCTCTTTTCTCAAACAATAAAATACCAAGTTCTTACTCGTTTGAAGTAACTCAAAGTAATATTATCGATAAAAAAAAAGGTATACATAATGTAGTATATAATATTGTATAGTGAACTATATAACGCGTAAACTCGTATTCGATTTAATTAAAGGGAAACAACTTAGGTATTGCAGTTAATATTATATACTCACACTGTCTCACAGCGAGTCGATGGAGGCAATGGGTATTAAATTCAATTGAAGAATGATTTTAATTCCATACACGGATACTGAAATACTGAATTTGTTCACAGTCGATCTCCCTGCATATTAAATACAATATTATTTGCTCGGAATCATTTTATTGATCTAATATTACTAAAACATATTATATAGTTTCAAGGACTGCCCAGATGACTGAGAAGACACAAAGACTCATATTATATCAATATATGACATATACATTTATACACATATAGTAATTACTAATTATTATTATTTTATATACTACAACGTATATGCCAATATGACAATATTGTAGTAGGATTTTATGACGCAAATAAATAATGACATTGATTGTTTTTATACTTTTTGAAAAACTCATAATTCATTTATTTACCCGCAGACTATACAAATAATTACAAATATTTATGTTCAGATTTCATCCAGCATTCCGATGTCGTTTGATGTTATACGTTATTATACTATCATAATGCATAACTAATAGATAAACGGTATTATTATTTTTAAATGTTTACCATTAATTATATTAATTACTGCAATAAAATTCCAATGAGCAATTATTATGTCTTTAAAACTATAACATGAATTTTAAAACAATATGCATATATCTATAGTTAAGGCGTAGATAGGTACACTGCAGTGTAAATAAATAAATAGCTTTGCACAATTCTAAACGAAAAGTATCGAAAACTAAAACATGATATAGTTTTATAACAATAATATTCTGAAATCCAAATCTTGTGTACCTAATGAAAAGTGTTAAATTTTTTTAGTCTGTAACCCAACAACATCAAATGGTACAATGTCGAAAACTAAATTATTTTTATATAAACAATTACTGTTTTGCTCATTTGTATTACAAAATTATAATTACCTTGTCACCTTATGAGTTACGATTATAGTTATAATATGGTAATAATTAGTAGTAATTAGTAATTACCTACCTTTTAATCGACCTAGTCGCGGAATATGGACCGTAACTATATAGGTATCTATGTGTTTTTGTGATATTAAAATCCTATAATGACATTAAAAAAATGATTCTAATTGGAATTCTGATTCGATTGCTACTTACAAATATTTGACTGTTGACGCAAAGTTATTTTTTCATCACGGCCGCAAAAACATTCTTATTCTTCTTTCCACATACATAGCCACTTTCGTTGCCTCGGAGTCACCTCTTCTCATGACATAGCCAACCAAACCATATTTAGTCTTTATCTATTATCCATAATTTTGTCTAGAATTGGGGCCCATCTTACATTATTATCCCTATTTAATTAATTTCTTATTATATACTCTCCTTAGTCACTTCGCATAGTTTAAGAATAGTTTATGGCATTACATATTAAAATTACTAATGTGAAATGGTTGTATTAACTTTTTATTATTTTCTTAATTCAGTATTGGTTAAAGCCTTCGAAAAATTTAACTACTGTTTGATAAATAATACAGCATATTATTATGTTTTATAAGTTAAAAACAACGCAGTGCCGTATTAAAAGATAGGTATGAATTGGTCCGTGATATAAACAGGTACATTAAAAAATAAGTCTTAAACATTTTGAAAAATTACATTGTGTATAGAAAATAATAATAATATACCTATACCTAACGATATGAACAGTTAAAACTATTAGTTTTAAGACTTATAATATTTACAAATTACAACAAAATATCTACTAATTATTATTTATTATATAATGCCATAATTACTAATTATTACTATAATATACCACCAATAAAATTATTGATAAAAATCATTATTTTAAATTCGTAATTACCAACTTGAACTTCAAACAATCATAAAATAGTTTATGTATTTTTGACATTTTTTAATGTATTTGATTATATCATCTCTAGAACCGTCTAATATTAGGTCTAATTTCAAGTCTCCACGGAGTTTTTTTCTGAACTTTTTCTAACAAACAAATTGATTTTGTTGAAAACTTGCGCAAATATTCCTGTTATTCCGCTATTGATGTAAGTTTCTCCCAATTTAGAAAAAACTAGAAATTCGCGAAGTCCAAAGTAACAACTAGATAAAAATTGATACCAAATATATTACAATCTATGTTGAAAATTGAAGCGAATTGTCTACTCCTGAACCGTGGCGTGCCAACATTTTAAAATCAATATAGAACCCCTGAATGACTGAACCAGTCGATAAAATATGAAACCGACAATATTGGTTTATCATTAAACGTTGACAATTTTTTCGAGAAGGCTTTATATACTACGAGGTACGATGACTTTTTAACTTTGCATGAAAGGAAAAGTAGTTACTCGGCGGGATTTTCTGTGGTCTTCGCACGGTACCTAATAATAATAATTTTCCTACCCTCGGGGAGCAGCATAAGCTGCAATTTGACGGGGGCAGATCGCTATTATATATATGTACGGAAAGCCGGATTGTCGTCATGTATTTGACTTATACTCAGCTCGTGCCGTGCGCGTTTTCATTTCGAATTTTTCTATTATTATTCAGCGAGGATTGCAATCGTGTGTGTGTATATTTAATTAAAAATATATACGCCAAGCTCGCGAGTTCAGCGGTAGAATCGTTACATCACACATGACCTACTACACACCTGCACCGCGTGCCTATAGTAAGCGACATTATATTATTATTATTATTGTAGACGCGGACGCGGCGACAAATCGATATTTTCGCCGTCGAATTATAATTCGATTTGCAGCCGCCACCACCGCTGGCCGTGATGAAACAAATACGACGACCATACCATATATTATTATAATATAACGTAATAATATGTATAGCCACATATACCTATACCTACGACTTTACAACTACTGTCGTACGACGTGCACGTGGTGGCATTGACGAAAGAAGCCAATCGACGGCAAAGGTCTCGGGTTACCCTAACCCATTGCCACGGATTCATGACCGCGGAAAATTCGTTTAAATCTAATACCATCAGCGTGCAAATTACATAAAACGAAAACACCGTACATACTGTTATATATTATATTATCAAACAAATTATGTACGTTATATACATTTGAAGGCGCACTCAAACACTGCAACGGAGTAATAATAATCGAATTATATGAATAAAGGGACGGAAATCCGTTTTCGGTATTGGCGTTTTTATTCGTTCGAAATAGCCGAGGGGTGAGTTTTAACACAATTATGTACAGCAGCAGAGCAGATAATGCCTCGTCGTCGTCGTAGTCATTATATTATATATACATTAGGGTAGGTATATATATATGTATATTTTATGTTGGATGGATTACGTCGTGGCGTCGCATACCACGCGGCGAATCGCGCATCGAAATCACGTCGGCGATACCCAACGATGGGGTTTTCCCGGGATTTTCGTGCCGATTTTCATAAGGAAATAGAAAACAATTATGAGCGTTATCGTTAACTGCGCAAGCACACGTATATATATTATATCCCAAACTCCAAGATGAAATACTGGAGAGTTCTGAGTTTCACAATAACTACAAATATAAGCAGCATTACCCCCCCCCCTAAAAAACGATTGGAAACATAACCTTAATATTTTAGATTTACGAATCTTGTAAGGTGGTAAGTACGTAGATTTATATTAAAAATAATATAACTGAAAATATTTAAATAAATCTTTTGACTGAACAAAAATACTTGTTTGTGCACAATATATGTGAACCATGACCCACTCACTACACTACTATAGTCTATAGTATACTCTAAAAATAAATTTAAATACAAATTAATATTATATAATAATATAGATATACGTATTTTTTTTGTCGAAGCGTCTGATGTTGTATATTTGTATTGATGTAACATTGTAACTTCAATTTATGATAAAAATGTTAAGTATATAGCTGCATCAGTTTTTCAATTATCGAGCTGTTTATATGGTTGATAATAGCCTGTGTAATCTGTTTATCTTGTAATCAGAAATCTTATTTCTTATAGATAGATAAAATGGAACACTATGCAAAGATATTGGTAAACGACTGTATATGTCCATACCTATATAATAATATTTTATCATATGCAGCTACTAGCTGATATTGCAACTGAAAATAATTTACGATTTCGTATCAAACATAATATTATGCTGAGAACGGTACTCTATATGGCTTCGGTTTTTATAGTTCCAGAGAGATGTTAGTATGACAATGGACAAAAAATATACAAAATACAAATTTCACATAATATTGCACGTTGCTCGTTTATAGAATCGCGCACCACGTATACCTAATAAAATACTATTAATTATATCAAGAGGCATGAGCGGAGCGATATTTAATGTTTTACAATAATTAAAATTTCATACCTCATACCCATGAATATCTTTTGTCCTAAACTATATATTTTTGACAGTAAAAAGCTCTAAATGCATTGCAAATCTATATCATATATTGGTTCACTGATGAAGGTCACTTGGGCTTGATCACTATAATATGGTGTTTTGTCATCAACAACCAGTCGATCGTCTGCTGCAGGGTACATAGACCATCGGACAGTCACATTCAACTAAATAAGCCCACATTCAAGAGCTTATTAGATACTAATTAGTATTGAAAGCTAAAACGGCTCGCTTGCAGAAGAAGTGATTAGAAAACAATAATTGAAACCTCACAAAAAACGAATAGGTATTGAACAAAACGTCATGACGTCATAACTCATAATGTAAGGTACTCGTACTACAGCTGTAATTGACAACAATAGCGATCGGTATTTGGTGGATTTTTTCTGTTAAAAATTGTATGCATGTATACTATATTCACCTATAATATGAGTTATCACTCAAAGGGCATTCTACAGTGCTCTATATATTATATAGGGTAGTCGATCGGAAACCAATTTATAATAATTATATTACATTACCACGTCAACGGTATATAATAATACAAAAATATAATATATATACATATAGTACCTATATACAGTTGGTCGACACGGTGGGGACGAGGTTAAGACAATGCAGTAAGGGAGTGTCCGCCACCGACTCGTTCTCGAGACACGTGCAAGACACGCCTCTCTCCGTGGTCCACGTCGACTGTATACGGTATACCTATATGGTATACAAATATATATTTTGTAATACAATATTACAGATAGTATCGCATCGCGTGCAGACCGGATCTCACATTGTCTCCGTCGATGTTTTTACGGTTATATTTATTCTGCACACCAGCAGCGCTGAAGTACGACTACAACAGTAACGAGTTCAAATCACTAATTTTTTCAACATAAACTCCTCATTTCAAAATTGAAACCACCTAACCTTACCACGTAGCCATAAATGATATGGTGACCGCAGTACGCATAGGTACACATATCCAAAAATAGGCTGAATGATATGGTATATTACAATAAACCTCTAAAAAGTTGTAAATGTGTGTAAAGTCTTCAGGCTCTTAAAGGGAATGGGTGGGCGCTGTACAGCAGTCATTGGGGGGGGAGGGGGCCTTCCAACCCCCGACCCCCTTTTATCCTTCTAGCCCATCATAAGAGTACCGCGGTACATAACTATAATTCCAATAGTATTTTTCAGCCTAGGATAGCGGTGACGGGGCGGCGAGCAGAGATGACGTGTACATGACATAGCTGCACCCATCCGTGGTAGTATAGGAAGCAAAACAAAAAATAATGGCAAAAACGAGAGAGAACCTGGCGGCGGCGGCGATGCACGCGACTCTTTCCCTTTTCTCGACTACATCGTCCGCCGCCGCCGCTGTGCATAGGTATATTATAGTGAGCGGATGTTGCGGATAGGTACGGCGGCGGCGGCGACCATCGTTTCCACGGAAACATTTCGCGTCGTCGTTTTTTTTTTCCATTCTCTTCCCGCTCTTCACTGTTTCCACCGCTGCCGCCGAGTTTTCTCCTCAACTTACCACGAAATATTTATGACGACTGTGTACACAATAATAATAATATATATTCTCTCGTCGCGGCTACGTTATTATGTATGAGTAATATTAATAATAATAATACGTCGTCCTCGTCGTCGACGACATTATGCGACTGTCGCGTGGGAAAAATGCAATTCTAAAAAACAGCGGCGGCGGCTGCGAAATCTTGCGCAGCCGGCGGCGGATACTATTGTTTCGCTTGCGGTGCCGATGATAACCGACGACGACGACGACGACGACGACGACGGCGGTCACTACTCTCCGCGCGTCGCTCACATCAGACTATATCGTTTCGTTCGCGGCAGGAGGAGTAGGGCGCGCAGCTCTGGGATTTTCGAACGTTCCTCCCCCGTCAACGTGCCATCCCGCGCGGTAAATTTTCGGGTACGCTCCTGCACCGCCGCCACGCTACGGTAATTTTCCCATTACGGCGTCCGTTCGACTGCGAGCCGTAATACCTTCGCGCGGCGCGTTGTGAGGGCCGCCGCCGTTGCTATATTATATTAATTTTCTCTTTCGTCATAATATTATATTTCCCCCGCTCCCCTTCCCCGCTAGAATCCCGACCCGCGCCATCACGCCAGTTATATACACATATAATATTATCGTGCTGCGTAATACGCATGTATATAGGTACGAGCCAGCAATCCCTCCCTGATGAGAAAAAAAAAACCAGGCGCAACGAGTTACACAACTACCCCACCTTTATATACGATTGCACGTTTTGCGTTAAAATATTAAACGTGAAACATTTAGACACGATGGCATAATATGATGATATAATAATAATAATATGTACACGAGGGGTGGTTTTCGTTTTATCGATTAATTCGCACTGGTCGTTTGTTTTGACCGTCTTGATCACATATTTTATAAACGTTTTTACCTCGACAAGTTTCTTAGGTTAAATGTAACTTCAATGCTTATTAAATACTAATGTAATACGCATGTGTATGTACGAACCAGCAATCGCTCCCTGATGAGGAAAAAAAGACCAGGAGATACACCACAACCCATAAATTATATACGATTGCACGTTTTGCGCTAAAATATTAAACGTGTAACATTTAGACACGATGGCATAATATGATGATATTATAATAATAATGTGTACACGACAGGTAGTGGTTTTTGTTTTATCGATTAATTCACACTGGTCGTTCGTTTCGACCGTCTTGATCACATTGTATCTGGATTCTTGACATATAATAGGCATGTATAGTATTCCTATATAATTGTATTATTCATCGTATGCACACCGTTTACAGCAATCGTGCATCTTTTATAACTAAGTGGGGTTGACATTAAGTTGAGTAAGTACCAATACCAAAATGGTATAGAACGAATTTCAAATTATACACTTATCACATATTTTACAAACGTTTTTATCTCAACACGTTTCTTAGGTGAAATGTAATATGTAACATTTAGACACGATGGCATAATATGATGATATTTCAATAATTATGTGTACACAAGGGGTAGTGGTTTTTGTTTTATCGATTAATTCACACGACCGTCTTGATCACTTTGAGTCTGTATACTTTACATATAATAGGCATGTAGTATTCCTATATAATTTTATTATTCATCGTTTGCACACCGTTTACATCAATCGTGCATCTCTTATAGCTAGGTGGGGTCGACATTAAGTTGAGTAGGTACCTATACCAAAATGGTATAGAACGAATTTAACATTATACATCACATATTTTACAAACGTTTTTACCTCAATAAAATTCTTAGGTGAAATGTAATATGTAACTTCAATGCGTCGTAATTGACCTGACTAACTGATATTGGTTGTAGGTTAAGCTACTGCAATCTGCAGCAGTTCTCAAAAGTGTAAAATTGTAATAAGTATATTATTGAGTTAATTTTTTTTAATAGATATAAATATCATGTTGTCAGAGGTTTCAAAATTTTAATGATTGCAATATTGCATTAAATAGGTATTAACGTAATTTTCATCTAAAATGTTTTTTTAAGAATATTAATTATTGTAGGAATTACTAATATAGGTACGAGGTTTGTACTGATAGTTAAGCTGATAATAAATAAAAACCTTGTTCATGTAGTTGCAACTTTCGAGCTTGTGCATTCTGCACATAATACTGATTTTAATAGGTACAATAAGTATGTACAATATACTTAACTTGTTTATTTTATTGTAACTAAATTATGATGAAAGAATGACTATAAATTAACTATAATATTTGTTGAAAAATAATCATTCTTACACGTTACACCTAAACATATATACTAAGCTTATAACGATATAATATGCAATCCACTTAGACATATTTATTATTTAAACATAATTATGAAAACACAAATTATCTGATAAAATGTGTATAACACGAACGGGTTCCAAATTCTTATATCTAACTATCTATGACACCTGCACTACTACCAAATTAATATAAGACCTAGTTTGGCGTTATCTTCCAACACCTGTTCAAGAAATGTGATTTACTCATTAGTGGAAACCAAAAAAATATTTCGTTATATTTATATACTTATATCCTAGGAAAAGCACTCATTATTACGGTTCTAATAAAATTTTAGAGCCTATACCTACTATACACAAAAATAATATTTTTCGCAAATTATTTAGAAAATTAGTAACTGGAATTTAAAAAGTTGTATCAAGTATAGACATATAGAATATATAGTAAAATGTACAGTACGGTCGTGGAATTTAATTGCACCGATCAGCAACAAAAAATAATAATTAAAAAATCAATTTATACCGATAGTAGTATTATACCTATATAGGCACGTGGACAGATTAACTAAAATATATCTTTCGAAACGCCGTGTAATAAATAGCGGGGAAAAAATTATTAGACATAACGGAAATAATCTGAAATATTATACGATGCGCGTAAATGCACTGCATCAGTGCGGTGCACAGCACACATAATATACGCCCGGCCACGGAGAAGCCCATCAAACGCCACACTGTATAGGTACGCGTTCCACAGCCGTATCTGCATAATAATATAAAATTATAATATTATACTGTACACGGTAACTTATATAATAATATATTAATATATACGACGGGTGTATATATGCGTGTAACTATATTATAATATTATTAATATTATTATTTAGGAAACGGCGACCGGCCACACCGCGTACACAATATATACGTACGTACCTATTATAAAACATATTATTAGTGTAATATATAATAGTTACAATAATATTCGTATATTATATATTTATATACCTATATGGTCGCCGACGTGTGTATATATTACTATACGACCGTATAACCGAGTTATTCCCTTTTATTATTTTTTTTTACTCGCTTGTGTATTTTACTCCTCCGTACCTGTACCGAACGTCTGTCTGTAATAATAATAATAATAATAATATGTGTACACTGTACGCATAATATAATAAGTAACAACCGCGGCGGCGATGTGCGTGTGTGTGTGCGCGCGCGCGCGTTTCGGTTCCTTTTTCCCGCCGCTCATTGTTGTGCGGTTCGGCTGCCCGTCCGCGGTAAGCCACCGATAAATTTAATTCCAACAATAACGAAACGAAACGAAACGGACGGAGGTACCGTTAAAAAAATATAATAATAATAACAGATAATAGTAATAATGATAAAATAAAATATAAAAAAAAAAAAACCGTACGTGGTAGCGCGACAGTGGTGAGCGAGCGACCAGCTAGCAAGTGAGTTTGCGTGCCGAGCCATAAACATATATTACACAAAACCGAAATTCGACAATGGACCCGGACGTACACCTCTATATATATTGTACAACTATGCCCATTGTCGTCACCGTTTCACACAGCGCTGTGCACAATATCAAATTTTGATGCATTGTTGCCGCCGTCATTATATCGGTATACGAGCTGCAATTAATCATATACTTGCGCAGTTGTGCCGCACGTTTCCCGATTACCCGGAATCTTTGCACCCGCTGCGTCCGGAATCTGCCCGATTGCGGCCCGAATTCAGGCAGGTAGTCGTATTCTGCCCGAAATATGAGGATCCGGATTGCGTTACATCGGTTTGCAAAAAAACGTATAGTTAATAAAATAGTCAAGGCTGGGCAAGCTAATAATTTTTTTTAACTTAGTTAAGT
Source organism: Metopolophium dirhodum (assembly GCF_019925205.1). Classification (NCBI taxonomy): domain Eukaryota; kingdom Metazoa; phylum Arthropoda; class Insecta; order Hemiptera; family Aphididae; genus Metopolophium; species Metopolophium dirhodum. Next base: position 120,807,760 of record NC_083560.1, read on the forward strand.
TAAGTTAATATGCATCAATAACAAAAAGTTAAAAGTTAAAAGTTAATTTAACTATAGGTTAACTATTTGTTTATACAACGCTTATAGCGTACTTAATTTTTTTCCAACCCAAAACTAAATTATAGGATATAGTGTTTATACTTCATACAGTACTTCAATATAAGTTAGATTCGAATGATATACATTTTTAACTTTAAACAATTTACGATACATATTTGTTGACATGAAAACAAAATAGACTGAAATAGTGAAATATTATAAAATTAAAAACAAAATAAATTAACTTAACTTACTTCTTAAAATGAAAAATTGACTCGTTAATTTCACATTAATTAGGAAAGAAATTTAGTAAGTTAACAGTTAAGTTAATGAAAGACAAAAGGAACTAGTTAAGTTAAAAAGTTTAAATTAAATTAAATTTTTAACTTAACTTTAATTTTTTAACTCGTTAATGCCCAGCCTTGAAAATAGTTATATATGGGTAAAGTAAAAACAAAGTTTTATAAACATAAATATTTTCATTAAAATGCATCATAAATATTAAATAGTATATAAATAATCCAATTCATATAATGCAAATAATTTTTACAATCAAAAAATATATGAATCAAAATAAATATGAAACTAAATATGAAAACAAACATAGCAATAATATTAAAATACTCATAACTTACAACAAAAATGTTATACAACAATAATCACTCATAATAGGATAATAATTTTTTATGGACCAAATTAATAATATATAAATTACTAATATTATATAAATTCAAGTCAATAAATAGTCGAGTAAAAATGAAATGATATTATAATGTCATTCTAAGTAAATTTTTATAACTCATTATTTCTACAAACTCAAAATTAGTTGTTTTTTTTAATTTTTGAAATTCGATTTGTATACATTTTTCTAACTATTTATATCAAAATTTGTATTGCATGCTATCGATATATTTATTTCGTTTTAATAACCACTGAAAATAATATTTCCTACCTACTATGTTCAGGTCACAATCGGGATACGTAAAAAGGTTACTTTGGACCGTAATCAGACGACGCCCACTGCGTCAGCGGTGATTGACATTTCGGCCAAACCCGCAGCAGATACAGTGGTAAAGACGAAAATAGAAATAAACAGTACAATAAAGCACCAAAATTGCGACCCCCTGGGTACATAATATTGTGTTTTTTTCCAGGTATATCATATTGAATCCAAAGCGACCAGAGTTCTATTATATTATCGCCAATAAACTAACAATATCTTAATCAACCGGAAATTCGTAAGAGGTCTATAATATAACCTAATATAATATAGGTAGGTTATAACTTCAGAGGACGCTATACCCACATGCGTTGTCTCCGACGCCAAACATTGCAAAAATATTTATTTATTAACATTTTTTTACGGGACAAGCCTTTTACAAATAAAGATATAAAATAATAATCTAAACAACCAAAAACAGAAAAAAATAAATGTATACAATATATAATTTTGGTTTAAATTCAGTAAGTACTGAACAAAATGTTTTGAAAGGCATAATAAATGGTTTTATTTTGAAAAAAAAGACAAAGCTTTTGTTATAATACATTCACAAGACATAAAAAGAAAATAAACATCATTACAAATTAGGTTACATTGCGTAAGCGCTCTCGGGAAAAAAGAATCGATACAAATTTTTTTTATGTCAGATAGCTTACGTCTAACCTTACAAGGCTGAATATAAATAGAGTCTGCTACTATTGACATTGAGTCTGTGGAGATCGGTAAATTTAAATGGAAAGCAATTGATTTATTGTTTCAATTTATATTGAACATTGTCAATCAGTTGATCGGTCGAATTATGGCCCCATATCAATGATCCAAACTTTAAATTAGATCCAACAAGGGAGCAATAGAGCATTTTTAGTGCTTGAATATTTTTTAATTCTCTAGTATTCCTTAATATGAAACGAAGCATTTTAAACGCTTTATTAATAACTTACTATGTTAGTATTAAAAGAAAAAGACAAATTACAGGAAAAAAGAACACCCGAATCTCTAACTGAATCCACTCGATTATTAGCAATATTTTTAATTTTATTTTTAATTAAAAACTTAAGAATATTTTTTTAGTAAAAGAGGTAGCATTGCATTTATTAATATTTACTGGTAACAACTTTTTGTGACACCATGTGGTAAACCTATCTCAATTCTCTTGGAGATTCATTGTATCGTATTAAAAATTGAATAAAATTGAGTGTCATTGGCGAACATTTACGAATTAAAAACAGATGGTAGATCATTTATGAAAATAATGAACAATATAGTCCCCAAGTGCGAGCTCTGAGATACTCCAGATAAACATGAATACATTTTGAAATTAAATGTGACAATTGACAGTAAGGTTAATCAATAAGGTATGAATTTAACCAATTAAGGAAATTATTATGCAGACCAAATCTTTGAAGCTTGATTATAAGCAAATCATGGTTTACTCTATCAAAAAATTTACTAAAATCAGTATAAACTGTATAAATTTGACATCTGTTTTCAAATTTTCGATGTACGAGATAATATTAGTGGGTTAAGTGAGTAAGTTCATAAAAACTGATTTTTTAGGACGAACACCATGTTGGTTAGAACAAATACAGATATAATTAGACAATAATTTAGATAGATTTTTAGAAATAATAGTCTCAAATAGGTTTGGGATAATTGACAATTTAGAAATCGGTCTATAGTTAATAACATTACTTTTATAGCCACTTTGAAAAATATAAGAAGAATATACGATTTTTTACAACATATTGGAAAGGTGGCCATTGACATAGACAAATTAAATAGTTTATGCAGTGGTTAAGTAATGATACTTTTGCCCTTTAATATAATAGGAGGCACATCATCAGGAGTGAGGAGTATACTATATTATGCATTAAGCAAATGGAAAGCATCGAAAATTTCTTCCTCACTAATACACCACGAAGATAGATTTAAATTAGAATTTATATTTACAGCGTCATAATTCATATTCATGTTAGTATGTGAGGCAGAAGGTGAGTATACACAGGAAAAAAATTGAGCAAATAATTGAGCGGACTCATCAAAACTGGCAGTAATATAATTTAAGCATTTTAAATTAAAATTGTAAATTATTTGTACATTTTATAAAATGCTTATAACTTGCTTTAAAAGTAAAATATAAAAAACAAACCAACTACATTCGCTAGATAATATTTTTACTTCTAAATGTAGTAATAGGTCAATTTACTCTAATATTAAACATAGCTGAGTTAAACAGATATCATTGCAGAACATACAGTTTGCTAATTGCTATGTTTGAATTTGCAGTTGTATATATAGTGTCCTCTGATAATATACATAATATAAACTACATTACATATTATTATTATTTCTTATTTCACTCGATCTTGATGATTTTTAGTTCTTATAGTTATAATTTACAAAAAACTATGTACATAATACTAGCTGTGGCACATTGTAAAAAAGATTTTCTGTTTATGTATGGTACTTTAATAATAGTTACCTATATGGCTATGTATACTTACATTTATATATTATAAATTTGGCGCAAACGATATTTTGTTTTTATATCTATCAGGTATACAATTCTATATTGGCGCCAATGTCACACTGGTTTTGGTGTAAGATATATATAATATATTTTTTTAATCTTGGGCTATTATGTCATCATGTATATAGCCCGCCAGTCGCCACGGGACTCCAACGCCGACGACGCCGCTGGTTAGGAGATATCCGTCTTCTGCCGCCGCCGCGCCGCGGGGTGCGGAATACCGTTTTTCGTACGGTTTTGGGAAAAAGAATAAATCGACAAACGCCATTAGCAGTGGAAAGTCCACGTGGGGCAAAAATTCGTGTACAATACAAGAGAGAGGGCCGGTAAATTAATATCGGAAATCCTACAGGGATTTGTTCGGCGGCGGGACTCTGTCAAACCGCACGTAATGCACCGCGCACCTCCCCCGCGCGCCGAATTATAGCCGCAAATCCTTTTCATCGCCGCCGCGTCAAGAATACACACACACACACCCACACACCCACACCGCAAATCTATATATTATTATGTTCGTATATTATTATATATACGCGTGACGTGTGGTTAGGTTTGCATGTGTGTGTGTAGGTACCTTCGGCATTCGATATAGGGGCATACTGCAATCTATAATAGTGTAGTGGCTTTTTTTTCCGCCTCGTTCCCTCTGTGTAACGTTATACGCGCGTAGTACATATTATATATATACACTTTCCCCTAATCGCGGTCGAGAGCGCACAACAGTGTGTAATAAAATATAATATATATTATATACCATGTATATAGCGTATATATTTTATTAGAAATTCATTGCTCCGCCAATGCGTGCGTGCGTGTGTGCGTGTGGACTCGTATATATATATATATATGTGTGTGTGTGTGTGTGTGGGGAGCTTTATTATTAAAAAGAAAGAGAGAGAGAGAAAACCGCACCGCTAAACCGCGTACGCAAGTGCCATAGAGAAAAGTCCGCGCGGCTCGTCGCGGGGGGTTGTGCGGCGGGCGCGGGCGGGAGACGATCCCTTTTTCGGCATTCAAAACCAACGTGCCGGAAAATCGCGTCTTGTGCGGTGCTCGGCCCGCCGTGTGTCTAATCTAAACTTTGAAGTACTGCTGCCGCACTGCACTGGCCGCCGCCGCCGCCGCCACCCCCGCACCGCCGATCGCGCGCACGCGCACTGGGGCATATGTACCGCGCGAATCCCCGAGAGGGTTCCGGCGGCGGAGGTTTTCTCGTTAATGACCGCGCGCGTATGTACGAACAACTGTTCGCTGTACGTAAGCCGCCACTGCCCGCCACATCTGTGTACAACTCACTCTCGTCTGTAGGTCGTCGTCGTCACTCGTCGATGTGTTGCATAATATATACTTGCGATATTATTATACTGTACGTCATTATTATGATATTATTGTTAATATATATATAATAGGTATAGGTAATATATTATTATGTGTGTATGCGATGTAGGTGTGTATCCGTGATTATATTATATTTTTATTACCCGCACCTATTGTTGTGGTCGTCGACGTTGTCGTTGCGCGCATCTATACACCGACAACACCGGTGGGACCAACGCGTGAACAATAATAATACTATCGTGTAAAGCAGAAATCGAAATCCTGTAGGTACTCACCTAAAGGCAATTGACGGGATTTTAGTTTTAATTTTTTCCATATTACTGCACAAACACTCGAACAAATAAATAATAAAAACAAACGATTGGAGTTGGCCTACCAACTGCACTGTTTCTACTCAGTATATAATTTATATTATAATTTATAATTTATAGTATAGTATTATCTTACAGTACCGATGAAAACAAAACACTCGTCTCATAGTATTGACTTATAAAGCCATAATAAGCCATAAATAACCGCTAACTAGCTGGGATCAGAATCGTGGGATGATTTACCATTATTCGTAACGTAATTAAAAGATAACACACCACTTAAGAGAGAGAAGTGAGACAGCGGATATAATTAAATTCAAAGAGCAATGTTTACAATTTACAAATACTTTTTTTGGCATTTGCCCATGTTTTTTATTGTACATGGAATAATATTATATACGTGTGAAAAGTCGCATAGTCTTTTTTTGCATTCATTTGGAAGTTATTTCAGCATATAGTTATTACAGTGAAACATTTTGATTAATATATTAATACCTATAGGTGTTCCAAAACACCTAAATAATTTTTTGAAATGAACCAAACAACGCGCACTACAACTCAGTCAACCAAGATCCTTTTATAAACGGTGAAATTTGAATCCCAAAAGCCCTCCTTAAAATAAAAATATAGGGAGATAGAAAATCTGACGATGACTACAATAAGACTTAGCGAAATTAATGTACAACTATCATCACTTTCAAAAAGGTTTTGTATGGGCTACCAAATTTAGTATTAGATATAACAAAATATATGGAGGGCATATGAATTGGGTACAAAGTCAAGTAAACGTATCCGTTCGAGTGAATTGCATCCGGAAACATTCATAAATGGTTCCCAAAGTAATATTGTCAAATAAAATTTACATTAGTCTTGTACTTAGCCTAAATACTAGTATATTTTATTTTTTGGTTGTTCTAGATTATTATAGTATGTATTATTATTATTATTATTGTATGAATCTGTATGACCGGAGGTATAGTAAAGGACTTGTCCCATAAAATATTAAATAAATAAATACTTTATAATTTAATATATTTTTTAAATCAAACATACAATAATAATACATCAATAGGTATATATCATATAATTTATATATGCTTACATAGTTACATATGGATAATAATTAAATAAACAGTATATTATACAATTCATGAAATAATTACTTTAAAATTACACAATATACAGTATACCTAATAATCGTATACGAGTATACTACATAATATTATTATATATATATCATAGGTATACTCATATGCCCTATATAATTTATTATATTCTATATAATATTGTTTGACGTACGTGGTAAATAACATATTATGTATATGGCATAGATACAATATGATTCTGAGAGGAGCAACAAAAGTATTGGTTTTACAATAATGTGTTTTAATTTTTTTCTCTTATATACGATTATATCTATGTATTTTGTCTCAACACATCAAGATTGATAAATAGTAGAAAGATTGTTTCGATCCTATATAGGCATGCGAACGGGGTTTTACTGTTGTAGGGTATGTCAATAAAAACTCGTAGACTCTTGGAATTTGGAAAAGTACTATTTATATCCCCTTGAAATGCCTTTTTACACTTAAGAATTCAATATTAGAAAAAATTAAAATTTCGTTTTCAAAAACTGGTCGAAGAAATAATAATTAAAGAAGTATAGACGAGTACTAGCATCAAACCTATTGTACAGGCAAAACGTCGACTTGAAATGAAGTCAATAAATATATCAATTTTTGAAGGAACTTAAAAAAAATTGATACTTTAATGACAAATTTAATTGGATTTTTGTTTTTAGAAGAAATTTCACATACAATGCTAATGTATGTGCAGTACGCACGCGGCACACCTTTGGATCAATCTTCAATATTGATAATATTATATAGTTTCTAGTACATATTGTGGGGGTAGTACTGTAATTTGGAGTATTGAAAGTAGGAAATTCCTGTAGGAATTTTCATAATAATTGAAAAAAACTAACAAAGCTCCCCAGAGAAATGGTAATATTTCACAGAAGTACTGGATTTTGTTTATCGTTGTAATTCAAAAAATATTACCTTTAGAGTTTAGACACTTGACATTTTCACCAAATATCTATATATATATATATAGGTATTAGCATTTTATAGATACAATATTCGATGAAAATTCACCAATAATAAGGGAACTGATTTTCCGAAACTATATATATAATATATTTTACAGAAGTAAACGGTTATCAATACTTTAACTCGATACCCGAGATTCGGACCAGGTCATTTTATAATAATATTATAATATCGTACAGGGAAGCTGCGGCGGTGGTGGAATCCTGCAATAATTATCTTACGAATCTACAGACGCAGTGGCATATAAATATAAATATATTATATTATATTATTATTGTTCAGGAATAACGGTGTGTATACAGTGTGTACCTAGTGGTTAGTAAGTACACATATACACCAATAGTACCAAGTTATATTATACACGCACGCATCGCCTCCGTTTACCGGAGGCGAGTACAACGGCGGCGGCGGCGGGAGCTTAGGGATCCCCGAGTGGCAGTAAAAAATAACAACATTAATAATGTAAAAAAAATAAATAAAAAAATAAAAACTCTGCGCTTTATACACACACACACACACACACACACACACAGACGTATATATGTGTTTGTGTGTGTGTGTTTGTACGAATTCCCCCGTGTCGTTTCGCGCCGGCGAAAAAAAAAATATATATATATAAATAAATAAAAAATAATGGTCGTCGCCGTTTGCAGCCGGTACGCACTCGCACACACACACGCACACCCATATACGCGTATTAAACGCATCTGTGTGTGTGTACTGGATACAGTGATTTTACAACTATACCGGTACACAAAAGGTCCGCAGCTAAAATAAACGATTCTCTTTGTATACTCGCATATATATATGCGAGTGAGCGCGTTTGTGTGTGTGAGTTCGCGCGAGCGCTAGCGCGTGTGTCACACGGCGGCGTATTTACTCAAAGTATTAGCGACGGGCTGTCGGAGGGTGCGGGGGGAGAAGTGGGTCTCGTGTGGGTGTGCAGCGCGCATCCATTTTCGCGTATATATATTATATAAGCGAATATGTATGTACATACTATACTGTATATAGGTATATGTGTTGAATATCCGTTTCTAAAACGTAGGTACATAGAGCACCCGTTTTATTATTAATTATTTCCTCGCGACGGTGCGCAACTGCCGCCGCCGACCTCGCACATAATATAGTTATATATTATTATAATATAATAAAAACAACAACAATAATAAAAATAATAATAATAATGTAGTTAGGGGAGCGTACAACAGCGATTTTGTTGAAAATGATTTAAACGCCCTGAATAGTAAAAAAAAAAAATAATAAAAATGAAGAAGTATATATGACAAGATATCGCAGTTATCTATATATATTGCAGCGCAGTCTAACAATATCATTATCAAATTTAAAATTATGTAAGTACTCCCCTCCCCCTTCCACCATAAGTTTTTCAATTTTTTTCATGCAAATATTTACTATTTACTATTTCAATTCCTGTAAATTCCTGATCCGCTTTTTGTAATTCCTGCAAGTCTATAGGTTCGCAATTGCACGCAATGCTAACGTGTTGGAAACTTTCACTCCTCGTAATTACATTATTTTTTTTCAATAAACCAACTTTTAAAAATGTTCTGTTGCTGTTAGTTTATGAACATATACACTTTTAGATACAATACAATATTTTCCTTTTTCACGAAATATTTCGAGAAAATAAATTCCATGAAATTTTAAAACATCAATTGAAGGTTATGACTTATAGGTAGTACGTACTATATTATGTACCTGATACCTTCATGAAAAATAAATTATTAGATGTGTATAGTATCCACTAATTGTATAAGCTCGTGAAAGCTTAGTTTGTAAGAGTTTCCCAAATTTCGTATTCTTTTTGTTTTCTGTAATGCTATTCCTGTAAATTGTAATAATATTGCCACTGTTCTTATATTGATAATGTGCATAACACAACAACTGCATTTATCGACAAAATAACGGTCGATAACTGTAAGTTCTCAAGGATTATCGGCCAGTATAGTATGCCACGCCAGCTATTTGTATAAGTCTAATAATAATATTATCGATACAATAACAGATTGCATTTCTACAATAATGATGACATGCTACGAGTTTCAACTTCAACGAGCAAATAAGCACACGGTTGTGTCAGACCCAGAGGGATATACTGGTATGGGACATTGTTATTTTTAGGCGCATGATGCTTATATAATATATTATATTATATTGTACCTACCTATATCGATGTAAAAAAATTTAGAAAACGAGTTTTAAATTAAACCTGCAGGGCCAATCGTGATGGACATGTGGGGTGTAAGGGTGCCTATGCGCCCCGGGCACAGATATATTCGGGCATATTCGATGACGCTGTACTTACGCCATACATAATACATATATATATATGTGAAGGGGTGATTATCTTATATATGGGGCACAAAATTATAATATCATGGTTCTGCAATACGCAATTACAATTTACCTGTATACCTAGTATAATATTTATGGTTATAACGTGATAAAATATATAGAATAAGGTAAATGAAAGGGTGGATTTAAGGGGATTGAGATCATATTGAAGACAGACCAGGAGTCTCCACAGTTTTATAATTATTTTACAGTTTATATAGGTACCATAAAATAAAAATAATATAGAAAGAACTTAATTGATATTGAAATATTAACAAATTAAATAAATTACACTAAAGCGTAATAAATTTGTATTATTTTAAATTATAAGACGTAACTAATATAGGTAGGTAATATATCTGTTTATTCAAATGAAAACAATTTTGAAAATATAAAGAATAAGAGTTCCAATTACTGTATACCTGTAAATCTAATTATTGTTTTTATAATATGCTATTATTTTTACATTTAATTTTTGCTCGTCATATTTTTTATTTGAGGTCTCATAAATATTGTTCTGGTCTGAAGCAGCAAGGTGCCTCATATGTATAGGAACCAGCTCATACCTAAATCTAGCCTCGACCCGAATGTATTATATTTAGGTATATATAGATACCTAACCTAAATATAATACGTGTATAGTGGACTCATTCAGATGACTAGTGTTTGAAAATTTCAAGAAATTTAAAAAAATTTAGTATTTCAAATGTGTAAAATATTATCAGTATTTTGATATTGTTTAATTTTTAAATAAGTTTTATATTTACATATAATTGTCATAAATTACTTTCATAATTGTATAATACCTAACCTTTGGTATTATACATTTAAAATGGTATTCAAAATTTTTAAATATTTTAATGTTTAAATGATACAAGACGTATAGGTATACAATAGTATACAATATGTGTATTGTATACCTACTGAATTCTTACATTAGAATTTAAAACACTAAACTTCGTGTTAAAAAAATAAATAAATTGTGTTAAAAAAAATTTCAATGTTTCACGTATTTGTGAAATATTTCAAAATTAAATATTTCAAAATTAAATATTTCATCCTTCAAACACTACCGACAATGACCGACACCCGCGCGTGTATGATGACATCGTATAATACGCACTATATACATGAACTGCGAAAAACTGTAAAGGTCTTGAGCTCCACATACCTACCTATATATATATATCATATCATAAAATTGGTATTATAACCGTTATAATAATGTATAGGTGTGCTCCGGGAATTATACGGGGCGGTTGCGGACGCAGCGCGGTGGTCGAGTAATTAATAATTTTATTTAATACCCTATAGGCACATCCCACACCACACACACGCTGGAGCGGATGATCGTGCCGCGACACGTGCGTGCGCGACGACGTGTAATTGGACTAGTGTAGTTTAAGTGTGTAATTCGATTTCGGCGGCGGCGTCACTAAATTGCTTTGCACGCGCCCGTACACCTTTACCCAATCCTCTTAACGGCGGTGTCGGCTGTATAGTATGCGACGAAATCCTTATAAGTAGTTAAATTTCGGTAAATCGCGGTGTACAGTCGCGAGAGCTGAGCTCGAGGATAATGCACCATAAAACCTGCAACGCTCGCGCAGTACCCGCGGTTAAATATAAATTATTATATAATATATATATATGTAGGTCTCGCCGTGGCCAAAAATATTTTGATATCCTCTTAATACCGCCGTCGCCGCCGCCGCTCGTAACAACAACAACAACAACAACAACAATAATAACGACAACAACCATAATACAACTTGGCTTTTTTTCCCGCGGTGGATTATCGCGGGCAGACGTGCAGTACGCTAAACCGAGCGACCCGCGGCAGCCGATTGACGCGTAAAACAAATAAAATGATTTATATGTACACACGATTACTGCGAGAGTAGCGTGGCAGTAGTTGGCCGCAGTTACAAGTAGGCAGTAGCAGCTATTAGTAGCCACGACCGTATGGTTTAAATCAAAATATATGACATTATACATTGTACGTTTGTGCATGTGTGTGTGTATGCATTTTGTTTTTCGCACACGTCGGAAAAACGAATTTTACTTTTATCTGATGTAATATTGTTATGTTATTCTTATACTATTAAGGCGACTTACGAGTTATGTCAAGCCGTGACCAGTGCGGTGCACCAGCCAGTTGCAATATTATAAATGCTATAAATCTTACACAAGTAAACATTTTTTTTTTTTTTTTTTAATTAACTTATTAAAGCCTCGGCGTCTAAGTCCATTGGGTGCATCAACTATGCAAGGGTTCACATTTCATCTTAAATTACATTAGTATTGATCTATAAGTTACATGTCACAAAAGATTGATTTAATTTATTGGTCTTAATTACATAGGTAATTGTGTTTTTTATGTTGTCCGGATAAATGGTTTCTGAGGGAATATATTTTGGCACTCCTGCTTCCCATTTATCCGTTTCAAAAAAAAGGCATTCTGATATGATGTGTTTGATTGTGAGAGGTGTACCACAAATATAGCACGTATAGGAGGGAAGACCGACCGCCCCTCTTCATCAGGTACTGGTCAGTTAACGACGTGTGTCCAATTCGTATTCTGTAAACATATATAGAATCTAACTCCGTCTAAGCGCTTCAAGCGTTAGATATTTCTAGCGGACTAAAATAAAAAATCTCTATATAGTTGCACCTACTGGACACGGTCGTTAATCATAATAATATTGTATAATATGTATGGCATCAGGACCTAGGTTCATCATGCTCACGGAATAGACGAAACGATAAAAACATAAAGCAAGTAAGTAGGCACCCATGAAAAACAATATACATCATATTATTACTGTATACATTTAACTGTGTATAGTATTATAATAACGAATCGCCGCCTCGTGACAACTATATACGCGATTATATCGCCTTCTCCAGGCTCTGAGTTCCCCTCGTTTCCACCAACCAGCCTCTGTTTTCTATAAACCACGCGTTACGATCGTTCCAATATTATATATATATAATATAAAATATAATAATATGTTACATCCAACAACGTGTACCTCTCCTATTATAATACAGTGAATAAATATTATTTTAATAACGTCGTGCGCGCACATACATATTATATATTATAATTTATAAATAGAAGACAAATATTGTTATTATATATAATATATTATAAACGCACGATATGATATACACATCGTGTAAAATATATAATACAATAATGATAACTTATATACGCGCGCGCGCGCTCGTAATTGATGTATCCGTGGTGGTTGGATTATAATAATAATATTATAACGACGACGAAGGATTAAAAATGAAATAAAAATGTTTGAAAAATGTATATATTATTATTATTATAACGTTTACTCCAAGTCGGTACCGACGGCAGCGGCGGCGGTGCACCTGTGTATACGGTTCCGCGTGTGCAGTGTGTAGCAATGTACTCGGCGCGTGTTCGTTTTCCTAAGCTCATACGCTGATGGGCGGACGAGCGACGAGTGAAATAATTTATTTATCGAACGAGCTAACCCTGCGGGGTCGCAATAATAACACGAGGGATTTCACACGAAACTGTCGTCGACGCCGCACAGGTTCAGTCCGATCGTCCACCGGTGACATTATTATACCTGAATGTATTTCAATAAAGTCCAGTAGTTGTGTCATATAGCCAGGGACTGGAACCGAACCTAATAGAACCAGTTCTGAAACCGGAACCTTTAAAATATTTAGAACCAGAACCGAAACCGTTATTTTAATAAATAAAATACCGCGGGACTTGACCCGGAATCTTTAAATTAAAAAAGCTCATTTAGGTTCAAAAATAAAATTATTGTATATTTTATCATAATTTTATGGTATTACACTGTTTTGTATGTATAAGCTACGTATGATCATATGAGTTTTCTAATATTTCTCATACTATTCATTCCGGATAGGTATTTAAAATTATTATACTTTTCGGTAACTAAATTATTTGGATGAATTGTGTATGTGTATAAATTATTAGATAATAGATTCTGAGCGGAGCAATAAATGTATTGGTTTTACAATGATGAATGTTTTTTTGGGTGTCCAACAAGTTACACTTTTCAATTTTTATAGTAGAAAAATGCATCATTGTCAATTTCGAGGGTGGTTTCGGGCAGCAAATTGGATCTAGTTGGGCAACTTTGAGGGTCAAAAGTAAAATAATTCCCTTACTTTTCTCAATTGGGAAAAACTCATAAAAATAATAGCAATATTTACGCTATACCTATCAGTTTTCGACAAAATCAATTTTGTTTTTTTGTTGTAATTCAAAAAATAAGAACTGTATAATGTTTATAAACTTGAAATACTGTAAAATTACATATACCTATATAGTTAATACGTATAATAATACATTTATACATAAACATTATACCTATAGCATAATATAGTCATATTTATACACGTTTATCTCTCTCTAAGTACCTAAGATAATTGTCATAACTTAGATGTATCATTGTTTCGATCGTACCTATAATATATCTGCACTCAGACGGCGTTAACGAGCGGATATTAATCTCAAAATTGAAATAACAATGTGATTATAAACGTATATATAATATATGTGTACAATGTACCTATAGTTATCAGTTTGTAAATGTACCTACCTATTATCGCTAATGCATATACTACCTATAGTCTATATAGTCTAGTAAAAACCACCAATTATAATCACTAATAAGTAATAACATTATACATATATTTATAGTATAGGTATATAGGTATATTTAAGTTATATAGGAACATAATTATATATATTAAGGACTGCAATGGTAGTCATGAAATATTTTTGTTTATTTTTTTTGTTATATTATATACTTTATCCTTAAATTTTATGTTTTAGTTCATAATATTAATCTAAAACTAAAAATATTGAAGCTACTGCAAAAGCTCACTATAAATAATTACAACTACATAGTATTATTTAAATATTATTTGTAATTTTTTTTTGTTAAATTAAGCCACGAAAATAATTCCATACTTTTCAACTAAATCGATATAAAAATATCAAACATTACATTTTTATCTCTGATACCTATACAATACATTTTAAAGCAACAAATATTTTTAAAAGCTACCTTGTTAAAATATTTATTTTTATCTTTCAGAATTTTTACTTTATACATTCATTGTAGACGGTAAGGTATATTAATAATACTAACTAATATATTACAAGGGAAGGATTTCATTGAGAAAAAATGCCTTTTTTTATTTTATTCCAAATTACTTAGGTATGTCATACTGACTACGTATTATAACAAGTATAGAATTTATTTGTCGAGTCGGTGTATCAGAGTAAGAATGTCATAAATAATGAGGTTAAAATGAATATTTTTAAATTTCGATTTTTTTAATAAAACGTTTGGATATCGATATTTACCATCGTGCAAAATGTGTATACAATGTGAATAAGTGAATAACTCAGAGAAACAATAATAATAATATAATTTGGTACTAATATTATATGTATAGTTAATATACTTTCTACAGCGACATGCTGAGGCCACTGAACACAACGATTTCTACTGTTCACGCTCGACTGCTGGCGAAAATTCACTGCAACTGCGTCGTAGCCTTTCTGCTGAAGCTAAGGAACACACTCGCGAACATTTACATCGCCATTAAGTCTAGAAGACGTGCGTTCGGAATTTCGGCCGAATGCGGGTGAACAAAATAAAAACAAAAGTATTCGTTTAATAATATATTACGCTTTATGGCAGCGCCTACAATATATATGTATACGTGTGTATTATATGCTCGGAGGAAAAAAGGTTTATAGTGACAGCTGCTGCGGATCCGGCGCGGCTTCATCCTATATTATATGCTCATATATGTGTAACGAGGATAGGTGTATGCATTACTATACGCGGTATAGCAGTAAATACGACGGCGGAGATGAGTTTTCCGGGAAAAATATACGAGGAAAAATGAAACGAATAGCAACTATATTATTATTATTATTATTATTATTATTATTATACACCAACAATCATATACGCCGTATTATATTATACAATAATGTACATAACGGCTCCGAAAACATATCGTGTCGCACGTGCATAAGTATGATATTATGGTATACTATTATACCTAGGTATATTATACGTCACGCCCGGAGCAGTGGTATTATATATAATATATATTAAACTATATTGTTATGATACATATTATATATTATTATATATGTCGTGCCTTGTGGTGCGCCGGAAAATGGGAAGCGTTTCTGCAGAGAAGTTTTTCCGGCTCACCGCCACCGGAAAACCTCTTTCATCGTCGTCTTCGTCGTCGTCGTAGATGTGTGTTCGGGAATGCGCGCGTGTGTGCAAGTGTGGTAACAAAATGGCTGCCGCCGTTGGGATCAATATATTTCTCTCTCCACACACACACACACTCACACGCGCTCGCTCGTACCTACAACACGCACACACACACACATACATACCGACACAAGCGCACACGTAAGTTTTTATTATTTTTCCTATACTCTCCGCAGCAACGTTGGCGGGGAAACAAATAGCGCGTTCGGGGGCGACCTCATCTGTTCGACCGGCCAAACAACGGTGACGATCATAAGTATAAGGTACATAATGTTATAAGTTTTCAATAATATCGTATTAAGCCCCCAACCAACCGATATCATCAAGCTCAGCCAATTATTTCTATCGGTAACATATTATCAACCTGCTGTGACGGACATCAGCACAAACCATACAACAACATAATGTTATCACAACCATAATAAACCTCTAAACTAACTATAATTCATCATCTTTATCTATCCGTTATACTTATAATTATTTACCATTATTAACCATTTCGTAATCCGTGTGGCTTAATATAGTTAATTTACACGTTCGATGGCCACAGCAGCCGCTGATTGTTTTTCTTGATAAAAAAAAATAAATACTATATTAATGATTGTACGCGCGCTTCATATTATCATTATTAATTATTATTATCGTACGACGATATTTGCCGCATTATTAAATAGTTTTGTTTCGGTTCACGGCAAATCAATTAGCGACGACGACGACGACGACGACGACGACGTGATAACGATATTATAATAATATAATATAAATTATAATGTATAATAATAATAATGTGTATAATACGCATACAATATATATATATATAGCTTAGCCGTGTTTTTTTCCCCTCGCCGCCGCCGTAATGCGCGGGATTATATTTCGCCCCGCAATTAGCACAACATCGGTCGAGTCCGCGCACAATATTATAATATATATATATAATTTTACCGTATTATTATCGTCGTACTCGCTATACATAATATTATATACACGTAGTATATACATGGGCATCATAATATACGGACTGCACATAAACGCATCGCATGTACTGTAAAGTATATAAGTAATAATATATATTTATATATATATAGGCATCACATATTATACAGACTGCACGTAAACGCATCGCATACACACTATAAAGTATGACGTACATAATAATAATATATATATATATATGACTCGAGTCGGAGGGTATATAATATTATATATTATCATCATCATCATCATAATGTGCGGGTGCGGCGTATTCCCAATTGGTTATGCCGCGACGAGGAGTATCGAATTACCGTCGGCGGCCGGTACATCGGCGAGGGTCATACCGCGGACTTAACCGCTGCAGCGAAAGAGTATACTAATAGAAATCGTGTGCACATAATAATATATTACTTAATATTATATTTCGGTCGTACATACATAATACACACACTCGGAGCTTACAACTGTTGCGGCGACATATGGTCCATTATAATAGTATTACATGCGCGCGTATATACAAGCCATAGATGATGAGAATGATATGTCTGCGCCGTCGCCGGAAAATGAATTATATAAATTAAAATAATACGTTTTATATTATATTGTTATTATACGGTCTGCAGTGGTTTTATTGTTTTCCGACGAAAACGGAAACGCGGTGCAGCGCGCACTGATTGCCGCCCAAATCTATGTAGAACTGATCTTTTTTTTTACTATCGAATCACCTCTGAATTAACTGCTGATTCGAGCGTAGGTATACTATATGCAATTTGGTTTCATAATTCCCGAATTGCCTCCCATATCGTGTCACAAAAC
This sequence comes from Metopolophium dirhodum, assembly GCF_019925205.1. Taxonomy (NCBI): domain Eukaryota; kingdom Metazoa; phylum Arthropoda; class Insecta; order Hemiptera; family Aphididae; genus Metopolophium; species Metopolophium dirhodum. Next base: position 120,825,564 of record NC_083560.1, read on the forward strand.
TAAAAGTCAATACATCTATTGTAAAATGATGTTTTGATTACCGATGTACCGACTTAGGTTTAGTTTGAACTTGTTAAAAATGTATTAAATTGTATTGTTTCGAGGATCCAGATGAAACGTTTTACTGAGCCGCGGTGCTTTTACCCTCAAGAGCAGACACACGCATTATGTTATTAAGGCAAACCATTCCCCAGATTGTGGGCGATTATAGTCAATCGTCTCTTACAAATGAATTATAACATTTATAACAATTATATTATTATCATATAGCCATATGCGTTTAAACTCTATGAAAAAAATCATTCTTGCAGTTCAAGTATTTGAAAAAATATTTATATAAACTCATATTATATAGAAACATTATTATAGGTACCGTATTATATAGTCAGTTGTATACATCTATATATTGTAATCAGCTTATTCGTTACTGTAGTGTGTATTAAAGAATATAACTATTTCGGCGTAACACTAATAAGCTATAACCTTTAAAGTTATAAGTAATAACCAGGGCTGTGTGAGTCTAATGATTTTGTATATCGATAAAATATTTCATTCTGAAATTAGTGATAATGTGCGATGGAAATTTGATTCTAGAAGTAAGTATAACCGTTCTAAATATATAATTTTAGGTGTGTTGCATATTATTATGTTTGCAAATGTAGGTTTATTATAATTGTATTTTTAAGTCTTAATTGCATATATTATTTTGTGGAAAATGTATATCCAAATTTGATACATTAATAGCTTTATATATTTATACGTACATATATTATGATATTTGAACAAGATATTTAAATAAAAAGATTATTGTACATAAATTCTTTCAATAAAAATGTTTATCAAACAAATATTTATTTTTTATTCAGAATTGAAAAATAATTGTATTAAGTTAATTTTGCATATTTTTTAATTTTAAATTTTTAGTGTAGCCTTGATAATAACACTTTATAGTAGATACCATTGCAATGAGTATAACATGTAAAATGTCAAGCGATATTATTTTAAAATCCTTAATTATGTATTTATCACTATTTCAATTCATATCATTAAATCTGAATTCTGGCTCGTCAATATGTTATTTTATATTCAGCTATAATATAACTGTTATAATATAGTATGTATATAGGTACCTACGTGATATTTAGACATAATAATTATATTAAATTTGTTCTAATGTGGTATGCGTATTAAGACTATGCGTAAATGACTTAACAAGTTTAAACTGTTATGATAAAAGTTTGAAAGTTTGAAGTGTTTGAATAGATTGATTGTATTCTGTGTTGGGTATGGACTGATAGGCGGAGAGAGAGAACAATTTGCGGGAATTATGGCGTTCAGTTTTTAATATGATGTTAGACTGTCATCAGTCGTATTATACGCCACAGGTGTTACAGATGAAATTTGTAATTATTGTAAAACCTATACTTATATACAATAGGTATATTATCATGCTGTACGCTTTTCAACTTTTGGTGACAAATTAATTTCACCCCATCTCACCCACACCCACCTCACTGATAGTACCCTGCAGCGTTAATAAAACGTTGTAAAATAATTTTATATATTTTGTGAACGAAAAGATTTACACAACAATGATATGGGCATATTATATTACAGTCGTCTGCAATATATTATATAGGTAGGTATCTACGTGGTACGTCACACATAATAATATATATGTATAACTATGCAATTTATATACATATGCCTACTATGTGTGTCGTACACTCGTACGAAATACGTATACGCCTATGTTAAATCAATATAATATATAAGTGCAGTGCAGTATATTAGTATAATATATGGTATGGATTGTTATATCACATATATATATATATTCTTATTTATTATATAAAGGTACACGTCATACACGTGATAGCTGCAATGTTTCACAAACAATATATTACCATCACTTAAATACAAACTACAAAGAAATAATGATAATAATACTATCATATATAATGATATTTTATTTGTATATTTTGTACCTATACGTATATAAATATATAATACTGACTACTGTATAATAGGATATTATAGGCTCGAGTGTTGTAATGATGACTCGAAGGGGTGTTTCGCTGGTATTGGCGATATTATACCCACTTTATACGATTACAATTTATATACATTACACATGCTATAATGATGAAAAATCGGGGAAGTAGCTCTGCTATATACAGTAGGTTTACCTCGAATACACCTTGTCACTGAGTAAGTTACTGTAATGAGTATAATGAGTATTCCCTATAGGGAATCTGGGAATGACTAATTGATGAGTTAAATTGGAAAAACGATTGTGAGCAGGAATACACCGTGTCGGCTTCATTGTCTAATGATATTTGATATTGATAAAATATTTTTAAAACATATAAACTAAAAAAAAAATAACTTTTTATAAATAATAACATGGCCGGTAGGTAAATAACTTGAATCGTCAACAAAATCATCACATATAGGTATATGAATAAGTTTGTGAAATAATTATTTTAAAATTAGTCTAAATGTTTTTAAAATGTTAGCGTTAATAGAAACTAATATATTATGATAAATGGCAAAAAGTTTGAAGTACATATCAAACCTATATCAAAAAACAAACACAATTTCCAAAATATGCTCATTATAAAATCAATATATGATTGATTACTCCGTTCGGAATCTTAGATAAAATTATATAGGATTTTTTTTTTTTTTTCAGAGATCGAAAAGTCACCGTATTTTTTTCAGTGGCTATTGTGCTTCAGGACGGAGAATACGCCCCATTGACTTACACCAGTAATATTATAATACGCATATGACTATAATATTATACAGTTACAAATACGGCATCAATCGTCATGTTTAACGGCACCACCATGGAACAAAGGCAAGTATATTACTTAGTACTAAAAATCCAAATGCACAATTTTTCAAACTGTAAATTTTTTGTTAATTTTTAATTACATAACTTGTTTATCATAGTTAAAATGTAAATAAAAGCCTCCAAGATATCCTAGGACCTAGATGATAATCTTATACCTTTAAATTGTATAAAAGGCCAATTCACTCTATACCTACTTTTAAAAACACCAGAGTAAAATGGATCATTGTGATTATAAAATGTTGCTTTGTTTATAAGACGAAGTCAAAAGTCAACATATTATTTAGGGTGTGGCGTACTCTTAAGGGGGCCACGAATAGACCTAAGTCACCAAGTTTCACGCTACACCATACTCAACGTTGCAGCTAGGTTAACCTACCCTATGCTTTAAAGTACTCTGAGTCGATATCCATAGCAACGCATAAGCCCATGGTATATGTATGCGTGGACCATGAATTTATATCAATAGCCAAACAATATTATCTATAATAAATTATTAATTAATTTAAATATATATAGGTACGTGGTACGCGTATATAAGTAACGTTATCAAATGCAATTTGGCGTGCCTAATTTATATTATGTTGTATAAATACGTATACCATATATTGTATACAATATGGTTTTGGTTAAATAGATTATCTGCCGCAGGTCTCTGTGGCCATAATATGTCCATAGTTATTTTACTACTCAAAATATACTTTCTAGGTACCGCTATATATACTAGGTATACCACAATTTGTCGGTTGTCTAGTTCACAAATAGTTTGATGAACTAGGTACTTATATGTGATTATATTATTAATATTATACAGCCTATATAGCTATAACTATAAAAGCATAATATTAGGCATACAGAATACTGAATTATACATTTATATTTTTTTATAGTGTAATTTAGCAAATTATGTAACAAAAGTTCAAATTAAAGAGCTCTTCCTTTGAAAATGCCACACAATAAATGTATATAATATGTTTGTTATTACTTATATTCATCTTTTCAATTTGTCGTTTGGTTTTTTAACTATGCCTTTGTATATACAGTTCTGGTGATGACAATGCTGTGCACATATTATTTTTTTTTATACGCGCGCAGAGGTATTTCGCGTTGCCGGCGTTTCGTTAAAGATTTGCAGGTACCCTAAGTCTTACGAAAATCGCCACGGGTGGCAAGGGTGCATACAATAGCTAAGAGGAATGTTATATTTATACGTGTCATATACATAGTAGCACTATTCGCTATCGTTTCTCCTACAATTCAGTGTATATTATAGACGGATATAATATTCTACGATGTACACATATACAACTGAAGAAGCCCCACGACCACATTTTATACATATGAACTGTATTATTATATTATATTATAGGTATACTGCCGCGTGCGAGTTGACCGCGCTGTGGAAGTTACACTGTGTGATTGTACGGCTTCGACGCTGCGGCTATAATAATCGATAAGAAAAAAAAAACTTTAATTATTATACTATTCATATGTGTGTGTGTACTCTCAAGTGGGATTAGATTTCTTTGACGGACGGCCAAAACCGACTGTACTTTTCCATACTTTCGCGATATCTCGATATATGCTCGCGGTGTCGAATATGCAGGGTGGCACTGCCAGCCAAATACTTTTGACCCAACAGAGAAACAGTATATAATATATATCACCTATACTATTGACTATTCAGTACGAATATACCATGAATTTTATATACGTACTGCGTGTCTTCACTATGCCTAATAATCTTACTCGCAGGGAAGGGCAGACGCAGGGAGATGTGGAAAAAATGTTTTAGACATATCTATACCTATATAGGTAGTATACAAAAGTAAATTATACGCATGCGTCATGGATACTAATATAAATTATTATTTAACATAAAGGTAGGTACTCCATAAATTAATAATAGTTATATAATATTCATACATTTTTATTAGTCTTATAATTTATTATTATATGCTTAAATAATCAAATACAAATATTTATTACGATATACCACAATTATATTTAGCTTCACTAACCACTAGGCATAGTATTTATCAAAGTATAAATAATAATCGAAGATATTGTTTAGGTGCTTTAAGCTTGAAGTTATCAATGGTTCATATCCAGCATATCTATTTCAAATATGTACTATAAAAAATTAAAAATCCAAGTATAGCATCAGAAAATGTCCCCTCCAATAGAGAATCCAACCTTTTTTTTTTTGGCAAGTGCACTTCATGATTGCCCGTGGAGAAATTTTCCTTGCAGCAATCCTACCACCCTAAAGAATCTACTCTAACCTAACGTCCTAAGCGAATTCCAATGGAGTTTTTCGTAGAATACAGTACCTATATTTATTCTTTTATATTTGAGTGAAATACGCTATGACGGATATACCCCATATTATATGGACGATGCAGTGAAAAATGTAGTGGAAAACAGTGTGCGAAATGTGACAGATAACGCCACGCATACAGCCCTATCCTAATAAGTATAGGAATACCAAACTACATGACATTATACAATTTATAATATAAGATATTTATAGATACCACTTATATTAAATCTCACCAACCATAGTCTTGGCGTAACACAATTAAGTTATTATAATTTAATTTTTCATACATACGTGATTACTATATTATATTATAGCTATTTCAATAGTTATTCGATTTCATTGTACATTTAAAATTGAATTATATTTTCCGTCGCAGTTTTTGCCCAGCGAGTAATTAACCGTAGGCAACGTAACTTCTGCGAGTGCCGGACGACAGGGCTATAATAATATTATCTAATAATATTACACATTCTGCACATTATTACAACTGCAATAAATATAAATTAGATTCGTGAATAGGCAGTTTATTTTTAAATTATAATGTTACACATCATAATATACAATGTGTGTGATGATGATACATGTATACAATACATTCCTATTACTATTTTCAATATGTGCTAACTTCGACATTAATAATATAATGTGGACCAATTTTTCAACTTCTCGGGCCTCTTGAAAGTGTCTGACATCACGTTACGTTTTTTAATGTATGTTTTCGTGGCTCTATGATATAATCTTTGAAATATAATAATTTTGAAAGTATTTACCCATGGATAATGTCTATGGTATAAATGGTATAATGATTGATATTATCATCGGGTATAGGTATAAGTTTGTATACGCCTAAGTATAGCATAAGTACAATACTGTCTGAAAGAGTGCCTATATATTTGATGAGAATGTTGATGTAAAAGTTTAATTTTGTTCAGACCCACTAAGGCCTAAAAAAGTGAAAAAAAAACAATTGTCCGGATGCCCCCTCTTCCTAAAAACGGTGTCCTGTAGAGTTTAGACGCATATACAACACAATATAGCAGCCCGCACGGAAGTGAAGTCTGAAGCGTTAAAAACGTTTCGTGGTTCGTCGTGTATATTATAAATGTATAAGTACAACATTATATATGCCTATAAGCTATGATGCAGTCGCGGGCACGTAGGTACATGTGGTAATGCATAATACAACAGACAAGACGTATAGGTATGTATAAAATATGTATGCGACGATCAAAGTTGTTGCTCTTCCTCGCTATACTTCTCGTCGGCTTTTTTTCGGGTGTAAGAAATCGATAAACGTTTCGGATAAAAGGATTTAACCGAAGACGGTGGCGGGTCTCCGTCCTATATATACACACCCGCTGCAGTGGCGGCGTGCAGTCTTCCCCATACATACGCGTAGGTACCTATGTATTATTATTATTATAATATACATATATGCGCTGCACAGTAAGGTATATCTACGTCACACGCCCACACGACAGTATATGTGTGAGTGTGAGTGTGTGTCTGTCTGTGTGTGAACCGTGTAATCCTGACCGAAACTCCTGGCTGTACCTGATCGGTAAAATAAAAAATATACATCCATAATATTATTATCATACACGGTGCACGTATTATAATTTGTATATATTATTACAATAGATATAGCCTAACCGTCCGGCGATAGTAATATATAAAAACAACGATACGCGGGCCATAGGGGGAACGCGGACGGGCTTGAGCTTCAGCTAGCGGGTCACTGAATGGGGGGGGGGGGGGGGTCGACGGTCGGTCCCCGCTGACCCGCAGCCACCGGTTTTAATCCTAATTTATGAATCGGATTCACCCGTCGTTCACCCGCGCGTATACCACGCGTACAAATTGAAATGTCATTGTTTTCCGCACCGAGATGTATATTATACGCACGTCTATCTGTATACACATCGGCGACTCCCCTTCGCCGTATATATTTTATTATAATATAAACACGTATATATAATAATAATATATACTATCTAATATTTATTCATATTATAACATATTCGTTGTGCGCGAGTTTGAATGATTTCGTTCCTGGACACCCGACTGTACAATAATATAATAGTAATAGTAATAATAACAATAATAATATGTACAGTATACCTAAACAACATCGCAGCGGCGGCGTGCACACGCGGATAATAAATCACGCGCGCGTTATCTGTACCTAATCGATCCCGGGCCCGAGCGATTAGTGTCTGCCTCCACCGCCGTCGCGTATCTCCCAACTGCCGCTACCTCGTATATAGTTGATATATTATTATTACGTGTGTAATATACCTATGTACATAATAATAATATGCACACCCGAAACCTGCACGGTGCACCCCGCTCATGGGAACGTAACGCGTGTATACGCGTATAGCATTCAAAGTAGCTGTATCATAATTTTTGACGCGATTATCGATCGATAAATGCGTATATACGTCGGCGGGGCACATGTATAATATCAAATTATTATTATTATTATTATTATTATTATAATTGTAAGATACCAAAAAACATTCGGAGAAACAAACGCCCGTAAATCGATGGGGTCGCGCGCGGGTGCTCTGCAACGGTACCGACACGCAGGTATATACACGTGAGGTGGGTGCGTACCTTATGATGTAAGGTACGACGACGACGACGATCTAAAATATACGATGACGATCTTACGCCGCGGCAACGACGATCCATACGTGCCGATGAGCGGGTGACTCGGCTGCACATTATAATATAATATATATATATTGTATGGACAGGTATATAATATTATATTATCGACGTCAAAAAACGATACGTCCCCGGACGGCAATCCATCAAGTCGCGAGTTGTACATAATAGTAAAAATAACATCTCGGGGGACCGCGACTGCGACGGGTATCCCGCGGTATTAAACGCACCTACGCGCCGGGTGACAAATCGTCCGGCGATGACTGTGCGAGCCAGCGCGTGCGGTTGCCACGCCGATGCGAAACCGATTTATGATACAGGTACACGATTACCTGCAGCAGCAATCGACGGTATTGTTATGTGCGTACATTAATATAACGACAACAGAAAATATAATAATATACTCACCTGTATATTATATAGTCGTAAGAGCTAGAAAAGTGCTGTATAGTTAGGTACGTCACTGGTGCAGTGACAGAGTGAGTATAATAATATTATTATAATAGCCAATAGGTACACAATATACGCATGTGCACTATACGACGCGATTGAATACATTGTTATGCGTTAAGGCTCGGGCCACACGACGCGTTCTTGCCGCATGCGTTAAAATAAATTGCGGTGACGCCGCAATAACATATCGGGCCACACGATGCGTTGCATTGCGTTGTGACCGGATGCGTTAGGTATATTTTTAAAATTTTCTAATATATCAAGTCTAAATTTGGGAACTCAAAATTAATTTAGAATGAAAAATTAATTTAGTTTCAATCTAGACTTGGTATCAGAAGGTCGATAGTATATACCATGTCCAATAAAAGATTGTTGAAAGTGTTGTGTGCGGCAGAAGCTGCTGGAGAATTGGATGAACCTACTACTTCAAAACGAAGATACTGGGTACATCCCTTAAATTCTGATAGAGAAAAAAATAATAACTTTTTAGAATTTTATGGAAATATACGAAAGCACCCAGAAAAGTTTTTCGAGTATTATCGAATGTCGGTTAGGTCATTCGATGAACTCTTGGCTAAGATTCGTCAACATTTAACTAAAGAAGTTACTAACATGCGTAATCCTTTAAGTCCGGAGGTTAGACTGACGGTGACTATAAGGTAAGTCGATAAAATATATTTTTTACCTTAAATTGTTTGAAATTATAAAATAGTAAAAGTTATACCTTTAGTATTAAAGTCTCTCGCTAACCTTATATAACTAAATACATTTGTTAATAATAATAACATAATAATTAATAGGTATAATGACTCAATAGTCAATACAAATAAGTACTTAGGTGCTTAATTTTATAACATATAAAACTGATACAAATATATAATATATATAAATATATCACATACATACAATATAGGTACATATTTAAAAAAAAAAGTTTTACATATTTTCTATATGGACAAAATTAACGTAGGACCGTTATAAACGTGATTACACGTATTAATATCACCAAAAGTACTATGTTGAACTTTGTATACATACCTGTGGGCTGTAATTTTTTATTATAATTCAAATATAAATAAGAACACCTATACGTTATGAAAAGATGTATTCTTTTTTAATTAACTTCTAAATACAAAAGAAAGAAAATGTATTAACTGTTTAAAAAACTAAAAAATTATAAATTGTTAAGTATATAAAATATAAAAACTAGTACCATTTATAGGTAATAACAAATAATAAAAATAACTGTTTAACTTTTATAAGCTTCTTAAAATAAATAAAAAAAAACAAATTATTATCACTTTTTAAAATACGTAAATTGTCATTTACATTTGATGATGGTTGCCATCTTGGGGATTATGCAGAGGAAAATGTTGTTGCTTTGGTTGATAAGGTGCAGATATGTTTTCAGAAGAAGGTAGTTGAGGACATTGATTTGGAATTGGTGCAGGATATATGTTGTGGTGTAGTGTATCTATAGAACTGTGTGAGGAAGACGCTTGTTGATGTTGGTATGAATTTAAATACCCGGAATGAAAATATTGAGCATTATTCTGAGGATTAAATATTGGAGTTTGATAGGAATAATTATTATTTTGTGGATAAGATTCATTTTGAAAAAATTTAAGTACGTACATTTTAAATTCTAATTTTTTACCATCACTTAATTGTTTTACTTGAGGAAGTAAAGATTTCAAAAAAAGTTCATCCGCGTCAGTTAATTCTTGTTTTTCCAAGTGATCCAATAGTTTGCTCTGAAAAATAGTCATTTTTGGATTTTTTTTATTTTTTTTTGAAGTACTCGGTGGGGTGTTCTGTGCGCTTAAGGACATATCCAGTTGCTGTGATGGGTGTTCTTGGTCTAATAATGTATTCTCATGATCTTCAACCACTTCATCTGTATCCGAAACCTGAGCATCTGATACGTTTTGTGTGTCGTTTATAAAATTTCCTGAGGTACTATTTAAATAAATCAAAAATTGTAAATATTTTATTGGGAAATTATTGAAATTAAATAGTACTTATATTACAAAAAAGCTTTATAATTTGATAATAACTACATCAACAATTTAAGCAAAAGATAAAATTAATATTTTAATACTTTAAACCAGAACAAAGTAAATACATATTATACCTAACCAACTACCAAGCCTGGGCAAGTTAATCATAATTTTTAACTGATTAAGTGAAGTTGATATAACACATTTTAAGTTAAAAGTTATCTTAATTTTTTTTTAAACTCAGGTAAGTCAAAAGTTATATGAAAACTGACAATTAACTTATTATTTATTAACTTCAATTCATTTTTTTACATTTTTTTTTTTATTTTATAAAAAGCCAGTTATATGGTTTAAAATAATAAAAACTAGCGTTATTTATTAAGTTTATATCAATAAATATCAGTTAAGTTAAAAATTAAGTTAATGAAAATTAAATTTTAAAAAGGTAAAATTAACTTAACTTTTAATTTAAATTTAACTTTTTAACTCCTCTATCCCCAGGCTTGTAACCTACCTATAAACATATATAAATTACATTTGTATATAGTTTACTAGAAACAACTGACAAATTAAATAACTTTTGTTATAATCAATGTTTTTAATTTTATTTTTTTTTTAATAACTTATATAGACACTATAACACTAAACGTATATAAAATTTTAGATTAATGTATTGATTTTACAATGATGCGTGTTATATTAATTTATAAAAAATTGTTTGTGTCTGTAATCACGAAACGAAATGATTCAATTTCCTACAGCAGCAGATTTTCTGTTAGGAAATTTAATCTACTTGGTACTTTAGGAGGGGGGTCAATAGTAAAAAATTACCAGTATTTTAAAAAAGCGTCAGAAAAACAAACACAATAATTAATGAAAAATTGAGATATTACGACGATAGTTTTTAGAACATTTTATAATTTATTAACTACAAATAATTTCAATTTTTTTGAAATTTTGATAAAAAAAATCATGAATATATAGATATTTAAAATGTTTCATATTTTATTAAAACAACTTATCAGGAACGTTGCATTAAATTTCCGACCTTCCTTACTCATCGAATACAATTTTATTTAAATTTATATAGAATATAAAACTAAAATAATTGAAAGTTTTTAATGTCTATAAATTAAGTCTAGTTGGTGTACCTATTGGGGAGGTCAAAATTTAAAATTCCCAGTAATTTTCAAAATCGTCGGGAAAAACAAATGAAAAATTAAGGAAAAAACGTAAATTTTTACAGAAAATCGTTTTTGGTGTAACTCTAAAAGAAAGGACTAGCTGTAGATCCATGAAATTTTTTTTTTCTATAAATATTAATAAAATTGTATTTGTTGGGTGAAAATTCTTGAACATTTAATAGAAGGCTCCTATTAAATTTTTTCAAAGGCAGATTAAAAATATTAAAAATCTGTAGTCACAATTTTTTTTTCTAAGCATTTTAAATTCAAATTTTGACAAAATACGTAAAAATAACGATAATTTACATTTTTTTTTTTAGTTAGAAATTCATAAAAAATTTTCTTTTATTTCTTTTTATTAATTCTTAGATTAATAAAAGATGTATCATAAGTTTGTCTACTTTCATCTAAAAAAAAAAAAAAAAAACTAAAAGCAATTCAAAATAAATATCTTTGGATTCAAATTTAACACAATCCGTTACAGTGACTCACTTGTAACCTACTGTACAGCAGAGCGACATCCACTTAACCACCTTTTTATTGTTGACCCCCCCCCCCCCCAAAGTACCAAGTGGTGATGACACGAACACAAAAAAAAAAAAATAAAACGCATAATTGTAAAATTAATACATTCATCAGAATCTAAAATTTAAATCTGATACACATTTTTTTTTAAACAATTCTAAATAGCCAATTGATAAATCTGGTTTTACATATTATATTAAATTTACCTTCTTCTATCTAAATTTGGTGTCAAAAACGATAACAAATTAGCAAAGTGGTATTTTTTCTTTATTTTTGTAGCAGCAGAACCACTTTTAATATTAAAAGTTCTATACGCTCTGTAGTACCTATTTAGGCTATAATATTGTCTGGAAAATATGACATAAATAACTGTCAAATCGTCAAATCTTCCAGATACAAATGTGGGTAATAATATATTATATAATACGTGTATAATATGGCGTTATGGCCCACCACGTTTTCCCGTTTTCCTGCGAAGCAGTGTTAGTCAAATGAGAAAACGGGGTGAGCATGGTGCAGGACCGCCCTGTATATATATATGTATATATTATAATACATATACTATACGCAATATAGGTAATAGTGTATAATTACGCGCGTTTTCTCGCATAAAAAAAAATGCGCACAATTTGTTCTTATTGTCCGCGTTTTACAAGTGCGCGTGTATATATATATATATATATAGGTATTAAAAGTATACGGCAACGAAAAGGGTTTTCCGCGGGGGTTGTACTGCCACTAGCCATGTGTATATATAATATATATATATAGGTACTACCGCCCGAGGTCTTTCTCTCGCTATACATATATAATATGTATATACTTGAGGGATTAACGCGTTTGATCTCTCGTCCTCGTCGTTATGTATATAATATATATATAGGTATACACGTGCATTGAATCTCGGTATCACCACTCGAAAACGAGGATCTTTTCCCTCGTAGGTATACAGCGCCCGAGGCTGTGGCTCATATATATTATGTTGGCAAAATTTTCTTCTCGTATATATAAATATTATATTATGATGTCTTTATTTCCACGGTTTTTTAAATTTTCGTTTGAGAATAAAATATAATGCATATTATATATGTTAACGGGGGAGTATATATGTAAACGGTAGGTATTTTTTCACCGTGATATACCTTATACGAACATCATTATTTTATCATAATATAATATAATGTTATATAGCTGCTGCGATGCGCTCGAATATTTATTTATTATATGTATAGGTATATATGCGTACATGCAGGTACTATTATTATTTATTACTATACCGTGAGCAAACCTATATACATATATTACATTATATTCGACGTTGTTGTTTGGTTAAGCATCGTCGCGTCTGCAGCAGCCGGTATACGAAAACAATAATAATAATAATAATAATAATAAAAAAACTGAGAAATAATAATAATCACGATTTGACGACTGTAGACCCTATTATACGACGGTTGTTGTTTTTGTTTTTTTCCTTTTATCTTGACGATTATGATATTAATCGTTTCGATGCAGCTGCGGCTTTCTGCGTGGAAATAATGTGATGGTATAAAAGTAGGTAGATAGGTTTATATTATACATATACCTACCTTCAACAATAATAATATACATATAATAGATATATTATATAGTAATATTTCTACCGACTAAAATGCGTGTTTTTTTTTCTTTTTTATACATGCATAGTCAATATATTATTCCTAATAGAACGTTTTAAACTATTATATAGGTATCTACATTAGAACAGACGATTTCATGCGTGGTGGATTGAAATGAATGAAATGGTTTATTATGTGCAGTGCACCAGTGGCTATGTATATCATATATATTATTATATATTCCATAATTCAGTTGCAACTTGCAACCGTATTATATCAATCGCATTATAGACATCCTGCATCCTGCATCCTGCACCTATATAGCTGGTCAATTATTTCCCGATTTATGTTTGAGTTTTTTTTTAAATATTTACCTACCGAACCAGGTCTATGGGTTTTGTAACTTTGGCAGTACCATATATTTAAACATACTATTTTCATCAAACTATAAAATGTTGTATATATAATGATAAACCATGGATTATCGAATGCACAAAAACGTACCTATATATGCGTTTAAGTATAATAATAAAACAAATTATAAGAAACCCATATATTATTGTGTCGACTCACTACAGTAGCTACCTATAAATATTATTAATTATTATTTATTATATATACCTATTAATATATTATACATAGGTACGCTATTATATAATATGTCTATATAAGAACTAAAGGGATGTTTATGAAAAAAGCATATAATACGTATACCTATCTATAGTCTATATATTATATAGTTGTGTGATAAGTATAGGTAAATACCTATATTATATATATACAGCCCAAAATTGGAAATTGTGCTGCAATTGCAGTAGAACTAAATAGTAAAATTAGTGTGTAATAGTCGGCTCAATATGCAAAAACAATATTGAATAAAATTAATTTTTATGAAAAAAAAAAATAAAAAAGTGCAGCAGGTTGCGTTGTATATATATACTTATAGGTAATTATTTATCATATACATATTATGTATAACTTTATAATTATCATCGTCATAATCGTAAATAAAATACAATTTATTGTATAGGTATATATTGGTTTATACCATTCCATCACGGTGTTTATCTACAGTGTATACAAGCTACCTTGTATATTTGTACCTATATAAATTATACACGAGGCCAGGACATGGAATAAGGCCGTTTCACACATGGACGCGTACCTATATTATCATTCGCATGCGTTATTGCGTTTCGATTTACATTATGGTATATATAAGTTCATAAAAAAGCCACTCTACGACAATGGCACTTTTCCCTCGTCGAACTATTAATACTATATACCTAAACGTACCGGTGCAGTAAACTGATTCGCGTGCCTATACGAAACGAGTCCATGTGCAGAAACGAGCTTCAAAACACAAAACACGTTTCCCTATATATAATATCAACGGTATAAAAACAATAAAATATAATATTATGTATCGAACAGGCTATAATATAATGTGTATAAAATGTCGCATGCCGCAGGTACCTATACATACAATATGCAGTTAAAATAACAAAATTAAACGTAGGTATATAATATTGGTATGTTTATATAGTACATTATATAGATACCACATATAGTGATGCAGATAGGTACCTGATATAATATATTATGTTTATTCCAATATACGCAGCATCACACATAATATACCTATCTTATATACCACGGTATATTATGTAATACAATAATAATGATATACATGCACGCCTGCAATATAATATTCAACTGCACACATCAGGAACCAGCATTATATACGTTTTATATACCTGTGTATTACGTGTATCATATAGATACTATTATAATATTATTATCGTCATATATATAATCATATATATCAATTTCTCTTTTGGGACGCTTCTTTCGAGAATTTTTGATTTTTCCATTTTTTTACCATCACTATTATTATTTGTTATTATTACTATTATTTACGGATGGTGTTGTGCGGCGTGGTGGGCGTGGCCGAGCTCCACGATTGGTCCGGCCGTTGGTGCGCCGACTGTCGCTGCGGTGGTGAGGGGGCAAAGGACGGCGGCGGCAGCACCAGGTGAACCACGCGCGTATATTACAGCAGCCCCATCGGATCCGCGCACGCGGTGCATGGAACCGCCACCGCCGCCTCACCGGACGCGCACCGGCCGGCCAGCGTCGTGCGCTCCGCCCCCCGCCCGTCGAGGCGTTGGTCGCGTAGTACCGGATTCGGCCGATAGGGCGCAATCACCGCCGCCACCGCTGCCGCAGAACAGCAGCAGCAGCAAACCGCATTACGGGGAGCAGTGTTTACAGCGATCGGTCCGAAGAATCACGTCGTCGTCGTCGTCGTCGTCGTAGTTGTTGTCGCCGTCCGTCGTTGCCGCGCGTCATATGAGACGGTGATTCGTTCGATCGTTTTCGTTATTACAATATTATATTAAATTATTTTTAGAGTAAAAAATATTTTAAAACGATAAGACACAGCAACAATCGTATAATAATTCCGTGTTCGCCGCCACTCGACTGCGTACGACGCGCCGTTGTTCCTCTTAACCGCACCGGCCCATAATCCGTTGTTGTACACGAAACAAGCATACAGACGGACCGAGACAGCTCCCGTTTGTCCGCCGCCGCGTCGTCAGCCGATGTCAACTGCAGCACGGCGCTGTAGTCACGCCGCCGTGGTCGGCCGCCGACGTCGCCGCCGCCGAGTCACTTCCGTGCCGCCGCAGTCTGCCGCCACCGATTCGCCTAGGACTAGTAGTCGCGACCACCGCCGCCGCAGCCGTTCCGACTGAACATCTGACCGACGACTGCAAACTGTACGGGGTGAGTCGTCAGGCTTATAATATCGTAATACAGCGGTCGTTAGGAACCTATGGGTATATTATTATCATATTGTAATAACTAAAACTTGGTACACAAACTTAGTGGGTACATTATACACCATGTTATAATAATATGTAGTGTACAAGGGGGGGGGGGGGGTCGTCGGTCTCGTAACGACGCATCGATTAAAAAACTTGTTTCGCACGTTTTTCAGTAACAATTTACCAAACGGAGACTTATTTTTATGTGTCTGTAACATTAAATGGGTAGGTACCTACCTACCAGTTAAACTGAACTTTTGGCATTCTGAAGTAGGTACCTACACCGATACATGCAATTTACATACATACTCGTATATATTGTATAATATATACATATTATAAGACCGCTATTGTCGCTGCTCCATTTTAAGTATTTGATCTCTGTATTGAACTGTATGGTATTTCTTTCATTATTCAAAATAATAATACACCTATAATAACTCTCCAAGTATTCATTAAATTTAACGAAATTTTTTTATTCTATATGATAAGATTTTGTAGTACCTGCCTAAGTAGTAAATAACACGATGGTCGATAATATAGAATAGAACTACTATAATGGATATAATACCTAAATCATAAAATGTCATAATATAGATACAAAAACTTCCAACTATAAAATGTCTGTAATGATGCGTTTTCAAAACTTCATTCCAGTTATTTTATTCTAGTGCAGCTTGTACTTGATCACTATACAATATCTGCCAAGTTTTACGGCTCGCAACCCATACAGCATAAAACTTTTTCCTAAAAAATATTGTCAGGAAAATAATATAGTTGTCAAAATATTCTAAAAATTTACGTAAATAGTTACGTAATATACTAGTTATATTCTTTGGCCAAGAAGTTCATATTTTTGAAAATATTTTACAAAAACATTTACAAAATATTTTAATTATATATGTTTTAAGAACATTTTTACGGAAACTTTGTAAAAATATTAAGTCAACATTTTTATGCAATCATATTATAGTACAATATTTTGATATAATGAGAAGAAAATATTTATAAAATATTATTAGTAAAATATTCATTATTTAATTACTTTAAAATATTCACAAAACAATCACATTTCCCAAATGCTGTGTGTGAATAGCGTCGAAATTAATGCAAAAATAATATATTTTTCTTTGAATATTGTATAATCATTGAAAGTTAGGTAGGTATAGGTAGGACTTAACGAAACTAAAAATATTGAAATCGACATTTAATAAAATATATACCAACGTAAGTTTTTACGTTAACTATGTATAAATGGCGATAACTGATGTCTAGGGCTGTAAAGCCCGGATTCTAAAACCATAAAAAATAAAATTTTTTAAAAATAACCATAAAAATGCCTTCAACGCAATAATGCTTAAAATAACCGATATGTTTTAATAGGCATGCAAACGAGAAGAAAACAATGGACGGTGGTTTAAATTTAAGCGTTTTTAACGCTTCTTTATCCAAACTAACAAATAATAATATAATACAAAAACAAAATACCGAACTTAAATAATAATGCATGCACAATAAATAAACAGAACCTACTGTAATAAACCCACTCAAAATATTCGCGATTGTAATGTAACTCTTACTGACCAATTACTAATTAGTGGTTATTTGTTTGAGTAAGACCCGGTAGGATACTAAATCCAGTAATCGCTGTAGATATATAAAGACATTATCATATTCATAAATAGAGCATTGAAATTTGGTATGTCGGATGTAGGTATATGAAAATTAATTAATTAAAGTCAGTGTAGTATCTATTACATTAAACGAATTAAGTAATTGGAATGGATTGTCTTAGAAAACCCAAAAAATAATGCACTTTGCATTGAAATTCGGTCCCAATACTGATGATATTATAATAATAGCCTCTTGGGGCCTGGTGTGGCTCAGTGGTTGGCTTCAGTCACTAACGTGTTATGAGGTCAAGCATCGTCCGGCGTCGCTAGTTCCTGGACTGGTGACCACCCGGGTTTTTAGTGACGAATCCTCTTCTCCCATACACGTGTTCCTCAACCAACATTACCCTCCTACAAAACGCTAATAGCCTAGTTGTCGATGCTTAAGATCAACAAAATAAAAATCGTAATCTACTTTAAGGGTTTGTTTACGATGGACAATAATAATCGGTACCCACATATGTATATATTTTTTAATCTCTGTTAGTAAACAATCTGTAAATATAGATATCTACTGCAGTATTTATATGTGCGTATGTGTGGTGTGTGGTACCTCATATATAGGAAGTCACATTTTTATTGTGAATTGCGATAAATAAGATTGTTAAACTTGACACCAGTCCGCGGAAAATTGTAAATTGCTTTCAGTGTGGCCGTCGTATTTATACTCAGCAGCGATTTCAGCTGCTTATCTGCAGAAGCGCGTGCCATCAGAAGCCGAACGACATTAGCGGAAGTAATTTCATGATAAGAATATTCCTGCTGCTGCTGTTATGACTAGTCTATATTGCAACCTGCAGCAGGTATGGTAGAACCCCACCTCGTCTGGCCGGATGCGTTGTAAAAATATACATAGGTATAAATAATTAATGAAATCTAAAAAATAACATTAATTATCGCCTATCGAACGGTATATATAACAACAATAATAATAATAATAATCATAAACAATCGTCGTCCGTTGTTGTCCGCCGCCGTTGCGAATTCCGCTTTAAATATTATGCCACGACCGCATCCGACGACGACAATGTTTCCGCCCCGCAAGTCTATAATAATAATTATTATGTACGTAAATAATAAGGTTCTATTATAATAAGGTCTCATTAACGGTGCACCATAGTGACGGCAGTGGTTTCTAATATTTTCTATACATAGCACGCGCGTCGCAAACGGTTTTGTTGATGACACAAACGTTTAAAACGAAAAAGTAAATTAAGAAAATTGTCACGAATATTGAAATTAATACACCCATTATTATATAATTCGAAACTTGTCTATATTACCTACCCATACTCTTTTTTCAGGGTCGGACAAGGAATAAAAATTGATCCCGAGGAAACTGAAAATTTGGCCCAATTTTAGGCAAATAATAAAATATTTATAAGTTATCGGCCCAAATGTATTCAAGCAGCCCAAATTTTTGGCCAGCCCTGGCGGGGATCACCCACCCTCCACCCTAGCCAGTCTGCCCTGTCTTTATTCCCCGTGATATATATTTGTCATTCGTATGTTCTTGTTACATGATAATATTATGGAGGCGTATACCTAGAACCGTAGATTTGCGAAAATACAAAATAAAACCATTACTTACTTTTGCCTACATAAATATGAGTACTTATTATATTAGATAATTTATGTTTGATCATTTTTAAAAGTACTTCAGTCAGACTTCTCACAACATAAACAATTTGTAATAGATAATTAGGTAAATGTGTTGTATTAAAAAAAAAATTAATTACGAGAAAATGATTATATTATTGATTCTTAGAAATATAATTTGTTGAAAGCTGGCGAAAATTACATATTATAATCAGAACAAATCCAATTAGCCAATAAATAATTTTAATTAGTTGTATGTAACTATTTTATAGGAGATTTTGTATCTATTTAATAATAATATTATCATTGAGTATAATATTATATTGTACTCGATGATATTATATTTTTATATATAATATAGATTATATTAGATAGGTACATATTATATACTAACCGACCATTCGTCGATCCTGTTCATATCGTTGACATTCCGTTTACTTTACGCCCTTTACTTTGAGCGTAATGCCACATACTTCTCTTATTAAATATTCATATAATATTATGTATATTATATGAGTACCTAAATTCAATTTAATGTCATGTTATGGTCTAGATAATGTTTTGTTACATATATTTGTACGATACATGATTTCAGTATTTCACCGCATATAAAATAAAACCTTACTTAAATTTTTTATTTAATCATGGATTTCCCGAAGCACACTTATGTATACATTTTATATTTTTATGATGTATGAACTTGATCTTATACATTTAAAAAATTATTATGCTTCATCAGGTAAAAATGATGTGATGGTGCCAAAATAACACCTACCTATATTATATGGTATAATATTTCTATTTTACTGCAGTATAATCATGAATCACGTTTTCCAAAGCTGTATTATCTCGTTTAAGCAGTTGAGACTCCGCAAAAACACCACCTATATAGGTAGTTACATTTTTTCCCCATAGAAAAATGTACATCCTCATTCCTCAGCCTATTACTTTTGACTTGTGGTCGTTAGCACTCGATGGCAACACGAGCATAATACAAGCGGCGGACGTCGCCCGTAGCTAATTATTTTATCTCGACGACGGTTGTGGCGGGTCGAACGTCTTGACGTGTGCGTGTTGTTCCCCTCGACGTTACAAGTGTTTGTACCGCGTTCAAATAGCTCGATTGTTGGTATAATGTTAATAAATGTCATATACTGTCATTATGCGGTATTAGAGCGTAGGTAGTTGAGATTGCGGGCCGAAATTATCTCGAAAAACGGCGACCGATAACGACACCGCCGCCACGCGAGGCAGAACATAATAATATAGCAGTGTGTGTCGTGTTCAGAGGGGAATGGTGGAAGGGGGGGGGGGGGGGAGATAGACTATAGTGTTGCGAAACGACGACGGGACTGTATAATATAATATATATACCGATGTTGTCACTTATCGCGCGTAGTATTCGCCTCGAGTCTTGTGGTGGTCGTCGAAGGGGCACGCGCTCGACACGTCATCCATTATTATAGCAGCTGTATCCATTACTCGATCAACCGTTGTCCGTCGTCTATAATAATATTATATTGTTACATGATATTTTTATACTTCTCAGCCGCGTCAAAGTTCGAACAGTGCAGTCGTCGATAACTTCCCGACACAACTAATCGTAGTATAACATAATATATATGCAGCTGCCGGTATCCGTGAACGTAGCGGCGTAATGTTGTAAGTGTTAATTAATTTTTAATTCTATTTAAAAATATTAATTTCATTTCCCCCGACCGTTATAAATTGCCATTATTATTATATATTGTATAAACGGCGACGGTTTTTTTTTTTTTGGTCTCTAATTCTCCCCCCCCCCCCTACGAGCGAGAATCAACCCTTTCCGAACCGCCCCATACGTGTACGTCCCTTTTGTGTGCCGCTGCGCAGGTAAAAAAAAATAAGGGTTACGCCGAGTGTATATTATGTACCATTGCGCCCGGATCGCGATAATTTATGCATGAAGCAGATACGTATTATTCACGAGCCGTATACGAATGAACGCGCCAGGGTCGTGCGATGAAAATCTGTTGGGGGGAGGGGGGGACTAGGCGTTTCGCAGCTTTTGTGCACACAATTATAAACAACACAACGGGGACAATAATAATAATAACTTTTCCCTCATAGTTGACATTAGCAGGGCCTGTATCATTATATAGAAACGTATGACTTTACTTTTTTAGTATATAATAATATGTACATTGGTGAGTTATTCGATATACCTAGGTACCATTTTAGTAACAAAATATCGGTTTTAGAACAGTAGCTATATGAGCACACAAGCATATTATAATCGTATCGTTTTTAATTTTTTATTGCATTATTTTATACAATTGTACAATATAATAATATAATATAAACCTAATGTATAATGGTATGTTTATAATTTATAAGGATTTTATATATAAGGATGGTAAACTTTAAGTAGCTAGATTAAATTGTATATACCCACAAGAGCTTCACGCAAAAAAATGAATATATGTATAAGGTCCCATTCTGCGATTCGTGTGTAAAAAATTATTACCCTCCCCAAGTATTATAATAAATAATAATATATTATACTCCTACCTACGTCTTCTCGTTGCAATTTCTTGACACGGACATTCTAAGGTATACGAACCACAGAAATACCTGCAACAGATATCCTAGTTACCCAACAACTAACAATTTTGAAGCAATACTTATAACTTATAAGTTATACGTTATATATTATACGATTATATTTATTCTATACAATATGTATGTATATTATAAGGAGGGCAGTTGGAAATGAAAACAAATTAAAACGCGTGCTTTATTATGAACACGTGTGTATAGAAGTACCTTCCTATTATAATGTATCATTTTTTCCCGATTTCAGTGTAAATAATTATGATTACGATGATGATGATAATAATAATATACCTATAATAAAGTACGTGGCGTCGAGTACCTAAGTATAGGTTACGACCTATATCATGTTCGACTATATACAAAAATAGGTTGCTCTACTGCAGTTTACGGCATTATATATATTATACTATCGGTACTATACGGCGTGGAAAAAATCAAAACGAACCCCCGCGGGTAGCTGGTTCCGTATGTATATGGTAAGTATATATTATATATAGCCATCGTCGGTATTGGTTCGCTTATATATTATAATATATTTATTATCCCTGCCTGCATTGGCGGTGAACTTAAAATTTAACTGCTATGTAGGTAACCTATTATACAACGCGCGCACCCAAACCGTTACCGCCACTGAGGCCTGTGATAATAATAATAATAATAATAATAATAATAAAAATAATATATTATATTATTATGTATGACGCGCGCGCGTTCGACGAGAAGTTATTCACGAGCGTTTTCCCCCGCGTTGCCGATCATCACATCATATATTATATGTATGTACAATATAATATAATGCGCGAACCCATTGTTGGCGTGTAAATAGCAGCTGCTTAGAAGGCTAATTTTTTTTTTCTAAAACTAGGGGGCCGGTTTAAAAAAGAAAAAACCGAAACGAAACAATAACAACGACAATAGCTCCTATATACACGAGTATATGCAAGGGAAAATTTCCCCTCTCGCGCCTGTCCCCCTGCCACACTCCCCCCGCCACCGGTTCGCGCAGTCAGTCGACGCTATGGCGGCATCGTGATGGCGGCCGCACAAGAGCGCACAAGCGATGTATATTATCAAGTCCACGCGGGGTTGTTAAAATTCGCGTTTCTACTTTTTCTGAAACAAAAATTCCGTTTTAAACAACGAAAACCTGTTTAAAAACAAAAAAAAAAATAAATAAATACCCTGGGCGGTACCTTTTACTTGCAGTGTACGTGTTAATGCGGGAAAAATTATTATAATCGCGTTCCTCGCATGAGCGCGCGCCGTTCGCCGCGAACTCGGTCTCCCGTGTTTTTCTTATTATTATTCATCACTTTCGACTGCCCGTAGATATCGTGCAAATACTCGTAGCTATATCTATACAATATGTATACAATATTGTTTACTGCGGCTGCAGCTGGTAGGTACGACGATGGCGAATTTACGAGCGAAAGTACAAAGCTTTGGTTTTCCGCGTGTTTTTTCCCCTCTTTTATATTATATAGGTATATACCGAGAAACTCTTCTGGAATATTTAAATAGGACCGCTTTCACGGTGGTATGTTATATTATATTCCTCCCGTTCACTGATCGCATCGTTTATTGATGGAGTAAAATGTATACAAGAAACGCCGGTCCCGAATCCCTGGTTAGGAAATCCTCTCTGCTCCCCAACCGCGCGGGCGAGCAGTAGGTATTTTAATGGAAAGTATACACAACTCTAACCAGTCCTATAATATAAAGGACATATACCTGACTACATGGATTGTGTGGATGTGCTTTATTATTTTATAATTATATATTTCATATACACGTCCTATAATCGCTACTATATCTCCCTTATATAAATACCTATTATATCTATACCTCGTCGACGACATCGGTCAAAAATCGATTACAAAAGTACCGTCGATGTACGGTCAGTAGTCAGTAGTTAATTCTAGTTGAGTTTTTAGCGGTCTTCTGCATGATGTAATGCCAATAATATTTTAAAATATATATCCGCAGCGGTCGCCGTCATCATCGTGATGCACTTCGTATGAAATAATTTCGCGTTATCAGAGTCTGATAACAATCATATTTTCCGTGTTTGCTGTCCTCTCGAAAGTTATAGGCACAATACTCGAGCACCTCGGCGATAAACCGCGTCGACACTCAAACCACTATCAAAAACACCGAGCATTGTTAATACCGATTGTTGACATATCACACACATGTACCTATTATACAAAACACTCGAATATATATATATATTATATACTACCTGTGTAAATGAAGGTATAACATATTATTTATAATATCTACATTACAGTATACCTACCTATATATCTATTCCGTAACGTTTTTTGTTCTTTCACAAGTTTTATAAGCATGATGGGTTCACAATGTTAAAGCAAATGTTTAAAAACTGTTCAAAGCTTTCGAAATACGACTTGTGATGAATATTACCTTTGTACTTGTTCCGACTGTCAACTAAACTTTGGGTGTATTTTCATTATAATATAACTAACCCGTTGTAAAAATCGTCGTAATCTGAAAATGTCTGCACCGGAAACGTGTCACAATATTAGAAAATATGAACAGTACAAAAGAACTCTTTTTCGTCCCGAGACCGCGAAATGCTTTGCCAAATCGTCTCCAAGAGCATTATAATATTATATTGATGCTTTATATAGCATTTATGTCGGCGACGTCGTTGCCGCAGGTGTCGAAAACGCGTGACACGCCAATAGCCGGACACCGGAATCTCTTTGTACACCATAATATACAGATGAAACGACCGCGTTAAAATCAAATAAAAATCTCTATTTTTTTTTTTCCAAATATGCGTTCCGAGAAGGTCCTGCTCGGTGACAGGTACTCGTGTACACGCAGGACAATACCCGAGTCGCCCCAGTGAATTTGTAGTGTTTTTCGTGATAATAACGTTCCCTGCAACGTACATGTAAGGCCGTTCTCCCTACCCGCCCACTCGTCGACAAGTTTATTTCATCTCTCGTACCTTAATATCGCGACGATGATGTACATTCGACACATCGGACAGCGGCAACACCCGCTAAACGTTTCGAACTAAGCAAACAATCGGGCCGGGGCACACATATTAGGCATATGTACTGTATAGGTACGCACACCTTTTATACATTATATTATATTAAGTAGCCGAGAACGTGGGCATAGTGCATATACATTATGTATAGACATATTATTGTTATATTGCTATCGTCGAGTCGTAGCTTAACGGCAATGGCTGCTGCCGGTGTCGTGGTGTCCACTCACCGGCGGTCTGCTCGGCGTACCTATTACATATATCATTATGTATTAATTATTATATTATATCGTGTTATATTGTATTAGCGAACTATACTATATTATTGAACTATATTATCGCACGGCACTCGACTGCGACCGCTCTCATTGACGTCATCGTACAGCGATTGACGTACGTGTTTATTGTATATTACCTATATAATATTATACGTATATACTATATAGTATAATATTATAATAGGTACATAAAGTGGTTGTATATTGTTTTCGTAGTATTAGTGTAGTAGTGTGTAGTACCTCTAGTTGTAAATCTATGGTATAATAATAGGTAGTAGTGTAATACCTACATAATCGCCGCGTGCCTACAGCACGAGTACTCGACTTTTATACTCGAAAGCGACGTGTCTGCGTACCTATATACTGCTGCAGCGAGCACACTGTCTTACAGAGTGCTGCAAGTATCGACGTGTTCGTTGGTCGAATGCAGTGTGTCGCAGTGGGTCGACGAACACGAAATAGGTCTTTTAGCAATATTGAACTAATTGTAATATATTAATGATATACCATATTAAATTATCATTATTTTTGATTTGTATCGTACAAGCGCGGCGCGCACGTGATACAGTATGACTTAGATGAAATTCAACCATCGTCTGTGCGTACATTAAAATCGCTAGTTAGATGTTTAATAAATAGGACGTTTGAAATGGCGCGAGATCATCTTCTTTGCTATAATATGTATACTAACAGTTTTTTTTTTGTTCTGTTACAGGTGTCATCGACATCTTATGTGGCCAAATAGCCTGTCATCTGGGTAAGTTTTGTAGCCGTGTTAAATATTATTTTTTCCGTCTGCGCATATACAATATTATAATATCGTATATGTACACACGAACAATACGTACCCCTAAACCCGTATGTTGTGTTTAACATAAATATGCATGCCTACGATCGCGATGGTACAAACTACGAAGTGTATACCCATCGACCGTATATTATTTCTATATTATCGTGCGTTGCAATAATTATCATTATTTTTCGCGTACGTTTTGCGACGTATCGGTGGCAAGTATGCGACACTCGTGCCAAAGTCGGTTTGGTGCTGCCCGTAAGTATAACATAACATCATTGAATATAAGCGTTGGTATATGTATTATGTGTATCGTCGATTGTTCGGTCTTGTTTAGCACATATACGACGTAATAACGCGGAATCCAGTATTATATTATATCAGGTTACGTATATATGGTGCAAACCAATACCCTGCCTTCCTATATTGACTATGTTGTACATTTTGTACACGTGAATAACATCAACAATAATAATTATGGTCGGCGGTGACCATGAGAGCAGTGCGTGTAATACCTAAGGGCGGTGGTAGGTAAGGTTTTTATCCCTTCGTAAATAGGTATGACGATATTTTTGTTGTAAACATCCGATTTTTAAATTTCTCCCGTTGTGTCTCAAGATTATTCTCTCGAAATCCGGTACCCACCGATGTGCTCTTGTTATTTTACTGTCGCCGTGGTAATGTATTATTATATTATATTGCCATTGTCGGTAACGTATAATAAAATACAATATTATTATTATTATTATTATTGATCGTATGTAAAAGACGCATTTCGTTCAAACCTGAGTGTTTTTCAAATAATAATAATGATGATAATACATTTACCAATAATAATAATAATAATAAACGTAAACTGAGGTTTATTGTCGTTCGTCGTGCTCGTACGTGCCCTGTACAAAAAAAAACCGTCGGCTGAGATTCGGACGATCGGTCCTTCTTCCAACAATAATATAACAATATCTTATACAATATAGTGTGACAATGAATATGCCCCGCCACTAGGTCTAGGACCCGGGCCGACCCAACAGTACAATCATATCATATCGCGTACCTACATATATGTTAAATGACATGTTTGTGTACTACAGCAGACTATAAGACGACGACTCATAAATATCAAGTACAATTTACTAGTGAAAGAAATTCTGAGATTTCCTATTTTCGAACAGATGTAAAAGTTGGTCGGAACGTCAGAAACCTTCATCATTTTGTATAATATAGTTATAGAGTCTATGGACTTTCTTGGAAAATCGGTACTTCAAAACATTATTGTAATGTTTGAATGTTGTCAAAGAAAAGCCATTTGATGGCGATAATTAGAGTGAAAATAAAACGAGAAAATCCTTGTCAGGTACTTGTGCGTAATGTTTCCTAAACTATATTAAGCGTTTTAATTGTTTTATCGGCGCGATTATGCTCTATGAATATAATCTCTTAAGTTGGAATTATTATGGTATTAATTATTGTTGTCTACGTTATAATGAGACAGAAAAATTAGCACAATAAGCTGCTGACCTTCCCCCGTGATATCCGAGTTCTACTTATCGTAACGTTAATACACACATCAATTTCTATGCACTTATGTGTATTAAAAAAAAACTGAATCTATTCAAAATCGAATATTTTCGGTTTCAATTCGCCAAGAACCGTTGAAAAAAAAATCAGAAGAATACAATTAATGATCCAGCGAAAAAAAATATAACAATATATGACTTTTGGTTAACTGAGTCATTGTGATCAGGCCATGATCTGGATCAGATGTACACGGGGAAAAAAACAAATCACAGCATACAATGGCAATAATAGCGCCTACACGCGATGACGGATATATAGATAATCACGTCCCGCACATGACACGTATATTATGTACCTAATATATAGCGCCGGTCTATTTGTCGGCGAGCCTATATTCTTGATCTATATATTATGCGACAATTGTAATAATAACGTGCAGGTAATATACCTATAGTAACCATAAACCGGGTAACCTAACCAACAGTTCCGGTGGTCGTAAAAAACCGACATATATATATATATATATCCAACTATTGTGTGTGCACGATTCAGCGGGTGAACTATACATAATAAAAAATAATATAAACACACACACACACACACTATAAGGTAGAGTTTCTCTGCAGTATACACTAGACAGTTGTACCTACTGCGGGTGGGTGGGTGTTGGAGTGGCGGGGGGACCTTGGCACTGGAAGAGAAAAAGAAGACGAAGAATAATAATAACAAGAAGAAAAAAGACCGACCGACCGTCGTCAGGATGCTGACTGCAGCGCCGCAGGTCCACGAGCTCCTGCGTCATATTATGTACACATAATATAATATTATACAGATAAATACTTATATTATACTGTACCTGTATATTATGTACAAATATACGTATATATATACGATAGGTATATATAGATATGTAAGTTGGGTACATGTAAAAACACCCGTTTTGTCGGAGGAGTACGACTGTGCATATACAGACGGGGCCCTTATACCCGCCGTCGGCCGAATACCGGAAAAGACACGTACGCTTTCGGCGCGAACAATGACCACCGCACACGCACGCAACTATATGTTTGTCCGTACATTATAATGTTATATGTTATTGCATATACATATATATATAATATTATATACGTCCAATATATTATGTACATCGTACCCATGACTTGTGCCGCCCATCGAGAAGTATCGCGTACGGTTAAGGCAGGTATGGGTAATAGTAGGCAGATATTACCTACTATAATATTGTCCATATGATGCACGTTGTGATGATATTATACAGTCGGACGGTCGCCCTCGCTTTTCGTTCACGCAGACACATTGGCGGCAGCGGCGCGGCGATTTCAAACTCCCATAATCCCGATCGTTCAAAAGTCCCGTTTGTACTGTATATACCGTATAAAACAATAATATACACCGTCCAAATTCACCTAATCGTCGCCTTTGCCGATATCCGTTCCTCGGATCAAATGTATTCATTTTACCTGGGTATAAATTAATCCGAGCGGTTTTTTCTAGGTCCTTTCAATAACTATACTGCGCAATCGCACGGGTACCTATACAGTTTATTTGTTCGTTCTTTATTAATTCGACTTCACGTTCGCAGTAAATATTTTCGACTAATGTTATTATATGATACGTCAAAGTTAAAACTGTATACAGAAGTATTGTTTCGTATATATTTTGTTAAGATAATTTAATTTTTCCAAACACTTATATAATAATAACAATAAAAATGCGCGAGGATGGTACTGAGTTTTCTACTCGTAAACTGTATTAGATTTTGCACATATCATAAGTCTAGAATTATAAAAACAATTTAAATAATGCATAATATAATAATTATAGAAGGGTTGTGATTTTGTAGGAAAATGTAAAATTATTGAAAACATAGCTTTCTTAATACTGCAGAGTTTGAATTAGGTACCAACGAATTCAATTTTAAAACTTTTATCTTGCAATTTTTATTCCAAGCCGGTTTTCCGTTTTTTGATAGGTATTTATAATCATCAACTAAACTTTTTAAACTTATTTTATGAATATTTTTTTAATTTATTGTCTTGTAAATATTTTACCCGTTCTGTATAATAATATGTATACCTACGTTGTACTGCTTAATTAATTATATTTTTATTTGAAATATTTTACACAGTCTGTCTAATTTTTTAGTGTTAAGCTACCTATTTACCTATTTAAGTTAAATACTTAATTTTTTATTTGTAAACTTTCACCTTAATGAATGAAATATTATTTTATTTTTTAAAACTAACTAAAATAATTAATAGAATAGATTTTTTTCAATAATACTTGATAGATTTTTATAGTTTTTAAATTTAAATTTTTTAGTGCATCTTCATTGTTTATTTATACTGAATTTTTGTAGTGCATTCAAGTTTTAGTTCTAATAATTTATATAATTGGTGTACGATCACTGACAAAAAAACTTAGATTTTAAAATCATATTTATTTGTCCATCGCAATAAATTATACAATTTACCTATACATATACCAATTATGTAACTATTAAAATATAGTGCTGTTGCATTGTTTATTCCTATTATAGGTAGGTACGCATAAAATAATACAAATCGTATCTATACCAGATTTGTTTTATATTATGACCATTTATCTATTTCGCAAACTTTATTTTTATGCGTTTATTATTTTTATTATTATTACCTACTTAATAAAATCATCTGAGCTGAGTGTTTTACGATCTTATTCATTTTGTACGCGAAAGCTCGAATATTTAATAGGTATACCAATAATAATACAATTGCAAATTACTGCATAAAAATAACTAGTAACAAAGACAGTGTATACCGAGGTGTATACGTAAATGTCAATTTTTAGTTTCTTCTTACAGTATATTATAATACTATACCTTCTTTGTATACCCGCGTGGCTGCTGATGACGTTTTAGCGCCGAATCAGTGGCGTCAACTATTATATTATTTTTCGTCTTAGATGCGTTGTGCGTCGTTTGAACACGTAGTAATAACGGTAATGTAAAATAAAATCGTAATGTTATTATGGTAAAATCAGCTGCCGCTAATCCATATCGGAGGATAAAGATGTGTCTTCGAACTAAGCCCGATGTGGATTATGCGTAAAAAGCTGATCGTCCTATGCATTTGCTAACAAGTTGTTCCCGTGTGATACTCTTATTTTATTTATGTTTTAATTTATAGTAATATAATAATATTATCGATTTGCATGGTTTAAGCAGTACAATACAACTAATAGATCATTTAAATTTAAATACATTAAAATCAAATATAATTAGTGAAATAAACATAAAAATGTAACGCGTTTAATGAAAGTTGGTACCTGGATAGATTTTCTTAATTTGAAGGTCAAGTTACATGATGCAAGTCTGTGTTGCACTCGAGACCTGGTGGAGTTCCTTTATTGGTCCGTCTATATCCCGGATCGAGTGAAATCTTATGATGATGTGTGTCCCATTGTTTGAGATAGATAGTTACTGCGTTCGGAAGAATCTCTCGTACCCCACGCATTTAAATGATTTCTCCGCATCTTCTGAATATACTATTATAATACCTATTGTATTTTTATTAGCAGTTTATAGTCATTTACGTACCTGTTATGAGTAAATTATAGCATTCAAGTGCTTTGTTATAGCGAGCTAACTTATGTTGTATAATAATATATAGATGTAAAATGTTCGGTATTGGCAATCGTTCTTATTTTTTTGTACACTGCGTACCAGTTTTGTCATTAACTATTCACTTTAAATAATAAGTAATATTAGATACTCCATTACACTCATCATTTTTTCACGCACAAGGAAGAATAAAATAAAATTTCGTTACTGTTTAGTTGTTCGGCAGTCTCGTTATTATTTTCCAATTATGCTGACATGACCTAAAACAATTACAAATTGAATGGTGAAGTCGTCGATGGATCTAATGTGCAGATCGATCGGTAGATAATAAGAGGTAAAAATGTAAAATGAACTGAAGAACTTCGACTATAACAAAAATCAGGAGAAACTTGTAGGGAAATAACATGAAAAAGATACACTTGTATTGGTTGATTAAAATGTCAAATTATTCTGAAGAAAATGACCAACCAGCTATATTTACAAGCGTCTTGTGTTGGAAATCAGTCGAGCATAATATCATTTTAACTTCGATAGTCTACTACAGTGGTGCAAATCTAAAATATTTTAATGTCAAAGTGAAAATTGAAGATCACTTCCTCTCTCTAATTAGAAACGGGGACGTGTAAAATATAGGTATATAAGAAGACAAGAACCATCTATTGACGAGCTGCAGTGACGAGAAAATAATGAGATTTTCGTCATGAATGAATGACGGATTTGAGAAGTGTCCGACGTAATTTGGCGTTTCGGTCTCTCTATAGTTCAGTACTACGAACTTCAACGAAATGTTAAAATATAATTCCATGTTTATTGATGTAGGTACCAACAATTATATAATTACAATATTATTATTAGGTACCCAAATACCATGTATAACAGTATACATAATCTTAGTGTTCAAATAGATAATTATAAACTATATAATATTAATATGTACTTCCTGAAACGGTTTTGAAAAATTGGTTTGTACTAAAGTGAGGTTATTATGTATTTGTGTGTACAAAACGTTTTACACAATATATATATAATACCTACGCGTGCGTTCTTATAATATTATGTAAACGTTTTAATGTTCCCTCTCACACCGTATACGATATAATATAATATATATATGTGTCGTCTCAAGCCGGGTTTTATATTTTATGTCTCGGCTTTTTACATACTTTTTTGTACACACTTTTTAAACCACCAATGATTTTACTTCGCAGTGCCACCGCTACAATATCTATATACGTATATATTATTATTATTATTATTATTATATTTTAATATTATAGTTTTTTTTTTTGGTTTTTTTTTTCTTTTCTTCGTACCATCATCGTAATATTATTGTCATAAACTATATTATTTTTGTTGTAAAAACACTGGTTTTTATTAATCGTTTGCTTTTCGCATTTTTTTTTCTGTTTTTCTTTCCACCCGAACAGATGCAGCCAGGAGAGCGGCGGGGAGTTGGGCGGTTTCCCTGCTACTGCCGCGGCCGCAGCGTTCGCCGCCGCGGGTGGCTCGGGCGGCGCGCCGCCGTCACTAGGCTCGTCCATGCAGGCCGCCGCCGCCGCGTACCACCTCAAGAACTCGGCGGCGTCTTCGCCGTACGCCGCCGTCAACAGCATCGGTCTGATGGACTCGTTGCAGACCAGCATGGGCTGTTACCCAACGGCGGCCGGTCAGAACTACCACCACCATCATTCCACCACGTTGTCCCTGTTCAATCACCGTAAGCATAACGTTAAAATATCGACAAAATAAATATAACGTACAATATTTTATCGTGCGTACGTAATGATGTTATTATACCGTGGCACATACGTTGCTGTCTGTCCAGTAACCATGCGCGGACTGGTAAAATAGGGCACGGGATGCTACACAATTTAAAGGGCAAATAACAAACATTGTTGGGGCGAATTTAAAACATGTAGATTATTTATAAAATGTTAATATATTTTATTTTGTTTTAAAAAAATATTGAATATACGTTAAAAACGTAAATAAGTACCAAGTTACAACAAACGTTCAATCAAATTTGTACAATATTATAGAGTACTAATAATCGTAGGTTGGTTACGATCTGCTGATCATTAGGTGTCTAGAGTCTTTAAATATATAATAAATAATATTAGGCAAATATATTTTAGGGCAAGGGATGCTTTAGCATCCCAGCATCCCAGCCAGTCCACGCCTGCCAGTAACCGTTTCGCGCAAAAAGGAAGACCACTCGGGCTTATAGCAACTTTTTTTTATTTTATAACACCGATAATATAATATGAACAAAAATAAAATATAAAAACGCCCTGACCCGGCAAACGGGGCGTTATAATGTTTCTGCGCCTGCCGCGTGAGCAAATGCATTTTGTTTCTTAACCGAGACTGCAGTGTACAGCCCGAGTGGCTATTTTTCACGCGAAACGGTTTTTACAAATTATTTATGGGGTCGCGGGACTATTCATACCCTCGCGCGGTGGTTAGTAATATGTACCCATACAGTTTAAATGCCATATTGTTACGCCCAGCGGTAGTCGGGGCTCATTGCGTCTTCTCATTATTCTCACTATTCTCAACGGAATTTGGTACATTCTGTTCACTTGATTTAGGTAGGTGGTCGCGGGTTTCCGCCGTGTGTGTGTGTGTGTGTGTGTGTGTGTGTGTGTGTGTGTGTGTGTGTTTGTGTGTTTTGTGTCCTGTGTCGACTACGATTCACCGGTTGTTTGAATTTTCCAAGGGTTGTATCAATAGTTTTAAATTCATACATTTCGACAAATATTCATTATCGTTGCCTATATATGGGTCTCTTTAATACAATAAAATAGTAATTACAAATTTATACTTTACAAATAATAAAAATAAAGCTACACAACTACTGTGGACTGCGCAATAATAGAATAATACGATTATTTTAACTCAATGGTTTTTTTCGTAGCTCCATTTAATTTATTTTAACAAATAACATACATAAATGTACACAAATATATCATTTTAATCATTGTACCTACCTTTTGAATATTGACAAATTCAACGAATGTATATTTATTTTATTTTATTTAATAATTGAATATTTAATAATAATATTAAATCCTTCATGCATGATTTTTTTGAAATATTTACTGAAATTTATTAATTTTAAATAATTAATGCAATTATTTCTCATCGGTTAATCATAGAAATGTTGTCCAACTCAGGTAGCATACACAGTAGGTATAGGTACACTGTATTTACGAGTATCGAAAAAAAGCAATCAGTATTATAATGGTTTATTAAATTATGATTTAAATGACTAGGTATATTCGCATCAACGTATAATGAACCGATTTGCTTGAGAACATTTTTTCAAAAATGCTTAAATATATAAAATCGTATTATACTATGTATCTATTATTTCTTAAAACTTTAATTTTGGTGAAGTTCTATAAGTAAATATTCTAAAGATACCTAATATTTTAATGATTTCGTAAATATTAAAATAATATTATAAAATGTTTCCATAGCCCTTCGTCAATTTTTGCGTCGATAAGGCTTCTTTGAAAAAGTCAATAATTATAATAAATAATTATAAATAATAATAATAATAATAATATAATTATATATATTATATATTTATAATTTTAATAATAGTCGTTATTTATTGTTCTCGATGGCATATAAAATGTATTGTGGTTATCACTTATCATATAAGTTGGCACGTACAGGAAATAGGATTTTTCAGGCTTTCAGTTAAGAGGACATACAGCTACATTGGCATTTATGTCTGCTTTTTACAATAATTGCGTAACATCGCAAATTTACGCTCAGCAGATCACTTGTATCTTCGTTAGTTTAAAAATTAGAATGGGTCTTGACGATAAGAAAATGATCTGTTTGTATCTGTTTTTCATGATGTTTTGTGTATATAATATAGCGTAAATAAAAAATGCTCATAACTCACTTAAAAAATGAATTATGGTATACAAACCCATACAATACCACATACCAACACAGATAATGTCATTACCATATCAAGTTTCATAATAGGTCGTTTCACTAATGAGTAATGACCATCGGTCGACAAATTAATTGTACTTCATGATGAATGCGGGTGACCAAAGAACAATTGCAAATTGCTTAAATCTTAAAAGTTGATACCTAAATGATTATCTTAAATGTATCATCACGGGTCGAGTATACAGTAGGTACTTTTAAAATATTATTAATAACTAGTAATATTTTTGAGAATGAATGAAGAAATAAACCTTTGCGTCTCCCCAACCCTGCCCTATTATATATATATATGTGAGTGTGTGTAGTATACTGTATACACCATTAACCGTTTATTGAACAGTTTGCTTCTGTACAAATATAGCGACAAACAGCGTTACAGTTCCGACCTGAATAGACTTATTGAATAGGTATACCTACCACTATTTTATAATATTTCATACTGTGACACCATACGCAATAATAATGGTGTATTTTTATTTTCTGTAAATCTAATTCAACAAGAAATCTTTTATATTATACAATGTGAAGAAAAAATGTGTGGTTCGGAACGATTGCCCCTTATTATATCACTGCACCCCATAATATGTGTATCCACCCAGTATATTATGTCATCTCGGGTAGATCGTGTTTGTACCTACGTGCAATGTATACATATATAGGTACATTACAATATATATAGGTCGTGTTGGTATGCCAAATTGCCAAATCTCTTACGCCCCGCGATCAAAATGTCGAATCCCGACCATTATACCACCTATATGATACAATATAAGGGAATGAAGCACGGTCGCGGTATTGGGACTATATAATATAATAATAATATTTTATTATAGTTTGTGTGTGCTACGTGTGTGTGTATAATAGGTATGTATGTATGTATGTATGTACTGTGTATATGTATGTAAGTACGTATGTATTTATGTATGTATGTATGTATGTACGTATGTATGTATGTATGTATGTATGTATGTATGTATGTATGTATGTATGTATGTATGTTGTATTCGTATTGCAGCAACAAGGTAGTAGTTGACATTTAACTGTTAAAAAATACCTTTATATAGAACACTTTCAAATACATAAGAATATAAGAATAACAAACATGTATGCACTACAGCAGTATACCTATTATACACTGAGAAAACTTATATTAAATAGGTACCACTACGTATTGTAGTATAGGTACCTATAGTATACTGTGTAGAATGCTGTAAATATTCCTTTATTCGTTCCACACAAATTTATAAATTAAACGGTATATTTTTTTTATCATTATCGTAACGAATGTGTATAGAAAAATATGTTTAATATTGTAAAATACGAATCGCTTGAAAGGTATTACAAAAGTTTACAAAGTAGATAATAATGAGTGTTTAAATAACGTTATTATAAAATACTCAACGAGTCTGGTAGTTGTATGTTATGTACAAGCGTAGGTATCATACAAATATATGATTTCTATAAAACAGTATATATACCTACATGATCATTAAATAAGAAAAACAATTATAGATATCAATAGATTTTTTATTCTGAAGTGATATATTTTTTTTACTATTCAGACCTATAAAAGCTTATATAGGCCTGACAAAGTTACAGCTACTTCAAACAATCGAATTTTAATTTTGCTTATCTTTTAGATTATTGTAGAAATTGATTTTCGTTGTTTCGAGTAGAAAAATACACAATATGTTTAAGCATAATATTTGGTATCAACAAGTGAATATAATAAAATAAATAAATATTTATTTCGATTAAATCCAAAAATTAAAAAAAAAACTACACACAATCAAAACCGTACTACCACGATACCGTCGTGGAACCTAAAAAAGAGAATGATCTACTTGTATATATATATATCTACCTACTCAGATATTTTCACGGAGTTAAAACGAATAATGATATTCCGAGAAGTCATAATTTTATAAGGGTTTATGGGTCTGACTCGTCGCTCGTGTGTAGGAAACAGATTATTGTAATATTCTACTGCGGTACCTAAACTCTTATCATGTGACATGTGTTTGTTCGCACATATTATGTGTGGGCCACACACTGATTTACTCTCACAAACAATCGTTTACTTTTCGTACAACAAACACGCCGCGTAAGCGTAATACACGCACAATACAAGATTGACTACACACACACACACACAACCTTAAATGTAAATTGCCGCTTTCAGTCCCCTTATAATGTTGTAAATAGGCGCACGATCAATGAAGCCGTTATAAAATAATAAATTGCTCGGCTTCAAAAATCTTGATTTATTAGAATCTTGCACCATTTTGTCTGATGTGTCAAACGACACCGCTCTTAATATTCACGGTTCTGATGAAATCGTAGTACAATATTCAGCTTAGTGAATGAACAAAAACTGACCAAATGTATGGAAAATACCTATAATATTATATACCTATATATATATTTATTTACGAGTGAGTCATCTGTCTTCACAATGATATTATTGTAAGTATGATGTATATAATATATATAGGTAAAACCGTCTGCATGTTATGTGTTACAATAAAATGTAGTACAAAGTGTACAAGACTTTATACAAACCCACCGAATATCATGAACGACTGAAATATTATATGCATATAACAAATAATATAGTGGGTACACCTATATTATTATGATGTATTTCACGTATATCGTTTATTTTCAAAATGTTTAGGATTTACATTATAGTTAATTTCTTAAAATGTAAATATTTCAATTTATAAACCATTTAGCGTAATTATTATACCTATACCTAGTACTTATACCATATATTTTTTTTTTTTATATAATTTGGTTTTATAAATCAATAGGGAGAACATACAAATCCGAGCATTAATATACTTTAAGTTATAACTAAATAACAATCAGGTATCTATGAGTAAAATAAATTATATTTACACATGGTATCAACATTTTAAAATACGCTAAAAAAACTAACACACTAATATAGGTATAAATATATTAGACGAGCGTAAAATAAATATTACGAGATAAAATAAAATAACTTGGATTTTTTTTCAATAATTTAATTTTGGTCAGAAAAAATGTCAATTTATCTAACAAGCGTACAGCACAATAACTTATAAGTCATGGGGTGCACCGTGTGTAACAATACTGATCCAACATATATATTTCATATGAACGCCGTACACGATACGGTTCGAAAATAATATTACATACAATATAACAATTTGTTATTCGACGGAGACCGCTAAACCAAAAATAAAACGATTACCAACACTATACACTGTATATAATATTGCTATATTACTATATTATATACATTATATAGGTAAACCACAAGTGAGTTTAAAAAAAAAAACAAATTAATACCATAATATAATACTGGCTCGATCCGTATAATATATAACTTAGATTTTTAAGTGATTTTTAACGCATGCTAATGATATAATAGCAAAAAATCTTATCTAATAAATTATATTGCTATTGTTATAATAGCTTTAATTGGGTATCTATATTGTATTAAACTAATAGCTAGTACGAGATTATCGGTCCCGACTGCCTACCAGAAAATATCACATCATTCCTTAAGGCATCAAAATTAGAAAAAAAAAACTGATTAGAAATAAGCCACTAATATTGTAAAAATTTCTTTTTTCTCTTCAAAAGTTTATATATTTTAATTATATATATCTTAAAAGCTAATGACCTATGCTGTCAAAGCTTAAATGTTCAATAAAAAAAAAATATAAATAAATAAACTAATGGCATAGTAATGTTTATTAGTGGATAATGAATGTGCGCTTTAAATAATGTAAATATACAATTTTTCAAAATTTTGCGTTTACCCCAGGACTTGCATTTGAAAAAAAAAACCGTTTTATGTTATTTACAATTAAAACGTTACACAATGTTTGGGTTTATCGTTATTTAGAATTAAAAGTCAAAACGTTATTCAACTTTTGCGTTTATCGTTATTCAGAATTAAAACGTTATCCAAGATTTGCGTTTGTCGTTATTCAGAATTAAAACGTTTTACAAGTTTTGCGTTTATCGTTACTCAAAATAGTGTTAATCCCTATTAAATTAAAAAATAATAACTAAATGGGTAATGGCCCGGATACGGAATATAATATATAATCAATTCTTAGGTTGTTTGCGTGAAATAAATGTTTCTACGAAACCAATAGACTATTAAATAAACAGATTTTAAAATATTTCGTTTTCCGTTATGTTTTGTTAAATGATAATATATAATATATTTTTTTTTTATCGTTATGTTTTGTTTTGCGGTATTTAATTATTTTTGACTATCGCTTTCAGTTATAATTACGTTTACAAATATTTCAATCGTTTTTTTTGTCAATTATAACGTTATAATCGTAACGTTATTATAACGTTTGCAAGCGCTGGCT
The DNA here is from genome assembly GCF_019925205.1 of Metopolophium dirhodum. Taxonomy (NCBI): domain Eukaryota; kingdom Metazoa; phylum Arthropoda; class Insecta; order Hemiptera; family Aphididae; genus Metopolophium; species Metopolophium dirhodum. Next base: position 120,865,459 of record NC_083560.1, read on the forward strand.
TACCCAGAAGAAAATATTAGTTTTTGTACCTATGTATCTATATTTAATATTTCAAAACGCGTTTCATGGGTTATGGCACGCTCAGCTCAGACTTATTAAAATTTGTGTTTCGTATTTTAGATCTATTAGCGACTTCACATAGATAGAAAGCCCATGTTTATGCTCATATAAGGCACAAGTCTTATATAAATATAATTATTTTTATTTTTATTTCCAATTTTTTGAATATAAATCGTAGACACCCCTCGAATTCGTTATTACTTATTATATGTATATTTTATCAATACTACACCACTATAGTATGATAGCTACTATAATATAAATGTATACATGTAGGTAACTAACGCACTATAGGGAAAACGGCTGTGTTTTACCCACGTCATCGTAATTTGATTCCCATCGTTCGTACCGATTACGACGACGGTGACCTAATATTTTCAACGACTATTGTATGGCTTTTTACATACTATCTTCTCGTCAGTCGTCGTAGTCGATGTGAAACAATAATAACGCGCTCGGGCAAACATAATACAATGTATAATATTATAATTTAGTCCGCCGCACTGCACTCTATAACCGAAATAAACATATTTTACGTATACCTGCTGCATACGATGTAACACAATAAACACATAAACCTAGGTTGTGTATCGTATTATATTATCAAATCATAAATTCATATAATAATAACGAAATAACGGTCCCGTAGTAATGTAGTATATACTGCATACTCATCTCTTGTAAAATACGTAGAATCCAATTGCGATTGCTGCACGATTTTACCAAAATTCGAGGGACAATCGGACATAATGTTGTTTCGACCATGTCATGTATATCGACCGATGTTTTATCGTGTGAAATGCGATGCGTTTGAATTTAATCTTTTATTATTTAACAACAATACGATGTAAAAAAGTTTCGGTTTACTTACGAATCATATAATCTCTAAGGGTCTGAAAATAGGAGTGTGTAATATTGAACACGAAGAGAAGGACGATAGGTGTCAACCATTTAACGAGTCCCCATATAGTAAAGGACTGGTGGTTTTTGTTGTGAGAGTAAGAGTTATAATATTATATATTAGAAATAAGAAGGGATATGTAAGAAACAAACGAAGACCGTATTTACGAAAAAAAATATATACATAGGAGGTACTTATACATCATACCTATAATAATATAATATAGTATAATGTGAATAACATTCATGATACGTATAATAGAACCCCACGGAGTGGTCGTTAACGTTCATGCTCTCGTCGACGAACAATAATAATAATTATTTTATACAAGGTACTTTATAGTTTGGATAGTCGATACTCGATAAATACAGAATAATATATTTAAAATAGGAAAAACTTAACGTACCTTCCGAAGTACTTACGTACTTACACAATATATTATTTGTTTTATTATTATTATATTTGTCACGCCCTTATAGTTTATATCAATAATTCATGCGTACAATATAAACTTATTAAAATCGTCGATCTACCGTGGCCCGCGTAGTATTGCCTTAAAGTGTGCTCTCCTTGGCGGAAGGAATTCAAGAACAAAATTCGAGGCGAAGATATATCTGGGTTGCGTGTACAGAAGAAGCAACTATCATATGGTCAAACCGTCATTAACGTCAACAATAATAATATTAGAAATTTAAGAAAATAAATACAAACTAATTGCTCATGTGGGTGTTGTTTTACAATATTTCAAGAAAGACATTAGTATCGGTTGCATTGCACAGAGGTGGTCCTCGATGTTTGCATATTTCCTATATTATGACATGTGGGGCACACATGGCTATGATAATTGGTAGTGGACAACATTTTCAATATGGTGTTACGATTGTGAGTGATTAATTATTTTCGTTTTAACCGATTTCGTTATCGGCGCTGCTTCGGGTGATTATGTACCCTTTGGTAAACACAAATCGTGTGTATACCGGACTCCGATGACCTATATTATCTGGGCGTATTTTTGCCCGTACTGCACGTGCACAGATAAATGCTAGTAGACATGTGGCACGCAGTAGCAATTTTGGGGTTTGTTGCTTATACATATTTTATCAAGCGAGACGATCTGAAGAGATAAGATCATTTTGAAAACATGTCTTACAGAAATATTTATGTGGTGTCGTTCGTTTGATGTTTACGGTTACATACGAAGAAACAGAGTTCGCTTATCATAATATATCGATTTTTACATGCGCCTTTTTTCTTTTCGTTTTTCTATAACGTTCGATTTCGTGGAACCCGGCTCCCGAATCGGCAGGCGCGCAAACCAATTAATGTTTCCCGACCGTTTATTATAAAGACGTATTGCGAAAGTAAAAACTCGGTCGATTTTTCTTCTTCTTTCTATTTCATTTTTTCGTATCGACTCGCAACGAAGGAAAACCGCCTTCGCCCAATCACTTTTCACGGGAAAATAAACGGCGGTTAACGCACTGTTTGTAAATCGCATTATCCGCGGGCTCTTTGACTCTTTAACCGCATCGAATCCAATAAACCCGATCATTACCCGCCCCGCTGCCCTTTGAACTCGACGACGACAAATATAATAAATTACGTCGTTATTATATTACGTGCGGCTGGCGGAAACGGCAAAAGTCGGGCCGAGTGCAGACCGATTGATTTATTCCGGATGGACGGACGACATCACTCGGCCCGGGGCGAATCGCGTATAAAACCGAAAGGATAATGCGATATAATATCTATACGCACGTCGCTTCGACCAGGATCGTCGGTTTTCGGCTTCGGTGGGGGGGGGGGAGGGGGAAGCGAGTACGTTAAAGTTATACTACCCCAAATGCCGCCGCCGCGTAACCTTATTAACCCTATCCTCCCCGACAACCACTGCAGCACCGGAACGCAATACGCGTGTAATTTAATAAATAGTTGCAGCGTATAATGCTGTTATATACACGAGCCGGGCTGTATAGATATATGGGTACCTATATGCGTACAATTTTTTATAAAACGTCAGTCCGTCTTGCAAAATATAGCGAAGCTATGATATATGGGTACACGGATATATATGGATACCTATATGCGTACAATTTTTTATAAAACGTCAGTCCGTCGTGATTATATGGTCCGTCTTGCAAAATATAGCGAAGCTGCAAGGCGATGATGTCGTCATAATGACATGTAGTTATTGTTTGTGACGCTCTTATTTTGTTTTTTTTTTTTATTAAAAAATTTTTTGAACAAATTTGTCCATCTCAATTGTTTATAATTTCCGATCGCCCGTACCGTAAATACGCATAGGTACTCTTCTCAGCACAGTTCAAAAATAAATTTAAAGATTTGTATAAGGATATTGGCCAATATAGTTTGAATTTATTATTTTGATAGAAGGATTGTAGTATTAAGGTATTACTTTTATGGCTTATTATATTATAATTCCAAACTATACGATTAAAACAAGAAAAGTATTAATGAAGAACAACTAAAATTTATAATATAAAATTATATAAAATTTAATATTTGTTTATATTATGATAAAAATATGTATCCTATTCTTGATAGCAATGCGCCCATTGTGCCAGGTATTGAATATTTGTTTTGTTTATTATATTATTTATTTTATTAAATTATTCACAACATACGCGTATCGTACATTTATATTATATTGTGTAGATTGTGTATAACTTAAAACTCAAGTTTTGTTGAAAGATTATTAATATGTAGGTAGGTTATAATAATTTAAATTGAAATACTCTCAATTACTGGTTGATTTGAGTATTTGGAATTGTTTTCGATTAAATAAGTGTATAAATACCACATAATTCCACTTAATTCGCACCATCGCACCATGGGGGCTCTTGTTTGGATATTAGAACTTGGATATTGTGTATTTTATGCTTGGCGATTTATTAAATACCTACCTACGTTTCCTTCTTTACAGTTTAGCGTGGAATCGCGTCATATTTCTACAAAATCGAATAATTGTATTACAACACAATAAGTACGTTACTAATAAATGATTTGTAAAGTAAATATTTTATTTTTATTTTAAAATGCTAATAAAATAGAATCAACCAAAAAAAGTAAAAATAAGAAAAAGAATAATATGAACAAATAATATTCATATGTATATACCAAAAAGCTAACAATAATATTTTATTTTTATTATTATTATTTTTTTTTTATTTTTTTTTATTTTAAAACTACCGAGTAGATTTTACAGCAGTTAATTTCTCTGGATATTTATTAGCAATAATTTTAATATAGAATAGGTCAATTATATAGGAAAAATAGAATTAATCAATAATCATTATTTTTTTTAGATGTCGCTCATAATTTTGTTATTTGTTATTACTATAAATACAGATTATGCTTTTTAGTTATTACAACATTACTTATTAATTTATTATGTAGTAGATGTAAAGCGTTTTTATTTTGAAACGTTGTTTATTGCTTTTATTAATAATTTAAGATTGAAATTTTATTAATATTTGGATGGGCTCGGGATTCACCATTGCAATTAATGCTTTGTAAGTTGTAAATATATGTGACACCGGTCTTCTAGATTTTTAATAAGTTTCATCGTAAAACGTAATATTATTTTATAAGTACCTACCAGCTACTTTAAATCAATATAATTCTTAATTATTATTTTTTTTTCCGTTTTGGATTTCATACTTTATTTTAAAATAAATATAAAATCACAAACCCAAATCCTTCTTTTGAAAGGAGGGGGCAGGGCTCGTGACTGTAAGCGTTACTGCGGTGCACTTAATAAATTTGATTTTTGTTTTGAGTGTTATCATAATATAATAATATATTACATTATATTATTATATATATCGTTGGAGTCGTAAATAATGAGTGCTTTTTGTTTTTATATTATGCAGTCGGCAACCCGAGAAAACAGCGACGTGAACGAACCACATTCACCCGGACGCAGTTGGACGTGCTGGAAACATTGTTCGCCAAGACTCGATATCCAGACATATTCATGCGCGAAGAGGTTGCCCTGAAGATCAACTTGCCCGAATCCAGAGTACAGGTAATTTATTTGTTTGGTTACATGTTATTTGTCAATGGTTTATCATTGCGGCTCGGCTAAGACAGGGTCTTAGAATTTTGAAGGATGGATAGGGGGCAATATTCTAAAAAGCCAAGAACTCGAAAAAAAAAATGGTAAATACTGGTCGAATTAAGGGACCATGTACATAATACTTACTGTTTTTGTCTTATCGTTTACATTATATTATTGTATAGAAGTTCATCGGTCAGTATATCTAAGTAAAAATGCTCATGTTCCAAGAAATATCATTAAAATAATATATATTTGAGTGGTATGACATACTTGATGTCTGCCCAAGTATTTCGAGCCTTACCAAATAACTTAATCTATCCATTAATCGAAAACAAATATGAGACGAATAATCCTCGGGAATGTGAACATGAATTTTGTCGCATTTGATATGGGATAGGCGTGGAGAAATCAGTAGATACTAACTGAGCATTGGCATTATCCGAGATTAGGTTGACGAATAAAACAAATTCCAAAATCCTCTAAACAGTATAGTTAGCGGTGAAAATAATGTCTGTCGGTTACGGGACTTTGTCGCCACCACAATTCCACCCTCTCGACCCCTTTACTCGTGAAAACGATAAAGGCCGTAGCAATGGGCGATTGGGGCGGTGCGCGCGCGGCCGAATAACCCCAGACTGCTGCGGCTGAATATAGAAGAGCCCCCACCCTCCACCGCGGTATGTACTTTATGGTGGTGCGCGTGCGTCGCTTGGGGAGGATAACTCTCGTCGTCCTTCCCGACACTTTGTATATATACAGTACGTCCGTTGTTGGTTAATCCCGCCTCCTACCCCAATTCTAACCACCCCTTCCAACAGTCGCCACGGGTGCACTTTGAGTGAGCTCGCGAATAATCGCCGCCACGCACACTTCCGGCGAAAAATGACGGTGTTATCTGCCCCGTCGGTTATACGTCGCCATTGTAGCCAATCCCCCCCACCATCATCACTAAACTTTTGCTTTTCCCCGCTCCAGACATGCTTTTATACCGTAAAGTACGACAAAGCCGACCGAGGACAACCGATTAGGCTTTCTTTGGCCAACAGTATTATTTTAACAATATAATATTAGCCACTGATGAGTTCGTTATAGGTTTGGTTATTCTGCGCTGAGAAGATTAGTGATCTTTGCGATAACTTTTTTGAGCCAAATACACAAATCTGACGGCCGATTATGTTTACTTCGAAAATGTATTAATGTTTAGTCTTACGGTCGAGTCCGTCCGTACTTAAAAGTCGAGATACTGCAGTACCTACAGCATTTGATCGGACCAGACCACTATAGCTGTTTTGGATTCCCTAGAAGACGATTTGTATGATTATAATATAAAACACAGCACGATTCGCGTCATCGCCGTCATCGCAATTAATAATTTGAACAAAATATTGCGAATACAAAGTCGCGAGTTCGACGGCCAGCCAATTTTTCGCGATCGATATTTCGTTTGGAGGTGTACCTACCAATAATATATTATTATTATGTAGCTTTGCAGTGCGGTTTTTGTTATTTCTGCGCAAACCGGTCATGGTCTCTCTTCTCTCTCCGTCCGCCCGCCTCTCTCTCTTTCTCTCGCTGTCCCCACCGACCGTGCGGCAACCACATACCTAAGCTTCGGTCCGGTTTTCAGACGAAATAATAATAATATTGAATTCGGTACCCGCTCTGCCCGGCCGCGGCGGCGAGGCGCGTTCGTGACACGGAACAATACGTACGCGCGGCCCGCCGACTGCTTAATAATATTATAATAGGCGTGGGTAGGTACTATATACAGTTCACCGGCTACTATATACCATAATATCCCGGTGCATACCCTCCGCCGCGTACCTTACACAATACCTATATTACATTATATTATATTATATTATTAACGACGACCGAATATTCGTAGTATTATTATTATTATTATTATAATGTCGTGATAAAAACGCATCCGTTCGCGCACGTATTGGTTAGTACACGGTCGTAAAACCAATGCATCTCGTGCGAGGTCACGTTTTCCGCCCGCCGCCGCTGTTATACATATTATATAAAGCGAACCGCCGCCGCCGCCGCGAAAAGGGATAGCTCCCGGAATAAATTGTCTTCGTAAAATATTCGTCGCCGTCCCGAGCTCATACAATATGATATAATATATGACGTATATTATAATATTATGTATAAGAATACCGCATATGCGCGTACGCGGACGTTTTTCTTTACGACGATTATGATGCGTGTATAGCATAATAAATGCGATCGCTGCTGCATTACAATACAGTTCAAGACGACAATAAATTCAATATATTGTATTATGCAGAGAGCTGAGTGTATAACAATAATTACATGTGATATATTTTTATATCGTATTATTATTATTATTATTATTATACACACCATGACGTGTACGGATTTCGAACGAAGCATCTCTCGCCGACGCCACTCGGCCGGTTAATATTAATATAAGTATAGTAAGTTGGCTCTTGGGTGCACGACCGATCGCGTGTGAGGCCGTCATTCGCGAGTTGGCCGAGCGTGCGCACGCAAAAAAGTACTTTCATGTCGATTTACCTATACCAAGCCGTACTTTTGCAGTGTCGTCATTCTTGCTCGTCAATTATACTACAATATAATAACTCGGAGTAGAATCGATATAGGCTTTTCCGTCGACCATTTTTTCAGTAGGTATATAGCACTCGTCGGTATATCATATAACTTACTGCAACTTTAAGCGAAATCCAGACTCCGCGAGATCAGCGTTTACTATCGTTGCGCACTATACTTATATAATAATAATAAATTATAGTATATTAACTATAAACTATTTTGACTGCAAACTGCGGTAACTCAAAGTTCATATTTTCACGCGTCATGCCAATAGGTATTGTCAGTGTCATCGCAGTTTATCATTCAAATACAATTTCAGTGGTTTTAAAAAGTGGAAATAAATTTATCTATAGGTATTAGGTACCAACTAGTAGGTACTATTATATATTTTATTGAGTTTCGTTCGTTTCGATTTTTATTAGTACTCGCCCGTATGGATGACAGATTTGTTTTGCCGAATATTTACTAAGCTATTATAGGGCGATTATAAACATTTAATTAGAATATTTCAAAATTGCATGCATATTACGATGTATTGATGACTCGTCGCACATAAAGTTATATAAACAAAAAAAGTAAAACTAATACAATTCACAACATTCTTTTAGAGGTTGTCGCACTAATTATGTGTACCTATACATATAATATAATATTACAATCGGCCGATTTCATTTTGTTTCATCCTCTCCCCTAAGTTATAACGGCTTATATTATAGTAAGCTCGGTGCGTGCCGGTGAATTTTTTCGTTAGCGCACAACAGACAAAGAAACTAGGTTAACGCCGACGTTGGAAATAAAATCGATACGCTGAGGATAGGACTTGGTGGAGGCGGTGGCGGCGGAAAACGGCCAAAGTTTTTTTTGTATGTTTACACAACGCTACGCATCGGTCATCGTGTATACGGCTTCGCGACGAACTCCACGAAATTGATACGCGCATATATTATTATATATACCTACAGCGTGATAATCCTCTGCCGCCGCAGTGCCGTTGGAGTTGAGTCGTTTCGTGGAAAAGCGTCGTACACCTATAAAATACTGCCCGTGTTCTTATAAGGTCGATTTCCATCAGGGATGTTTCCTGTGGTGTCATTTTTGCGTTATACCTAAAGTATAATGACAGCAAGTATGTTCCTCGACCACTGTATCGTGAATCGTTATACACGCTAGTTCATCATTCAATAAGAATAGGTAGCTACCAACTCAAATGTATCGAAATAAGCTGTTTAAGTGTTCTTACTTATTACCATTTTCAATATGTCATCACTTATGCTAGGTATAGATTGTTTAGCGTTGAAATAAAAATCAAAAAATGGAAGATATAACTTAATGACAATATGCAGTGGTTACGAGTTGACTTGTCCAAAATTTCACCACGCGTAAATGAGTTGTATGTATGAAACATACCTAAGTATCAAGTTTTTCATTAAAATATTAAATATATTTTAATGAACAATTATTGTTCAGAACCCGGCAGTGGTGTAGATAGGGTATGATAGACGTATTAGGTAGGTACTTCTGCAGATTCTGGGAGCGTACATCGGGTATCTTTCCTCTGCGACCGAAACAAAAATCTGATAAATTGTATCCTCAAATATATTATTATTGTTTTAACATCAAAACAGCATTGGCTTAGTATTGTTTCATTAGCTTCGTACGAACTAATTATTACAGTTTTGAAAGTATTAAAATTTCCCCAGTCTACAGTATCTCGATTAAACGCGTGCGCTGAATACTTCGCGAGGGTATCTAAATAAAAAGAAAGCAGAATACGCCCCTCGAGTATCATATTATTATTGTATCAATATTATAGCCGGTATAGGTGCCATCTCATATTATACCCGAATTTCGGTTTAAACCTCCGTACAATATTATTGTGATATATATACAGATGTAACTATAATGGGTGTGATGATGTTTTTCAGGTGTGGTTCAAGAACCGGAGGGCTAAATGCCGGCAACAGGTGAAACAGAACCAGCAGCAGCACCACAACGGCACTGGAGCGGACAAGACGGCGTCGTCGAGGAACAACAACTCGGCCGGCAACAACGGCCAGAAATCTTCGGGGAAATCGTCCGGCGGCGGCGGCGGCGGCGGCGGCAACGCGCCCGTCAACAACAACAACAAAATGTCGCCGACGATAAACGGCGGTGTCGGCGGTGTGGGCGGGGGCGGCGTGACGAGTTCGACGGCCGGCAACTCGCCCGTGTCCACCGGCACGTCGCTGTCGTCCAGTCGACAGTCGCCGCCCGGCGGTGGATCGTCGTACATCAAGCCGATACTGAGCGGCACGCCGCCACAACCGCCGTCTGCCGTGTACCTCCCGAGTTCCGGTAAGCACTCAAATTATAATACGGCTCTCGACCGTCACAACGGCCCACCCACACACTTGTTTAGCTCTTAGAAGCCACGTGACCTTTGCAATAGGCGTTGACCATATCCTCGAGGGAACAAGGGCGAGGTGTTGTGCGTGGGGACCTTTTTTCTTATTATACGCGTTCCCCAGAACAGCATAATATAAGTCCCGTGTGTTGCAGGAACAACAATATTATCGTATAGGCGTGCCATCAATTTAGTTTTAATGCGCGTGGTGAGTTTACAATTCGAAAAGTGGGTGGCGTAGAAGGGGCCTGCGTGTGCTACTGTAATATAGTGACGCCCCGGGGACTTATTGTAGGGTCATTGATATCCGCCTATATCCTTGCACGCGGCCTCAGTACAAATATATATTTAAGCACGATGAGGGATTTAAACGTCACGTTTATTTAGGTTTTACCTATACGTTTTAACGGGTTATAAAACTATTGCCAACATTCCAAGTTTGTGTCGAATTTGTATTTATTTTTTCTCTCTGCAACCGTTTCTTCTTCGGTCTTGCCTTCTTCACCATAAAATAATATACACTATATAATATGTATATGTATATGTATTGTTTTTCTTCCTCCGTCGATCGTTTTATTTTCTCGATAGTAACTTCACTAAAGTAAAAAGTTTAAAAAGTTCACTATAGTTACGTTTTGAATTTTTTATTATCACACAGGCGGTGGAGGTAATACGCCGGGATCGATATGGAGCCCCGCCATCACGGAACCACCGCCGGGACTGGTGGACTTGCACCATCACAGCACCAGGTCGTCTCCAGTAGGCTCCAGCGGAGGTTACTCGACCAACGGCAGCACCGGTGGCAACTGTTATTCGTCTCATCACCACCATCACCAACCGCATCATCACCATCCGCACCACCATCACGCGGCGGCGCATCATCACCAGAACTACGGCGGTTACTACTCGAACATGGACTATCTGGCACCACCGCCGACAATGTCGTCGCATCAAACAGCCGTGAGTTGGCGTGAATTAGTTTATTATAATATTTTTATTTCAACTCGTAATTTCGTTTGTGTAGTTTCACAGTAGAATTTCGTTTATGTTTAGGCGATTTCACTTAAGTTGATATACCATGGGCCCCCCCAGTCAATCGTTTATTTAGGATTTTTCTGGTTTTTTTTTATTTTTTTAGAACAGAAAATTTAGTCAGCAATGTTACAGCGTGTTTAATATTTGAAATTAGTTTTCTGAGCCTCTGGCCCTCCAATTTGAGATTCAAAGTAACTCGGTAGTGCCCTTCGGAAATAAACCACGATTATTATGGCGTTAAATATACATTCTACCATTCAGCCGTACACGCAATTATTCAACGGAGTAAAAAGTAGTGACTTCGGGGAGGGTAAAATCTAAATCTCTCGAACGCCATGTGTACACAGTGGTTGGGGTGACCGAATAAGGGTGCTGTGATGTATGCCTAAAGGAAAACCAATCTCGATCAGGGGTGAAGGGTTGCAGGGTAGTAGCGGTGATGTTTAACACCACGTCGCGTGAAAATATGCATAAAACAAATACGATGTGCAACTAATCGGGGAGGCTATATAGTAGAGTAAATCCATCCGCCTGTACTCGTTATGTCTGCTTATATTAACGTAATAACGAGAAGCGTTTAACAAATAATTTGTCGAACATGGCGGCACAGTTGACACAGACGATATTGCATAGGCGCCTTGGAGATGACAATAATAATATATCGTTGCGGGATCGATTTCGAAGTCTTTCTTCGTCAAACTTATAATTTCACATAGCGTCCTCGAGATATCGCCTCTATACATTATCGTCGAGTGTATAATATGCGAGTCTACCGCCGCGGTGTCCGCGATTATCGTCAGTCATAATATTATTTTATAATTTAAAGTATGTCATCGTTGTAACAGCGGTCGTGTTTTGTTTTGTGTTCGCAGGAGAACGGTTCGGAGTCGGCTTGGGTGAAGCGCGAAGACGCGTCGTCGTGGTTTTACAACTCGGCGGGCTGGGAACGCAAGTAAACAACTGGAACCAGGGCCAGGGCTGTTGCACGCCGCCGCCTACGTCTTCCCGCGAAGCTGCCGCCCGTCATCCGCGGCCGGCAGAGATGTATCTTTTCGCGGGGCGGCCTATACATAAGTGCATGTAAATAAATTATCATATTCGGGCTGATGCCGAGGACGACGGCGGGGACACGTCATGACCAACAGCTTCCTGAAAACCACACAAAGATTGTACAATATGAAAAATAAATAGGCTGACATCGTTTTAAATTAAATTTTCGACTCGAGCGCGCACGTCAGACGTCCTTAGAATAAAATTATGATAAAATAATAATATTATAATGACTTAAATATTGTATATTCAGTGTGGATGCGTGCTCGTTTACTGCACCGGTTCACCGATCGATGTATCGACGATCAGGAGTAAATTATAACGCGTCGTAGATGATCAACTAGAACAGCTATGGTTCGGTAAAATAATATAATAATTATGTTGTCGTATTTAATATAAAATGTGTGTGTGTGTAAACGGTTACGTGTATAAATGACGTGTAATAATTACGTAGTGCAGTGAAGCCACTCTCACATACGCTATAGGTACCAATATTGATAAGATGGTTTCAAATTTCAATTAGATATGGTTCAAACAGTAATCTTATTACTAAAAGAGTTTTGCCACACAAGCACACAATATTATACACGTTTCGTGTAAACGTCAACTTATTTAAGAATTTTAGTAAAAGTAAAGGTTTCAGGTAAATCTATTAATTTTTTTCCTCAGAGGTTTCACTGCGCTTATAATAGTAATGCAAATGTCGTGTGTAAAATAAATCTTCAGTGATCTCGTTAAACTTGTTAATTTTCGATACAAACTGTTATTGTACTTAACCTTCTTCTATACGCGTTGGTCATTCGTCAACTTGCACGAGCCACATTAATCTGCAGATCGAAGAATTTCGGATTTAATTTACCGCGTAGACGACATAGGCGGTAGTCTATTAAAATTTCAAAGGAGCTAATATTTTTAACATTAATCTAAGCCTCCCAAGCACCCCGGGGGACTTTCGCCAATGGTAGACGATCTAAAATATTCTTATAACCGATCAAAACGATAACCGAATAACCGGCAATTAAAGTTTATTTGCATTTATGTGCCAATAAATCCTAGACTAGTTCCGAAATCGTGTAAATAAAAATATTTTACCAATAGAAGAACACGTATCTCCAATGTAACAGTATAATAAAAACCGTTATAGCAATGTATTCATTTAACTTTTGTTACGTGTATCGATTAAATAATAACATATAGATACCTACCAATAATGCGTACTATGTATAAGAAATTTTATTTCATTCGATTATTAGATTTTTGCCGATTGTTCGATCGATTATTTACGAGCAAGTCGATAACCGATGATTTATTATGAAATTGCATAATCCCCCGGCACAATACGCGACCACCCCTCGGCCACGCCCATAAACCATCGTATGTACATGATCGTATATTATGTTATTGTCGGATGTTAAACCGAACGCGAGAGGATGTACACACGCTAATATAATAATATGACGATACGACAAGCCAGGGGCGCGGTTTCAGATTTTCAATAGGGATCTGAACACTTAATAAGCGACCCACTTTTGCTTTCCGAGGGATTTGCAGCGTACGATAAAAAGGTTAAAAAGCACAGCTATTAGAAAATATCGTTGTCACATCTTAACTAATAATCAGTAAAAATTAATTTTTCCATCCTTTAATTGCCACAGATTGCGAGTAGGGAAATATTGATATACATAGTCAACTCATCAATGATGTTGCTCAATGATTGTTTTGCATATCCGGGCTACAGGGAAAATAAGTCACCTGAATGACGTACCGCGCCTGTAAGAGCGTATTTATGGGGGTGGACTATGTGGCAAAAGTGACTAGTTTTTCTACAAGGGTAGTTGGCGAATTCAAAATGACATGCGTGTTTAAACAAAATAAATTTTGTGTAATAAGATAGGTGGCACAGGCCACAAGTATATAATTTGATTTATAGTCGCTTATACCAGCCCAAGTCATCATAATCATTTTTCAAATTCCTAACCAAATAACCAATACGGCTGTTTGCAAAGTTTTTTTGAATGTTGTTATATCGAATTTCAAAGTTCACAAAAATGAAATAATTAGAGTCCGCTCTACAATCATATATTCATGGATATTAGGTATAGACATTTTATTAGAAAGTTGAGAGTATCAAAATTCTTAGATGTTCGATTGTTAAGAACATTTTAATATATTTAAATATTATATAGCATATTAGTTCATACCTAATCTATTTATACGTCTACTGAAATGTCTTTTGCAATAAGAGTTTTTTATCTTTATCTTCAAGTTTCGTTCATTTCATAGATCTAGTTTTCTGAACTATCAAGATGATCAAACTGTCTATAAAGTATAGAATTTTAAAAATATATAAGCCAAAAAAGTATTTTTAATAATATTTTTTTGGAAACTAACAATTGTGTATTTTTGTTCAGACAAAATTATATCGGTGTTTGTAGGTCGGATTCTAAATCTTATAAATAAACAACATTCGATAAAACAATTTTTTTAAATTTTTTGTGTTTTATTATTATTATCACTATTATTATTATTATTATCATTATTATTATTATTATTATTATTATATACATGTACATATTATATACGGTGTGAATTTGGGGAGCGATATTTTTTTTTATTTTGAAGGGTTTAGCCAAGCCCCTCTCCCCCCTATAAGCGAACCCTTATATCCGCCAAAACTCCACGCTCTCCAAAACAGCGCCCCTGCCCAAACTCGCAGGCCTATCATCGAAAATGGACGGACAATAATACCAGATGTGTGTAACGCGTAATCTTTTCAAAAACAATCGGGCTGACGTACCTATACTCGTCGAATGTTCCTTCTCGTATATCTGTATTATTTTTTTTTTATTCCTCCGTCGCCTTTACAATAATATTTCATATATTTTATTAGACAGCGTTCAAAGCCGCGCGTTTAGTTCTGTACCAAAAAATATTTCGTCTCCATTAGTTTCGAGATTTTTAATCGATCTTCGATTCGAAATCAAATGACTATTTGGGTCATCAATTATTTACGTTCAATAATATCGGAAACAATTTACCATGCAATTAATAATATAACAAATATTTTGTTACAAATCATTATAACAGGTGGGTATGTGGAAAAAACACGTTTCTACCTTATTAGGAACTCGGTCAGTGTCGTGATTAGTAATAGAAAGGACTCTGGTTGAATATAGTTGCATCCAGCATTAATAGCCACACGTATAACTCCGTTAAAAACTCATACATTATATTTATTTTCGAAAGAATCTGTAAAGGTACATATTATTTTCATTCTTCAAATTACTTTTTAACAATATCTTTAACAAACTCGGTAGGTAGTTATGCAATGTTTTTGTTTTGATAGTTTAAATCGAATTTTCAATCAAGCGTTTAAAATATTTCTTATTATATTAAATCTTGTTTTTCATTTTATTATATTATATTATTATATAAAAAAAAAACATTTCAGTGGTGGATTTGTGCCCACCCGCCCATCGGGCCTACGTGCTCACCCGTTATTAATGACGATTACGCGAGGGCGGTGTTGTTTATTACTCGAAATTATCATGTAAATATTGAATCGGAGAAAAAAAATTATAAAAAAAAAAATGTTTGTTTATGTGTAAATAATAATAATAAATGTTGTATACATTTCTCCATACATAGGTATATATTATTATATAAATATTGTATTAAGCAAATGGTAACGAAATCTTTTTTTTTTTTAGTATCTATATTATTATAAAAAACATAAATTTTAGATAATTATTTGCAAGTTGTATAATATTCTTATATTGAAAACAATATTATAATATATATGTGTATAAAATATGTGTACGTTAGAATCGGTCTTTCTTTTTCAAAGACACGAACTGTGTTCCAAATTTTGTTTTTTTTTTTCGCAATTAGTTTGATCGTATAACATTATATTATTATAATACACTATATCTATATATTATATATAAATATCATATTATATTGTACATTATTACAGTTAAGAAATAATAAATTATGCAAATTATTTTATAGTGTAAAATAAAAACTCAATCTACCATAATATAAACGTTGTACCTGTGTATATTACAAACCCTATTTGTAAATATAATAATAGTATAATACAAAATATTATTATTAATTGTGTAGCTACAGATTGGTAAATATAATATAGAAAACGGCATTCGATCATTAGTATATTATATAATACGGTTTGTTAATTATATAATCGACGGTAAAAAGAGACATACTTACAATAGTATATAATATTATTAACTACCTAGACCAATGCTTGAATTGAATAAGAGGAGACACGGTGGAACGGAGGGCCTATTATTTAAAAAAATATTTTAGCGTACCCCTACTACCTATATAATAATGCTAATCAATAAAATATTTGAATATTTGGGTATGCAAATTATTTTTATATTTTTACATCCTCCCACCTCATTTAATATTTTTCCGATTCAACACAGACTATATACGTAGGTACCTACTAAGTGCAATATTATTATATCAGATGAACTATAAAAAATGTTTTATTGGTGGTACAGCCTTTTTCTATTCTACTAGTCTACTCAAAAAATGAATTTAATAATAATATTATATACGTTTATAAATTATATTATAAACAGTTATTATTATTATCGAAATAATAATAATATAATCCATGTTCCGACCGAAGAACGCCAATTATTACAGCATTCTGAAATTAAATTGTTGAACATGTAACAATTTTTTAGAATACTCGAGTGTCGTCTGTCAAGATTTGTACGTTATAAATTGTTGAAAAACGATTTATAGGTTGTCGTGGTATGGTTGTAATAATACTTCAATCAAAACAAAAGTATACTATTATAGAAGTAGATATTTATTGATTATAGTATAGCGAAGTCGAGTGGCACAGGAGTACCCCGCCCCCCCCCCAAATAATAGTCTAGGGCTGGGGGTATTCAAAATGTCGATACCGATACCCGATATTTGTTTACTACCACAGTGTCAATATTATACTATCGGTTATACGGTGATTTCGGTGAATCTAAAACAATCTTTCCAACCCAGGAAAATGTAATATTTTTAAAAAAATTTTGTTTTATGTTTGTAATTAGTGTTTTTAAAAAAAAGGTCACGGCATTTTTTCAAATACTGTATTGGGAAGTGGGAGCGTTGACAGCAATAACATTAAATAAAAAAACTGCTAGTACTACAAACTGTTTTAGATGAGAGGTTCTTAACCTTTTTACAATCGTCATGGTCCAGCAGTTTCCACCATATTATAGTCAACAAACTAGGATTTATGTCCATAAACATTAAACCAGAAATAGATTTGGACCGGAACCCTTATTATATCGAGGGCAGGCATGAATACCAACGTTATTTTCGGTACCTAATAATATTTAGTCACCCATTCAGCACATCATTCATCTAGACTTTAAATACTTATAAGTTATAAGTGTTTAAAGTTATAACTTATAACAAATCAATTGCTCGCTCAAAGTTCGATTTTTAATTCTCGTAAAAATATTCTGGCTTGGATTATGAAACTAAAGAATAAAAATGTATGATGTCGTTCAAAAAAGTAAAAAACTCAAAGATATAATTGCTTTTAAAAATTATATGAAATGAAATATTTGCAAAACAGTTAAAACTTTTTGAAATAATCAGTGTTTACCTTTAAAATAATCACTACGTTACTATATACGTCTATACCTACATATTATGATGAATGTAAATAACACGTTGTATTAATAGTATTAAAAAACAAAATAAACAAAATATGCAATATTCAACAATATACGTATACCCTATACTGACTAAGCAGGTACCTATAACTAATATAAAAATCAACAAAGGTGGGCATTAACTTAACTAGTTATTTATTTTTGTTTTTAACTTATTAACTTATTCAGTTTAAATGTTTATTGTTGTAACTTAACTTTTTATAGTTAATTATCATTGTCGTGCAGTTAAGTTAATTTTCTTTTCGATTCATGCGTAATCAACTACACAATACCGATTCGTCGACTCTTTTCGATTTTGGTCATTTATTTTCGAATTATATATTATAATAATCTAATTTTTACATAGCGTGTTAAACGTCTTGGTAAATGTATGAGTATACCAAATACTATAGCAGTTTATGACTTAAAAATATTGTACCTTGAAAAAAATTAACTTTTTTTTAACTGAGATAAGTTAATTTTATTTTCTATCTTAACTTTAAACTTATCTAGTTAAATTTTATTTTTTGTAAGCTTTTAACTAAACTGAAAGCAATTTAATTGAATTAACTCAACTTGCAAGCAGTTAATTATTTTCATTAACTTGCTCACCTTTAAAAATCAATAAATGAAGAATACCAATTTCTCCATACATATGTACCTATATATTGTTATATAAATATTTTATTAAGCAAATGGTAACGACATTTTTTTTTTTAGTATCTATATTATTATAAAAACATAAATTATAGATAATATTATTTGCAAGTTGTATAATATTCTTATATTAAAAACAATATTATAATATATATGACATATGTGTATAACATATGTGTACGTTAGAATCGGTCCTTCTTTTTCAAAGACATGAACTGTGTTCCAAATTTTGTTTTTTTTTTCGCAATTAGTTTGATCGTATAATATTATACTATTATAATACACTATATCTATATATTATATATAAATATCATATTGTATTGAACATTATTACGGTTAAGAAATAATAAATTATGCGTACATGCATAATGTAATAAAAAACACGTATACCCTACTGACTTAGTAGGTACCTATAACTTACAAATATAAAAAATCAATAAATGTAGAATACAGTATACATGTATGGGTACGTACCAAAATATTTAACTAAATAAATTCTACTAATTTCGCCCTTAACTATAGTTTAACTCATTAGTCATTACTCATTATTGCCAATACTATAACCCTCTCACAGTTCCACATCACTACCTATATAATATGGATTATAGATCCTATCAAAAAATCGATAAAAACAATGATTTAAATGCGTTGAAATTGAAATCAGTGTAACAATTCTATTTTTAGATTTTAGATTTTTTTTTCAATTAACGGTAAAAAATATAAATGCACATTTTGATAATTTAGTAAGTATACTTAAAAACGATTCAGAATAGATTGAGTATTATCTTTAGACGTAATCATGAGACGTGGCTTTAAAAAAAAAAACCATAAGTTTAAATGGTTATCAACAAATTCATTCATTAGGTAAATCAAATACCTATATCATTTTGCTTATCTATATTATTTTATGTTAAAATGACCTTTATTTTTTAACTAGCTGTAAAAAAAATATAATATTAACATTTAACTCAATGGAACTAATAATTAAATATTATGATCAATAAATAAAACTAATTGGCCTATAGTGATAATGTTAAAATATTTTTAAATAATTTAAGAAATTCCTTTGAAACTTGGCGTTTAAATGGACAATGGTAGATACCACGCTTATAACTTCTAAGTGGCAATATCAATATTAATATAATTGAATTCAATGCATTAATAATGAGTAATGACTATCCTAATTTATTAGCTTTTTGTGGGTTAATCTATTGCGTTAAAAATTACACGAGCATTTTCAATGATTTTAAATCTTGTTTGAATCATATTATATTTGTTAAGCAGCGAGTTATACTGAAAATATTAATCCATACATATAGGTATGTAAAACCAATTATTTTCCAACAATAATTAATATAAATTTCCCAAATCTAAGTAATAATGATAATTATTGTGATAACATGTATAAAACAAGCACAAAAAAAATTCTAAATTTTAATTACATGAGTTCCTTAGCAAAGACTGAAAATTGGACTGTGATTTTATCTAACAAAGATATTGATCAATTTTATGATAAAATTAATGAAATCATTGAGGCTTCTTCTACATAGGTACCGTAAGTACTTCAGGCAAAATTAAACAAAAAACAAATCATTTTACTGACATTTTGAATAGTGAAGGAAACCTTATAGTAAATAATGAAGATAATAATATAGCAAATGAGCTTAATTCTTTTTTTTGTTGAAGGTTAGGTTAGGCCTAGGAAGTATCATTGAAAATAGCATTTATGAGAACCGTTTTGAGAAGTTAGTAAATTAATGAATTTATATTATTAATAAATTAATTTATTCAATTAATTGCCATATTAACAATTATATTTTCTTAACTCCTTTAATACAACTATGGAAATACAGATTTACCTAATAAAAATTAAACACTTGACATCCCACGTCACAAAATAATTAACAAATGCATTATTAAAAAATACTTTTTCAACTATCTCTTATCCCCTATCAATAATATTTAACAATTCAATTTCCTTTGGCAAATATCCATTTTCTTTTAAAAATTGTGGAATATTGGCTATTAACAAATCAGGTGATAAGAGTATTAGTTCTAATTATAGACCGGCTTATTATATATTATTATATAGATAGACTTTTTCCAAAATATTTGAAAAATGCATTAAAGTTCAAGTGTTAGGGAATTTTTATAAAATAACCATTTTTTTCGAATAATCAATATTATGAATTCATCGCTGGTAAATCAACCGAAGATGTTCATTTTATAGCAAATAATTTTATTTTAGACTCCTTAAGAATTTTTCTAGACTTTAAAAAAGCCTAGTAAAAACTAATGTAAATCCTCCTGTATAGAAGGGGAGACATGCATTTTTGTTTTCACGATCTCTATATACCTAGTTTAAATATTAGGGGTCCAATTGTCCTAAATTCCATCTCTTATTCGCTTCAAAATAAATTCCATTGATACAAGAGATTCAAAACCTTTTTACTAATAATTAATGTTATCCAATTAAAACTATATTTTTAGCTGTTCAGCTAATATTTTAATGACTGGACTGCAGTAATAACTTAACGAATTAAATATTTATTCAAAATTTAAATTGGATTACTAGAAGTCTAGAAGCATGTAGAATGTTAAATTTTCGCCAGCCTATTGGCGTTATTCATTGTCTCGTACTCGCGTGAGTACAAAAATATTTTCTAGGTATCTACGATGACAAAGAATGCAAAGAACTCTTTAAAATATCTTAGATTTAAACTTCAAATCGCTTTTACTCGAAACTATGAATTTTGACCATTTTGTGTTTTGGCAATATTGTTCTAGAGTGCAATATGTGCATGCGCGTACGTGTGCTATAGAATGTAGTTGCCTCGTCCGCCCGCAGCCGAGTCATTAGAAATCCACACACTGTACACTCATATTAATAAATAATAATCATTTACGACCTTTACACAACGATCTCGGGTGGCGTAAAAGAGATTGCCTAAATGTGGCCCCTTAAACAATAGCCACTAAGGAGCCCCCTTAACTGTTTTTAAGTCTTATATTAATATGTTACAACTTACAACTTGTTAGTACCTACCTGGATGATACTTGTAAAAAAAATCCTAGGTATGTTCAGTGTGGTAATTGTATAATTATAATTGGAAAGTCACTGGTCACTAACACTAGTTATGGTTATTAGGTATATAAGTATAAGTATTATAGTACATTTTTTTATGTAATATATTAAATATGACTTATCCCTCTTACCATATATACCGATTAATAAACCTACGTATAGATATAGGCATTCAGACAGTTGCAAAGTTTTAATTACTGTTTTCGTATTTTAGATTCCAATCATAGCGAAAGACTGTAATGATTTTACAATGATGTGTGTTTTTTTTCCTGTAGATCATCAACTTTTGGGACAAAAAATTGCTCAGATTTTCTGTATCAGCATCTTTTCTGATAGAAATGTGAATCTAGTTAGTGAGATTTAAGTTGAAAATTTGCAGTAAATTTCAAAAGCGTCATAAAAAAAACGAAACAAAAATTAAGGAAAATGCGAATTTTTAGTTCAAAAGCCAGAAAATGTGCAAATTATTTTTCAGTTAGAAATGCATAAAAGTTTTTTTGTCATAGGCGACATTAGCAAAAATGTTAATAGAAGAATACTCACACATATGTGATATTTCTACCTTAAACAAAAAAAAAGTTTATTAGAAAGTTCAATTTTTATTAATTTTCTGTTTTAAATATGAAATTTGATTATGTACAAAGTGGTTCACAATACATGCTCACCCCTTTTTTCCTCAATAATGCAGTTATTTTCAAAATCTGACTTTGAATTTTTAAATACCTACCTATATTTTAAACCATATTTTAAAATTCCTGAGATTTTCTGTACAACTTAAGGAAGGTCCAGTGGAGATATACAAACTTTTGTTTTTCAACTGAGAACACCCCTATTCAACTATAAATTATATTATAGATAATAACAGTGCATCTATAAGATTTTGTTACTAGTTTAAATACTAGATCCAATTTCACGTCTATTTTATATTAATGCAAAATAGTTTTTAAGGACTATTATCCTTAGTACAAACATTTAATAACTAAGAAACTACTCGTTCGAATTTTGAATTAGGTACAACAACATTACAAAAAAAATGATCCACTAAAAAATTTAGGTACAGTAAAAAAAAGTGGGTTCTTATTTAAAAAAACAGATGTTTGTATCGCCACAAGACTTCTTAAGTAGTACAAAATATATTTGTTTTACTAATTCAGATTATAATTATTTTTTATTTTTATCAGTAAATTTAATTGAAAGGTTCTTGATATTTTTTTTAGCACGACAATTAATAAGTAGTTGAGTCAGTTTGGTTGCCTATACTATTTGAAAATTGTGCGCTAGGTATTCATATCAAGACGTAAGATGTAACTATTTGTAATCTGTGATTACAATGTTATCATCATTATTCCGATAGCCGATAGGTATATGTACTTAAACAGCTTAAGTTACTTAAATAGTTCTATTTAGTAACAAGACTAGGTCTGCATACGTGCTACCAGCAAAAATGGTATACATAACAATACAGTTTTATCGACACTTTTATAAGCTAATACAATTAATATTTGTAGCAATTTGTGAGGATTTTGATTGATCATACGGGGATTTTGTCCCAATATTTAATTTTGTTATCTGACATTTTGTATACCTATAGTTGGTTCAAAAGACTTACTGTCACCATGAAAATATTTTTTTTATTAAAAATTATGTTTTTGACATTAAATCAACATAATATTTACCTTCAATTTTTATGTTGGTTATCTAGGTAGGTACTTAATGTTATTTTTTTATTAATAGCTATCCAATATTAATGTTAGTGTTTATAATTGGTGTTTATGTGGGTTTACTCATTTATAATATTTATTAGTTATTGTAACTATTTAAAGTGTTCTTGTTTGCTTGGAATTTTGGGTTGTAACAATTTTGTAATTTATATTCCAGCTGAGTAACGATAACATTTTATTTTCACAGAAAATAGCTTGAATTTATCCGTGATCCATTATATATGACAGAATTTATTAGCGATGGCAGTTTCCTATCTTTTCCAAAAATCAACACTAAGATGAAGTGACACTGTGACAGTCGTTTGTATTGACGTCGAAGAGATTACGACGGTCTTGACGGTGACACAACAGCTAAAAGAGTTTGCAGAACAATTTATAAACAGTTTTCACGTCATTGAAATTCGATTTGACATACTCACAATATTGATTAGATTATTTATTGAAAATATATTTTGATATGCATAGTAATTTTTGTTGAATAAGAGAAAAAAAGGTCGAAAGACCGTTCTCGAATAAACGAAATAATATAGAAATAATTCCTTATCGTTTTCTAAATTATTTTTACCAAATTTGGTCAACTGATACATTGTAATAAAAATCTATCAATTTATCACACGCTCGCGAACACACATATTTTATTACACGCCGTTTTTATTACAATATTGTATCTATATAATCTTCTCAGCTCCTAAAAATAGTTGGCAGTCATTCAGAAGGCGTCTATATAAATTGTATGTGAAACTTGTTTTGCACGATACAGAAAATAATGATATTTTTGTCGTAGTTTCATTATTTTTCACATTTTTGGATGTCATTAATATATAAAAAGTTACTAAAGTTTGAATTAAAAATAAAAATACTCGATTTCTGTATAAATGATATAAATAAATACTGATGTATGCCGACTGCCTGTGATACAGCTGATGATTGTGGTTTTTAATAAAATGTAGAAGAAAAAAAAATTACAGTGTAGGTATTTCCATTTTAAAATAAGCAATAATTATAAAAGTGTAAAAAGTTGCTTGACGAGAAGGTACTTAGGTTTCAACGGCTATAGCTAAGTGGTGTTCTCATTCTATTGTCCTGTCCTGGACCGGAGCTCGTAGCACTCATCGTGTCCAAAGGAATTTGTCATTGCGACTGTTGTCGTGTTAGGTTGTTGTTCTCGTTAAAATGCGGATAGCTGGGTTCGCGATTGTGAATATTAATCAGTGAATACTAGTTAATATCGTTTAGCTTAAAGAACTTTACTATGGCCATGACTTTTCAGAAGCCTGCGCATAACTATTTTATGGTTTCGCAGATTTTTTGGATTCGTGGAATTGTGACCATCCGATGTTGTTTTGGCAATAGCCAAGATACTTATTACACTGCCGTATGGTTTCTAATAATTCGTAGGTAACATAACATAGGCTACATAACATCTGATGTTAGCATGCTTTTAGGATTTCGTAGCCTGCGACAATACTATGACTGCCATAGTTGTTTGAGCCCGTAAATATCTTTATGTATAATCACCAAACAATAAAGATGAGCTCTCAAAAAACCTTTGAGGCTGCCCCATGTGCAGGTCTCCTCAGCCCTCAAGTGCCTATTGAGAAAGGCTGTTTTTACATCAAGCTGACACGTCATGTAGGTACCTACAATTGTACAATTTAAATTTTGATGACTAGCAACACATAACAATATTATTATTGTGATTATGTTTGCTATAGGGGCATAAGCTTCATTTTAATCAAAGCCTAGTTGTCTAGTCAACCTTTTGCAACTAACCTTGCTTTGTATCGTCTTTTGTCACCTTCAGTTTTCAATCTATATACCCATCTAGCTTTAACCATTTTCTTTTCCTCGGGTGATTTTCTGTCTTTGTCTAACACACGCGCAACTTAGTATTTTGGACGTGTTTTTTGCCAAACATAGTAATTGATCTTATGAAGCGATAAGAATTCTAAAAACAGATTTGAATTTCTCTACTTGAAATCGTCTTTCTCATATCTTTGATATTATCCCCCACGTTCCTAAAAACGTTATATTAAAATAGAGTAATTAAACATTTACGTATTTCAATTTTTGGAGAACTTAAAATCAAAAAATCAAAAATGTGGGAAAGACGATTTCAAGTTAACTTGAAGAAAAATTCAAATCTTTTTTTAGAATTATTATCGCTTCATAAGATGAATTACTATGTTTGGCAAAAAACACGTCCAAAATACTAAGTTGCGCGTGTGTTAGACAAAGACAGAAAATCACCCGAGGAAAAGAAAATGGTTAAAGCTAGGGGGTATGTCGATTGAAAACTAAAGGTGACAAAAGACGATACAATAGTGTGTTTGGCAAAAAACCCGTCTAAAATCCTATATCCACCTGTATTTGAATCACGAATTTTGTAAGATTTGTGATTTTAATTAACTATTCTTCCATTGGTACTGACCGTCTTTTCCATGACTTTATCATACAATACATTGTCTTGGAGATTACCTTCTTAATGTTTTCTTTTGTCTCTCAATTTTTATGGGAATTGGTACCTTTTTGTTTTTTTTTTGTTTCTTTGTTACCTATTTATTCTCACTTTTAGTTTTACCTAAAGATACCTAAATTTTTCTATACTGTTGTAGGTATATATAGTTCAAGAATTTACTTTTTAGTACTTATATTCAATGGTAGTTGAATAGATCTAACCAAAACCATATAAGTACCTATTTAAAATTTTGGTTTTTGACATTTGAAAACTGTTTACGTTGTGTTAAAATTATATTTTTGTATTTGATTTTATTTTTAAATTATGGTTAATCCAAATACATTTTTTCTATTAGTTCTTATCGCATTTATTTCCACCATAAGGACTGGTAAATATTACACTGAATATTTTAAGGCTTGTTAGATTTAATGTGTGGTATTAAACACAATATGAACAATTTTTTTATTGTTGTCCAGCTGTATGTATATCATGTTTTCAATGCAACAGTACCGACATCAACCATCAATTTCTTTGTACAGAAAATATGGAAGATTCAGACAGCCTACGTCCCCAACCCTGTACAAGTATTAACGATGCCGCTTATTGTGTGACACAGATAGGCCTACACAGAGGTAACTATGATCTTATTATTTTGTAAAAAAATATTATTTGATAATTGATTGTAATTTTTATTTATTATAGGAGGACTCGGAGTTACTCGTTACTGTTCATCTCATAATTTAGGAAATTACTGCAAATATCTTAAACGGCCAGGTGATGTAGTAGAATATCGAACATGTATTTATACTTGTGATTCTGATGGCTGTAATGGTCCAAGGGAACTAAAGTTATTTAGATATTTAAAAAATCTATCTATTATTCAGTGGTTTAGAAATCTGTCATTTTAGACATTATTACAATAACAGTACCAGAATAATCTTATTTATACTGATATGAGTAGGTTACTTATAGTACATTTTAACTATCATAATTGTTATTCATTATTTTATATAAATTGATTATAGATGCTCAAATGCATTCTACAATTTTAAATATTCTACCTCTTGATATTCATATATTTTAAAATAAGCACATATAGTTGTGAAAAACAAACATTACTTACATTTGGTATGATCTGATCAAATATATATTATACATTATAATAATAAGTCACATCCATTTAATGAAAAAAAATCCATATTGTGAATAATACATTTTTTTTTAAAAAAATAATAAGGATAAAATTTCATGAAATGGATGTCCACATTGTCTAATTTATTTGCCATTTTCAGAATCCCAAAACTGCAATATATTATTAATCAAATAAAATAATTATTAATTTTACACATTATATTATTAATATTAGAACTAATTTATTTTTACTTTTATCTAGAAAATAAGTCTTAAGTTTAATTTAATTATTTTTATTTGTTATTAAGTAATTTTTAAATTATTTCTTTCAAAAGATCAAAAATGAATTTAACCAATAATACTTTATACTAAAATTTTATTTATTATTGCATTTTTGTTTTCATTTATTATTATGTTTAAAGGAACCATTCAGAACTCTATTCATTTTATAGTAATTTTTAGCTATATAGCAATAAAATGTAAAAAAAAAATTATCATTTGTATTAATATTGTCATGCAGTTATAGTATTTTGCAATAGTGATGAATAAATCTATTAATAATTTTCATAATGTCAAAAAATATTTATTTAATAAAATGTTATCCATATATAATGTACAGAACGACTATCCATTTCATAAAAGTAACCAATCATATTGTGTAAAAAATGTATTATTACACAATATGGTTTCATGAAGTGTGGATATTCACTTTATGAAAAGAACAATTCCATTAAGGAAATTTTAACAGTATATTATATTATTTGTTATGAATAACATTTTTATAACATTACAAATTATATACAAATGTCAAATTCAGAAATACATTTATCTTATATTTCTTTTTCTTTTTTAGGAATTTGAAATAATATTAATAATAATAATAATTTATTGTTAATAGTCGTAATAGTTTATGATAGTTCTTTTATTTAATTTGTTCAAATTAAAATAAGGATAGATATATACATTTTATACATTTATGTTAGTTCATCATTAGAAATAATAATTTTTATATGCATATTGTAATAAATAATAATGTAATACAACCAATCCATCCAATTGTGTGATTGAACCAAATTAAAGTTTATATTACATTTTAAATTAACCATGTATTTTTATACTGTTGTATCATTAAATTAAATTATATGATTTTTTTTATCAACTAAAATGTACATTTTTCTCTATCTTTTACTATCTTATTCTAAAGAGTCCAAAAAAAATCAGTATCCAAAGTTATTAATCTTTCATTATCTTAACTCCTTATGGATAAGCTATCTTTAAAATTGAAATATATTAGACCTCCAGTGTAACATGAATCTGATGTTTGGGTATCTTGATTGAGTTTGAAGTACAACCATGTATTTTTTCATCATTTTTCATAATACAGTATCTATTGATGTCATGTTAATCTGAATAAAATATCTATAATAAAAATAAAAATATACTTAATTATTTAATTTATTCCATAATTTTAACTATAACAACTAAAAATATTCTTAACAAAGTTAAAAGTTATAATATATCAAACCTCATTTAAATATTTACTTTTAGATTCTGTAAGGAAAATTGAAAAACATTTTTTTTTTTTTATATATTAAGTCTTGCACCATAAATTATAATATTAAAAAAAAATGTTTGCCTTTGTTATTAAAAATATAATTGCTATCCTTGAATACATAGGTACTACGTAAGTATGTAACTCTGTTTAATAATATTATTTATGTTCTTACTTGAACATAACCAAAATGAAGTCTTGGTTTTAATACTTCCACTTGGCATTTTTCATTATTAAATAATTAGTGTTGTTTAGATTTATTGATATTGATTATTCAAAGATATTGGGGTAAGTCTCTAAAATCACTATCACTATGATCAAAAAATACAATAAAATTTAAGTTTAACTTAAAAATTTGATTCATTTTTAACACATTAATCATAACATTTCACATATACTGGGTAGTACCACCTAACCCCCTAACCTAACCACCTAATACGTAAACTTAAAGGTATAGTAGGTAATAATTTTCTTTTTTTTTTAACATAAAGAACATTATTATGGCTTTAACATAAAAGCTAGATATATTGTGCCCTTGACTTTTTTTAAATCTATTAATGACTAATATTATTTTAAATTATATGCTACCATTATAATATATTGAAATAAACCGATTTCCTTTAATTAATGGTCATCGTTTATCCCATCTTAATCTCCATTTAAGATTTTTAAAACAGTAATTTTGATTTTTTTGATAAATTATAAAATATAGGTCTAAAATTAGTAAAATTAAAATTATAATAGCTATTTTGTTTTTTGTAACCAATAGCAGCCCTATAATAAACAAAAAAATACAAAAAAAAAATAATATTACGCCATTGGTGTATTTTTAACTTATATTTTGTTGGACAGGTGGTGGCACTGTTGTATTTTACATTCATCTTAATTTCTTACTTTTCCAGCGGAATTTCCTAAATTTTTCTTTCTTACAAGTCTTATCCTGACAATTACGAACATAAAAAAAAATAAATTTAGCCAGAATTAAGAGAATGTCAGCGCACTATTTGTTTTCTCTCTCTGGCCCACGCGCAACATAGACAAAACGCATTTACGCAGAATCATTTTTTCTATGTTAAAGAAATCTCAGAGTAAAATCACCCATTGTAAAAAAGAGAGAGAATAATATTTTTGAGGGAATGACATATCAATTTGTCTAAATATTGTCTCAGAACAATTTAAATATAATTTAAATTTACAACATTTTTTTTGTTTATTTTGAATGTTAAATACAAAGTCAAACAACAATACAATATAAAACCGATATGTTATTCTCTCAAAAATATTATTCTCTATCATTTTTGTAATGGTTGATGTTACTCTAAGATAACATAAAAACATAGAAAAAATGATTCTGTGTTAATGCATTCTATGTGGCACATAGGTCAGAGAGAGAAAACAAATAGTGCACTGACATCCTCTTAAACAGAATTTGATTTTTATTAATATATAATATATTATATTATATAGAAGATAATTATTATTATATTATTACCTATAGTCGGGGACACGAAAAGTGGCGTGTGACCTCGACTGTACCCCAACCCACACCCGGCCTACGGTCGGTGGTTCTCAACATGCGGCGTATTTCGCGCGCGCAGCGTAACATTTTGTGCATTGTACACATCATAAAAAAAATAAGGTTACTGTTTTTATTCTATGGCTTTCAGGTTGTTTGTTGCATAGACCTGTTATATAGGTCTATGGTTTGTTGCAGCTGTTATTTTCCCTTGCATTGTGTGGGGAAAGAGGGGTTGTTTTTATACTAAATGTACAATGAAATACCATAGCATGTACCCCCACCTGCACACTGCGTAAAAATAACAATAGTCGCCCTGTTGTTTATGTTGATGAGACTTGGGTTAATCAAAATCACTCACGATCCATTATTTGGCAGAACAATGAAGGCACGGAAGGATTAAAGGTTCCAATTGGCAAGGGTGGTCAACTGATTGTATGTCACGCAGGATGCGCCCGCTACGGTTTTATTAAGGATTCAAAATTAGTTTTTCGTAGTAACACTGGTAATACTACAGACTACCATAACCAAATGAATGCTGACGTGTATAAAGAGTGGTTTCTTGAATTACTCAATCATCTTGAAGAGCCCTCTATTATTGTTATGGATAACGCTTCATATCATTCGACCTTGGCTGAAAATTATCCTAAGAGTAGTTCTAGAAAATCGGATGTACAAAAATGGCTTAAAGATAAAAATATTCCCTACAGTAATCTAGAAACATTAGCCGAACTCAAAATGAAGGTGAAAAATATAATGCCACGTGAAAAATTGTATCTCCTTGATCAGTTGTCATTAGAAAGAGGTCATGAGGTGATACGACTTCCTCCCTATCACTGCCAGTATAACGCTATTGAGTTGATTTGGGCTCAAGTTAAAAATGAAGTTACCAAAAAAAATAACACTTTCAAGATGGTAGACGTTGAACGTTTGACTCATGAAGCGTTAGATTCAGTGACTGTACAAGACTGGGAGAAATGTGTACGACATGCAGAAACTATTCAATCGCAAGACTATGAAAAAGAAGTTCACAGGGATGCCATATTAGAACCTATTATATTGACCATATTACCAGGTGATAGTGATTCAAATGATGATGAAGACACAGATAATGATGAAGACATATTTGGTAACTAATTTCGACTTTAATTAGGTAAATTAAAATTGTATATATGTTGTTTATAGTATTTTGTAAAAATAATAATTTGTAAATATATAACATAAGCATATAAAATGATAAGATGTTTTTAAATTAAATTTTTTAGTACGATTTTGTTGTTTTGGTTTTTATTATTATAAATAATATGAAAATATTTTTAAAAAAGCGCGGAATTAGTATTGGCTGTTTAAGAACCCATTAGACGATTTAACCGCTTGGATCGCGTCGGTCACTCGCCACTTTTCGTGTCCCCGACTATAATACTGTTTTTTCAATATATTTACATAGGAATTACAAAGCTGCTAATCGGGAGTTGTAGGTTTTAAAAATACTCGTTTCTGCATCATTGTGTTGCACTGGTCACGTTTCTAATTTCTGCCAATTGATCTTAAATTTAAAAAGTTGGTTAAAATGAAGTCCATTCATTAAAAATAATTCAGTTGTACTTACATTCGATGAATACTTTTGGTAAATCATAGAAATATCTATCTGCAAATTATTCTAGTTCTTATAAACTGTTTTCTAATGATACACCTCATTGTTGGGCTAACCATTGTGTGATATTCGTGTTTCTCAAACAATGCACCTATCAATAGCTCTATATCGTTCCAAGTTGTGTACTGCTTCAATTTATCAATTAACTAAATATAACAAAAGGAAGAAAGTAATCTGTACAGTATATTATTATTTAAAATGTTATTTAACTTACATTAACTGGCTTCATGATCTCAACAAATCTTGTTCATTATCTATATTTTTACTTTTTGGTCCCACAATATTTTTCAAATTGCTTGTAGCTTGGAATACTGTGATCGCGACTTTGTTGTATATTGAAGTTGAGTATGTCCATTCCAAAATAATAATATTCTAATCTTGGACGATACTTGTATAAGTAATTGGTAATCTAAAATAAAAATTTGACAACAGAAAATATAAACAAATAAATATATAATATAATGTAATACAGTCAATATAATTTGAAAGTCATCATCAATGCCATTAGAGTGGTTATCATATATTTTTTTGCGAAACTGTTTCTCCATAAAATAACATTACTTTGCAACAACCATTTGACACGGCACCACTTTTAATATACTCTAAATAGGGTTGTTTTAAAATATATTTAATATTTAAATTTTTAATACTTCTCAAACATCATTCAAATTGCCTATATTGAACACCTTAAATTCGAGTTTTTGCAAACATTAAATTTTAAGGGGTTATGTATTGCTAATGTTATTTTTGACTATTACAGGATGCTTACATGCGAGTAATAAGTACCTACCGACTACTGAGTTATAAATAGTTATTACTTATTAGCATTATGAGCATTTTCAAATATTATTGTATTGCATACTCATAACTCACTTAAAAAAAAAGCAGGAAACAGAAATCAACTGCAATAATTGGCTTTTGGTATGGCCGTGATAAATAATATAGCGGTGCCTCTATAGCCGAATTATTTTTAAGCAAATATTCAATATGCACTAGTGACGATCACAGGTCGGCGGCGGCCTGACGGGCCCTACTACTAACGCCAACCCGGGATCGTGTTTGATAATAGGTCAATTCGCTCTAATATAAAAACTAGCAGCACCCTATTGAAATTAGCGAACAAAATTTTGTAATGTTGTTCGTGTGTAAGACGGAGACAACACAATGTCATGCGGGTGCAACGGTAAATGCAAATGGTTTATGGTGCAAATATATTTTGATAAAACTGTATATTGTTTATTTAAAATAAGAATGATGTATTTAGGACTACTTAAATTTAATTTTATCTAATATTTATTTTTGTTGTATAATATATTATGTTATATTGAATATATTTTATAATATAAATTTTTTTTCTAATATATATAAAAGTTAAAAACATTTCATTTGTCATAGTTATATCACCATAATCATGATTAAAATAGGAAGAAAAAAAATCCATTATATCAAAGCAATCTGAGCTTGATCTATTATACTGTCTATAGCTTGTTACCTCAGTTATATTTCATTTTTTAGATAGTTTTACTAAATTATAAGTGCAAATCTATTAATTTAAATATTTGAACAAATAATACCAATTCTGGAATGATCATTGAAAATAATTTCTAAAAAAATGTTGGAAATAGTTTTATACAATAATCATTATTAGGGCTATGAATTTGTAGGAAAGTGCATTATTTTTGGGTGATTGTAGCTTTGTAAGTACATAATTTGAATTATTCAACTACAAATCCATTTATGAAACTTTTATTTTGCATTTTTTGAAGTTTTTAATTTTTTAGGTCATTTTTTGGTATTTTTAATCAAATTCTGCCAATTGACATATTTGAAAAACATTTTTTTGTTTTTTTTTTTTTTTGTCCAATGCAATAGTAAAGATTAAATATGAATAAGGTACCCGTAAATAAATATATTAAAGTTTGTTTTATTATTTTAACAAAATAAATACATAAAAAATTTTATACTATAATTCTTGGTATTTTATATTGCACTTTTTGCATTTTATGTGCATATTTTATTGCATTTTTAAGGTTTTTTAGTGTATTAAATTCACAGCCCTGGTCATTATAAATAAAATATCATGATCATGAAAACAAGAGTTAATATGACGGTTATCTACTCAGGTTGGAACACAAATCTTAGAGCGTGACTAAAAACAGTGTAATGACGAACTAACCACGCTAGTTGTACGTTCCCCTACTGTAACATTGAGGTATATGTACCGTTTTCTGTTTTTTCTAATTTAGGCAAAAATAATGCTTTTTTAGACAAATTACAAACCACCAGAATTGAAGATTATGACATTTCACATATATCATTTAGCATATAATAAATATATTAATATTGCAATAAATAGTACCTCAAAAATAATTATTAATTTAGTTAAAATATATTTCTGAACTACAAGTTTTTTTTTACACATATAATTAATAATTATACGTATTCTAACTAACATTATGTGAATACCGAAATTGTATATATGTATCACATATAATAAAATTTCAAAATCATAGAAGTTTAGGGTTTTTTAAATTTACTGTAGTAGTTTATTGTTTAGTATTTTCTTAGCGTACTTTCCGCATAACACTGGTTGAGAAACACTGCTCTAATTGAATGTTGGCCAGAAAAACAAGTACATATTTTAAATGGTCCCTTATGAAATATACATCAATAAGAAAAATCCAGCTGAATAAAAAAAAGTTAGGTTAGGTCAACCTAAATATATTCTAATTTACATAGCATACACTGGTTGCAGAGCATAAATAGTAGAACACTGAAAAGGTAAAATAGACCAATATTTTCTTGTTTTAGATTAAGTAAAAAGTATCCTATTCAACCTAAGAAATATATAAAAATATGTTTCAAACTTTCAACGACAAATTAAATGTATACTTATGAATCTACTACTGTGTACAAGAAAACAATTTTTAAAAATGTATTTTCTGCATTAATATTAATCATAAATATAAACTTATAACATTCACGGCATACCTAGACAATTTCTTAATTGAAACAAGCATTTCTTGTTATGATTCTTTGAAATTATATTGCAGATTTAATTAGAATAATAAATATAATAAGTAATATAGAAAAATGATAATAATTATACTATATAATATAATATACAAGGTACAATGGGTCAGATATCTGATATTGAGAACAATAAAAATATGATAACGAGTTAGCTCAATTCAATAGGTAAAAATAGATATAGAAATAATATTAATATCAGCCTGCAGACGCCAGAACTGCCCAGAAGGTAACTACCTAAGCTCACCCACCAGCCATTAATATGATTAGTAAAAATAATATTATAAATACTTGGTTGACCAATACTCACATTTCATCTCAACACTACCCGCACCGGGGGACATGGTTATAATAATAACAATGATACAATAACAACAATAATCTCGCCTGAGTGTGACCACCCAGCCACAGTCACTGACATCAACACGAAACAGGCCAAAGAACAATGATGCAGCCAAGACGGGAACGCTGGTCACTGGAGCGTTGAGTTTGATACTGCCGTCACAAGGTTCACAAAACACTTTGATTCACGCACAATTTCTGATAATTCGACCACCCTAGAAAAGGGAAAAAATATTAGCAGGGCAGACGATACACAATACAATTCACAGACAACATGGTTTTTGACTGACGGCAACACAGGAACAATGAAACATAATATAGAAGGTGCTTGATGGGTGGCAGAAAGCGATCAGAATAGGTATCATACTTACATAGGAAACCAACTGAAGAGCAATAAATCACACACATGAACTTTCGAACGAAGGTACGGTACAACTCTACCACATAAGACATAAACCTACTTGAAACATTGAACTTTTGGAGGAACTGAAACCGTAACGATGCAAATTGCAAAAACTTAGAACTCAACATGATGTCATGATAACAGATAAAGTAAATCTTTATCTTTATATTTTATGAAACTCAAGAAAACGGAACGAGCATTTTATTTAAATAAGAAGACAACGGTCGTGGTTTACTGTTTAGCCTACAACATTGATAACATTGTTATTGTATCGACCGGGCGGCAATTATAGTGAACGGTACAAACCGTTTCGCACCAAACAAAACATGGAAAACTTATAGTTCAAAAGGGTAGGTAATTTAAACATAAACATTGTGGACATTTTATATTAATATTATTATGTAATATATTATATATTTTCTAATGTTATTTGAATGTTTACACAACTAATACTTTTCTATATATTAATTTTACATTAATGGACAAAATGATCAAAAATTACCCTAATAATTATTATAATTATTTATTAGCAAAATAAATAGAAATGCACAGTGTTGGGTAGCAGTGGCGTATGTAGTATATACAAATTATTTTCACTATGGGCCAAATTATCACTAGTTAAGCATAGCACGACTTAAAATATATCATAATTCGTGGCCATAACGCCCATAACTATACATTTTTTAGGGAGCTGAGTGGTTATAATTATTACATATACAATCAGGGGCGTAGGTAATTAAAAAAATCCCAATCGGTTAATATATAGTAATAATAATCAGGAAAAAATTGTATTAAATGGGAATACATTTTATCGCTTTATTAGCAGAAATAAAAGAGTTTGGTTTAAATATAAATATAATTAAAATGATTTATGACTTATGACAATATAGCCATACAGGTGAGATGATTGTACATTTGTACATAATAGGTCTATTATCACTAAGTCTATGATTGTAAAATATATACATAATAATTGAATCAAATGAATTGAATATTATTATGGTTCAAAAAAAAAAAATAATAACTGTTACAAAAAATAAAAAAGTAACGTTATTTGTAACGCACTACTTTAAATGAAAAAGTAATGTAACGTGATAAAAATAATTTTAGGTAATGCAAATTAAATTTAAATGAAAACATTTGAAGTAACGAGTAACGTAATTTCATTACATTTTGAAAGTAATTTACCCAACACTGGAAATGTTTAATATCAGTAAGTAGGTAGTTCAAATAGTAGTCAGTAAAAAAAAAAGGCAAAAAGCCCAACGAAATAAATATACCCTTCGTCCTAATAAACAAAACATATACGAGTAACACAGAACTGAAGTCTGAACCATAGTATAAAATATAAATGCAAAAAGGTATGCTTAACTACGTATAAATAACAATAATGACACATCATTTGTCACCATCTATATTTGAAGTTATAGGTATAGTATCTAATTTTTGATAGATTTATATAAATAAATACTAAAATAAAAATACATTTTTAGAAATTCAGATATCGAGCAAATGTTATACCGAGTAGTAGTGTAGTACATATAGTGTACATTCGAAACCCAACATAATATAGGCTATATTAAATTAATTTTAGATTCTGAGCGGACCGATGAATGTATTGATTTTACAATGATGTGTGTTTTTTTATTTTTTTTTTTTATTTTTGGGTCTGTGTACACGATTAGTAGTCGAAATAATGCTTCGACTTTCAACTTCAGTATCTTGTTCGATGGCAAAGTGAATCTAGTTGGTACTTTTGGGAGGTCAAATATTCTCAATAGTTTTCAAAAGTGCCTGGAAAAACAAAATAAAAATTAAGGAAAAACGGGAATTTTTACGTAAAATCGGTTTTTGACAAAATCGATTTTGGCTTTTAGTGTAACTTTAAATTAAATGATTATAAATACATGAAATTTTCACTGAATGTTTATACTAGCCTTTTCTATACATGAAAAAATTTTCAAAATGTTTTGACTTGTTTTGAGCTGTTTACAGATATACTTAGTTTCCAACTTTTTTAGGTTTTTTTTCTATGAATGTCAATAAAAGTTTATTTGTTAGGTAAAAAAGCTTGAAAATTTAATACAAAGCTCCTACTATGTTGTTACAATGACGTTTAAAAAATATTAGAAATCCTTAGTTACAGTTTTTTTTATAAGCATTTAAATGCTGTTCAAATATTGACAAAATACGGAAAAAACACGAAATTTTGCAAATTATTTTTAGTTAGAAATTCATAAAAAGTTTTCTTTTTAAATCTAAGATTTAAAAATGTAATACAAGATTCCTTATAAGATTATAATCCTTCATCAAAAAAAAAAATTTTTTATAAGAAAGTCAAATTAAATCTTTATGAGCGTTTGAAATTCAAATTTTTACAACATTGGATATTTACTCGATTTCTCGTGTAGCATTTTTCTTATTTTGTTTATTTTATCAATTCTTATACTAAATAAAATGTTCAAAATATTTTGACTTGTTTTGAGCTGTTTACGAACAATTTCATATTTCAATTTTTCTTATACAATGATATTATATCATCGAATTCAAATTTAATACCATCCATTATACAGTGACCCACTAGTAACCTACTGTACAGCAGAGTGGATGTCCACTTGCCCACCTTTTTAAGTTAATATATTAAAGCCTTCAATAAATTTCATTTTAATAATAATCTATTGATAAAAATGTTAAGATATTAACAGATGTGAGCAAAGTACAGTTAACTTAATTTTACATAATATTTTTGGGAACTTACATAGCTACAAATAGTTCAACATTAATCTATAAGATACTTGCAACATGCTTTGAAAAAAGTATCCCTATGTACCTATAATACACCTACACATTAACGATATGAGATTAACAATAACACCGATTATAATTAATTATAACAATACAAATTCGTCCTTGAAGGTGAATGAAAAAAATGAGCGGAAAATCAAAATAAAATTTTAGCGTGATGCGAGTATTGACATACTTTGTAGTTAACCGGAACGTTACGAATGAATACGGTGCGCGGCCACAAGCCACGTTGTGCACAGTGGAACAATTTACTTTTTCAAGCTGTAGAATCAAATTGGTATTTGTAAATCAACAATCTAGCTATTAGTCAAAGCCTGCTGTACGGCTGGGTTACGTTGGTTACCACGAGCGCCTCACTGCGAAACGGACGATTATTATAGATAATTCAATTTTTAAGTGAGTTATGAGCATTTTTAATTTACATTTATTTTACACGAATAACTCACTTAAAAACTGATTTATCGTAAAAAAACTTACAGTTTTTGATGTGTATGTGTAGATTCCCAGGATAAAGTTTGGATAAGTTACTGATGGTGGAGCAAAGTATTTTCACCTAAGTAAAATTGATTATCAAAGTAATCTCCAAAAAAATAATATTTCAATATTTTTATTATTTTTTAACTATGTTATCTTCTCTGTAATATAGTATACACCAGCTATAAGTTATTCGGTAAACTGATGTATTTCACTAAAATACTATAGGTATACATTCAATTAACAACCATTAATAAATTGCTACATAATTCTTCTATCCAGGTGATCACACTGAAAAAATATTGCAACAAAATTACAAAAATATTAAAAATGTGGAATATTCTGGAATAGTAACAACACCACACACTATGCAAAAAGTGTATTGAAATATTTAAACCTCTTTGTCTCTATAAATTATTAAGAATTATGATTATATGCCTAGCCATTATAGTCATTTTTAAATTACCTTTATTTTAAATGATGATTAATAATGACAATAATCAAATCACTAGGATTTTACTTTATAAATTAAAATTAATTTTAAATTTTAATAGGTAAAACTAAATAAATTACCAACAAAACATTTTGTCACCGTAATAAATATGAATATATTAATAAAATATACAAATCAGTAACAATAACAATAACGTTTGATTTTGTCTAAAATTACTAAACTAATGTAAATAATATAATTAAAGTCTTAGCACAGATTATGTATAATATTTATTTTGTGATGGTGTTTGTGACTAGATAAAAAAAACATGTTATTTATAAGATAATACTTTCAAAAATAAATATAATTTTTACAAAATTTAAATGTATTCTTAAACAATAGTTTTAACATTTTCAAAATAATACTTAGTATAAAGGAGATTCCAAATAATACTTGATGGAAAAACAATTTAATTAGTTATATATTTTTCAATATTTATAAATGAGATGAAATTACCTACTAAAAATAAAGATTATTTCTAAACATAAATTAACTTATAAGTAGCACCGTTATATAAGGAAACAACTGTAGTGTGAGCAACATAATATTATGATTATTGATTATATACCCTTTATTTGTTAGTCTTTTATATATTTTGTCTTTCTATTTTATTAATTATTTATGTCACAGATTATATCTTATAACTAAATTAGTAAATGTATGATAAGAATATAGTAAATTATAAAATAATAGGTTTCTACAGTATTAAAACATTATTTTGTTCAACATCAAAAATGTAAATATGTTGAAATAAACTAATAATTAAAAAAAAAAAAAAAATGGAAAACTTTAGTGGTTACAAACTTACAACTTGTGGAAGTGAAAATTAAAAAAACCGTGCAATATTGTCTTGGGCTGTGATATATTTTTGGTACATGTTAAAAAGATTTATTGTTATGACAAGATATTTTTGTAATGGAACATAGCATGGTAATTATAAATTACCGTCTCTTATTTATTAATTTTACTAGATTTTTGTTGATATTGCACTTTACTACGTTTAGGCCTCTGAATGGGCACATCTTCAACTACAATAGTAGATTCTATTGGCAATGAGTCAGAAGATGAATCGGATACAGTATCTTCTATAATAATGGTTTCTGGTTTCTTTTTTTTTACTTTTCTTATGACAGCAGCTGGATTTTGTGGTAAATATTCGTTGTCCAATGTAACCATTTGTTGAAGAACCATAGGCATACGCCCAACCTATAGAATAAAAAGTAAATATAACTAGTACCATTGATTTTAAATACTAGTATTTATAATTTATTCTAGATGGTTTGTTTATATTTTAATATAACCATTGACTATATTTTTGTATAAAACCACAATTAATTCAAATAATAAAATAATATTATAAAAGCTAAAAATAAGTTTCAAATAACATTAAAAATTGGAAAATATGCAAAATAAAGAAAAAAGAAAAAAAAGAAACATTTAAATTGTCTTTAAAATCAAATTGTACAGTAAATTGCCTGTTTGGCGATACCTATTTAGCCATTCATTGATAAAATAAATTATAATTTGAAAAATAAAATTTGATTCAGTATAATATGATGGCTGTATAGTTTATTCTATAGACATCCGATAATGTAGAAAAAATGTCAAGGAAATGTGTTAATTTCCATTCATAAATTACATGAGAACATATCTAAAAATAGAATTACAATTTTTAATTAGTTTAATAGCTCCACATTTTAAACATAGGAAAATTAGTAATAAAAATTAAAAATTGAGTACTTGACATCAGAAAAGCGTGAAACAAATTTGTATCTTTCTTGAGATATTCTAAGAATAAATGAAAAATATGCAACTTACATGACTTTTACTAATGAGCAAGAAATAACCTGAAACAATTATGTGTAATAGAGAGTCTACTTTCTAATTAAATTGAATAAGTAGGTATGCTAAATCATAGTAGATATTATGACTAGTACAATAAAAATAATAAGTTTATGGCAAAAAATATTATTGACTATTGAGTTAACTTAAGAGAAATTAAATAAAATTGACTACAATTTTGTTTATCTGAACCAGGGTGGTCAAACCTTTTGTAGTTGGCGGGCCAATTTATAAAAACACTCGAGGCCGTAAAAATAAAAAACCAGAGTATTCAGGTGCTGATAATGATACAAACATACAAGTTATTTTGCAATTTAAAGTCCACTATAATGTTACATAATAATATTAAGTTGATCTGATTTTTTTGGTCATATATTTCCTATTTTGTATAATGTATATTGAATATTTACTACTGTGTGCTGGGCAACAATTGCAGCTGTCATTTGAAATGTTTGTTTGGCGGTTGATGCTAAAGCATTGTAGGTACGTGATTTAACATTGACCAAAAATTCATCAATATCCTGTAAACAATAAATAACCATAATATATAATTGACAAATGGTTTTATATTTTAAAATTTTAATCATTCTTGTTACCGTTTCTTTTTTTAACAAAGTTGGATGTACTAGTTGTTTGTATAGAATTGTTGAACCTTTTGTAAATGGACAAGAAATCCATAACAGCACGAGCAATTTAATATCATAATAAAATGGGAACCTTTAATCACATGAGGTAAACATTTTGTTTTAGTTTTAATCCAACAAGTTAAAATGAAAATACATTACCAAAATTCAAGGAATATATCAGTTAAGCTTTCGATACAAATGAATGCTGCAAAAACTATCCAATACATCATCCACTTAACCTATAATCAAAAATATGTACTTTCATTATTTTAAACAATTCTAAAATAAAATACTTCTAATACCGGGTTACTTGGGACATATTTAAGAAATTTAGCATTGTATTTTCTGACAAACCATAATTCTTTTGTAAAATTTGAATATTATAACTTGAATATTTTGTAACCTCAGTCTGAATTTAAATATAATAAAAACTGTAGTGTATGTAAACTGATTTATTGAAGAATGTGATATCAGAATGTCATGCTCAAATTAAGATGCATAATGTTAGTAAAAACATAGAAATTCAGTAACTTGTGATTATTAAGTATAATTATAGTGCGTACAAGTATATTGTAAAAGCCATTTATTGACAAAACTAGGAGTGGTTAAGTAATTTCTAATATATTCATATTCTATTATGAAATATATTAGCTAATAACCAAACCTTACCTATACATGGTAAATCAACTCATTCCCCCCTCAATAATGCGTTAATTCAAAATATTTGATTTTTGGAGTTTTAAATTACAATTGAATACCATTTTTTTAAATACTGAAGAAAATTTTTATTTAATTCAAGAAGTTGGATAAAACATAACAATGTAAAGATATATTTAAAAAAAAAAGGATCACTCTTTTACTCTGAATTGTTAATGTGATGATTTTTTTGAAATTGTTGACGCATCTAAATCTAAATTCGAATGAGTTGTTTCTGAGTACTTGAGTGGTTCTTAGCTTCCCATAACAGTTTTTGCCATGTTTTACATTTGTAAGACGACGATAACTTAATATGCAGGTATAGCGCCCTCTTAATAATAAACTAAGGCATGGGCAGACTTTGCTGGAAGTAGATTTTTGGTAACATTGTCCTTGTTAATTATTTTTATATTTTTAAAGATAATTTCAGTTAATGAATTTTATGATTAATATCAGCCATGGTTCAAGATATAAGATTGCCTTATATTTCAAAAAGTATAGCTCACAGAAGGAGTAGCTGCCCCCCCCCCCCCCACCACTTGTGCACATGCTTATAATAATAAAGAGAGGTTATAGAGAATGAAAATATAGTCTTTATTCAATCAGTGTGTAGACATTTTTTAAATCAGAATTTGAATAAAATAATTTATTAAAGGAAAAAAATAGGAATGAGCAATGCGCATGCTTGAGTAATTACTCTGTAAATACCTACATAAAAACATATTTAAGAGGATGTGATACCCGCATGTGTTGTCTCTGTCTTACAAGTGCGTGACATAGGAAATTTTACGCTCAACAGACCATGTGTAGCTCTGTTAGTTTAAAAATTAGATTGAATTGACCTCTTATAAAATCTAAAGGTAAGATTATTGTTTAGGCAACCTCATGGACTTTTTATTATATTTTAATTTTAAAGTGAGTTATGAGTATTTTAAAATTGTAAATTGTATATACATCTTAAAATACTCATAACTCGCTTTAAAATTAAAATATAACGAAAAGCTCATGAGGTTGCTTGGATAAAAATCTTACCTTTAGATTTTATAAGAGGTTAATTCACTCTACTATTAAAACTAACAGAGCTACACGTGTTTTGCTGAGCATACAATTTGCTATGTTACGCACTTGTAAGATGGAGTCAATACATGCGGGTATCACGTCCTCTTAAGCCATCAGTAAATTATAGTTTTTTTAATAGGTATATGTTTTTAAATTAATTTAATTAATTAAGATAACAAAATAAATAGACCTTCCAAATAAGTTAAGCCCTGCTCGTAAGTTAAGTGTATATTAAACATTATCTTACATAATTTTTCACATTTTTGTTTTTCACCGTCTTGTATGATGCATATGCTGGATACATTACACCAAATAAAAGTCTATAAA
The DNA here is from genome assembly GCF_019925205.1 of Metopolophium dirhodum. Taxonomy (NCBI): domain Eukaryota; kingdom Metazoa; phylum Arthropoda; class Insecta; order Hemiptera; family Aphididae; genus Metopolophium; species Metopolophium dirhodum. The sequence goes on from NC_083560.1 coordinate 120,909,119, forward strand.
TAACAATGATATATTTACATATTAATATATACCTATTATATATATAAGAAAAAAAATTATATTAACAATAATTAATAACTAATTGTTTCAAAATTGACTTACGTTAATGCTTTACACACAGCTCCTGGAATCATATTGTATAAAACTGTATGAATAATTTAGTAAGAACATAGATTAACTAACTGTTTGTCAAATTTTTGTTGCTTGTTTCAGAAGATAACGTTGTTTATGGACCTGCCTAACAACGAGTTGTTCAGATTCATTTTTACATTTAGGTATACAGTTTAATTCATTATTATTTATTGTTAACGATCAAGAAATTAAATTGTTACATATTATTATTATGTACTATATACTACATAACAATTATTCCTACATTCTATACGTTTCTATCACTATATAAGGCAATGGATTTCCAAACATAATGATCCACGAGCAAACACGATCTACTCACGTAATAATTTGTGTCCAAGGAAAAAAAAACGTAATAATCCTATTGGCTACCTATCATTAACTATCACTGCTATTGTTTTGGTCATGGACCTTAAACATTTAAACGGAGTAAGGTAAGAGTATGGTTTTGGTGTATTCTCGTTTGATAGTAATTTTTTCTTATCGTGATATCTTCATAATATCCACGACGGACCGTAGATATTGAAGAATGGATAGGCCATGGCTATAATAACAATGTAGAGGGTAGCATGCCGGAATGGGTAAGAGAGAAAGACTATTTGTCTCTCATTCTAGCAGAGGTCTTATCATAATATATATATTACATATTATATACATCAATTTGTTTGTGATAAGACCGATTCGTTACAATATCCATTGCTCAGAAAGCACCAAAATCTGAAATTGACGGTCGTCGATTCCATTTATGGAGTATTCTCTATCTCTTTCTAACACACTCGCTCGGATTTATTTACATTAGTGATACTGTGAGCGTTCCAGTTCAATGATAATATCTATGCGACGGGCAAGCAGCAGCAGCTGGTGTATCAATACACCTTGGCGACGTATCTTGTCCGTGATAATATCATTAATCGTGATATGAATAATATATTATAGTACGTCTGTTAGTAAAATACTAAAATAATTATATACTACTGACAACTGAGAATAATGAGAAATTGAGAAACACTTACTAAATAGTAAACTGATGTCAACACTAATTGACTCAGTCGACTCAACTTTGCAGTTGCGCATACGGAGTTAAAGTTGTTTTCAAACTCAATTGTCATCCACTTTTTTTGGAAAGCACTGCTTGCTGGTTGAACACTTTTGATATAAATTTTAAAGGTGTATTGTAATTTCTAATTTTTTAATAAAATAAATGACAATTAACAATTCGTAATAATATTATAATAAAAACAGCTAACGTCTGTGTTACTTTCTACATTTGTTAAAATAATAACAACATTAGATTATAGACGTATAGTACATAAGACTGACTTCAGATCGCTTAAGATGCTTTACAAACTTTGACACGGCAAAAACTAACTGAATATAATTAATAAATTGTCTTGTATTTTCAAAAAAAAACTCTAATAAGTAGGTATTAAGTATTTTATTTAACAAATATTGTTTTTTTTTATGACTGATAATTTAGCTGATCCATAACTCTAAAGTCCCAAATGTTTTAATCACAATTGCTCAGATAGTAGATGTACCTATACCATATTAGTTATTACTTATTATGTAGGTACTATATTATATTTCTTGTCAGGTGGCACTGCTGGGATCCTTCCTACTCTACAATTAATGTTATTTTATGTCACCACTTATTTATTTTATACCTTGTCGTAAAGATTGTAAATATATATTTTTTAAATTAAAGAAAAGCACTATATGATTCAAACCTATTGGCTATGAGTTATGATCAATTGAGTTGTTAATATTAATGACTGGTTTAATACATTGTATACTGAAATTGTATAATTTAATTATATTTCCTGCCTAGTTCAGTGTATATGTTAAAACTCAAAAGTTATTATCATAGACATTTTGAGTTAACAAAGGATTAAGTCGCCCAGTGCTAAAGTAATTTTGTCCTCACAAACACACCATGCAAATAGTGATCTTGTCCTATAGAATCAACTAAATTTGATTTTTTTTTATAATAGAGGGTAATATTACCCTGCAGAATATAAACCACATTAAACTATGTTTTTGAATATTTTAATCACAACCATTATAATGTCTTTGAAAAAAAACAACCAGTATTTTTTTTATATAGTATTTTATACCATTTGGAATACAATAAAATATCTGAGTTCAATGCGGTTCGAAGAAAGTTGTCTTCTTTCAGATAAAAAGAAACAGTTATCAATATCCGACAATTCTATGAGGCCTGAAAGTTTTTTCTGTGGTTATTTTTGTTAATATAGTACACAGTACTGATTCCTAAATAGGTATCTGGCAGAAGATTAGTAGAAAAGTATTATTACTGGCAAGTGGCAGCTAAAATACAAAATACAATTTTCGAATTTTATAGAATTGTATAACATATTAAAAACTGGCACTGATTCTCTTAATGGTGTAGACTTAATTATAAATGTAATAGTCACCTATAAAATAATATTTTATAACTATATAAAATATAATTTCACATATTTTAAATTCCATTGCATTCTTAAAGTTCTAGCTATTTTTTGATTTTATTTGCACATTCTGCGTAGTATATTAGTATGCCCATTGATTAAAATATAATCTTATATTTATGTAAATATAAATGGCATACTTTAACAAAATATTACCTATTTTATTTAGCGCCTGCCCTTATTGTGTCTGTCTTACAATGGTTAACATATTATAGCAATTCAACAATTCGAACGTATTACTGTCACACGTTCTTCTGATCAAATGTAAAAGAACATATTATTTCAAAACGTTCTTCTGATTAAATTTACAAGAACGAATAACTTAACAATGTTTAATCATTCAAGAACTTTAAATTTTTTAACATTTTTTTGGCAAAATTTTCAAAAAAAAATAAATAATTTTAACCTTTTTTTTAGTAAAATGTTCAGTGAACCATTTAAATTATAACGTTATATCTATAACCGTTTGTTGAACATAGCTTGATTTAATGCTTATCGCAAATAAAGTTTAAAAACAGATTATGGAACCGAACCGAAAATTTAACATTAAGGTCACCCTGACATTTAATCAATGTATGTCTCATCTCTTTGTTCCATATTTTATATTATATATTTACTTTTCAAATTTAAATTATTACCCATTCTCTAATAATTAACCTACTTAGTATTTAAATAGAAATCATAGGCGTGCGCAGACATTTGAGGCAGGGTGGGCTAAGTCAATAAAGATTAAGAAACGTGAACCTTAATTTACTTACTCATAATCACCCACTATTTAAGGCACAAATCATTCATATGATAAAAAACAGATACATATTTTTTAAAAATTAAAAAAGAAATATTTTAATTGTCAACACAGTTTTAAATTTTAAATAAATACAATTTCGCAATCTATAATGGTAATATGTTATCAATTTATTTTTAAAGACATTTAATTTATAATTATTTATTATCATTGAGTATCAATGTTTTTTTTCACCTACCTAACTATTAATGTTTTATGATTTAAAAAAATCAAAAATCGTGATGTTTAGATCATGTGTTACTATGTATACTAATTTCGGTACATCTCGCAGGGTAGGCAATAGCCCACCTGGCCCCCCCTGCACGCACGCTTATGATAGAAATAACTAATGAGTACCTAGCCAACAATTTGGAGACAATCTCAAACTAGAATTATAAAATATGTAAGTACTTACTTCTAGGTATAAATTATAGTTAAAAAATACAGAAGTATACATATGAAAAAAAAAACATAAATGATTAAATTAGAATTTTTATTTTATTTGGAACTAAAAAAAGAACTTGTTTATTTTTCGAAGGAACAATAATTTTTTTTTGTGGAACAAGGAACAGAACGAATTCCATTTTATGAGGAAATTGCAAAACACTGCTACTTACACATACATTTTAATGTCATTCACATTTTTAATAATCAAAATCATTGTCTGGTTACCACCATATTCTATTTATTTTATATAGTTTCCCTAATATTTATTTTTGTACTTTGTATTACAGTTTAACATAAAAACTATACTGCAAATACTTTAAATAGTAAAATCAGCATTTTTGAAATATTATGCACCAAAAGACAATAATATTTCTCCATGTTTAAACTCAAATATTAAATAGTAACTTTACCTAACTCCCAGTATTGGCCTGTGACATCAAAAGCCCATGGATCCGTTTTCTTAAAGGGTCCCATACTGAAAAACAAAATTTACTTGACATTTTGGTCTCAGAAAGATAATCTATTGTCAAAATAATTTAATTTAAATTTTTTGTTAGCTTACCAAGACAATAAAATTGTACTAATAAATATATTTTTTCATATTTAAATAACTATTTAATAAGCATTTGTATTGTTACCACAGTATTTTGTATTTGTATACTAGAATGTGTTTGAAAATCTACACCTAGGAGTCCTAAATACTTTTTTCGTTAATATATTATTAAAATATTATAATCATAATATATGATAATAAATTAACAATAATGACTATTATAGGTAATTTGAACAATATTAAATATTTTTGATCAGTAACAAAAACGTAACATAAACAGAAAAGAAGTTTATATTAATAATTGCTTTGAACGACCCTAGTAAGTTTACCAATAAAGTTTTCAAAACTCATAAATAACGTTACAAGTTGGTATCCAATTTAGTTTTCTCTGTGTTATTGTTGAATTCAAATGAAATGTGTCTTATTTGAAAGACACTAACTGAGCTGTGCATATACAGAATGGTATGAATCAAAAATCAACCGATTGCGGCATGGACCAAAAATGATAACACGCCATATTAATTTTGTGTTTGCTGTTGGTGCTGGAAGGTTTTTTTATAGCAACTCTCAAGTCGGTTGATGTGCTGGATTTATCTTCAGATACACTTTGTTGGAAACTATCTGTTGATATGTTAGTTGAACGAAAAGATTTAGGAGTTGGTGTATTAAATAACTTTTGATTTGTCTTAAGTTATATGCTGAGACTAAGGTTGGTTGAATTTGTGGAACTAAATATGCCTTATATTTAAATAGTGCAGAAGTTTTTGATCGCTGTATTGAAGCATGGCATATGGATACCAGACGCCATTCTTCAGTACCCACAAGCTGCGGTCAAAAACTCCTGCACTATTTTCATACAAAGTACTTCTAATACGACACCAACTGAGCCAACGCTGTGTGGCTTGTGCTACCTGAAAAATAATAGTCAGTTAAATTTTGTTAAAGTTATAGGGACAAAAAATTACTACGAATCATCATTAAAACCATACATTGCGTTATACCATAATTATATGTACAAATTTAGCAATTCGGTAAGGAATCATATTTGTTTAACATATTTTGAATACTAAAGTTATATAGTTTAACTGTATGTGGGCTACTGTGATGATTTTAAATTTAAAATATTTCTAAAACTACAACGAATGATTAGCTTTTTTGTTTACTTCAATTTTTTTTAATTAACAAAAAAACAATAATATAGGTAATTTGAGCAATAATCAATATTGTGTCACAGTAACAAAAACATTACATAGACGGTTAAAAAGTTTTTATTTATTGTATTTATGTGGTTTCTTTAAATTATTTGAATTTGCATATATCTTTTAGGTTAAACTCATTACTTGCGCACAATGTACTGACATTAATATTCAACCATGACGATGCGTAATATTACAATCCTGCATGGTAAGACTGAACTGAAATTTTTATAGAACTTGTATAGATGTAACAATGGAACATTCCATTATATTTGATTAGTATTTAGAATCTTGTGTTATGGGTCTCTAACTATTAAGCCTAGAGCTTTATAACTAAATTCAAAATAAATATTGCTTCGATCTACCCTAGTGTGTTTATCAATGGATTTTTCACAATGCACAAATATCATAATTAAATTGATCTTTACAAGTGACTTGTGATAAAATTAGTTGAATGTTAAAAAGTTAATTCAAAAATAAAATTTGAGTGAATGTGCAATACAATCGTATATTAGTTTGGATGATTATATGTGAAAGGATATTGTATTTAATTACTTACTTTATGTTTTTAAATTGTATCCTTTTCAGAAATTTATGAGATTGACATTTATCTGCTACACCTTCTCCGGTTCAGTTTTCTCTGTGTTATTGTTGAATTCAAATGAAATGTGTCTTATTTGAAAGACACTAACTGAGCTGTGCATATACAGAATGGTATGAATCAAAAATCAACCGATTGCGGCATGGACCAAAAATGATAACACGCCATATTAATTTTGTGTTTGCTGTTGGTGCTGGAAGGTTTTTTTATAGCAACTCTCAAGTCGGTTGATGTGCTGGATTTATCTTCAGATACACTTTGTTGGAAACTATCTGTTGATATGTTAGTTGAACGAAAAGATTTAGGAGTTGGTGTATTAAATAACTTTTGATTTGTCTTAAGTTATATGCTGAGACTAAGGTTGGTTGAATTTTGTTAAAGTTATAGGGACAAAAAATTACTACGAATCATCATTAAAACCATACATTGCGTTATACCATAATTATATGTACAAATTTAGCAATTCGGTAAGGAATCATATTTGTTTAACATATTTTGAATACTTAAGTTATATAGTTTAACTGTATGTGGGCTACTGTGATGATTTTAAATTTAAAATATTTCTAAAACTACAACGAATGATTAGCTTTTTTGTTTACTTCAATTTTTTTTAATTAACAAAAAAACAATAATATAGGTAATTTGAGCAATAATCAATATTGTGTCACAGTAACAAAAACATTACATAGACGGTTAAAAAGTTTTTATTTATTGTATTTATGTGGTTTCTTTAAATTATTTGAATTTGCATATATCTTGTAGGTTAAACTCATTACTTGCACACAATGTACTGACATTAATATTCAACCGTGACAATGCGTTATATTACAATCCTGCATGGTAAGACTGAACTGAAATTTTTATAGAACTTGTATAGATGTAACAATGGAACATTCCATTATATTTGATTAGTATTTAGATTCTTGTGTTATGGGTCTCTAACTATTAAGCCTAGAGCTTTATAACTAAATTCAAAATAAATATTGCATCGATCTACCCTAGTGTGTTTATCAATGGATTTTTCACAATGCACAAATATCATAATTTAAATTGATCTTTACAAGTGACTTGTGATAAAATTAGTTGAATGTTTAAAAGTTAATTCAAAAATAAAATTTGAGTGAAAGTGTAATACAATCGTATATTAGTTTGGATGATTATATGTGAAAGGATATTGTATTTAATTACTTACTTTATGTTTTTAAATTGTATCCTTTTCAGAAATTTATGAGATTGACATTTATCTGCTACACCTTCTCCGGTTCAGTTTTCTCTGTGTTATTGTTGAATTCAAATGAAATGTGTTTTATTTGAAAGACACTAACTGAGCTGTGCATATACAGAATGGTATGAATCAAAAATCAACCGATTGCGGCATGGACCAAAAATGATAACACGCCATATTAATTTTGTGTTTGCTGTTGGTGCTGGAAGGTTTTTTTTATAGCAACTCTCAAGTCGGTTGATGTGCTGGATTTATCTTCAGATACACTTTGTTGGAAACTATCTGTTGATATGTTAGTTGAACGAAAAGATTTAGGAGTTGGTGTATTAAATAACTTTTGATTTGTCTTAAGTTATATGCTGAGACTAAGGTTGGTTGAATTTGTGGAACTAAATATGCCTTATATTTAAATAGTGCAGAAGTTTTTGATCGCTGTATTGAAGCATGGCATATGGATACCAGACGCCATTCTTCAGTACCCACAAGCTGCGGTCAAAAACTCCTGCACTATTTTCATACAAAGTACTTCTAATACGACACCAACTGAGCCAACGCTGTGTGGCTTGTGCTACCTGAAAAATAATAGTCAGTTAAATTTTGTTAAAGTTATAGGGACAAAAAATTACTACGAATCATCATTAAAACCATACATTGCGTTATACCATAATTATATGTACAAATTTAGCAATTCGGTAAGGAATCATATTTGTTTAACATATTTTGAATACTAAAGTTATATAGTTTAACTGTATGTGGGCTACTGTGATGATTTTAAATTTAAAATATTTCTAAAACTACAACGAATGATTAGCTTTTTTGTTTACTTCAATTTTTTTTAATTAACAAAAAAACAATAATATAGGTAATTTGAGCAATAATCAATATTGTGTCACAGTAACAAAAACATTACATAGACGGTTAAAAAGTTTTTATTTATTGTATTTATGTGGTTTCTTTAAATTATTTGAATTTGCATATATCTTTTAGGTTAAACTCATTACTTGCGCACAATGTACTGACATTAATATTCAACCATGACGATGCGTAATATTACAATCCTGCATGGTAAGACTGAACTGAAATTTTTATAGAACTTGTATAGATGTAACAATGGAACATTCCATTATATTTGATTAGTATTTAGAATCTTGTGTTATGGGTCTCTAACTATTAAGCCTAGAGCTTTATAACTAAATTCAAAATAAATATTGCTTCGATCTACCCTAGTGTGTTTATCAATGGATTTTTCACAATGCACAAATATCATAATTAAATTGATCTTTACAAGTGACTTGTGATAAAATTAGTTGAATGTTAAAAAGTTAATTCAAAAATAAAATTTGAGTGAATGTGCAATACAATCGTATATTAGTTTGGATGATTATATGTGAAAGGATATTGTATTTAATTACTTACTTTATGTTTTTAAATTGTATCCTTTTCAGAAATTTATGAGATTGACATTTATCTGCTACACCTTCTCCGGTTCAGTTTTCTCTGTGTTATTGTTGAATTCAAATGAAATGTGTCTTATTTGAAAGACACTAACTGAGCTGTGCATATACAGAATGGTATGAATCAAAAATCAACCGATTGCGGCATGGACCAAAAATGATAACACGCCATATTAATTTTGTGTTTGCTGTTGGTGCTGGAAGGTTTTTTTATAGCAACTCTCAAGTCGGTTGATGTGCTGGATTTATCTTCAGATACACTTTGTTGGAAACTATCTGTTGATATGTTAGTTGAACGAAAAGATTTAGGAGTTGGTGTATTAAATAACTTTTGATTTGTCTTAAGTTATATGCTGAGACTAAGGTTGGTTGAATTTGTGGAACTAAATATGCCTTATATTTAAATAGTGCAGAAGTTTTTGATCGCTGTATTGAAGCATGGCATATGGATACCAGACGCCATTCTTCAGTACCCACAAGCTGCGGTCAAAAACTCCTGCACTATTTTCATACAAAGTACTTCTAATACGACACCAACTGAGCCAACGCTGTGTGGCTTGTGCTACCTGAAAAATAATAGTCAGTTAAATTTTGTTAAAGTTATAGGGACAAAAAATTACTACGAATCATCATTAAAACCATACATTGCGTTATACCATAATTATATGTACAAATTTAGCAATTCGGTAAGGAATCATATTTGTTTAACATATTTTGAATACTAAAGTTATATAGTTTAACTGTATGTGGGCTACTGTGATGATTTTAAATTTAAAATATTTCTAAAACTACAACGAATGATTAGCTTTTTTGTTTACTTCAATTTTTTTTAATTAACAAAAAAACAATAATATAGGTAATTTGAGCAATAATCAATATTGTGTCACAGTAACAAAAACATTACATAGACGGTTAAAAAGTTTTTATTTATTGTATTTATGTGGTTTCTTTAAATTATTTGAATTTGCATATATCTTTTAGGTTAAACTCATTACTTGCGCACAATGTACTGACATTAATATTCAACCATGACGATGCGTAATATTACAATCCTGCATGGTAAGACTGAACTGAAATTTTTATAGAACTTGTATAGATGTAACAATGGAACATTCCATTATATTTGATTAGTATTTAGAATCTTGTGTTATGGGTCTCTAACTATTAAGCCTAGAGCTTTATAACTAAATTCAAAATAAATATTGCTTCGATCTACCCTAGTGTGTTTATCAATGGATTTTTCACAATGCACAAATATCATAATTAAATTGATCTTTACAAGTGACTTGTGATAAAATTAGTTGAATGTTAAAAAGTTAATTCAAAAATAAAATTTGAGTGAATGTGCAATACAATCGTATATTAGTTTGGATGATTATATGTGAAAGGATATTGTATTTAATTACTTACTTTATGTTTTTAAATTGTATCCTTTTCAGAAATTTATGAGATTGACATTTATCTGCTACACCTTCTCCGGTTCAGTTTTCTCTGTGTTATTGTTGAATTCAAATGAAATGTGTCTTATTTGAAAGACACTAACTGAGCTGTGCATATACAGAATGGTATGAATCAAAAATCAACCGATTGCGGCATGGACCAAAAATGATAACACGCCATATTAATTTTGTGTTTGCTGTTGGTGCTGGAAGGTTTTTTTATAGCAACTCTCAAGTCGGTTGATGTGCTGGATTTATCTTCAGATACACTTTGTTGGAAACTATCTGTTGATATGTTAGTTGAACGAAAAGATTTAGGAGTTGGTGTATTAAATAACTTTTGATTTGTCTTAAGTTATATGCTGAGACTAAGGTTGGTTGAATTTGTGGAACTAAATATGCCTTATATTTAAATAGTGCAGAAGTTTTTGATCGCTGTATTGAAGCATGGCATATGGATACCAGACGCCATTCTTCAGTACCCACAAGCTGCGGTCAAAAACTCCTGCACTATTTTCATACAAAGTACTTCTAATACGACACCAACTGAGCCAACGCTGTGTGGCTTGTGCTACCTGAAAAATAATAGTCAGTTAAATTTTGTTAAAGTTATAGGGACAAAAAATTACTACGAATCATCATTAAAACCATACATTGCGTTATACCATAATTATATGTACAAATTTAGCAATTCGGTAAGGAATCATATTTGTTTAACATATTTTGAATACTAAAGTTATATAGTTTAACTGTATGTGGGCTACTGTGATGATTTTAAATTTAAAATATTTCTAAAACTACAACGAATGATTAGCTTTTTTGTTTACTTCAATTTTTTTTAATTAACAAAAAAACAATAATATAGGTAATTTGAGCAATAATCAATATTGTGTCACAGTAACAAAAACATTACATAGACGGTTAAAAAGTTTTTATTTATTGTATTTATGTGGTTTCTTTAAATTATTTGAATTTGCATATATCTTTTAGGTTAAACTCATTACTTGCGCACAATGTACTGACATTAATATTCAACCATGACGATGCGTAATATTACAATCCTGCATGGTAAGACTGAACTGAAATTTTTATAGAACTTGTATAGATGTAACAATGGAACATTCCATTATATTTGATTAGTATTTAGAATCTTGTGTTATGGGTCTCTAACTATTAAGCCTAGAGCTTTATAACTAAATTCAAAATAAATATTGCTTCGATCTACCCTAGTGTGTTTATCAATGGATTTTTCACAATGCACAAATATCATAATTAAATTGATCTTTACAAGTGACTTGTGATAAAATTAGTTGAATGTTAAAAAGTTAATTCAAAAATAAAATTTGAGTGAATGTGCAATACAATCGTATATTAGTTTGGATGATTATATGTGAAAGGATATTGTATTTAATTACTTACTTTATGTTTTTAAATTGTATCCTTTTCAGAAATTTATGAGATTGACATTTATCTGCTACACCTTCTCCGGTTCAGTTTTCTCTGTGTTATTGTTGAATTCAAATGAAATGTGTCTTATTTGAAAGACACTAACTGAGCTGTGCATATACAGAATGGTATGAATCAAAAATCAACCGATTGCGGCATGGACCAAAAATGATAACACGCCATATTAATTTTGTGTTTGCTGTTGGTGCTGGAAGGTTTTTTTATAGCAACTCTCAAGTCGGTTGATGTGCTGGATTTATCTTCAGATACACTTTGTTGGAAACTATCTGTTGATATGTTAGTTGAACGAAAAGATTTAGGAGTTGGTGTATTAAATAACTTTTGATTTGTCTTAAGTTATATGCTGAGACTAAGGTTGGTTGAATTTGTGGAACTAAATATGCCTTATATTTAAATAGTGCAGAAGTTTTTGATCGCTGTATTGAAGCATGGCATATGGATACCAGACGCCATTCTTCAGTACCCACAAGCTGCGGTCAAAAACTCCTGCACTATTTTCATACAAAGTACTTCTAATACGACACCAACTGAGCCAACGCTGTGTGGCTTGTGCTACCTGAAAAATAATAGTCAGTTAAATTTTGTTAAAGTTATAGGGACAAAAAATTACTACGAATCATCATTAAAACCATACATTGCGTTATACCATAATTATATGTACAAATTTAGCAATTCGGTAAGGAATCATATTTGTTTAACATATTTTGAATACTAAAGTTATATAGTTTAACTGTATGTGGGCTACTGTGATGATTTTAAATTTAAAATATTTCTAAAACTACAACGAATGATTAGCTTTTTTGTTTACTTCAATTTTTTTTAATTAACAAAAAAACAATAATATAGGTAATTTGAGCAATAATCAATATTGTGTCACAGTAACAAAAACATTACATAGACGGTTAAAAAGTTTTTATTTATTGTATTTATGTGGTTTCTTTAAATTATTTGAATTTGCATATATCTTTTAGGTTAAACTCATTACTTGCGCACAATGTACTGACATTAATATTCAACCATGACGATGCGTAATATTACAATCCTGCATGGTAAGACTGAACTGAAATTTTTATAGAACTTGTATAGATGTAACAATGGAACATTCCATTATATTTGATTAGTATTTAGAATCTTGTGTTATGGGTCTCTAACTATTAAGCCTAGAGCTTTATAACTAAATTCAAAATAAATATTGCTTCGATCTACCCTAGTGTGTTTATCAATGGATTTTTCACAATGCACAAATATCATAATTAAATTGATCTTTACAAGTGACTTGTGATAAAATTAGTTGAATGTTAAAAAGTTAATTCAAAAATAAAATTTGAGTGAATGTGCAATACAATCGTATATTAGTTTGGATGATTATATGTGAAAGGATATTGTATTTAATTACTTACTTTATGTTTTTAAATTGTATCCTTTTCAGAAATTTATGAGATTGACATTTATCTGCTACACCTTCTCCGGTTCAGTTTTCTCTGTGTTATTGTTGAATTCAAATGAAATGTGTCTTATTTGAAAGACACTAACTGAGCTGTGCATATACAGAATGGTATGAATCAAAAATCAACCGATTGCGGCATGGACCAAAAATGATAACACGCCATATTAATTTTGTGTTTGCTGTTGGTGCTGGAAGGTTTTTTTATAGCAACTCTCAAGTCGGTTGATGTGCTGGATTTATCTTCAGATACACTTTGTTGGAAACTATCTGTTGATATGTTAGTTGAACGAAAAGATTTAGGAGTTGGTGTATTAAATAACTTTTGATTTGTCTTAAGTTATATGCTGAGACTAAGGTTGGTTGAATTTGTGGAACTAAATATGCCTTATATTTAAATAGTGCAGAAGTTTTTGATCGCTGTACTGAAGCATGGCATATGGATACCAGACGCCATTCTTCAGTACCCACAAGCTGCGGTCAAAAACTCCTGCACTATTTTCATACAAAGTACTTCTAATACGACACCAACTGAGCCAACGCTGTGTGGCTTGTGCTACCTGAAAAATAATAGTCAGTTAAATTTTGTTAAAGTTATAGAGACAAAAAATTACTATGAATCATCATTAAAACCATACATTGCGTTATACCATAATTATATGTACAAATTTAGCAATTCGGTAAGGAATCATATTTGTTTAACATATTTTGAATACTTAAGTTATATAGTTTAACTGTATGTGGGCTACTGTGATGATTTTAAATTTAAAATATTTCTAAAACTACAACGAATGATTAGCTTTTTTGTTTACTTCAATTTTTTTTAATTAACAAAAAAACAATAATATAGGTAATTTGAGCAATAATCAATATTGTGTCACAGTAACAAAAACATTACATAGACGGTTAAAAAGTTTTTATTTATTGTATTTATGTGGTTTCTTTAAATTATTTGAATTTGCATATATCTTTTAGGTTAAACTCATTACTTGCGCACAATGTACTGACATTAATATTCAACCATGACGATGCGTAATATTACAATCCTGCATGGTAAGACTGAACTGAAATTTTTATAGAACTTGTATAGATGTAACAATGGAACATTCCATTATATTTGATTAGTATTTAGAATCTTGTGTTATGGGTCTCTAACTATTAAGCCTAGAGCTTTATAACTAAATTCAAAATAAATATTGCTTCGATCTACCCTAGTGTGTTTATCAATGGATTTTTCACAATGCACAAATATCATAATTAAATTGATCTTTACAAGTGACTTGTGATAAAATTAGTTGAATGTTAAAAAGTTAATTCAAAAATAAAATTTGAGTGAATGTGCAATACAATCGTATATTAGTTTGGATGATTATATGTGAAAGGATATTGTATTTAATTACTTACTTTATGTTTTTAAATTGTATCCTTTTCAGAAATTTATGAGATTGACATTTATCTGCTACACCTTCTCCGGTTCAGTTTTCTCTGTGTTATTGTTGAATTCAAATGAAATGTGTCTTATTTGAAAGACACTAACTGAGCTGTGCATATACAGAATGGTATGAATCAAAAATCAACCGATTGCGGCATGGACCAAAAATGATAACACGCCATATTAATTTTGTGTTTGCTGTTGGTGCTGGAAGGTTTTTTTATAGCAACTCTCAAGTCGGTTGATGTGCTGGATTTATCTTCAGATACACTTTGTTGGAAACTATCTGTTGATATGTTAGTTGAACGAAAAGATTTAGGAGTTGGTGTATTAAATAACTTTTGATTTGTCTTAAGTTATATGCTGAGACTAAGGTTGGTTGAATTTGTGGAACTAAATATGCCTTATATTTAAATAGTGCAGAAGTTTTTGATCGCTGTACTGAAGCATGGCATATGGATACCAGACGCCATTCTTCAGTACCCACAAGCTGCGGTCAAAAACTCCTGCACTATTTTCATACAAAGTACTTCTAATACGACACCAACTGAGCCAACGCTGTGTGGCTTGTGCTACCTGAAAAATAATAGTCAGTTAAATTTTGTTAAAGTTATAGGGACAAAAAATTACTACGAATCATCATTAAAACCATACATTGCGTTATACCATAATTATATGTACAAATTTAGTAATTCGGTAAGGAATCATATTTGTTTAACATATTTTGAATACTAAAGTTATATAGTTTAACTGTATGTGGGCTACTGTGATGATTTTAAATTTAAAATATTTCTAAAACTACAACGAATGATTAGCTTTTTTGTTTACTTCAATTTTTTTTAATTAACAAAAAAACAATAATATAGGTAATTTGAGCAATAATCAATATTGTGTCACAGTAACAAAAACATTATATAGACGGTTAAAAAGTTTTTATTTATTGTATTTATGTGGTTTCTTTAAATTAATTGAATTTGCATATATCTTTTAGGTTAAACTCATTACTTGCGCACAATGTACTGACATTAATATTCAACCGTGACGATGCGTAATATTACAATCCTGCATGGTAAGACTGAACTGAAATTTTTATAGAACTTGTATAGATGTAACAATGGAACATTCCATTATATTTGATTAGTATTTAGAATCTTGTGTTATGGGTCTCTAACTATTAAGCCTAGAGCTTTATAACTAAATTCAAAATAAATATTGCTTCGATCTACCCTAGTGTGTTTATCAATGGATTTTTCACAATGCACAAATATCATAATTAAATTGATCTTTACAAGTGACTTGTGATAAAATTAGTTGAATGTTAAAAAGTTAATTCAAAAATAAAATTTGAGTGAATGTGCAATACAATCGTATATTAGTTTGGATGATTATATGTGAAAGGATATTGTATTTAATTACTTACTTTATGTTTTTAAATTGTATCCTTTTCAGAAATTTATGAGATTGACATTTATCTGCTACACCTTCTCCGGTTCAGTTTTCTCTGTGTTATTGTTGAATTCAAATGAAATGTGTCTTATTTGAAAGACACTAACTGAGCTGTGCATATACAGAATGGTATGAATCAAAAATCAACCGATTGCGGCATGGACCAAAAATGATAACACGCCATATTAATTTTGTGTTTGCTGTTGGTGCTGGAAGGTTTTTTTATAGCAACTCTCAAGTCGGTTGATGTGCTGGATTTATCTTCAGATACACTTTGTTGGAAACTATCTGTTGATATGTTAGTTGAACGAAAAGATTTAGGAGTTGGTGTATTAAATAACTTTTGATTTGTCTTAAGTTATATGCTGAGACTAAGGTTGGTTGAATTTGTGGAACTAAATATGCCTTATATTTAAATAGTGCAGAAGTTTTTGATCGCTGTACTGAAGCATGGCATATGGATACCAGACGCCATTCTTCAGTACCCACAAGCTGCGGTCAAAAACTCCTGCACTATTTTCATACAAAGTACTTCTAATACGACACCAACTGAGCCAACGCTGTGTGGCTTGTGCTACCTGAAAAATAATAGTCAGTTAAATTTTGTTAAAGTTATAGAGACAAAAAATTACTATGAATCATCATTAAAACCATACATTGCGTTATACCATAATTATATGTACAAATTTAGCAATTCGGTAAGGAATCATATTTGTTTAACATATTTTGAATACTTAAGTTATATAGTTTAACTGTATGTGGGCTACTGTGATGATTTTAAATTTAAAATATTTCTAAAACTACAACGAATGATTAGCTTTTTTGTTTACTTCAATTTTTTTTAATTAACAAAAAAACAATAATATAGGTAATTTGAGCAATAATCAATATTGTGTCACAGTAACAAAAACATTACATAGACGGTTAAAAAGTTTTTATTTATTGTATTTATGTGGTTTCTTTAAATTATTTGAATTTGCATATATCTTTTAGGTTAAACTCATTACTTGCGCACAATGTACTGACATTAATATTCAACCATGACGATGCGTAATATTACAATCCTGCATGGTAAGACTGAACTGAAATTTTTATAGAACTTGTATAGATGTAACAATGGAACATTCCATTATATTTGATTAGTATTTAGAATCTTGTGTTATGGGTCTCTAACTATTAAGCCTAGAGCTTTATAACTAAATTCAAAATAAATATTGCTTCGATCTACCCTAGTGTGTTTATCAATGGATTTTTCACAATGCACAAATATCATAATTAAATTGATCTTTACAAGTGACTTGTGATAAAATTAGTTGAATGTTAAAAAGTTAATTCAAAAATAAAATTTGAGTGAATGTGCAATACAATCGTATATTAGTTTGGATGATTATATGTGAAAGGATATTGTATTTAATTACTTACTTTATGTTTTTTAAATTGTATCCTTTTCAGAAATTTATGAGATTGACATTTATCTGCTACACCTTCTCCGGTTCAGTTTTCTCTGTGTTATTGTTGAATTCAAATGAAATGTGTCTTATTTGAAAGACACTAACTGAGCTGTGCATATACAGAATGGTATGAATCAAAAATCAACCGATTGCGGCATGGACCAAAAATGATAACACGCCATATTAATTTTGTGTTTGCTGTTGGTGCTGGAAGGTTTTTTTATAGCAACTCTCAAGTCGGTTGATGTACTGGATTTATCTTCAGATACACTTTGTTGGAAACTATCTGTTGATATGTTAGTTGAACGAAAAGATTTAGGAGTTGGTGTATTAAATAACTTTTGATTTGTCTTAAGTTATATGCTGAGACTAAGGTTGGTTGAATTTGTGGAACTAAATATACCTTATATTTAAATAGTGCAGAAGTTTTTGATCGCTGTATTGAAGCATGGCATATGGATACCAGACGCCATTCTTCAGTACCCACAAGCTGCGGTCAAAAACTCCTGCACTATTTTCATACAAAGTACTTCTAATACGACACCAACTGAGCCAACGCTGTGTGGCTTGTGCTACCTGAAAAATAATAGTCAGTTAAATTTTGTTAAAGTTATAGGGACAAAAAATTACTACGAATCATCATTAAAACCATACATTGCGTTATACCATAATTATATGTACAAATTTAGCAATTCGGTAAGGAATCATATTTGTTTAACATATTTTGAATACTTAAGTTATATAGTTTAACTGTATGTGGGCTACTGTGATGATTTTAAATTTAAAATATTTCTAAAACTA
This sequence comes from Metopolophium dirhodum, assembly GCF_019925205.1. Taxonomy (NCBI): domain Eukaryota; kingdom Metazoa; phylum Arthropoda; class Insecta; order Hemiptera; family Aphididae; genus Metopolophium; species Metopolophium dirhodum. Next base: position 120,927,459 of record NC_083560.1, read on the forward strand.
CAACGAATGATTAGCTTTTTTGTTTACTTCAATTTTTTTTAATTAACAAAAAAACAATAATATAGGTAATTTGAGCAATAATCAATATTGTGTCACAGTAACAAAAACATTACATAGACGGTTAAAAAGTTTTTATTTATTGTATTTATGTGGTTTCTTTAAATTATTTGAATTTGCATATATCTTTTAGGTTAAACTCATTACTTGCGCACAATGTACTGACATTAATATTCAACCGTGACGATGCGTAATATTACAATCCTGCATGGTAAGACTGAACTGAAATTTTTATAGAACTTGTATAGATGTAACAATGGAACATTCCATTATATTTGATTAGTATTTAGAATCTTGTGTTATGGGTCTCTAACTATTAAGCCTAGAGCTTTATAACTAAATTCAAAATAAATATTGCTTCGATCTACCCTAGTGTGTTTATCAATGGATTTTTCACAATGCACAAATATCATAATTAAATTGATCTTTACAAGTGACTTGTGATAAAATTAGTTGAATGTTAAAAAGTTAATTCAAAAATAAAATTTGAGTGAAAGTGTAATACAATCGTATATTAGTTTGGATGATTATAAGTGAAAGGATATTGTATTTAATTACTTACTTTATGTTTTTAAATTGTATCCTTTTCAGAAATTTATGAGATTGACATTTATCTGCTACACCTTCTCCGGTTCAGTTTTCTCTGTGTTATTGTTGAATTCAAATGATATGTGTTTTATTTGACAGACACTAACTGAGCTGTGCATATACAGAATGGTATGAATCAAAAATCAACCGATTGCGGCATGGACCAAAAATGATAACACGCCATATTAATTTTGTGTTTGCTGTTGGTGCTGGAAGGTTTTTTTATAGCAACTCTCAAGTCGGTTGATGTACTGGATTTATCTTCAGATACACTTTGTTGGAAACTATCTGTTGATATGTTAGTTGAACGAAAAGATTTAGGAGTTGGTGTATTAAATAACTTTTGATTTGTCTTAAGTTATATGCTGAGACTAAGGTTGGTTGAATTTGTGGAACTAAATATACCTTATATTTAAATAGTGCAGAAGTTTTTGATCGCTGTATTGAAGCATGGCATATGGATACCAGACGCCATTCTTCAGTACCCACAAGCTGCGGTCAAAAACTCCTGCACTATTTTCATACAAAGTACTTCTAATACGACACCAACTGAGCCAACGCTGTGTGGCTTGTGCTACCTGAAAAATAATAGTCAGTTAAATTTTGTTAAAGTTATAGGGACAAAAAATTACTACGAATCATCATTAAAACCATACATTGCGTTATACCATAATTATATGTACAAATTTAGCAATTCGGTAAGGAATCATATTTGTTTAACATATTTTGAATACTTAAGTTATATAGTTTAACTGTATGTGGGCTACTGTGATGATTTTAAATTTAAAATATTTCTAAAACTACAACGAATGATTAGCTTTTTTGTTTACTTCAATTTTTTTTAATTAACAAAAAAACAATAATATAGGTAATTTGAGCAATAATCAATATTGTGTCACAGTAACAAAAACATTACATAGACGGTTAAAAAGTTTTTATTTATTGTATTTATGTGGTTTCTTTAAATTATTTGAATTTGCATATATCTTTTAGGTTAAACTCATTACTTGCGCACAATGTACTGACATTAATATTCAACCGTGACGATGCGTAATATTACAATCCTGCATGGTAAGACTGAACTGAAATTTTTATAGAACTTGTATAGATGTAACAATGGAACATTCCATTATATTTGATTAGTATTTAGAATCTTGTGTTATGGGTCTCTAACTATTAAGCCTAGAGCTTTATAACTAAATTCAAAATAAATATTGCTTCGATCTACCCTAGTGTGTTTATCAATGGATTTTTCACAATGCACAAATATCATAATTAAATTGATCTTTACAAGTGACTTGTGATAAAATTAGTTGAATGTTAAAAAGTTAATTCAAAAATAAAATTTGAGTGAAAGTGTAATACAATCGTATATTAGTTTGGATGATTATAAGTGAAAGGATATTGTATTTAATTACTTACTTTATGTTTTTAAATTGTATCCTTTTCAGAAATTTATGAGATTGACATTTATCTGCTACACCTTCTCCGGTTCAGTTTTCTCTGTGTTATTGTTGAATTCAAATGATATGTGTTTTATTTGACAGACACTAACTGAGCTGTGCATATACAGAATGGTATGAATCAAAAATCAACCGATTGCGGCATGGACCAAAAATGATAACACGCCATATTAATTTTGTGTTTGCTGTTGGTGCTGGAAGGTTTTTTTATAGCAACTCTCAAGTCGGTTGATGTACTGGATTTATCTTCAGATACACTTTGTTGGAAACTATCTGTTGATATGTTAGTTGAACGAAAAGATTTAGGAGTTGGTGTATTAAATAACTTTTGATTTGTCTTAAGTTATATGCTGAGACTAAGGTTGGTTGAATTTGTGGAACTAAATATACCTTATATTTAAATAGTGCAGAAGTTTTTGATCGCTGTATTGAAGCATGGCATATGGATACCAGACGCCATTCTTCAGTACCCACAAGCTGCGGTCAAAAACTCCTGCACTATTTTCATACAAAGTACTTCTAATACGACACCAACTGAGCCAACGCTGTGTGGCTTGTGCTACCTGAAAAATAATAGTCAGTTAAATTTTGTTAAAGTTATAGGGACAAAAAATTACTACGAATCATCATTAAAACCATACATTGCGTTATACCATAATTATATGTACAAATTTAGCAATTCGGTAAGGAATCATATTTGTTTAACATATTTTGAATACTTAAGTTATATAGTTTAACTGTATGTGGGCTACTGTGATGATTTTAAATTTAAAATATTTCTAAAACTACAACGAATGATTAGCTTTTTTGTTTACTTCAATTTTTTTTAATTAACAAAAAAACAATAATATAGGTAATTTGAGCAATAATCAATATTGTGTCACAGTAACAAAAACATTACATAGACGGTTAAAAAGTTTTTATTTATTGTATTTATGTGGTTTCTTTAAATTATTTGAATTTGCATATATCTTTTAGGTTAAACTCATTACTTGCGCACAATGTACTGACATTAATATTCAACCATGACGATGCGTAATATTACAATCCTGCATGGTAAGACTGAACTGAAATTTTTATAGAACTTGTATAGATGTAACAATGGAACATTCCATTATATTTGATTAGTATTTAGAATCTTGTGTTATGGGTCTCTAACTATTAAGCCTAGAGCTTTATAACTAAATTCAAAATAAATATTGCTTCGATCTACCCTAGTGTGTTTATCAATGGATTTTTCACAATGCACAAATATCATAATTAAATTGATCTTTACAAGTGACTTGTGATAAAATTAGTTGAATGTTAAAAAGTTAATTCAAAAATAAAATTTGAGTGAATGTGCAATACAATCGTATATTAGTTTGGATGATTATATGTGAAAGGATATTGTATTTAATTACTTACTTTATGTTTTTAAATTGTATCCTTTTCAGAAATTTATGAGATTGACATTTATCTGCTACACCTTCTCCGGTTCAGTTTTCTCTGTGTTATTGTTGAATTCAAATGAAATGTGTCTTATTTGAAAGACACTAACTGAGCTGTGCATATACAGAATGGTATGAATCAAAAATCAACCGATTGCGGCATGGACCAAAAATGATAACACGCCATATTAATTTTGTGTTTGCTGTTGGTGCTGGAAGGTTTTTTTATAGCAACTCTCAAGTCGGTTGATGTGCTGGATTTATCTTCAGATACACTTTGTTGGAAACTATCTGTTGATATGTTAGTTGAACGAAAAGATTTAGGAGTTGGTGTATTAAATAACTTTTGATTTGTCTTAAGTTATATGCTGAGACTAAGGTTGGTTGAATTTGTGGAACTAAATATACCTTATATTTAAATAGTGCAGAAGTTTTTGATCGCTGTATTGAAGCATGGCATATGGATACCAGACGCCATTCTTCAGTACCCACAAGCTGCGGTCAAAAACTCCTGCACTATTTTCATACAAAGTACTTCTAATACGACACCAACTGAGCCAACGCTGTGTGGCTTGTGCTACCTGAAAAATAATAGTCAGTTAAATTTTGTTAAAGTTATAGGGACAAAAAATTACTACGAATCATCATTAAAACCATACATTGCGTTATACCATAATTATATGTACAAATTTAGCAATTCGGTAAGGAATCATATTTGTTTAACATATTTTGAATACTTAAGTTATATAGTTTAACTGTATGTGGGCTACTGTGATGATTTTAAATTTAAAATATTTCTAAAACTACAACGAATGATTAGCTTTTTTGTTTACTTCAATTTTTTTTAATTAACAAAAAAACAATAATATAGGTAATTTGAGCAATAATCAATATTGTGTCACAGTAACAAAAACATTACATAGACGGTTAAAAAGTTTTTATTTATTGTATTTATGTGGTTTCTTTAAATTATTTGAATTTGCATATATCTTTTAGGTTAAACTCATTACTTGCGCACAATGTACTGACATTAATATTCAACCGTGACGATGCGTAATATTACAATCCTGCATGGTAAGACTGAACTGAAATTTTTATAGAACTTGTATAGATGTAACAATGGAACATTCCATTATATTTGATTAGTATTTAGAATCTTGTGTTATGGGTCTCTAACTATTAAGCCTAGAGCTTTATAACTAAATTCAAAATAAATATTGCTTCGATCTACCCTAGTGTGTTTATCAATGGATTTTTCACAATGCACAAATATCATAATTAAATTGATCTTTACAAGTGACTTGTGATAAAATTAGTTGAATGTTAAAAAGTTAATTCAAAAATAAAATTTGAGTGAAAGTGTAATACAATCGTATATTAGTTTGGATGATTATAAGTGAAAGGATATTGTATTTAATTACTTACTTTATGTTTTTAAATTGTATCCTTTTCAGAAATTTATGAGATTGACATTTATCTGCTACACCTTCTCCGGTTCAGTTTTCTCTGTGTTATTGTTGAATTCAAATGATATGTGTTTTATTTGACAGACACTAACTGAGCTGTGCATATACAGAATGGTATGAATCAAAAATCAACCGATTGCGGCATGGACCAAAAATGATAACACGCCATATTAATTTTGTGTTTGCTGTTGGTGCTGGAAGGTTTTTTTATAGCAACTCTCAAGTCGGTTGATGTACTGGATTTATCTTCAGATACACTTTGTTGGAAACTATCTGTTGATATGTTAGTTGAACGAAAAGATTTAGGAGTTGGTGTATTAAATAACTTTTGATTTGTCTTAAGTTATATGCTGAGACTAAGGTTGGTTGAATTTGTGGAACTAAATATACCTTATATTTAAATAGTGCAGAAGTTTTTGATCGCTGTATTGAAGCATGGCATATGGATACCAGACGCCATTCTTCAGTACCCACAAGCTGCGGTCAAAAACTCCTGCACTATTTTCATACAAAGTACTTCTAATACGACACCAACTGAGCCAACGCTGTGTGGCTTGTGCTACCTGAAAAATAATAGTCAGTTAAATTTTGTTAAAGTTATAGGGACAAAAAATTACTACGAATCATCATTAAAACCATACATTGCGTTATACCATAATTATATGTACAAATTTAGCAATTCGGTAAGGAATCATATTTGTTTAACATATTTTGAATACTTAAGTTATATAGTTTAACTGTATGTGGGCTACTGTGATGATTTTAAATTTAAAATATTTCTAAAACTACAACGAATGATTAGCTTTTTTGTTTACTTCAATTTTTTTTAATTAACAAAAAAACAATAATATAGGTAATTTGAGCAATAATCAATATTGTGTCACAGTAACAAAAACATTACATAGACGGTTAAAAAGTTTTTATTTATTGTATTTATGTGGTTTCTTTAAATTATTTGAATTTGCATATATCTTTTAGGTTAAACTCATTACTTGCGCACAATGTACTGACATTAATATTCAACCGTGACGATGCGTAATATTACAATCCTGCATGGTAAGACTGAACTGAAATTTTTATAGAACTTGTATAGATGTAACAATGGAACATTCCATTATATTTGATTAGTATTTAGAATCTTGTGTTATGGGTCTCTAACTATTAAGCCTAGAGCTTTATAACTAAATTCAAAATAAATATTGCTTCGATCTACCCTAGTGTGTTTATCAATGGATTTTTCACAATGCACAAATATCATAATTAAATTGATCTTTACAAGTGACTTGTGATAAAATTAGTTGAATGTTAAAAAGTTAATTCAAAAATAAAATTTGAGTGAAAGTGTAATACAATCGTATATTAGTTTGGATGATTATAAGTGAAAGGATATTGTATTTAATTACTTACTTTATGTTTTTAAATTGTATCCTTTTCAGAAATTTATGAGATTGACATTTATCTGCTACACCTTCTCCGGTTCAGTTTTCTCTGTGTTATTGTTGAATTCAAATGATATGTGTTTTATTTGACAGACACTAACTGAGCTGTGCATATACAGAATGGTATGAATCAAAAATCAACCGATTGCGGCATGGACCAAAAATGATAACACGCCATATTAATTTTGTGTTTGCTGTTGGTGCTGGAAGGTTTTTTTATAGCAACTCTCAAGTCGGTTGATGTACTGGATTTATCTTCAGATACACTTTGTTGGAAACTATCTGTTGATATGTTAGTTGAACGAAAAGATTTAGGAGTTGGTGTATTAAATAACTTTTGATTTGTCTTAAGTTATATGCTGAGACTAAGGTTGGTTGAATTTGTGGAACTAAATATACCTTATATTTAAATAGTGCAGAAGTTTTTGATCGCTGTATTGAAGCATGGCATATGGATACCAGACGCCATTCTTCAGTACCCACAAGCTGCGGTCAAAAACTCCTGCACTATTTTCATACAAAGTACTTCTAATACGACACCAACTGAGCCAACGCTGTGTGGCTTGTGCTACCTGAAAAATAATAGTCAGTTAAATTTTGTTAAAGTTATAGGGACAAAAAATTACTACGAATCATCATTAAAACCATACATTGCGTTATACCATAATTATATGTACAAATTTAGCAATTCGGTAAGGAATCATATTTGTTTAACATATTTTGAATACTTAAGTTATATAGTTTAACTGTATGTGGGCTACTGTGATGATTTTAAATTTAAAATATTTCTAAAACTACAACGAATGATTAGCTTTTTTGTTTACTTCAATTTTTTTTAATTAACAAAAAAACAATAATATAGGTAATTTGAGCAATAATCAATATTGTGTCACAGTAACAAAAACATTACATAGACGGTTAAAAAGTTTTTATTTATTGTATTTATGTGGTTTCTTTAAATTATTTGAATTTGCATATATCTTTTAGGTTAAACTCATTACTTGCGCACAATGTACTGACATTAATATTCAACCATGACGATGCGTAATATTACAATCCTGCATGGTAAGACTGAACTGAAATTTTTATAGAACTTGTATAGATGTAACAATGGAACATTCCATTATATTTGATTAGTATTTAGAATCTTGTGTTATGGGTCTCTAACTATTAAGCCTAGAGCTTTATAACTAAATTCAAAATAAATATTGCTTCGATCTACCCTAGTGTGTTTATCAATGGATTTTTCACAATGCACAAATATCATAATTAAATTGATCTTTACAAGTGACTTGTGATAAAATTAGTTGAATGTTAAAAAGTTAATTCAAAAATAAAATTTGAGTGAATGTGCAATACAATCGTATATTAGTTTGGATGATTATATGTGAAAGGATATTGTATTTAATTACTTACTTTATGTTTTTAAATTGTATCCTTTTCAGAAATTTATGAGATTGACATTTATCTGCTACACCTTCTCCGGTTCAGTTTTCTCTGTGTTATTGTTGAATTCAAATGAAATGTGTCTTATTTGAAAGACACTAACTGAGCTGTGCATATACAGAATGGTATGAATCAAAAATCAACCGATTGCGGCATGGACCAAAAATGATAACACGCCATATTAATTTTGTGTTTGCTGTTGGTGCTGGAAGGTTTTTTTATAGCAACTCTCAAGTCGGTTGATGTGCTGGATTTATCTTCAGATACACTTTGTTGGAAACTATCTGTTGATATGTTAGTTGAACGAAAAGATTTAGGAGTTGGTGTATTAAATAACTTTTGATTTGTCTTAAGTTATATGCTGAGACTAAGGTTGGTTGAATTTGTGGAACTAAATATGCCTTATATTTAAATAGTGCAGAAGTTTTTGATCGCTGTACTGAAGCATGGCATATGGATACCAGACGCCATTCTTCAGTACCCACAAGCTGCGGTCAAAAACTCCTGCACTATTTTCATACAAAGTACTTCTAATACGACACCAACTGAGCCAACGCTGTGTGGCTTGTGCTACCTGAAAAATAATAGTCAGTTAAATTTTGTTAAAGTTATAGAGACAAAAAATTACTATGAATCATCATTAAAACCATACATTGCGTTATACCATAATTATATGTACAAATTTAGCAATTCGGTAAGGAATCATATTTGTTTAACATATTTTGAATACTTAAGTTATATAGTTTAACTGTATGTGGGCTACTGTGATGATTTTAAATTTAAAATATTTCTAAAACTACAACGAATGATTAGCTTTTTTGTTTACTTCAATTTTTTTTAATTAACAAAAAAACAATAATATAGGTAATTTGAGCAATAATCAATATTGTGTCACAGTAACAAAAACATTACATAGACGGTTAAAAAGTTTTTATTTATTGTATTTATGTGGTTTCTTTAAATTATTTGAATTTGCATATATCTTTTAGGTTAAACTCATTACTTGCGCACAATGTACTGACATTAATATTCAACCATGACGATGCGTAATATTACAATCCTGCATGGTAAGACTGAACTGAAATTTTTATAGAACTTGTATAGATGTAACAATGGAACATTCCATTATATTTGATTAGTATTTAGAATCTTGTGTTATGGGTCTCTAACTATTAAGCCTAGAGCTTTATAACTAAATTCAAAATAAATATTGCTTCGATCTACCCTAGTGTGTTTATCAATGGATTTTTCACAATGCACAAATATCATAATTAAATTGATCTTTACAAGTGACTTGTGATAAAATTAGTTGAATGTTAAAAAGTTAATTCAAAAATAAAATTTGAGTGAATGTGCAATACAATCGTATATTAGTTTGGATGATTATATGTGAAAGGATATTGTATTTAATTACTTACTTTATGTTTTTAAATTGTATCCTTTTCAGAAATTTATGAGATTGACATTTATCTGCTACACCTTCTCCGGTTCAGTTTTCTCTGTGTTATTGTTGAATTCAAATGAAATGTGTCTTATTTGAAAGACACTAACTGAGCTGTGCATATACAGAATGGTATGAATCAAAAATCAACCGATTGCGGCATGGACCAAAAATGATAACACGCCATATTAATTTTGTGTTTGCTGTTGGTGCTGGAAGGTTTTTTTATAGCAACTCTCAAGTCGGTTGATGTGCTGGATTTATCTTCAGATACACTTTGTTGGAAACTATCTGTTGATATGTTAGTTGAACGAAAAGATTTAGGAGTTGGTGTATTAAATAACTTTTGATTTGTCTTAAGTTATATGCTGAGACTAAGGTTGGTTGAATTTGTGGAACTAAATATGCCTTATATTTAAATAGTGCAGAAGTTTTTGATCGCTGTACTGAAGCATGGCATATGGATACCAGACGCCATTCTTCAGTACCCACAAGCTGCGGTCAAAAACTCCTGCACTATTTTCATACAAAGTACTTCTAATACGACACCAACTGAGCCAACGCTGTGTGGCTTGTGCTACCTGAAAAATAATAGTCAGTTAAATTTTGTTAAAGTTATAGAGACAAAAAATTACTATGAATCATCATTAAAACCATACATTGCGTTATACCATAATTATATGTACAAATTTAGCAATTCGGTAAGGAATCATATTTGTTTAACATATTTTGAATACTTAAGTTATATAGTTTAACTGTATGTGGGCTACTGTGATGATTTTAAATTTAAAATATTTCTAAAACTACAACGAATGATTAGCTTTTTTGTTTACTTCAATTTTTTTTAATTAACAAAAAAACAATAATATAGGTAATTTGAGCAATAATCAATATTGTGTCACAGTAACAAAAACATTACATAGACGGTTAAAAAGTTTTTATTTATTGTATTTATGTGGTTTCTTTAAATTATTTGAATTTGCATATATCTTTTAGGTTAAACTCATTACTTGCGCACAATGTACTGACATTAATATTCAACCATGACGATGCGTAATATTACAATCCTGCATGGTAAGACTGAACTGAAATTTTTATAGAACTTGTATAGATGTAACAATGGAACATTCCATTATATTTGATTAGTATTTAGAATCTTGTGTTATGGGTCTCTAACTATTAAGCCTAGAGCTTTATAACTAAATTCAAAATAAATATTGCTTCGATCTACCCTAGTGTGTTTATCAATGGATTTTTCACAATGCACAAATATCATAATTAAATTGATCTTTACAAGTGACTTGTGATAAAATTAGTTGAATGTTAAAAAGTTAATTCAAAAATAAAATTTGAGTGAATGTGCAATACAATCGTATATTAGTTTGGATGATTATATGTGAAAGGATATTGTATTTAATTACTTACTTTATGTTTTTAAATTGTATCCTTTTCAGAAATTTATGAGATTGACATTTATCTGCTACACCTTCTCCGGTTCAGTTTTCTCTGTGTTATTGTTGAATTCAAATGAAATGTGTCTTATTTGAAAGACACTAACTGAGCTGTGCATATACAGAATGGTATGAATCAAAAATCAACCGATTGCGGCATGGACCAAAAATGATAACACGCCATATTAATTTTGTGTTTGCTGTTGGTGCTGGAAGGTTTTTTTATAGCAACTCTCAAGTCGGTTGATGTGCTGGATTTATCTTCAGATACACTTTGTTGGAAACTATCTGTTGATATGTTAGTTGAACGAAAAGATTTAGGAGTTGGTGTATTAAATAACTTTTGATTTGTCTTAAGTTATATGCTGAGACTAAGGTTGGTTGAATTTGTGGAACTAAATATGCCTTATATTTAAATAGTGCAGAAGTTTTTGATCGCTGTACTGAAGCATGGCATATGGATACCAGACGCCATTCTTCAGTACCCACAAGCTGCGGTCAAAAACTCCTGCACTATTTTCATACAAAGTACTTCTAATACGACACCAACTGAGCCAACGCTGTGTGGCTTGTGCTACCTGAAAAATAATAGTCAGTTAAATTTTGTTAAAGTTATAGAGACAAAAAATTACTATGAATCATCATTAAAACCATACATTGCGTTATACCATAATTATATGTACAAATTTAGCAATTCGGTAAGGAATCATATTTGTTTAACATATTTTGAATACTTAAGTTATATAGTTTAACTGTATGTGGGCTACTGTGATGATTTTAAATTTAAAATATTTCTAAAACTACAACGAATGATTAGCTTTTTTGTTTACTTCAATTTTTTTTAATTAACAAAAAAACAATAATATAGGTAATTTGAGCAATAATCAATATTGTGTCACAGTAACAAAAACATTACATAGACGGTTAAAAAGTTTTTATTTATTGTATTTATGTGGTTTCTTTAAATTATTTGAATTTGCATATATCTTTTAGGTTAAACTCATTACTTGCGCACAATGTACTGACATTAATATTCAACCATGACGATGCGTAATATTACAATCCTACATGGTAAGACTGAACTGAAATTTTTATAGAACTTGTATAGATGTAACAATGGAACATTCCATTATATTTGATTAGTATTTAGAATCTTGTGTTATGGGTCTCTAACTATTAAGCCTAGAGCTTTATAACTAAATTCAAAATAAATATTGCTTCGATCTACCCTAGTGTGTTTATCAATGGATTTTTCACAATGCACAAATATCATAATTAAATTGATCTTTACAAGTGACTTGTGATAAAATTAGTTGAATGTTAAAAAGTTAATTCAAAAATAAAATTTGAGTGAATGTGCAATACAATCGTATATTAGTTTGGATGATTATATGTGAAAGGATATTGTATTTAATTACTTACTTTATGTTTTTAAATTGTATCCTTTTCAGAAATTTATGAGATTGACATTTATCTGCTACACCTTCTCCGGTTCAGTTTTCTCTGTGTTATTGTTGAATTCAAATGAAATGTGTCTTATTTGAAAGACACTAACTGAGCTGTGCATATACAGAATGGTATGAATCAAAAATCAACCGATTGCGGCATGGACCAAAAATGATAACACGCCATATTAATTTTGTGTTTGCTGTTGGTGCTGGAAGGTTTTTTTATAGCAACTCTCAAGTCGGTTGATGTGCTGGATTTATCTTCAGATACACTTTGTTGGAAACTATCTGTTGATATGTTAGTTGAACGAAAAGATTTAGGAGTTGGTGTATTAAATAACTTTTGATTTGTCTTAAGTTATATGCTGAGACTAAGGTTGGTTGAATTTGTGGAACTAAATATACCTTATATTTAAATAGTGCAGAAGTTTTTGATCGCTGTATTGAAGCATGGCATATGGATACCAGACGCCATTCTTCAGTACCCACAAGCTGCGGTCAAAAACTCCTGCACTATTTTCATACAAAGTACTTCTAATACGACACCAACTGAGCCAACGCTGTGTGGCTTGTGCTACCTGAAAAATAATAGTCAGTTAAATTTTGTTAAAGTTATAGGGACAAAAAATTACTACGAATCATCATTAAAACCATACATTGCGTTATACCATAATTATATGTACAAATTTAGCAATTCGGTAAGGAATCATATTTGTTTAACATATTTTGAATACTTAAGTTATATAGTTTAACTGTATGTGGGCTACTGTGATGATTTTAAATTTAAAATATTTCTAAAACTACAACGAATGATTAGCTTTTTTGTTTACTTCAATTTTTTTTAATTAACAAAAAAACAATAATATAGGTAATTTGAGCAATAATCAATATTGTGTCACAGTAACAAAAACATTACATAGACGGTTAAAAAGTTTTTATTTATTGTATTTATGTGGTTTCTTTAAATTATTTGAATTTGCATATATCTTTTAGGTTAAACTCATTACTTGCGCACAATGTACTGACATTAATATTCAACCATGACGATGCGTAATATTACAATCCTGCATGGTAAGACTGAACTGAAATTTTTATAGAACTTGTATAGATGTAACAATGGAACATTCCATTATATTTGATTAGTATTTAGAATCTTGTGTTATGGGTCTCTAACTATTAAGCCTAGAGCTTTATAACTAAATTCAAAATAAATATTGCTTCGATCTACCCTAGTGTGTTTATCAATGGATTTTTCACAATGCACAAATATCATAATTAAATTGATCTTTACAAGTGACTTGTGATAAAATTAGTTGAATGTTAAAAAGTTAATTCAAAAATAAAATTTGAGTGAATGTGCAATACAATCGTATATTAGTTTGGATGATTATATGTGAAAGGATATTGTATTTAATTACTTACTTTATGTTTTTAAATTGTATCCTTTTCAGAAATTTATGAGATTCGACATTTATCTGCTACACCTTCTCCGGTTCAGTTTTCTCTGTGTTATTGTTGAATTCAAATGAAATGTGTCTTATTTGAAAGACACTAACTGAGCTGTGCATATACAGAATGGTATGAATCAAAAATCAACCGATTGCGGCATGGACCAAAAATGATAACACGCCATATTAATTTTGTGTTTGCTGTTGGTGCTGGAAGGTTTTTTTATAGCAACTCTCAAGTCGGTTGATGTGCTGGATTTATCTTCAGATACACTTTGTTGGAAACTATCTGTTGATATGTTAGTTGAACGAAAAGATTTAGGAGTTGGTGTATTAAATAACTTTTGATTTGTCTTAAGTTATATGCTGAGACTAAGGTTGGTTGAATTTGTGGAACTAAATATACCTTATATTTAAATAGTGCAGAAGTTTTTGATCGCTGTATTGAAGCATGGCATATGGATACCAGACGCCATTCTTCAGTACCCACAAGCTGCGGTCAAAAACTCCTGCACTATTTTCATACAAAGTACTTCTAATACGACACCAACTGAGCCAACGCTGTGTGGCTTGTGCTACCTGAAAAATAATAGTCAGTTAAATTTTGTTAAAGTTATAGGGACAAAAAATTACTACGAATCATCATTAAAACCATACATTGCGTTATACCATAATTATATGTACAAATTTAGCAATTCGGTAAGGAATCATATTTGTTTAACATATTTTGAATACTTAAGTTATATAGTTTAACTGTATGTGGGCTACTGTGATGATTTTAAATTTAAAATATTTCTAAAACTACAACGAATGATTAGCTTTTTTGTTTACTTCAATTTTTTTTAATTAACAAAAAAACAATAATATAGGTAATTTGAGCAATAATCAATATTGTGTCACAGTAACAAAAACATTACATAGACGGTTAAAAAGTTTTTATTTATTGTATTTATGTGGTTTCTTTAAATTATTTGAATTTGCATATATCTTTTAGGTTAAACTCATTACTTGCGCACAATGTACTGACATTAATATTCAACCGTGACGATGCGTAATATTACAATCCTGCATGGTAAGACTGAACTGAAATTTTTATAGAACTTGTATAGATGTAACAATGGAACATTCCATTATATTTGATTAGTATTTAGAATCTTGTGTTATGGGTCTCTAACTATTAAGCCTAGAGCTTTATAACTAAATTCAAAATAAATATTGCTTCGATCTACCCTAGTGTGTTTATCAATGGATTTTTCACAATGCACAAATATCATAATTAAATTGATCTTTACAAGTGACTTGTGATAAAATTAGTTGAATGTTAAAAAGTTAATTCAAAAATAAAATTTGAGTGAAAGTGTAATACAATCGTATATTAGTTTGGATGATTATAAGTGAAAGGATATTGTATTTAATTACTTACTTTATGTTTTTAAATTGTATCCTTTTCAGAAATTTATGAGATTGACATTTATCTGCTACACCTTCTCCGGTTCAGTTTTCTCTGTGTTATTGTTGAATTCAAATGATATGTGTTTTATTTGACAGACACTAACTGAGCTGTGCATATACAGAATGGTATGAATCAAAAATCAACCGATTGCGGCATGGACCAAAAATGATAACACGCCATATTAATTTTGTGTTTGCTGTTGGTGCTGGAAGGTTTTTTTATAGCAACTCTCAAGTCGGTTGATGTACTGGATTTATCTTCAGATACACTTTGTTGGAAACTATCTGTTGATATGTTAGTTGAACGAAAAGATTTAGGAGTTGGTGTATTAAATAACTTTTGATTTGTCTTAAGTTATATGCTGAGACTAAGGTTGGTTGAATTTGTGGAACTAAATATACCTTATATTTAAATAGTGCAGAAGTTTTTGATCGCTGTATTGAAGCATGGCATATGGATACCAGACGCCATTCTTCAGTACCCACAAGCTGCGGTCAAAAACTCCTGCACTATTTTCATACAAAGTACTTCTAATACGACACCAACTGAGCCAACGCTGTGTGGCTTGTGCTACCTGAAAAATAATAGTCAGTTAAATTTTGTTAAAGTTATAGGGACAAAAAATTACTACGAATCATCATTAAAACCATACATTGCGTTATACCATAATTATATGTACAAATTTAGCAATTCGGTAAGGAATCATATTTGTTTAACATATTTTGAATACTTAAGTTATATAGTTTAACTGTATGTGGGCTACTGTGATGATTTTAAATTTAAAATATTTCTAAAACTACAACGAATGATTAGCTTTTTTGTTTACTTCAATTTTTTTTAATTAACAAAAAAACAATAATATAGGTAATTTGAGCAATAATCAATATTGTGTCACAGTAACAAAAACATTACATAGACGGTTAAAAAGTTTTTATTTATTGTATTTATGTGGTTTCTTTAAATTATTTGAATTTGCATATATCTTTTAGGTTAAACTCATTACTTGCGCACAATGTACTGACATTAATATTCAACCGTGACGATGCGTAATATTACAATCCTGCATGGTAAGACTGAACTGAAATTTTTATAGAACTTGTATAGATGTAACAATGGAACATTCCATTATATTTGATTAGTATTTAGAATCTTGTGTTATGGGTCTCTAACTATTAAGCCTAGAGCTTTATAACTAAATTCAAAATAAATATTGCGTCGATCTACCCTAGTGTGTTTATCAATGGATTTTTCACAATGCACAAATATCATAATTAAATTGATCTTTACAAGTGACTTGTGATAAAATTAGTTGAATGTTAAAAAGTTAATTCAAAAATAAAATTTGAGTGAAAGTGTAATACAATCGTATATTAGTTTGGATGATTATATGTGAAAGGATATTGTATTTAATTACTTACATTATGTTTTTAAATTGTATCCTTTTCAGAAATTTATGAGATTGACATTTATCTGCTACACCTTCTCCGGTTCAGTTTTCTCTGTGTTATTGTTGAATTCAAATGATATGTGTTTTATTTGACAGACACTAACTGAGCTGTGCATATACAGAATGGTATGAATCAAAAATCAACCGATTGCGGCATGGACCAAAAATGATAACACGCCATATTAATTTTGTGTTTGCTGTTGGTGCTGGAAGGTTTTTTTATAGCAACTCTCAAGTCGGTTGATGTACTGGATTTATCTTCAGATACACTTTGTTGGAAACTATCTGTTGATATGTTAGTTGAACGAAAAGATTTAGGAGTTGGTGTATTAAATAACTTTTGATTTGTCTTAAGTTATATGCTGAGACTAAGGTTGGTTGAATTTGTGGAACTAAATATACCTTATATTTAAATAGTGCAGAAGTTTTTGATCGCTGTATTGAAGCATGGCATATGGATACCAGACGCCATTCTTCAGTACCCACAAGCTGCGGTCAAAAACTCCTGCACTATTTTCATACAAAGTACTTCTAATACGACACCAACTGAGCCAACGCTGTGTGGCTTGTGCTACCTGAAAAATAATAGTCAGTTAAATTTTGTTAAAGTTATAGGGACAAAAAATTACTACGAATCATCATTAAAACCATACATTGCGTTATACCATAATTATATGTACAAATTTAGCAATTCGGTAAGGAATCATATTTGTTTAACATATTTTGAATACTTAAGTTATATAGTTTAACTGTATGTGGGCTACTGTGATGATTTTAAATTTAAAATATTTCTAAAACTACAACGAATGATTAGCTTTTTTGTTTACTTCAATTTTTTTTAATTAACAAAAAAACAATAATATAGGTAATTTGAGCAATAATCAATATTGTGTCACAGTAACAAAAACATTACATAGACGGTTAAAAAGTTTTTATTTATTGTATTTATGTGGTTTCTTTAAATTATTTGAATTTGCATATATCTTTTAGGTTAAACTCATTACTTGCGCACAATGTACTGACATTAATATTCAACCGTGACGATGCGTAATATTACAATCCTGCATGGTAAGACTGAACTGAAATTTTTATAGAACTTGTATAGATGTAACAATGGAACATTCCATTATATTTGATTAGTATTTAGAATCTTGTGTTATGGGTCTCTAACTATTAAGCCTAGAGCTTTATAACTAAATTCAAAATAAATATTGCGTCGATCTACCCTAGTGTGTTTATCAATGGATTTTTCACAATGCACAAATATCATAATTAAATTGATCTTTACAAGTGACTTGTGATAAAATTAGTTGAATGTTAAAAAGTTAATTCAAAAATAAAATTTGAGTGAAAGTGTAATACAATCGTATATTAGTTTGGATGATTATATGTGAAAGGATATTGTATTTAATTACTTACATTATGTTTTTAAATTGTATCCTTTTCAGAAATTTATGAGATTGACATTTATCTGCTACACCTTCTCCGGTTCAGTTTTCTCTGTGTTATTGTTGAATTCAAATGAAATGTGTCTTATTTGAAAGACACTAACTGAGCTGTGCATATACAGAATGGTATGAATCAAAAATCAACCGATTGCGGCATGGACCAAAAATGATAACACGCCATATTAATTTTGTGTTTGCTGTTGGTGCTGGAAGGTTTTTTTATAGCAACTCTCAAGTCGGTTGATGTGCTGGATTTATCTTCAGATACACTTTGTTGGAAACTATCTGTTGATATGTTAGTTGAACGAAAAGATTTAGGAGTTGGTGTATTAAATAACTTTTGATTTGTCTTAAGTTATATGCTGAGACTAAGGTTGGTTGAATTTGTGGAACTAAATATGCCTTATATTTAAATAGTGCAGAAGTTTTTGATCGCTGTACTGAAGCATGGCATATGGATACCAGACGCCATTCTTCAGTACCCACAAGCTGCGGTCAAAAACTCCTGCACTATTTTCATACAAAGTACTTCTAATACGACACCAACTGAGCCAACGCTGTGTGGCTTGTGCTACCTGAAAAATAATAGTCAGTTAAATTTTGTTAAAGTTATAGAGACAAAAAATTACTATGAATCATCATTAAAACCATACATTGCGTTATACCATAATTATATGTACAAATTTAGCAATTCGGTAAGGAATCATATTTGTTTAACATATTTTGAATACTTAAGTTATATAGTTTAACTGTATGTGGGCTACTGTGATGATTTTAAATTTAAAATATTTCTAAAACTACAACGAATGATTAGCTTTTTTGTTTACTTCAATTATTTTTAATTAACAAAAAAACAATAATATAGGTAATTTGAGCAATAATCAATATTGTGTCACAGTAACAAAAACATTACATAGACGGTTAAAAAGTTTTTATTTATTGTATTTATGTGGTTTCTTTAAATTATTTGAATTTGCATATATCTTTTAGGTTAAACTCATTACTTGCGCACAATGTACTGACATTAATATTCAACCGTGACGATGCGTAATATTACAATCCTGCATGGTAAGACTGAACTGAAATTTTTATAGAACTTGTATAGATGTAACAATGGAACATTCCATTATATTTGATTAGTATTTAGAATCTTGTGTTATGGGTCTCTAACTATTAAGCCTAGAGCTTTATAACTAAATTCAAAATAAATATTGCGTCGATCTACCCTAGTGTGTTTATCAATGGATTTTTCACAATGCACAAATATCATAATTAAATTGATCTTTACAAGTGACTTGTGATAAAATTAGTTGAATGTTAAAAAGTTAATTCAAAAATAAAATTTGAGTGAAAGTGTAATACAATCGTATATTAGTTTGGATGATTATATGTGAAAGGATATTGTATTTAATTACTTACATTATGTTTTTAAATTGTATCCTTTTCAGAAATTTATGAGATTGACATTTATCTGCTACACCTTCTCCGGTTCAGTTTTCTCTGTGTTATTGTTGAATTCAAATGAAATGTGTCTTATTTGAAAGACACTAACTGAGCTGTGCATATACAGAATGGTATGAATCAAAAATCAACCGATTGCGGCATGGACCAAAAATGATAACACGCCATATTAATTTTGTGTTTGCTGTTGGTGCTGGAAGGTTTTTTTATAGCAACTCTCAAGTCGGTTGATGTGCTGGATTTATCTTCAGATACACTTTGTTGGAAACTATCTGTTGATATGTTAGTTGAACGAAAAGATTTAGGAGTTGGTGTATTAAATAACTTTTGATTTGTCTTAAGTTATATGCTGAGACTAAGGTTGGTTGAATTTGTGGAACTAAATATGCCTTATATTTAAATAGTGCAGAAGTTTTTGATCGCTGTACTGAAGCATGGCATATGGATACCAGACGCCATTCTTCAGTACCCACAAGCTGCGGTCAAAAACTCCTGCACTATTTTCATACAAAGTACTTCTAATACGACACCAACTGAGCCAACGCTGTGTGGCTTGTGCTACCTGAAAAATAATAGTCAGTTAAATTTTGTTAAAGTTATAGAGACAAAAAATTACTATGAATCATCATTAAAACCATACATTGCGTTATACCATAATTATATGTACAAATTTAGCAATTCGGTAAGGAATCATATTTGTTTAACATATTTTGAATACTTAAGTTATATAGTTTAACTGTATGTGGGCTACTGTGATGATTTTAAATTTAAAATATTTCTAAAACTACAACGAATGATTAGCTTTTTTGTTTACTTCAATTATTTTTAATTAACAAAAAAACAATAATATAGGTAATTTGAGCAATAATCAATATTGTGTCACAGTAACAAAAACATTACATAGACGGTTAAAAAGTTTTTATTTATTGTATTTATGTGGTTTCTTTAAATTATTTGAATTTGCATATATCTTTTAGGTTAAACTCATTACTTGCGCACAATGTACTGACATTAATATTCAACCGTGACGATGCGTAATATTACAATCCTGCATGGTAAGACTGAACTGAAATTTTTATAGAACTTGTATAGATGTAACAATGGAACATTCCATTATATTTGATTAGTATTTAGAATCTTGTGTTATGGGTCTCTAACTATTAAGCCTAGAGCTTTATAACTAAATTCAAAATAAATATTGCGTCGATCTACCCTAGTGTGTTTATCAATGGATTTTTCACAATGCACAAATATCATAATTAAATTGATCTTTACAAGTGACTTGTGATAAAATTAGTTGAATGTTAAAAAGTTAATTCAAAAATAAAATTTGAGTGAAAGTGTAATACAATCGTATATTAGTTTGGATGATTATATGTGAAAGGATATTGTATTTAATTACTTACATTATGTTTTTAAATTGTATCCTTTTCAGAAATTTATGAGATTGACATTTATCTGCTACACCTTCTCCGGTTCAGTTTTCTCTGTGTTATTGTTGAATTCAAATGAAATGTGTCTTATTTGAAAGACACTAACTGAGCTGTGCATATACAGAATGGTATGAATCAAAAATCAACCGATTGCGGCATGGACCAAAAATGATAACACGCCATATTAATTTTGTGTTTGCTGTTGGTGCTGGAAGGTTTTTTTATAGCAACTCTCAAGTCGGTTGATGTACTGGATTTATCTTCAGATACACTTTGTTGGAAACTATCTGTTGATATGTTAGTTGAACGAAAAGATTTAGGAGTTGGTGTATTAAATAACTTTTGATTTGTCTTAAGTTATATGCTGAGACTAAGGTTGGTTGAATTTGTGGAACTAAATATACCTTATATTTAAATAGTGCAGAAGTTTTTGATCGCTGTACTGAAGCATGGCATATGGATACCAGACGCCATTCTTCAGTACCCACAAGCTGCGGTCAAAAACTCCTGCACTATTTTCATACAAAGTACTTCTAATACGACACCAACTGGGCCAACGCTGTGTGGCTTGTGCTACCTGAAAAATAATAGTCAGTTAAATTTTGTTAAAGTTATAGAGACAAAAAATTACTACGAATCATCATTAAAACCATACATTGCGTTATACCATAATTATATGTACAAATTTAGCAATTCGGTAAGGAATCATATTTGTTTAACATATTTTGAATACTTAAGTTATATAGTTTAACTGTATGTGGGCTACTGTGATGATTTTAAATTTAAAATATTTCTAAAACTACAACGAATGATTAGCTTTTTTGTTTACTTCAATTTTTTTTAATTAACAAAAAAACAATAATATAGGTAATTTGAGCAATAATCAATATTGTGTCACAGTAACAAAAACATTACATAGACGGTTAAAAAGTTTTTATTTATTGTATTTATGTGGTTTCTTTAAATTATTTGAATTTGCATATATCTTTTAGGTTAAACTCATTACTTGCGCACAATGTACTGACATTAATATTCAACCGTGACGATGCGTAATATTACAATCCTGCATGGTAAGACTGAACTGAAATTTTTATAGAACTTGTATAGATGTAACAATGGAACATTCCATTATATTTGATTAGTATTTAGAATCTTGTGTTATGGGTCTCTAACTATTAAGCCTAGAGCTTTATAACTAAATTCAAAATAAATATTGCTTCGATCTACCCTAGTGTGTTTATCAATGGATTTTTCACAATGCACAAATATCATAATTAAATTGATCTTTACAAGTGACTTGTGATAAAATTAGTTGAATGTTAAAAAGTTAATTCAAAAATAAAATTTGAGTGAAAGTGTAATACAATCGTATATTAGTTTGGATGATTATATGTGAAAGGATATTGTATTTAATTACTTACTTTATGTTTTTAAATTGTATCCTTTTCAGAAATTTATGAGATTGACATTTATCTGCTACACCTTCTCCGGTTCAGTTTTCTCTGTGTTATTGTTGAATTCAAATGATATGTGTTTTATTTGACAGACACTAACTGAGCTGTGCATATACAGAATGGTATGAATCAAAAATCAACCGATTGCGGCATGGACCAAAAATGATAAC
Source organism: Metopolophium dirhodum (assembly GCF_019925205.1). Taxonomy (NCBI): domain Eukaryota; kingdom Metazoa; phylum Arthropoda; class Insecta; order Hemiptera; family Aphididae; genus Metopolophium; species Metopolophium dirhodum. Next base: position 120,950,002 of record NC_083560.1, read on the forward strand.
ACGCCATATTAATTTTGTGTTTGCTGTTGGTGCTGGAAGGTTTTTTTATAGCAACTCTCAAGTCGGTTGATGTACTGGATTTATCTTCAGATACACTTTGTTGGAAACTATCTGTTGATATGTTAGTTGAACGAAAAGATTTAGGAGTTGGTGTATTAAATAACTTTTGATTTGTCTTAAGTTATATGCTGAGACTAAGGTTGGTTGAATTTGTGGAACTAAATATACCTTATATTTAAATAGTGCAGAAGTTTTTGATCGCTGTATTGAAGCATGGCATATGGATACCAGACGCCATTCTTCAGTACCCACAAGCTGCGGTCAAAAACTCCTGCACTATTTTCATACAAAGTACTTCTAATACGACACCAACTGAGCCAACGCTGTGTGGCTTGTGCTACCTGAAAAATAATAGTCAGTTAAATTTTGTTAAAGTTATAGGGACAAAAAATTACTACGAATCATCATTAAAACCATACATTGCGTTATACCATAATTATATGTACAAATTTAGCAATTCGGTAAGGAATCATATTTGTTTAACATATTTTGAATACTTAAGTTATATAGTTTAACTGTATGTGGGCTACTGTGATGATTTTAAATTTAAAATATTTCTAAAACTACAACGAATGATTAGCTTTTTTGTTTACTTCAATTTTTTTTAATTAACAAAAAAACAATAATATAGGTAATTTGAGCAATAATCAATATTGTGTCACAGTAACAAAAACATTACATAGACGGTTAAAAAGTTTTTATTTATTGTATTTATGTGGTTTCTTTAAATTATTTGAATTTGCATATATCTTTTAGGTTAAACTCATTACTTGCGCACAATGTACTGACATTAATATTCAACCGTGACGATGCGTAATATTACAATCCTGCATGGTAAGACTGAACTGAAATTTTTATAGAACTTGTATAGATGTAACAATGGAACATTCCATTATATTTGATTAGTATTTAGAATCTTGTGTTATGGGTCTCTAACTATTAAGCCTAGAGCTTTATAACTAAATTCAAAATAAATATTGCTTCGATCTACCCTAGTGTGTTTATCAATGGATTTTTCACAATGCACAAATATCATAATTAAATTGATCTTTACAAGTGACTTGTGATAAAATTAGTTGAATGTTAAAAAGTTAATTCAAAAATAAAATTTGAGTGAATGTGCAATACAATCGTATATTAGTTTGGATGATTATATGTGAAAGGATATTGTATTTAATTACTTACTTTATGTTTTTAAATTGTATCCTTTTCAGAAATTTATGAGATTGACATTTATCTGCTACACCTTCTCCGGTTCAGTTTTCTCTGTGTTATTGTTGAATTCAAATGAAATGTGTCTTATTTGAAAGACACTAACTGAGCTGTGCATATACAGAATGGTATGAATCAAAAATCAACCGATTGCGGCATGGACCAAAAATGATAACACGCCATATTAATTTTGTGTTTGCTGTTGGTGCTGGAAGGTTTTTTTTATAGCAACTCTCAAGTCGGTTGATGTGCTGGATTTATCTTCAGATACACTTTGTTGGAAACTATCTGTTGATATGTTAGTTGAACGAAAAGATTTAGGAGTTGGTGTATTAAATAACTTTTGATTTGTCTTAAGTTATATGCTGAGACTAAGGTTGGTTGAATTTGTGGAACTAAATATGCCTTATATTTAAATAGTGCAGAAGTTTTTGATCGCTGTACTGAAGCATGGCATATGGATACCAGACGCCATTCTTCAGTACCCACAAGCTGCGGTCAAAAACTCCTGCACTATTTTCATACAAAGTACTTCTAATACGACACCAACTGAGCCAACGCTGTGTGGCTTGTGCTACCTGAAAAATAATAGTCAGTTAAATTTTGTTAAAGTTATAGAGACAAAAAATTACTATGAATCATCATTAAAACCATACATTGCGTTATACCATAATTATATGTACAAATTTAGCAATTCGGTAAGGAATCATATTTGTTTAACATATTTTGAATACTTAAGTTATATAGTTTAACTGTATGTGGGCTACTGTGATGATTTTAAATTTAAAATATTTCTAAAACTACAACGAATGATTAGCTTTTTTGTTTACTTCAATTTTTTTTAATTAACAAAAAAACAATAATATAGGTAATTTGAGCAATAATCAATATTGTGTCACAGTAACAAAAACATTACATAGACGGTTAAAAAGTTTTTATTTATTGTATTTATGTGGTTTCTTTAAATTATTTGAATTTGCATATATCTTTTAGGTTAAACTCATTACTTGCGCACAATGTACTGACATTAATATTCAACCATGACGATGCGTAATATTACAATCCTACATGGTAAGACTGAACTGAAATTTTTATAGAACTTGTATAGATGTAACAATGGAACATTCCATTATATTTGATTAGTATTTAGAATCTTGTGTTATGGGTCTCTAACTATTAAGCCTAGAGCTTTATAACTAAATTCAAAATAAATATTGCTTCGATCTACCCTAGTGTGTTTATCAATGGATTTTTCACAATGCACAAATATCATAATTAAATTGATCTTTACAAGTGACTTGTGATAAAATTAGTTGAATGTTAAAAAGTTAATTCAAAAATAAAATTTGAGTGAATGTGCAATACAATCGTATATTAGTTTGGATGATTATATGTGAAAGGATATTGTATTTAATTACTTACTTTATGTTTTTAAATTGTATCCTTTTCAGAAATTTATGAGATTGACATTTATCTGCTACACCTTCTCCGGTTCAGTTTTCTCTGTGTTATTGTTGAATTCAAATGAAATGTGTCTTATTTGAAAGACACTAACTGAGCTGTGCATATACAGAATGGTATGAATCAAAAATCAACCGATTGCGGCATGGACCAAAAATGATAACACGCCATATTAATTTTGTGTTTGCTGTTGGTGCTGGAAGGTTTTTTTATAGCAACTCTCAAGTCGGTTGATGTACTGGATTTATCTTCAGATACACTTTGTTGGAAACTATCTGTTGATATGTTAGTTGAACGAAAAGATTTAGGAGTTGGTGTATTAAATAACTTTTGATTTGTCTTAAGTTATATGCTGAGACTAAGGTTGGTTGAATTTGTGGAACTAAATATACCTTATATTTAAATAGTGCAGAAGTTTTTGATCGCTGTACTGAAGCATGGCATATGGATACCAGACGCCATTCTTCAGTACCCACAAGCTGCGGTCAAAAACTCCTGCACTATTTTCATACAAAGTACTTCTAATACGACACCAACTGGGCCAACGCTGTGTGGCTTGTGCTACCTGAAAAATAATAGTCAGTTAAATTTTGTTAAAGTTATAGAGACAAAAAATTACTACGAATCATCATTAAAACCATACATTGCGTTATACCATAATTATATGTACAAATTTAGCAATTCGGTAAGGAATCATATTTGTTTAACATATTTTGAATACTTAAGTTATATAGTTTAACTGTATGTGGGCTACTGTGATGATTTTAAATTTAAAATATTTCTAAAACTACAACGAATGATTAGCTTTTTTGTTTACTTCAATTTTTTTTAATTAACAAAAAAACAATAATATAGGTAATTTGAGCAATAATCAATATTGTGTCACAGTAACAAAAACATTACATAGACGGTTAAAAAGTTTTTATTTATTGTATTTATGTGGTTTCTTTAAATTATTTGAATTTGCATATATCTTTTAGGTTAAACTCATTACTTGCGCACAATGTACTGACATTAATATTCAACCGTGACGATGCGTAATATTACAATCCTGCATGGTAAGACTGAACTGAAATTTTTATAGAACTTGTATAGATGTAACAATGGAACATTCCATTATATTTGATTAGTATTTAGAATCTTGTGTTATGGGTCTCTAACTATTAAGCCTAGAGCTTTATAACTAAATTCAAAATAAATATTGCTTCGATCTACCCTAGTGTGTTTATCAATGGATTTTTCACAATGCACAAATATCATAATTAAATTGATCTTTACAAGTGACTTGTGATAAAATTAGTTGAATGTTAAAAAGTTAATTCAAAAATAAAATTTGAGTGAAAGTGTAATACAATCGTATATTAGTTTGGATGATTATATGTGAAAGGATATTGTATTTAATTACTTACTTTATGTTTTTAAATTGTATCCTTTTCAGAAATTTATGAGATTGACATTTATCTGCTACACCTTCTCCGGTTCAGTTTTCTCTGTGTTATTGTTGAATTCAAATGATATGTGTTTTATTTGACAGACACTAACTGAGCTGTGCATATACAGAATGGTATGAATCAAAAATCAACCGATTGCGGCATGGACCAAAAATGATAACACGCCATATTAATTTTGTGTTTGCTGTTGGTGCTGGAAGGTTTTTTTATAGCAACTCTCAAGTCGGTTGATGTACTGGATTTATCTTCAGATACACTTTGTTGGAAACTATCTGTTGATATGTTAGTTGAACGAAAAGATTTAGGAGTTGGTGTATTAAATAACTTTTGATTTGTCTTAAGTTATATGCTGAGACTAAGGTTGGTTGAATTTGTGGAACTAAATATACCTTATATTTAAATAGTGCAGAAGTTTTTGATCGCTGTACTGAAGCATGGCATATGGATACCAGACGCCATTCTTCAGTACCCACAAGCTGCGGTCAAAAACTCCTGCACTATTTTCATACAAAGTACTTCTAATACGACACCAACTGAGCCAACGCTGTGTGGCTTGTGCTACCTGAAAAATAATAGTCAGTTAAATTTTGTTAAAGTTATAGGGACAAAAAATTACTACGAATCATCATTAAAACCATACATTGCGTTATACCATAATTATATGTACAAATTTAGCAATTCGGTAAGGAATCATATTTGTTTAACATATTTTGAATACTTAAGTTATATAGTTTAACTGTATGTGGGCTACTGTGATGATTTTAAATTTAAAATATTTCTAAAACTACAACGAATGATTAGCTTTTTTGTTTACTTCAATTTTTTTTAATTAACAAAAAAACAATAATATAGGTAATTTGAGCAATAATCAATATTGTGTCACAGTAACAAAAACATTACATAGACGGTTAAAAAGTTTTTATTTATTGTATTTATGTGGTTTCTTTAAATTATTTGAATTTGCATATATCTTTTAGGTTAAACTCATTACTTGCGCACAATGTACTGACATTAATATTCAACCATGACGATGCGTAATATTACAATCCTGCATGGTAAGACTGAACTGAAATTTTTATAGAACTTGTATAGATGTAACAATGGAACATTCCATTATATTTGATTAGTATTTAGAATCTTGTGTTATGGGTCTCTAACTATTAAGCCTAGAGCTTTATAACTAAATTCAAAATAAATATTGCTTCGATCTACCCTAGTGTGTTTATCAATGGATTTTTCACAATGCACAAATATCATAATTAAATTGATCTTTACAAGTGACTTGTGATAAAATTAGTTGAATGTTAAAAAGTTAATTCAAAAATAAAATTTGAGTGAAAGTGTAATACAATCGTATATTAGTTTGGATGATTATATGTGAAAGGATATTGTATTTAATTACTTACTTTATGTTTTTAAATTGTATCCTTTTCAGAAATTTATGAGATTGACATTTATCTGCTACACCTTCTCCGGTTCAGTTTTCTCTGTGTTATTGTTGAATTCAAATGATATGTGTTTTATTTGACAGACACTAACTGAGCTGTGCATATACAGAATGGTATGAATCAAAAATCAACCGATTGCGGCATGGACCAAAAATGATAACACGCCATATTAATTTTGTGTTTGCTGTTGGTGCTGGAAGGTTTTTTTATAGCAACTCTCAAGTCGGTTGATGTACTGGATTTATCTTCAGATACACTTTGTTGGAAACTATCTGTTGATATGTTAGTTGAACGAAAAGATTTAGGAGTTGGTGTATTAAATAACTTTTGATTTGTCTTAAGTTATATGCTGAGACTAAGGTTGGTTGAATTTGTGGAACTAAATATACCTTATATTTAAATAGTGCAGAAGTTTTTGATCGCTGTATTGAAGCATGGCATATGGATACCAGACGCCATTCTTCAGTACCCACAAGCTGCGGTCAAAAACTCCTGCACTATTTTCATACAAAGTACTTCTAATACGACACCAACTGAGCCAACGCTGTGTGGCTTGTGCTACCTGAAAAATAATAGTCAGTTAAATTTTGTTAAAGTTATAGGGACAAAAAATTACTACGAATCATCATTAAAACCATACATTGCGTTATACCATAATTATATGTACAAATTTAGCAATTCGGTAAGGAATCATATTTGTTTAACATATTTTGAATACTTAAGTTATATAGTTTAACTGTATGTGGGCTACTGTGATGATTTTAAATTTAAAATATTTCTAAAACTACAACGAATGATTAGCTTTTTTGTTTACTTCAATTTTTTTTAATTAACAAAAAAACAATAATATAGGTAATTTGAGCAATAATCAATATTGTGTCACAGTAACAAAAACATTACATAGACGGTTAAAAAGTTTTTATTTATTGTATTTATGTGGTTTCTTTAAATTATTTGAATTTGCATATATCTTTTAGGTTAAACTCATTACTTGCGCACAATGTACTGACATTAATATTCAACCGTGACGATGCGTAATATTACAATCCTGCATGGTAAGACTGAACTGAAATTTTTATAGAACTTGTATAGATGTAACAATGGAACATTCCATTATATTTGATTAGTATTTAGAATCTTGTGTTATGGGTCTCTAACTATTAAGCCTAGAGCTTTATAACTAAATTCAAAATAAATATTGCGTCGATCTACCCTAGTGTGTTTATCAATGGATTTTTCACAATGCACAAATATCATAATTAAATTGATCTTTACAAGTGACTTGTGATAAAATTAGTTGAATGTTAAAAAGTTAATTCAAAAATAAAATTTGAGTGAAAGTGTAATACAATCGTATATTAGTTTGGATGATTATATGTGAAAGGATATTGTATTTAATTACTTACATTATGTTTTTAAATTGTATCCTTTTCAGAAATTTATGAGATTGACATTTATCTGCTACACCTTCTCCGGTTCAGTTTTCTCTGTGTTATTGTTGAATTCAAATGATATGTGTTTTATTTGACAGACACTAACTGAGCTGTGCATATACAGAATGGTATGAATCAAAAATCAACCGATTGCGGCATGGACCAAAAATGATAACACGCCATATTAATTTTGTGTTTGCTGTTGGTGCTGGAAGGTTTTTTTATAGCAACTCTCAAGTCGGTTGATGTACTGGATTTATCTTCAGATACACTTTGTTGGAAACTATCTGTTGATATGTTAGTTGAACGAAAAGATTTAGGAGTTGGTGTATTAAATAACTTTTGATTTGTCTTAAGTTATATGCTGAGACTAAGGTTGGTTGAATTTGTGGAACTAAATATACCTTATATTTAAATAGTGCAGAAGTTTTTGATCGCTGTATTGAAGCATGGCATATGGATACCAGACGCCATTCTTCAGTACCCACAAGCTGCGGTCAAAAACTCCTGCACTATTTTCATACAAAGTACTTCTAATACGACACCAACTGAGCCAACGCTGTGTGGCTTGTGCTACCTGAAAAATAATAGTCAGTTAAATTTTGTTAAAGTTATAGGGACAAAAAATTACTACGAATCATCATTAAAACCATACATTGCGTTATACCATAATTATATGTACAAATTTAGCAATTCGGTAAGGAATCATATTTGTTTAACATATTTTGAATACTTAAGTTATATAGTTTAACTGTATGTGGGCTACTGTGATGATTTTAAATTTAAAATATTTCTAAAACTACAACGAATGATTAGCTTTTTTGTTTACTTCAATTTTTTTTAATTAACAAAAAAACAATAATATAGGTAATTTGAGCAATAATCAATATTGTGTCACAGTAACAAAAACATTACATAGACGGTTAAAAAGTTTTTATTTATTGTATTTATGTGGTTTCTTTAAATTATTTGAATTTGCATATATCTTTTAGGTTAAACTCATTACTTGCGCACAATGTACTGACATTAATATTCAACCGTGACGATGCGTAATATTACAATCCTGCATGGTAAGACTGAACTGAAATTTTTATAGAACTTGTATAGATGTAACAATGGAACATTCCATTATATTTGATTAGTATTTAGAATCTTGTGTTATGGGTCTCTAACTATTAAGCCTAGAGCTTTATAACTAAATTCAAAATAAATATTGCGTCGATCTACCCTAGTGTGTTTATCAATGGATTTTTCACAATGCACAAATATCATAATTAAATTGATCTTTACAAGTGACTTGTGATAAAATTAGTTGAATGTTAAAAAGTTAATTCAAAAATAAAATTTGAGTGAAAGTGTAATACAATCGTATATTAGTTTGGATGATTATATGTGAAAGGATATTGTATTTAATTACTTACATTATGTTTTTAAATTGTATCCTTTTCAGAAATTTATGAGATTGACATTTATCTGCTACACCTTCTCCGGTTCAGTTTTCTCTGTGTTATTGTTGAATTCAAATGATATGTGTTTTATTTGAAAGACACTAACTGAGCTGTGCATATACAGAATGGTATGAATCAAAAATCAACCGATTGCGGAATGGACCAAAAATGATAACACGCCATATTAATTTTGTGTTTGCTGTGGGTGCTGGATGGTTTTTTTATAGCAACTCTCAAGTCGGTTGATGTGCTGGATTTATCTTCAGATCCACTTTGTTGGAAACTATCTGTTGATATGTTAGTTGAACGAAAAGATTTAGGAGTTGGTGTATTAAATAACTTTTGATTTGTCTTAAGTTATATGCTGAGACTAAGGTTGGTTGAATTTGTGGAACTAAATATACCTTATATTTAAATAGTGCAGAAGTTTTTGATCGCTGTACTGAAGCATGGCATATGGATACCAGACGCCATTCTTCAGTACCCACAAGCTGCGGTCAAAAACTCCTGCACTATTTTCATACAAAGTACTTCTAATACGACACCAACTGAGCCAACGCTGTGTGGCTTGTGCTACCTGAAAAATAATAGTCAGTTAAATTTTGTTAAAGTTATAGGGACAAAAAATTACTACGAATCATCATTAAAACCATACATTGCGTTATACCATAATTATATGTACAAATTTAGCAATTCGGTAAGGAATCATATTTGTTTAACATATTTTGAATACTTAAGTTATATAGTTTAACTGTATGTGGGCTACTGTGATGATTTTAAATTTAAAATATTTCTAAAACTACAACGAATGATTAGCTTTTTTGTTTACTTCAATTTTTTTTAATTAACAAAAAAACAATAATATAGGTAATTTGAGCAATAATCAATATTGTGTCACAGTAACAAAAACATTACATAGACGGTTAAAAAGTTTTTATTTATTGTATTTATGTGGTTTCTTTAAATTATTTGAATTTGCATATATCTTTTAGGTTAAACTCATTACTTGCGCACAATGTACTGACATTAATATTCAACCATGACGATGCGTAATATTACAATCCTGCATGGTAAGACTGAACTGAAATTTTTATAGAACTTGTATAGATGTAACAATGGAACATTCCATTATATTTGATTAGTATTTAGAATCTTGTGTTATGGGTCTCTAACTATTAAGCCTAGAGCTTTATAACTAAATTCAAAATAAATATTGCTTCGATCTACCCTAGTGTGTTTATCAATGGATTTTTCACAATGCACAAATATCATAATTAAATTGATCTTTACAAGTGACTTGTGATAAAATTAGTTGAATGTTAAAAAGTTAATTCAAAAATAAAATTTGAAAGAAAGTGTAATACAATCGTATATTAGTTTGGATGATTATATGTGAAAGGATATTGTATTTAATTACTTACTTTATGTTTTTAAATTGTATCCTTTTCAGAAATTTATGAGATTGACATTTATCTGCTACACCTTCTCCGGTTCAGTTTTCTCTGTGTTATTGTTGAATTCAAATGATATGTGTTTTATTTGACAGACACTAACTGAGCTGTGCATATACAGAATGGTATGAATCAAAAATCAACCGATTGCGGCATGGACCAAAAATGATAACACGCCATATTAATTTTGTGTTTGCTGTTGGTGCTGGAAGGTTTTTTTATAGCAACTCTCAAGTCGGTTGATGTACTGGATTTATCTTCAGATACACTTTGTTGGAAACTATCTGTTGATATGTTAGTTGAACGAAAAGATTTAGGAGTTGGTGTATTAAATAACTTTTGATTTGTCTTAAGTTATATGCTGAGACTAAGGTTGGTTGAATTTGTGGAACTAAATATACCTTATATTTAAATAGTGCAGAAGTTTTTGATCGCTGTATTGAAGCATGGCATATGGATACCAGACGCCATTCTTCAGTACCCACAAGCTGCGGTCAAAAACTCCTGCACTATTTTCATACAAAGTACTTCTAATACGACACCAACTGAGCCAACGCTGTGTGGCTTGTGCTACCTGAAAAATAATAGTCAGTTAAATTTTGTTAAAGTTATAGGGACAAAAAATTACTACGAATCATCATTAAAACCATACATTGCGTTATACCATAATTATATGTACAAATTTAGCAATTCGGTAAGGAATCATATTTGTTTAACATATTTTGAATACTTAAGTTATATAGTTTAACTGTATGTGGGCTACTGTGATGATTTTAAATTTAAAATATTTCTAAAACTACAACGAATGATTAGCTTTTTTGTGTACTTCAATTTTTTTTAATTAACAAAAAAACAATAATATAGGTAATTTGAGCAATAATCAATATTGTGTCACAGTAACAAAAACATTACATAGACGGTTAAAAAGTTTTTATTTATTGTATTTATGTGGTTTCTTTAAATTATTTGAATTTGCATATATCTTTTAGGTTAAACTCATTACTTGCGCACAATGTACTGACATTAATATTCAACCGTGACGATGCGTAATATTACAATCCTGCATGGTAAGACTGAATTGAAATTTTTATAGAACTTGTATAGATGTAACAATGGAACATTCCATTATATTTGATTAGTATTTAGAATCTTGTGTTATGGGTCTCTAACTATTAAGCCTAGAGCTTTATAACTAAATTCAAAATAAATATTGCTTCGATCTACCCTAGTGTGTTTATCAATGGATTTTTCACAATGCACAAATATCATAATTAAATTGATCTTTACAAGTGACTTGTGATAAAATTAGTTGAATGTTAAAAAGTTAATTCAAAAATAAAATTTGAGTGAAAGTGTAATACAATCGTATATTAGTTTGGATGATTATATGTGAAAGGATATTGTATTTAATTACTTACATTATGTTTTTAAATTGTATCCTTTTCAGAAATTTATGAGATTGACATTTATCTGCTACACCTTCTCCGGTTCAGTTTTCTCTGTGTTATTGTTGAATTCAAATGATATGTGTTTTATTTGAAAGACACTAACTGAGCTGTGCATATACAGAATGGTATGAATCAAAAATCAACCGATTGCGGAATGGACCAAAAATGATAACACGCCATATTAATTTTGTGTTTGCTGTGGGTGCTGGATGGTTTTTTTATAGCAACTCTCAAGTCGGTTGATGTGCTGGATTTATCTTCAGATACACTTTGTTGGAAACTATCTGTTGATATGTTAGTTGAACGAAAAGATTTAGGAGTTGGTGTATTAAATAACTTTTGATTTGTCTTAAGTTATATGCTGAGACTAAGGTTGGTTGAATTTGTGGAACTAAATATACCTTATATTTAAATAGTGCAGAAGTTTTTGATCGCTGTACTGAAGCATGGCATATGGATACCAGACGCCATTCTTCAGTACCCACAAGCTGCGGTCAAAAACTCCTGCACTATTTTCATACAAAGTACTTCTTATACGACACCAACTGGGCCAACGCTGTGTGGCTTGTGCTACCTGAAAAATAATAGTCAGTTAAATTTTGTTAAAGTTATAGAGACAAAAAATTACTACGAATCATCATTAAAACCATACATTGCGTTATACCATAATTATATGTACAAATTTAGCAATTCGGTAAGGAATCATATTTGTTTAACATATTTTGAATACTTAAGTTATATAGTTTAACTGTATGTGGGCTACTGTGATGATTTTAAATTTAAAATATTTCTAAAACTACAACGAATGATTAGCTTTTTTGTTTACTTCAATTTTTTTTAATTAACAAAAAAACAATAATATAGGTAATTTGAGCAATAATCAATATTGTGTCACAGTAACAAAAACATTACATAGACGGTTAAAAAGTTTTTATTTATTGTATTTATGTGGTTTCTTTAAATTATTTGAATTTGCATATATCTTTTAGGTTAAACTCATTACTTGCGCACAATGTACTGACATTAATATTCAACCATGACGATGCGTAATATTACAATCTTGCATGGTAAGACTGAACTGAAATTTTTATAGAACTTGTATAGATGTAACAATGGAACATTCCATTATATTTGATTAGTATTTAGAATCTTGTGTTATGGGTCTCTAACTATTAAGCCTAGAGCTTTCTAACTAAATTCAAAATAAATATTGCTTCGATCTACCCTAGTGTGTTTATCAATGGATTTTTCACAATGCACAAATATCATAATTAAATTGATCTTTACAAGTGACTTGTGATAAAATTAGTTGAATGTTAAAAAGTTAATTCAAAAATAAAATTTGAAAGAAAGTGTAATACAATCGTATATTAGTTTGGATGATTATATGTGAAAGGATATTGTATTTAATTACTTACTTTATGTTTTTAAATTGTATCCTTTTCAGAAATTTATGAGATTGACATTTATCTGCTACACCTTCTCCGGTTCAGTTTTCTCTGTGTTATTGTTGAATTCAAATGATATGTGTTTTATTTGACAGACACTAACTGAGCTGTGCATATACAGAATGGTATGAATCAAAAATCAACCGATTGCGGCATGGACCAAAAATGATAACACGCCATATTAATTTTGTGTTTGCTGTTGGTGCTGGAAGGTTTTTTTATAGCAACTCTCAAGTCGGTTGATGTACTGGATTTATCTTCAGATACACTTTGTTGGAAACTATCTGTTGATATGTTAGTTGAACGAAAAGATTTAGGAGTTGGTGTATTAAATAACTTTTGATTTGTCTTAAGTTATATGCTGAGACTAAGGTTGGTTGAATTTGTGGAACTAAATATACCTTATATTTAAATAGTGCAGAAGTTTTTGATCGCTGTATTGAAGCATGGCATATGGATACCAGACGCCATTCTTCAGTACCCACAAGCTGCGGTCAAAAACTCCTGCACTATTTTCATACAAAGTACTTCTAATACGACACCAACTGAGCCAACGCTGTGTGGCTTGTGCTACCTGAAAAATAATAGTCAGTTAAATTTTGTTAAAGTTATAGGGACAAAAAATTACTACGAATCATCATTAAAACCATACATTGCGTTATACCATAATTATATGTACAAATTTAGCAATTCGGTAAGGAATCATATTTGTTTAACATATTTTGAATACTTAAGTTATATAGTTTAACTGTATGTGGGCTACTGTGATGATTTTAAATTTAAAATATTTCTAAAACTACAACGAATGATTAGCTTTTTTGTTTACTTCAATTTTTTTTAATTAACAAAAAAACAATAATATAGGTAATTTGAGCAATAATCAATATTGTGTCACAGTAACAAAAACATTACATAGACGGTTAAAAAGTTTTTATTTATTGTATTTATGTGGTTTCTTTAAATTATTTGAATTTGCATATATCTTTTAGGTTAAACTCATTACTTGCGCACAATGTACTGACATTAATATTCAACCGTGACGATGCGTAATATTACAATCCTGCATGGTAAGACTGAACTGAAATTTTTATAGAACTTGTATAGATGTAACAATGGAACATTCCATTATATTTGATTAGTATTTAGAATCTTGTGTTATGGGTCTCTAACTATTAAGCCTAGAGCTTTATAACTAAATTCAAAATAAATATTGCTTCGATCTACCCTAGTGTGTTTATCAATGGATTTTTCACAATGCACAAATATCATAATTAAATTGATCTTTACAAGTGACTTGTGATAAAATTAGTTGAATGTTAAAAAGTTAATTCAAAAATAAAATTTGAGTGAAAGTGTAATACAATCGTATATTAGTTTGGATGATTATATGTGAAAGGATATTGTATTTAATTACTTACATTATGTTTTTAAATTGTATCCTTTTCAGAAATTTATGAGATTGACATTTATCTGCTACACCTTCTCCGGTTCAGTTTTCTCTGTGTTATTGTTGAATTCAAATGATATGTGTTTTATTTGAAAGACACTAACTGAGCTGTGCATATACAGAATGGTATGAATCAAAAATCAACCGATTGCGGAATGGACCAAAAATGATAACACGCCATATTAATTTTGTGTTTGCTGTGGGTGCTGGATGGTTTTTTTATAGCAACTCTCAAGTCGGTTGATGTGCTGGATTTATCTTCAGATACACTTTGTTGGAAACTATCTGTTGATATGTTAGTTGAACGAAAAGATTTAGGAGTTGGTGTATTAAATAACTTTTGATTTGTCTTAAGTTATATGCTGAGACTAAGGTTGGTTGAATTTGTGGAACTAAATATACCTTATATTTAAATAGTGCAGAAGTTTTTGATCGCTGTACTGAAGCATGGCATATGGATACCAGACGCCATTCTTCAGTACCCACAAGCTGCGGTCAAAAACTCCTGCACTATTTTCATACAAAGTACTTCTAATACGACACCAACTGGGCCAACGCTGTGTGGCTTGTGCTACCTGAAAAATAATAGTCAGTTAAATTTTGTTAAAGTTATAGAGACAAAAAATTACTACGAATCATTATTAAAACCATACATTGCGTTATACCATAATTATATGTACAAATTTAGCAATTCGGTAAGGAATCATATTTGTTTAACATATTTTGAATACTTAAGTTATATAGTTTAACTGTATGTGGGCTACTGTGATGATTTTAAATTTAAAATATTTCTAAAACTACAACGAATGATTAGCTTTTTTGTTTACTTCAATTTTTTTTAATTAACAAAAAAACAATAATATAGGTAATTTGAGCAATAATCAATATTGTGTCACAGTAACAAAAACATTACATAGACGGTTAAAAAGTTTTTATTTATTGTATTTATGTGGTTTCTTTAAATTATTTGAATTTGCATATATCTTTTAGGTTAAACTCATTACTTGCGCACAATGTACTGACATTAATATTCAACCATGACGATGCGTAATATTACAATCCTGCATGGTAAGACTGAACTGAAATTTTTATAGAACTTGTATAGATGTAACAATGGAACATTCCATTATATTTGATTAGTATTTAGAATCTTGTGTTATGGGTCTCTAACTATTAAGCCTAGAGCTTTATAACTAAATTCAAAATAAATATTGCTTCGATCTACCCTAGTGTGTTTATCAATGGATTTTTCACAATGCACAAATATCATAATTAAATTGATCTTTACAAGTGACTTGTGATAAAATTAGTTGAATGTTAAAAAGTTAATTCAAAAATAAAATTTGAGTGAAAGTGTAATACAATCGTATATTAGTTTGGATGATTATATGTGAAAGGATATTGTATTTAATTACTTACTTTATGTTTTTAAATTGTATCCTTTTCAGAAATTTATGAGATTGACATTTATCTGCTACACCTTCTCCGGTTCAGTTTTCTCTGTGTTATTGTTGAATTCAAATGATATGTGTTTTATTTGACAGACACTAACTGAGCTGTGCATATACAGAATGGTATGAATCAAAAATCAACCGATTGCGGCATGGACCAAAAATGATAACACGCCATATTAATTTTGTGTTTGCTGTTGGTGCTGGAAGGTTTTTTTATAGCAACTCTCAAGTCGGTTGATGTACTGGATTTATCTTCAGATACACTTTGTTGGAAACTATCTGTTGATATGTTAGTTGAACGAAAAGATTTAGGAGTTGGTGTATTAAATAACTTTTGATTTGTCTTAAGTTATATGCTGAGACTAAGGTTGGTTGAATTTGTGGAACTAAATATACCTTATATTTAAATAGTGCAGAAGTTTTTGATCGCTGTATTGAAGCATGGCATATGGATACCAGACGCCATTCTTCAGTACCCACAAGCTGCGGTCAAAAACTCCTGCACTATTTTCATACAAAGTACTTCTAATACGACACCAACTGAGCCAACGCTGTGTGGCTTGTGCTACCTGAAAAATAATAGTCAGTTAAATTTTGTTAAAGTTATAGGGACAAAAAATTACTACGAATCATCATTAAAACCATACATTGCGTTATACCATAATTATATGTACAAATTTAGCAATTCGGTAAGGAATCATATTTGTTTAACATATTTTGAATACTTAAGTTATATAGTTTAACTGTATGTGGGCTACTGTGATGATTTTAAATTTAAAATATTTCTAAAACTACAACGAATGATTAGCTTTTTTGTTTACTTCAATTTTTTTTAATTAACAAAAAAACAATAATATAGGTAATTTGAGCAATAATCAATATTGTGTCACAGTAACAAAAACATTACATAGACGGTTAATAAGTTTTTATTTATTGTATTTATGTGGTTTCTTTAAATTATTTGAATTTGCATATATCTTTTAGGTTAAATTCATTACTTGCGCACAATGTACTGACATTAATATTCAACCGTGACGATGCGTAATATTACAATCCTGCATGGTAAGACTGAACTGAAATTTTTATAGAACTTGTATAGATGTAACAATGGAACATTCCATTATATTTGATTAGTATTTAGAATCTTGTGTTATGGGTCTCTAACTATTAAGCCTAGAGCT
The DNA here is from genome assembly GCF_019925205.1 of Metopolophium dirhodum. Taxonomy (NCBI): domain Eukaryota; kingdom Metazoa; phylum Arthropoda; class Insecta; order Hemiptera; family Aphididae; genus Metopolophium; species Metopolophium dirhodum. The sequence goes on from NC_083560.1 coordinate 120,966,944, forward strand.
TTATAACTAAATTCAAAATAAATATTGCTTCGATCTACCCTAGTGTGTTTATCAATGGATTTTTCACAATGCACAAATATCATAATTAAATTGATCTTTACAAGTGACTTGTGATAAAATTAGTTGAATGTTAAAAAGTTAATTCAAAAATAAAATTTGAGTGAAAGTGTAATACAATCGTATATTAGTTTGGATGATTATATGTGAAAGGATATTGTATTTAATTACTTACATTATGTTTTTAAATTGTATCCTTTTCAGAAATTTATGAGATTGACATTTATCTGCTACACCTTCTCCGGTTCAGTTTTCTCTGTGTTATTGTTGAATTCAAATGATATGTGTTTTATTTGAAAGACACTAACTGAGCTGTGCATATACAGAATGGTATGAATCAAAAATCAACCGATTGCGGAATGGACCAAAAATGATAACACGCCATATTAATTTTGTGTTTGCTGTGGGTGCTGGATGGTTTTTTTATAGCAACTCTCAAGTCGGTTGATGTGCTGGATTTATCTTCAGATACACTTTGTTGGAAACTATCTGTTGATATGTTAGTTCAACGAAAAGATTTAGGAGTTGGTGTATTAAATAACTTTTGATTTGTCTTAAGTTATATGCTGAGACTAATGTTGGTTGAATTTGTGGAACTAAATATACCTTATATTTAAATAGTGCAGAAGTTTTCGATCGCTGTACTGAAGCATGGCATATGGATACCAGACGCCATTCTTCAGTACCCACAAGCTGCGGTCAAAAACTCCTGCACTATTTTCATACAAAGTACTTCTAATACGACACCAACTGAGCCAACGCTGTGTGGCTTGCTACCTGAAAAATAATAGTCAATTAAATTTTGTTGAATTTATAGGGACTAAATATTACTACGAGTCATCATTAAAACCATACATTGCGTTATACCATGATTATACGTACAAATTTAGCAATTCGGTAAGGAATCATATTTGTTTAACATATTTCGAATACTTAAGTTATATAGTTTAACTGTATGTGGGCTACTGTGATGATTTTAAATTTAAAATTTTTTTCTAAAACAGCACCGAATGATTAGCTTTTTTGTTTACTTCAATTTTTTTTAATTAACAAAAAAACAATAATATAGGTAATTTGAGCAATAATCAATATTGAGTCACAGTAACAAAAACATTACATAGACGGTTAAAAAATTTTTATTTATTGTATTTATGTGGTTTCTTTAAATTATTTGAATTTGCATATATCTTTTAGGTTAAACTCATTACTTGCGCACAATGTACTGACATTAATATTCAACCATGACGATGCGTAATATTACAATCCTGCATGGTAAGACTGAACTGAAATTTTTATAGAACTTGTATAGATGTTACAATGGAACATTCCATTATATTTGATTAGTATTTAGAATCTTGTGTTATGGGTCTCTAACTATTAAGCCTAGAGCTTTATAACTAAATTCAAAATAAATATTGCTTCGATCTACCCTAGTGTGTTTATCAATGGATTTCTCACAATGCACAAAGATCATAATTCAAATTGATCTTTACAAGTGACTTGTGATAAAATTAGTTGAATGTTAAAAAGTTAATTCAAAAATAAAATTTGAGTGAAAGTGTAATACAATCGTATATTAGTTTGGATGATTATATGTGAAAGGATATTGTATTTAATTACTTACTTTATGTTTTTAAATTGTATCCTTTTCAGAAATTTATGAGATTGACATTTATCTGCTACACCTTTTCCGGTTCAGTTTTCTCTGTGTTATTGTTGAATTCAAATGAAATGTGTTTTATTTGAAAGACACTAACTGAGCTGTGCATATACAGAATGGTATGAATCAAAAATCAACCGATTGCGGCATGGAACAAAAATGATAACACGCCATATTAATTTTGTGTTTGCTGTGGGTGCTGGATGGTTTTTTTATAGCAACTCTCAAGTCGGTTGATGTGCTAGATTTATCTTCAGATACACTTTGTTGGAAACTATCTGTTGATATGTTAGTTGAACGAAACGATTTAGGAGTTGGTGTATTAAATAACTTTTGATTTGTCTTAAGTTATATGCTGAGACTAAGGTTGGTTGAATTTGTGGAACTAAATATACCTTATATTTAAATAGTGCAGAAGTTTTCGATCGCTGTACTGAAGCATGGCATATGGATACCAGACGCCATTCTTCAGTACCCACAAGCTGCGGTCAAAAACTCCTGCACTATTTTCATACAAAGTACTTCTAATACGACACCAACTGAGCCAACGCTGTGTGGCTTGCTACCTGAAAAATAATAGTCAATTAAATTTTGTTGAATTTATAGGGACAAAATATTACTACGAGTCATCATTAAAACCATACATTGCGTTATACCATGAATTATTAATTCAAAATAAATATTGCTTCGATCTACCCTAGTGTGTTTATCAATGGATTTTTCACAATGCACAAATATCATAATTAAATTGATCTTTACAAGTGACTTGTGATAAAATTAGTTGAATGTTAAAAAGTTAATTCAAAAATAAAATTTGAGTGAAAGTGTAATACAATCGTATATTAGTTTGGATGATTATATGTGAAAGGATATTGTATTTAATTACTTACATTATGTTTTTAAATTGTATCCTTTTCAGAAATTTATGAGATTGACATTTATCTGCTACACCTTCTCCGGTTCAGTTTTCTCTGTGTTATTGTTGAATTCAAATGATATGTTTTTTATTTGAAAGACACTAACTGAGCTGTGCATATACAGAATGGTATGAATCAAAAATCAACCGATTGCGGAATGGACCAAAAATGATAACACGCCATATTAATTTTGTGTTTGCTGTGGGTGCTGGATGGTTTTTTTATAGCAACTCTCAAGTCGGTTGATGTGCTGGATTTATCTTCAGATACACTTTGTTGGAAACTATCTGTTGATATGTTAGTTGAACGAAAAGATTTAGGAGTTGGTGTATTAAATAACTTTTGATTTGTCTTAAGTTATATGCTGAGACTAATGTTGGTTGAATTTGTGGAACTAAATATACCTTATATTTAAATAGTGCAGAAGTTTTCGATCGCTGTACTGAAGCATGGCATATGGATACCAGACGCCATTCTTCAGTACCCACAAGCTGCGGTCAAAAACTCCTGCACTATTTTCATACAAAGTACTTCTAATACGACACCAACTGAGCCAACGCTGTGTGGCTTGCTACCTGAAAAATAATAGTCAATTAAATTTTGTTGAATTTATAGGGACAAAATATTACTACGAGTCATCATTAAAACCATACATTGCGTTATACCATGATTATACGTACAAATTTAGCAATTCGGTAAGGAATCATATTTGTTTAACATATTTCGAATACTTAAGTTATATAGTTTAACTGTATGTGGGCTACTGTGATGATTTTAAATTTAAAATTTTTTTCTAAAACAGCACCGAATGATTAGCTTTTTTGTTTACTTCAATTTTTTTTAATTAACAAAAAAACAATAATATAGGTAATTTGAGCAATAATCAATATTGAGTCACAGTAACAAAAACATTACATAGACGGTTAAAAAATTTTTATTTATTGTATTTATGTGGTTTCTTTAAATTATTTGAATTTGCATATATCTTTTAGGTTAAACTCATTACTTGCGCACAATGTACTGACATTAATATTCAACCATGACGATGCGTAATATTACAATCCTGCATGGTAAGACTGAACTGAAATTTTTATAGAACTTGTATAGATGTTACAATGGAACATTCCATTATATTTGATTAGTATTTAGAATCTTGTGTTATGGGTCTCTAACTATTAAGCCTAGAGCTTTATAACTAAATTCAAAATAAATATTGCTTCGATCTACCCTAGTGTGTTTATCAATGGATTTCTCACAATGCACAAAGATCATAATTCAAATTGATCTTTACAAGTGACTTGTGATAAAATTAGTTGAATGTTAAAAAGTTAATTCAAAAATAAAATTTGAGTGAAAGTGTAATACAATCGTATATTAGTTTGGATGATTATATGTGAAAGGATATTGTATTTAATTACTTACTTTATGTTTTTAAATTGTATCCTTTTCAGAAATTTATGAGATTGACATTTATCTGCTACACCTTTTCCGGTTCAGTTTTCTCTGTGTTATTGTTGAATTCAAATGAAATGTGTTTTATTTGAAAGACACTAACTGAGCTGTGCATATACAGAATGGTATGAATCAAAAATCAACCGATTGCGGCATGGAACAAAAATGATAACACGCCATATTAATTTTGTGTTTGCTGTGGGTGCTGGATGGTTTTTTTATAGCAACTCTCAAGTCGGTTGATGTGCTAGATTTATCTTCAGATACACTTTGTTGGAAACTATCTGTTGATATGTTAGTTGAACGAAACGATTTAGGAGTTGGTGTATTAAATAACTTTTGATTTGTCTTAAGTTATATGCTGAGACTAAGGTTGGTTGAATTTGTGGAACTAAATATACCTTATATTTAAATAGTGCAGAAGTTTTCGATCGCTGTACTGAAGCATGGCATATGGATACCAGACGCCATTCTTCAGTACCCACAAGCTGCGGTCAAAAACTCCTGCACTATTTTCATACAAAGTACTTCTAATACGACACCAACTGAGCCAACGCTGTGTGGCTTGCTACCTGAAAAATAATAGTCAATTAAATTTTGTTGAATTTATAGGGACAAAATATTACTACGAGTCATCATTAAAACCATACATTGCGTTATACCATGATTATACGTATAAATTTAGCAATTCGGTAAGGAATCATATTTGTTTAACATATTTCGAATACTTAAGTTATATAGTTTAACTGTATGTGGGCTACTGTGATGATTTTAAATTTAAAATTTTTTTCTAAAACAGCACCGAATGATTAGCTTTTTTGTTTACTTCAATTTTTTTTAATTAACAAAAAAACAATAATATAGGTAATTTGAGCAATAATCAATATTGTGTCACAGTAACAAAAACATTACATAGACGGTTAAAAAGTTTTTATTTATTGTATTTATGTGGTTTCTTTAAATTATTTAAATTTGTATATATCTTTTAGGGTAAACTCATTACTTGCGCACAATGTACTGACATTAATATTCAACCGTGACAATGCGTAATATTACAATCCTGAATGTTAAGACTGAACTGAAATTTTTATAGAACTTGTATAGATGTAACAATGGAACATTCCATTATATTTGATTAGTATTTAGATTCTTGTGTTATGGGTCTCTAACTATTAAGCCTAGAGCTTTATAACTAAATTCAAAATAAATATTGCTTCGATCTACCCTAGTGTGTTTATCAATGGATTTCTCACAATGCACAAAGATCATAATTTAAATTGATCTTTACAAGTGACTTGTGATAAAATTAGTTGAATGTTAAAAAGTTAATTTTAAAATAAAAGTTGAGTAAAAGAGTAATAGAATCGTATATTAGTTTGGATGATTAGATGTGAACGGATATTTTATTTAATTACTTACTTCATGTTTTTAAATTGTATCCTTTTCAGAAATTTATGAGATTGACATTCATCTGCTACATCTCCTTCGGTTCAGTTTTCTCTGTGTTGTTGTTGAATTCAAATGAAATGTGTTTTATTTGAAAGACACCAACTGAGCCAACGCTGGTGTGGTTTGATATGCTGCTATCTGAAAAATAATAGTCAGTTAAATGATGTTGAATTTATAGGTACAAAATATTATTACTAGTGTTCGACAGCTGCACATCAAGCCAGACCACGCGTGTACGCCCGAGCGTTCGCGGTGGGCGGCCTACACGTAGCGCGTCGTGTTTGAATTACCTCGTCGGTGAAAAAATAACCCTGTAAGGAGGGGGAGAGCGGACTGTATAATATAGGATGATTCAAAATATTAACAACAATGTTTTGCGGTAATAAAAGGTACAGAGCGATTTATTGTAATGTTCTGCAATGTAAAATATATCTTAACTGCTAAGGTTAGTAATAATTAATACGCACAACCACAATACGATCGGCAAAATAAATCAATGGAAGTAATAATAATGAGAAAAACACAAGTATAAAACAACAATATAAACAATCGTGTGTACGACCTGATACGAGCGCGGAACTGATATCGCGACGAAGACGCTGCTGTTGACCCAAGACGACGGTAGCACGTACTCTGCGGTCGACGACTTGGCGTGCGACACTTGCACTCCCGTCGACAAGATCGACGACACCGCGTACGCGCGGCTGATGATCGACGATGATGGGGGGGTGTTCACACCGGGACAATGCGTACCTGAAATGAGTACTTACGGTGGTAGGTAACTCAAGCCCCGTCACGCGCGGACATCCGCTGTCGCGGCACAAACGACAATAAACTAAAACGCCACGGTTCACACTGCGTAGGACGGGCGGGCGAGAACATGTGGGTGCGTGGACGAGCGGAGCTCGAATCGCACGGTGATGGTCGGGCGGACGACAAAACAAAACAACGGTGTTCGGATCGCGGGGTCGCACCAGTACCTCGGTGGCGACGCGGCGTAAATGCGACGCACACAGCGAAGGGACCGACGGGCTCACTGGGCGAAACCGGTAGACGAACGGCAAGACTTGGAACACGGCAAATCGCACAGCGTAGGTAAAACGAGCGGGCGAAGATGCAAGGTGAGGGCACTGACCATGGGCGGTCGAAAAGCACAACTTCGTGTGCACAACGGGAGCGCGAACGGTTCCGACGACAAACACTTGGATTACGTGGTTGACCACGGCTCGAGTTCGCACTACGACAATTCTAACGGGAGACGGTAGGTACCACTATGAACCGTGGTTTAGCACAAGTGCCGGTGCTCGTAACGCGAAAACTGGCGTTCGCGACGAGTTAAGGAGCAGCACGGCTCGGATGCACGGAACACATAAAATACATAGCGTATTGACGGCGGCGGCGCACCGGATCGCGACATGAACGGGAAAATTGCCTAGACGGCTCGGAAACGACAAAGGTGTATCGGCGGGTGTTGGTGACCGTCGGCTTGACCACGACGATACCGTCCCCTTCTTCGCGAGTACAAAGTTCACTCGCACAGTTTTCGGCGGCGGGGCGGCAGGGTGACAACATTGCGATATATGCGTATCGCATACGACAGCGCATAATTCAAACTGCCAATTGTGTACCCAACATTTCCTCTCCGCGTTGAAAGACTCAGGCGTCTTTCAAGAAAACAGCAGACATGAATATGGACGTTGAAGTTCAGATCGTACACATCACAAAAAATACGGGGCTATAGATACATAGATACATGGGTGGAATAATATTTATACATAAATACATCATAATACATGGAGCCTGACACTCATCATTAGACAAACAAATAATTAACATGACCGAGAATGTGATTGATAAAGGAAAAAAATAAATAAATAAATAAATAAAATAATTACATAATGAGGTCATTGGGAGATGAGGACAAGTATCAGGGCTCGACTGGTAAACGCACAAGTTTCACGACCGGGCGCTTGTAGATACCGTCATGAGTGCGCACAACACCATCGGACCCTGGATGGACCTCCGTGACACGGTTGAGACGCCATTCAGTTGGTGGTCGAGATGGAGTTTCAACGATTACCGTGTCGCCGATCGTTAAGTTCGGGGACGTCTTGAACCATTTATGAAGACCTTGTAGTGTGGACAAATATTCGCGGGACCACCGTTTCCAGTAGGATTGATGACACTGTCGAATGAGTTGCCATCGGTTCAACCGGTTCACTTGAACGTCGGTGATGTCAGGTTCGGGTACGGCTTGAAGCGGCTGTCCAATAAGGAAGTGGCCCGGTGTTAATGCACTCAAATCGGTGCGGGTCGGATGACGTCGGCGTGATCGGTCTGGAGTTTAGAATGCCCTCGATGCGCGTGGTCAAAGTGAGGAACTCATCGAATGTCAACACCTGTTGACCGATGACGTGCTTGAGGTGAAACTTGACGCTTTTGATGCCAGCCTCCCAAATTCCGCCGAAATGGGGCGCGGCGGGTGGATTGAAGTGCCACGTACAGTTGAGGTGCGACGATATCCGGTCTTCGGCCTTGGCGTCGCGGAACAACGTTTTCAGCTGGCGCGCGGCACCGACGTAATTTGTCCCGCAGTCCGAATAGATGTTGGCCGGAATCCCACGACGTGCAACAAAACGGTCTAAGGCCGCGAGGAAGGCGTCAGTGCTGAGATCAGACACGATTTCGAGGTGAACGGCCTTGACGGACATACAAATAAATAATGCAAGGTATACCTTGACTGATTGCGCATTGCGACGACGATGTTCCTTGACAAGGAACGGACCCCCGTAGTCCATCCCGACGTGTGAAAACGGTCGGTGCGGTTGGACCAGGTAGGACAGCAGGTCTGCCATGATTGGCTGAAGGCGGACAGCTTTGTGGCGGGTGCACGACACGCCTGAAAAAATGACACGTCGAACCGTAGCGTGACCCGACAAAATCCAGAATTTTTGACTTAACATTGACAATACTAATTTTGATCCGCCGTGCAGAAATGACACATGGTAGTGGCGGATGATCAATTCGGTGAGGTGTGAGGATCGCGGCAGTAAGATCGGGTGCTTCGCGTCATGACTGGCATAGGAAAAGCGCAGACGGCCTCCGACTCGTATGATACCCTTCTCGTCGACGTAGGGTGCCAGTTGTGCCAAGGACGGCCGCGAAATCCCGGATTGAACTTTCAACATTTTTCTCAAGTCCGAAAAATAAAATTGTTGTGTGCGTTGCACGGCAATTGATAGAGATTTTTCTCGTTCAGTAAACGTGATTGGACCAACGCAGACAGGTTGTCAAAGTAGTCGATGAGATAAATAGCACAATATGTATGACAATACGCGCAGGATTTTACCGAGCGACGAAAATCGGTCAATAAAATCTAACGATGACGGTGGAACATTGACGGTCAACGTCGTGATGACATTCGGCCGGGTTTCTGGCAGCTGGTCCGGAGGGAGCGGAATAAATTTCGATTGAGGCCACTGGTCTTCGTGAAGTCGTAGGAACTCAGGACCTTTCCAGTAGAGGGACGATGACAACATTGATTTCGGTAACAGTCCGCGGGATACTGGGTCCGCGGGGTTGTCGTTCGTGGATACGTAATTCCACACACAGCCAGGTAGCAGTTACCTTTTTTTGGCAACCCGATTGGTTACCAAAATGTTTAAATGTTTTTGGTCTGACGTCAACCATGATAAAACGACCGATGACTCCGACCACGCTCGCAAACGAGATACGGGAATTTCGCTGGACAACACGGAATGCACGTGATGAAGCGTGCGGGTTAATAACAGGGCTCCGCACCGTTCCAAGCTGGGTAATGACAGTGACTCGACGGTGGCAGAGCTCTTCAGAGGGACAACCTTTGTTTTGCAGGTGATGAATTTCACCGAGGTGTGGCCGGCGGTGTCGACGATGCGAAGGTAAATAACAGCTGCATAACCTTTGACTGATACGTCCGCCTATTAACTGAATGTCCTGATGACAGGTGGCGTCGATGTGACGCGGTAAACTTAAGTCGAATACAAGTGGTTACTCCGTGCAAAACTGTTGCCACTTAGAATGCAGCTCGTCGGACATCTGATCATCCCAGAAGAATTTTGTGCACCATAGAATTCCATGAAACATTTTGCCCATAGTAGCATCGGGCCCAGGGCGCCTATCGGATCGAATAGACACGCAATGACGGACAAGTTATAAGCGGAAACTAATGTTGGTGGAATTTGTGGTACTAAATATACCTAATATTTAAATAGTACAGAAGTTGTTGATCGCTGTACTGAAGCATGGCATATGGATACCAGACGCCATTCTTCAGTACCCACAAGCTGCGGTCAAAAACTCCTGCACTATTTTCATACAAAGTACTTCTAATACGACACCAACTGAGCCAACGCAGTGTGGCTTGTGCTACCTGAAAAATAATAGTCAGTTAAATTTTGTTGAATTTATAGGGACAAAATATTACTACAAGTCATCATTAAAACCATACATTGCGTTATACCATAATTATATGTACAAATTTAGCAATTCGGTAAGGAATCATATTTGTTTAACATATTTTGAATACTTAAGTTATATAGTTTAACTGTATGTGGGCTACTGTGATGATTTTAAATTTAATATATTTCTAAAACTGCACCGAATGATTAGCTTTTTTGTCTACTTCAATTTTTTTTATTAGCTAAAAAACAATAATATAGGTAATTTGAGCAATAATCAATATTGTGTCACAATAACAAAAACATAACATAGACGGTTAAAAAGTTTTTATTTATTGTATTTATGTGGTTTATTTAAATCATTTGAATTTACATATATCTATTAGATTAAACTCATAACTTGCGCACAATGTACTTACATTAATATTAAGATTGTGACAATGTGTAATATTACAATCCTGTATGTTAAGACTGAACTGAAATTTTTATAGAACTTTTATAGATGTAACAATGGAACATTCCATTATATTTGATTAGTATTTAGATTCTTGTGTTATGGGTCTATAACTATTAAGCCTATAGCTATATAACTAAATTCAAAATAAATATTGCTTCGATCTACCCTAGTGTGTTTATCAATGGATTTTTCACAATGCACAAATATCATAATTAAATTGATCATTACAAGTGACTTGTGATAAAATTAGTTGAATGTTAAAAAGTTAATTTAAAAATAAAAGTTGAGTAAAAGAGTAATAGAATCGTATATTAGTTTGGATGATTAGATGTGAAACGATATTGTATTTAATTACTTACTTTATGTTTTTAAATTGTATCCTTTTCAGAAATTTATGAGATTGACATTTATCTGCTACACCTTCTCCGGTTCAGTTTTCTCTGTGTTATTGTTGAATTCAAATGAAATGTGTTTTATTTGAAAGACACCAATTGAGCCAACGCTGTGTGGCTTGATACACTGCTATCTGAAAAATAATTTCCAGTTACATTACGTTCAATTTATGCGATATTTTGTAGAATAACGGAGTAACAACGAACAATTAATATCTCTTGTCTTCTGTTTGGTTGTCTTCCAAATCATTATGCAGGTTACCCGTAATTGTAAACACACCAAACAACAATTACAAATGGCGGTATTGATACGCGGCAATGAACCACTCGAATGGCGATAACACGCCTCAACCCGAACATGAGTATCAACCACGGACTTGTTTAAAGGGGGGTTCACACTTCATCGTATCGTGTAAAATAATCACGGTTACCACAGTTACCAAACGAAACATTTATGTGTGGATAAAGCCGGGTTTATACTTGAGTGAAAAGGTTAAAATTTGAATATATTCAACTATGTGGTATCGTTTGGTAACCACAATTATTCTACACGACACGGTGTAGTGTGAACCCCCCTTAACAGGAATAGAAACGAACAATAGTGTACTGTAGAAGGAAAGGATCCACATCCGTTACGGAAAGTCAATGAGCGATTATAGCGCCTTTTCCTAGTATCTAATTTTTTCACTAGCTTCCTACACTGTTCTACTACTATATACAGTGACTAAATTTTGTAGCCACGATCGTTACGATCGCTCTTTAACTTTTCATAACAGGTCTTGATCAAATGATTAATGTTCGTTTCCAGTCTCGTATATCTTGGTCCGTTGTATCAACCAAAGTGATACCACTGAAGTTGGGTACGATAATCTTCTACGTTGATTGAAGTTATGTAGAAATTAGATGTTTAGTACTATCATACAACCTTGACAAAATAAATAGGTATGTCAGCAATATTACCGGTTTAGAAACAATACGCGCACCCACCCTCCGCCCAGCCTTGTACTGTGACGTAGGCATTTTTCCGGTTCTCATTGGCCCACCGCCGCCACTGCCGCAAACAGCCGCCGCCGCTGAAGACTCCACCACCACTCCTCCACTCAGTCTGTTGAAGAAATGCTTACGTCACAGACATGAGTATCACGAGTCGCTGACATACCTGTATAATTTGTGATGCATACAACCACGTTTCTGCATCTGATTTCTGAATGTTCCGGTACGAAAACAAGTAGCGAAAACGCACAACAATATTATACCCAATGAACGATAAACTAAATCAGCGACGCAGACTATAAAAGCACAAAATTCGAAATTACGGTTATTCGAACGATCCCGGACAGGCCCTCAAAATGTGGGATTTTGTAGAATAACGGAGTAACAACGAATAATTAATATAGGACCACTCTTTATTATAGTCATAAATCAGATAATAACTTATAAGCACAGAATAATATAATGTAATAAGTAGCGGTTCGGCACAATCGTCACACTCACTGCTTCGACGCATCACACACACTCCCTAATGCAGTGCTTGTGCCCTGCGGACCCACTCGACCATGCGCAGTGTCGCCACCCCACATTGATAGGTACAAAATATTACTTGTAGTCACGGCTTTAGATAGAATGGTTGCAAAATGAGTCATATTTTGTAATAAATAATCTGTTAAAAGTTATGTTATAGCGCTATCTAATTTCTGACCTACATAAACATCACCAATATTGTATTCTTATGGGAATATGGGAAATGCGAATATTATAATATTGTAATTCCAATTAACAAACACCGGGAGAGTTAATAGTAGTTCACTTTTTTGTATGTTAGATAAGAAATCTCGAACACTGCGTAGTATAGCCCGATGTGTAACAATTCTATCTAAAGCCGTGCTAGTAGTCAATATTATAACTACGATTAAAGATAGTATGATTGCCCAACGAACTATGATAAGAAACAATTTAATGATGCTCATAGATTCTTTTATTATCAACGATACTTTAGAAACTTTTACTAGCGCTCATAGAGTAAAAATGTAGCTACTAGGCATGCAATTATATAATTTATAATATGATTCAATATTTAAAACCCTCTGTAGACCGGCGGGACTTTCAAAACATTGACGATTGGTCAGATGATGATGAGTTTGATCCATTACAGAATATTACTCCATTTATTGATTATTTTGATATTGAAAATATGAGTATACTCTGAAGTATAAAATTAGTTTGATTTAAATTATAATATTATGTATATTATTTAGAAATACTACACCTGATTTTTTTCCACCAACAACTTCCGTCAACAATATTGGTATAATGTAATTAATTATAAGACATTTTCATTTTTTTTCATTATATATTTTTTTTAGACATTTTGAATTATGACTTGGAAAAAAATTAAAAGCCAAGAAAAATTGTAAAAAAAAAAAAGTTGGTTCAAGTGCGACAGCTACAACACTCAAGGATATGAATAATGAGTCAGCTGATGATGACAATACATTCAATCATGTGTGGAAAAGAAAATGTAATGTCCATACATCCAGGCCTGAATCTACCAACAGGAGCTAATGGAATTTCATTTTTAAATTGTAACACTGATGTAATATTAGTGTTCATGGATTCTTTATTATAGAATATAATCTATCAAACTAATCTATATGGAACACAAAATGGTAAAAATTTAAGTATAAAAAATGCTAGCATTCATGGGTATCAATTTTATTATGGGTTACAACCGTTTACCTTCCTGGAAAGACTATCAGTCTACCTCCCCTGATTTGGGGGTATAACTTGTATCTGAAGCAATGCCACGTATTTTATTTGAAAAAATCCTTGTAAATTTACATCGTAATAACAACACATCACTTCCAGATAGTAATAAAGACAAATTATTCAAACTAAGGCCAATAATAGACAGTTTGAATTCCTCATTCAGACAGCATTATTTTGGGATCAGGGAAGTAAGTGTGGACAAGAGCATGATACAATTTAAAGGTAGATCGTCTCTAAAACAATACAACCCTATAAAGCTCATTAAAAGAGGATATAAACTATGGTGCATAGCAGACCAGAAAGGTTATATAATGAATTTCAAAGTATATCAAGGCAAAGAAGAGAAATTGAATTCTAGTTTTGAAAAATAAGAACTTGAGAAACGAGTTTTATTAGAACTCACAGAACATTTATGGAACCAAAACCATGAAGCTTATTTCGATAATTATATTTCATCTCCATAGTTACTTCAAAAACTTTTAATTGAAAAAACACTGTGAAACAATACGGATAAATCGAAAAGGGTTACGATAGGGTCATCAGAGACAACCCTAGTGTGTTTATCAATTAAGTTCTCAAAACGCATAGAGATAATAATTTTAATTGATCATTACAAGTGACTTGTGATTATATTAGTTGAATGTTAAAAAGTTAATTTAAAAATAAAAGTTGAGTAAAAGAGTAATAGAATCGTATATTAGTTTGGATGATTAGATAAGAAAGGATATTGTATTTAATTACTTACTTTATGTTTTTAAATTGTATCCTTTTCAGAAATTAATGAGATTGACATTTATCTGCTACATCTTCTCCGGTTCAGTTTTCTCTGTGTTATTGTTGAATTCAAATGAAATGTGTTTTATTTGAAACACACCAACTGAGCCAACGCCTTGTGGCTTGATAGACTGCTATCTGAAAAATAAAAGTCAGTTAAATTATGTTGAATTTATAGGTACAAAATATTATTACTAGGGCTCGGATGTTTATGAAATTGCATATTTTTTTCTATTTATCCAATTTATTGATAAAAATTTGATTCATGTTCTACTCAATAAAATAATGCTATTTTTATTTTGCATATTTAGTGGTTTTGTATTTTAAGAATATAAATGCATATTTCAAGACAATTTAACGTAAAATATTAATAATGTTCCTTATTAGGTGTTTTTATATCGTGCTTGTCTGGAATATTTATTAGATAACGAGTTAATAATAGAATTTTGTATACACTTCATGCCATGAGTAAGTGGCGACGACCGGGCCACGTATTAGTTAACCGCAACAAATTTCAGAACCTAATTGAAAAAAATGCTGGGTTTAAAACATTGGTACACATTTCTAAAATACATTCTGGTGAAGTTGATACTATGGAAGGAATAGAACAAGATTTAAAGGTTGAAGATCTTGTATTCTTCAAATATGCTCCAATAACGTCGGTAGATGTAGAACGAAGTTTTTCACGTTACAAGAATTTACTTTCCGATAACAGACGCAGCTACAAGTTTGATCAAATTAAAAAACTATTGTATCACAGCTAGTGTAACGCTGATAATTTAATAATGTAATAAAATTAATTATTAGTCACTAATAAATAATAAATATATAATAATATAAATTAAAGTTAATAAAACGCTATGTAAATTTAAGAAATGTATTTTAAATTGTAGTAAAAAAAATAATATATAAAAATAACTACTGGGTAATAAAAATATAGTATTTTTGTTTTATGAATTGTAATACATTTTTAACGCATATTTTGTTTGCATTTTTCGTAATTTTTTAGTGCATAAATGCATGCATATTACAGTAGTTTTAAGTGCATAAACAGTGCATATTCATATATTACTAAAATCAACCGATAGCGGCATGACAAAAACATAACATAGACGGTTAAAAAGTTTTTATTTATTGTATTTATGTGGTTTCTTTAAATTATTTGAATTTGCATATATCTATTGGGTTAAACTCATTACTTGCGCACAATGTACTTACATTAAAATTTAATTTTGACAATGTGTAATATTACAATCTTGTATGTTAAGACTGAACTGAAATTTTTATAGAACTTGTATAGATGTAACAATGGAACATTCCATTAAATTTGATTAGTATTTAGATTCTTGTGTTATGGGTCTTTAACTATCAAGCCTATAGCTGTATAACTAAATACAAAATAAATTTTGCTTCAATCTACCCAAGTATGTTTATCAATGGATTTCTCACAATGCACAAAGATCATAATTTAAATTGATCATTACAAGTGACTTGTGATAAAATTAGTTGAATGTTAAAAAGTTAATTTAAAAATAAAAGTTGAGTAAAAGAGTAATACAATTGTATATTAGTTTGGATGATTAGATGTGAAAGGATATTGTATTTAATTACTTATGTAGCATCTCCTCCAGTTTAGTTTTCTCTGTGTTATTGTTGAATTTAAATGAGATGTGTTTTATTTGAAAGACACCAACTGAGCCAACGCCGTGTGGCTTGATACACTGCTATCTGAAAAATAATAGTCAGTTAAATTATGTTGAATTTATAGGTACAAAATATTATTACTAGTCATCATTAAAACTATACATAGCACTATACCTGGATTCCTCTTTCATATATTACTATGGATTCAATTCTAACCGGTTATAATAGCGGTCCGTGGACTAAAGCAAATGTTAATACAGAATGGTATGACTCAAAAATCAACCGATAGCGGCATGGACCAAAAATGATATATAAATAATTTTTGATTTGTCTTAAGTTATATGCTGAAACTAAGGTTGGTTGAATTTGTGGAACTAAATATACCTAGTATTTAAATAGTGCCGAAGTTTTCGATCGCTGTACTGAAGCATGGCATATGGATACCAGATGCCATTCTTCAGTACCCACAAGCTGCGGTCAAAAACTCCCGCACTATTTTCATACAAAGTACTTCTAATACGACACCAACTGAGCCAACGCTGTGTGGCTTGATAAGCTGCTATCTGAAAAATAATAGTCAGTTTGAATCATTTCATTTCTTCAACATTATTTGAATTTATAGGTACAAAATATTACTAAAATATTAAAACCATACATGTACAATGTCTATAAGTTCCTGAAAAAACCTGAAAAATAATGGTCAGTTAAATTTTGTTAAATTTATAGGGACAAAATATTACTACGAATCATCATTAAAACCATACATTGCGTTATACCATAATTATACGTACAAATTTAGCAATTCGGTAAGGAAGCATATTTGTTTAACATATTTTGAATATTTAATTTATATAGTTTAACTGTATGTGGGCTACTGTGATGATTTTAAATTTAAAATATTTCTAAAATTGCACCGAATGATTAGCTTTTTTGTCTACTTCAGTTTTTTTTAATTAACAAAAAAACAATAATATAGGTAATTTGAGCAATAATCAATATTGTGTCACAGTAACAAAAACATAACATAGACGGTTAAAAAGTTTTTATTTATTGTATTTATGTGGTTTCTTTAAATTATTTGAATTTGCTTATATCTATTGGGTTAAACTCATTACTTGCGCACAATGTACTTACATTAAAATTTAATTTTGACAATGTGTAATATTACAATCTTGTATGTTAAGATTGAACTGAAATTTTTATAGAACTTGTATAGATGTAACAATGGAACATTCCATTAAATTTGATTAGTATTTAGATTCTTGTGTTATGGGTCTTTAACTATCAAGCCTATAGCTGTATAACTAAATACAAAATAAATTTTGCTTCAATCTACCCAAGTATGTTTATCAATGGATTTCTCACAATGCACAAAGATCATAATTTAAATTGATCATTACAAGTGACTTGTGATAAAATTAGTTGAATGTTAAAAAGTTAATTTAAAAATAAAAGTTGAGTAAAAGAGTAATACAATTGTATATTAGTTTGGATGATTAGATGTGAAAGGATATTGTATTTAATTACTTATGTAGCATCTCCTCCAGTTTAGTTTTCTCTGTGTTATTGTTGAATTTAAATGAGATGTGTTTTATTTGAAAGACACCAACTGAGCCAACGCCGTGTGGCTTGATACACTGCTATCTGAAAAATAATAGTCAGTTAAATTATGTTGAATTTATAGGTACAAAATATTATTACTAGTCATCATTAAAACTATACATAGCACTATACCTGGATTCCTCTTTCATATATTACTATGGATTCAATTCTAACCGGTTATAATAGCGGTCCGTGGACTAAAGCAAATGTTAATACAGAATGGTATGACTCAAAAATCAACCGATAGCGGCATGGACCAAAAATGATATATAAATAATTTTTGATTTGTCTTAAGTTATATGCTGAAACTAAGGTTGGTTGAATTTGTGGAACTAAATATACCTAGTATTTAAATAGTGCCGAAGTTTTCGATCGCTGTACTGAAGCATGGCATATGGATACCAGATGCCATTCTTCAGTACCCACAAGCTGCGGTCAAAAACTCCCGCACTATTTTCATACAAAGTACTTCTAATACGACACCAACTGAGCCAACGCTGTGTGGCTTGATATGCTGCTATCTGAAAAATAATAGTCAGTTTGAATCATTTCATTTCTTCAACATTATTTGAATTTATAGGTACAAAATATTACTAAAATATTGAAACCATACATGTACAATGTCTATAAGTTCGAATATTTCATACATATTTATTTAGTATTTTAAATTGAGTAAAAACGAATATAAATTGTTACATCATGGCACAAACATTTTATGAATTTATTTAATTAAATGATTAGGTTATAAGTTATGTATTGAATGGTATATTATTAATTATAATCGTTGCTTACTGGTGTATCCACGACTTTTATTTAAGAGAAACCTTAGATGGCCCAGGTTAATCATAAAAGTATTTTTGTAATGCAGTTTTATGGAAATTTGTTTGCGTAACAATTAGATTTATATAAGTTAACATCTTAACGTCTTTACTATTGGATAATTATTGGTAATCACTATTCACTTATTTCTTATGGTTTCCACAAATATTATGTCTATCTATTATTTTTTGATTCCAAATTCTCTACAATATTATCATTTAAAGTTTGTTTATTATATTTTATTGATCTGATGACTGTTATCAATATATTTATGTTTTTAGTGATTAGGTGAAAAATAGTTTGTTATCATTTCTATCTGCTTTTTGATTACTGTTTTATAATATATCATAGCTTATTAATTATTTTGTTTGTGGTCTTAAATCCTAATTTCAAATTATTCCAAGCTTGTATTGTAGCATCAACGTTGTTTTATTCCTTCTCAGTAATACAGCATTTCCTAAGTTGACATTGTGTCTTACTTAATATAAATTTACTTTTATATAAATTAATTTGATATTAGTTACACAAGTTTCTAATATTTTCAAAGAAGACCACTTTCATTTAAGAAATTACTCTTGCAATATACCAGTTTTATATCGGACTCAGACTCTTCAACTCTGTTACAGCTGTCTGCGGTCGGTACACGGTAATATTGAAAATTGGAGTCAACTTTTTATACTATAAACTTTTGATCATAAACCATGGTATAGCCTATATCACTAGTGTTATGTGTGTGAATCCAACATAGTACCAAAAGTGTGTGTACTTTCTGTATATGTGTACACTTCTCTGTTTTGGTGCCTATTATTTCTTTGCATTTCTAAAAACAGTGTGAAACCTGTATATAGCTGACAGTCACAAGACCATCAATAGTATCCATTATATTAAGGTGTTTGTTGGTAGACTACCTACTACTATCTGTTTAGTATGTCACTCACATAAGCTATTACGTACCCATGTATCAATTTAATGATAATATATTTTATGAAAACAATCTTATACTAACTATTAGTAAATATTACATACAAGATATAGGTACACACATACATTGATAGTTATTTAAAGATCTATTGGTAGATTATTATTAATATGTGTATTTTGTTATCAGCAATATAGGAGTATGTGATCAGTCGCCATCCTTGCCTTCACCATCCAGGGTTTATGTGTAATATTGCACCTTGCACAACACTGTTGCATACATAGGCGTAAATAGTGTTTGAAATTTGGGTCTATATTTGATACTCTTACGATGCTTTTAAATTATAGTAATGAAATCATTGGTTTTTTTTGAGGAGGGGGGGCTAAAGAAATTCTATGGGGGCCTAAGCACCTTAGCCCCCCCCTTTTTGCACCTATGGTTGTATAGTACTTAAGTATGCAATTATAATTGATTTTGAACTAAGATTGTTGTTCTTTATCAACGTATGGTGGAGAAATTTTACTGTCTGTATCTATAATATAAAGGGTCTGTTATAGACATATAGTTTTTCTGGAAGTTAATCATTCTGTTGAACAGAAAGGTATCTGTAAAGTCAAGTTTCACTGTATTGTGATGTAATCAATCAAAATCAATAATTATATTATATTATTAACAATATTTTGTTGATAGGAGTGAAAATAACAAGCTTAATGAAACTAGCATTTTCACTTTTCAAGTCTATAATAATAAATAATAATGAAATAATGGCTAGTTAATATTGTATTACAATTTACATTACATTTAATAAAAAAATAAAAATTCATATTTAAATGAAATAAAAATAAAATTAAGTATACTATACAGTGGTTAAAATGTTTTAAATTCTAAATATTTCGAAAAATTGTGTTTTTATTTCCTACTGATTTTTAACCTAATGTTTTTTTTATAAATTGGTATGATTATTGTCCTTGGTATTATAACACAATATTGTCATTATTAACAATAATAATGATTATTGACGACTGGGAGAATACTCGATTACCGGAAAACACATTCTTAAAAAACATGTAAATCTAAATTTATCAATATTAATTCTGTTTGATTAAAGATAAAGATAGACATTTTCACATGTTTATGTTTTTTAATTTGTAGCCTGTTATTAGGTTGATTATACATAGATAACTAGTATTAGTTAAATTTACCTGATAATATAATATATATGTATATTGTATACTCTAATCCAAAACCGTTAATATTAATCGGTTAATCAGTCTGTGATGGGTAGTCTGTTATTAATTGTTAAAATATATGACAATATTTTGACTTACTTATAATCGATTAATCATTATATCAATTACATCAATAACAAAAAACTAATTGATTATGAACATAAATTATTTACAATATTCGATTATTTGCAAAATAAATAATCGCATATACCTACTATTTACTATGATGGAGAAAAAGTTAAACATTTGATAACCAAAACTGATTATGTCCGTAAACATCTCAAAAAGAGTCAAGATATTTTTGAAATTTTATGGTGTATTGAAAATAAAAATATAAAAATTCAGTAAAATTCATGATGATATTATTGTGAATAGAGTAATTTACATATAACCTATTTATGTGGAACCTTGTTTTAAAATTTCAATCCTTGGCTAGAGAATTTGAACATTTGATAAATTTTTTAAAAATTCGAACTTTAAATGCTTATAAAAAAAAATTGTGGCCATGTATTTAAAATTTCATGTATCTACAGTTATTCGTTTTTGAATTACAACAAAATAACAAAACCGCTACATGAGAAATCGGGTGAATATCCGATATTATAAAAATGTAACTTATAAGAAATTTTGTATTAAATTTTAAAATCTTAGATTTAAAAAGAAAAATTTTTATGAATTTCTTACTCAAAATAATTTGCACATTATCGTGATTTTTACGTGTTTTGTCAACATTTGAACTTTAAATGCTTATAAAAAAATTTGTGTTGGATATTTAACATTTTTCAAACTCCATTGTAACGATATATTTAGATCTTTGTATTAAATTTTCAAGCTTTTTCACTCAACAAATAAAATTTAATTGACATTCATAGAAAAAAAAAAAACTAAAAAAATTGGATTCTGTAAATGTCCGTATACAGTTCAAAACACATCAAAATATTTTAGATTCTGAGTGGAACAATGAATGTATTGATTTTATAGTGATGTGTGTGTGTGTGTGTTTTTTTTTGTATCTGTGTACACGATAAGTAATTGAAATAATGCTTTGATTTTCAACTTCAGTATCTTGTTCAATGGGAAAGTGAATATTGTTGGTAGTATTTTTTAATGCGCCGTGAAAAACAAAAGAAAAATTAAGGAAAAAAGGGAAGTTAAACGCAAAATTGACTTTGGTGTTTGGTGTAATCTTAAAACAAATGACAATGACACAGAACAAATAAAAAAACATTCATCATTGTAAAATCAATACATTCATCGCTCCGCTCAGAATCTAAAATGATCTAAAGGCCAAAGAAAACTTAAAATATAATATATGTTTGCTAACAAATATCATAAATAATTTATTTGCAATTCAATAGCTTATCAACAGATTGTATCACTTTTAATCTCATATAGTATTGAATATTGACTATAGTGCAAATTGAGGTACAAAGTATCATAGACAACAGTTTACTCAGTTACTCACTTAAGTTCGAATTTTCTAGGCATTTGCTTTTTTTTTTTATTGATCTAAAATACTTTGTATATCTGCTATACATTTGATTTACACCACTTAGAATAAAATTCTTTACATTTTATTTTGCTTTTTTATCTATCTTTTTGGTTTTTTGTGTGCTTTTTTACGTTTTAATGTTTAAGTTTTTTGTTTTGTGCTTGATAGCATTTTAAAAATGTAATCTAAATCAATGTATTTGACTTTTATATCATATTTTAATATGTTCCAAGGACTTGGCTTGTCGATTTTATCTTGTTATATGTTTGATGTATTCAATATATCTTGGATGATTCACTAGTGACATTTCTTATTTATTGTACATTATTTTCTATATTAACAAAACATCCACAAGTTGTCAACTGGAAGTGTCCACAACTTTTTTAAACATTTTTACATTTATTTTTATTTAGTTTCATTTTATATTTTTATGTATTTAATTACAATTCCGGATTTTAAACTAACCCGTTTTAAATAATAATAAAAAAACTATAGGTACAAGTCTATTTTCAAATTTTGTAGGTTTATTAAAAATAGTTTAGGTACTTTTTTTAGGAATTTTAGTGATTTTTTGCTTTATTTTAAGTGTTAATTTTTATTGTTTTATAGTGCTACAAAACCCAAACTCTATTTATAAGCCAATATAGGCTATGAAAATTATAATTGAAAATAATTTGAAAAAAAAAATTTGATTTAGCCATACTATAAACAGTAGTAGTAATAGATTTTATGATATTTAAATAATAATATTGCTAAGGAACAAAAATATTATTTAAAACTGATTATTATTTTATCATAATTATTATTCAATTTTTATGAATGAATAAACCTTAAACATTGATGGTTAAGAGTTGGTATGTATTTTTTGATTTTGATTTACTACATATTAAATGAATTGATCAATTTTTAAATTGTTTGTTGTAAATGTATGCTTGATTTGTTGTTTTCTAGCTTCTAACTTAGCTCTCTTTTTAGAGTTGTTTCTCTTTTCAGCGCAAGCTTTGCTTTTGAAAAGAGAACCAATTAATGGATCTTATTTGTAACATCTAAGTTATTTAAACATTTTTAACTTGGTGGCAAATAAATATTATTATTACCAACTATGTAGCTTTTTTACTTACTAGTTACTTGTGTAATATATTGCTATATACAGGGATAGGCAAGTTACTTAAAAATGAGTATTGTGAATTACAATATTAGATACTAGATACTTGTCCATGGAGTATTTTAATACTAGATACTCAATATTCAATAGTCACTGCATTTGAATAAAATTAATCACAGGTATTTTAGAACTTATATTTATACACATACCTAATATATATTTTAAATAGTTAATTACTTAAAGTATACTACAGTTAATACTAAATAATAATAATAATAGTATTCTAAAATGCTATTAATAATTGTTATTTATGTACATAATTATTTAGATAGTTATCATAAACTACAGTCAATAACATAATTTTTATACTAGTATGTATTAGTATTATAGGCTCCTACTTATATTACTATTATACTATTATTATAATCATTCTTGTATAGTACTCAAGTAAAAGTATTCAAAATTAAAATATTTTTTAGGTACTCAAATATGTATGTTTAATACTTAAAAAAAGTACTAGAACAAAGTATTTCAAATAATTGCTTAAGGTATCTGTATTTAAAATCAAATACTAATTTTCAAATACTTATTCTTTTTGATTTATCAATTTACTATATTAATTTTAATTTAGATTCTTTGACATAAAAAGAGGATTTTATAGTTAAACAAAATGATACAGTGTTAAATACTCTTTGAATTAACAAAAAATATAAAAATTAGATAAGTTGATTTAAAAGGTAAAAAAAATATTTAGTAATTACTAAATATTTTTTTTAAATAGTTGAATTGAAATTATCTACAAATACTTTTTTTTACTGAGTATTGAAGTATGTATTTTAAATACTTTACAAAATAAGAATCTGTAACCATAACTGTAATTGAATACTTTTAAAAAGTATCTTTTAGAAGACTAA
Source organism: Metopolophium dirhodum (assembly GCF_019925205.1). Classification (NCBI taxonomy): domain Eukaryota; kingdom Metazoa; phylum Arthropoda; class Insecta; order Hemiptera; family Aphididae; genus Metopolophium; species Metopolophium dirhodum. The sequence goes on from NC_083560.1 coordinate 120,991,031, forward strand.
TCATAATACTACTTTATGTACTAGTATTGAAATATATATATATATTTAAGGACAAGTTATTTTTAGTATAACATAACTTAAATAAACACATTAAAAATGTCAAGTATCTTTAAATGGTTATTAGAGTATCTTATAGTTCTTAAGTAGTATCTTAAGTTTTATTTAGATAAGAAGTTAGTAAAACTTAAAGTACCTACTCTGTATTTTGTATCGAGATACTCTTTTTGTGGTATCTTGCTCAGTTCTGACAACATTATAATATTATATTGTACCTCTGTAGTACAGGTTAGACTTTTATACAAAATACATAATGTTCAATTTTAACTTTATCTTGTTAAAAATTGGCGAGACATTGTTGTCTTATACTCAGGTAAACTAATTAATAAATTACTATACTTAAATCAACGAGAGAACGCAAGTCAGTAATGCATAAAACTCGTCTATTGCTACACATTCCCATCTTGTGCTCAGCTAGGAGGGGGGTAATTTCATACAGTAATTTCCTATGTCTTATATTAACTTGTATTATTATTATTTTAGATTCTTAGCAACTGAGTGATAGATGATGAATGTATTGATTATAAAATGACGTGTGTTTTTTTTATTTTATTTTTTTGTTATGTCTGTCATCACCTTTTAGGACAGTAAAAGTGCTTGGATTTTCTTCAATAGTAACTTTTCTGATAGGAAAGTGAATCTAGTTGGTTCTTTGGGGGTCAAAAGTAAAATATCCTGATATATCGTTCTAATAGCAGTTGAAAAATATTAAAAATACAAAGGCACAATTTTTTTTTATAAGCATTTAAGGTTCAAATTTTGACAACATTTATCAAATTTATAATTTATAAATTATTTTGTAGTTAAAAATGTATAAAATGTTTAACTTTTATGGCTAAGGATTGAAAATTTAACACAAGGCTCCACGTAAATAGGGTATATATAAATTACTTTATTCACAATAATATCATCAAATGTACTTGGTAATATCATAGGCTGACTGACCGTTTTCGCTCAGAATCGTTTTTCTTATACAATGATATTATATCATTGAATTCAAATTTAACACCATCCATTACAGTGACCCACTTGTAACCTACTGTACAGCAGAGCGACATCCACTTACCCACCCATTTTTTAGTTTTTAATTCTATAATTGTCAATAAAATGATATTTGTTGGGTAAATTAGGTAAACACACTTGCCCACCTTTTTTAAATTGATTATTTGTAAATATTACAAATAATATATTACCCCTACGGCTCAATAATGTTTTACAAGTGATGAGGATTGAGGATGCTCTTTTTTTAAAAGTAAACAGAGTCCCCTTACTTTGATTTTGCCATGTCGAGCACTGTTGTGGGAACGGAAAGTGGTGGGCACTTTACCAGCGCAAGCGCCTCCGCCGCCGCTAGACTGCGCAGAATCGCTGTTGTATACACGTAAAGCTTTAAGCTACCCCATAGTGGGATAATTTAAACCTCGAGACGGCGGATCGCATTCATTTGGTTGCCAAAGCGACTTGCGTTTCCTAGGTGATTTGAGCATATACCCCGCTCCATGAGAGAAGTTTACACGCCGTGCATCCGACTGACGCCGACGCCCGGCGTAGCACGGAGCCCCAAATTTTTCCCACTCCTTACCACGACCCCTGCAAAATTATCGAATTTTTGACAATCGTTACCAAACGGGGAAAAGTGGTGGGAGATGCGCAGTGACGGACGAAAACCCGTGTATCTTCTCTTTTGGAGTGTAGTACAAAAGGTTGCTACCGATATCGTAGACTCAATAATACGTTGACACGGTCGGAAGGTCTGACATATTTTGATATAATATATTATTGGTTAATATAATAGTCATAAATTAAAAATAATAAAGCTGTTTTATTTTTTCATGTAGTTAAAGTTCTACCCAGTCATTGTTTCATTTCTGCCAACCAGAATTACAAATACTTCGCCAATTTGTATTATTGATTTTTCTTCAAGAAATTATAACTAGGTAAGAATGAACATTTAATTGCTCTCATAAGTACCTAATAATTATTTAGAACTAAATTTACATATTAGTATCTTCCTTATTTATTTTTACATCCATTATTAGTTTTGTAATATCGGAATTCTATAAAACCCCTCACTTTCATACTGCAGTGCTCTCAGCAATATTTAGGATCCGTCTGGATCTCTATATTTTATTTTATTTTTAAATTAATTTATATAGTTATATTATTTTCAGATAGTTGCTATATCCTCAAAAAATTACATTTTATTATTTTCATTTGTATAATTCTGTTTTGAAATAAATTAAGTGTTTTTTTCATAACAGATTTAATTGCCTTATTAAAAATGTACTATTGACATTACGTAAAAAATATTCCAACTGTTTGTGTGCTGTGCTTCAACAACCTTTTAACTACCCGTGCACACCGGCACTCCATTGTGAAACACCAACCTGAGCGCCCGCGACGCACCTGTGTGTTTCATAATATATATTATGTTTGTTTATCTTTAATGTTCCAATTTGAAGGCAAAAGCCTTTTTTTAATAATAATAATAATAATAATAATAATAATAGAGAAATCATTTTTATATAAAAATGCGTATCATTTAATATGTAAGAGTATTTTTATTTCCTTTTTTTACTGATAAATGCCTTTTTGCCTTTTTCATTTAAATAAATGCCTTTATTGTGTTTAATTTTCTATTGATTTAATAGTTTTATACATAATATACGTATAAACGGTACAGATCGATAAGATTTTCTGATTAAATATTTTCTTTAATTATTTTTAATGGGTTTTATTATCGGTGATATTTACCGACATCGCTAAATACTTTATCGAGTTATTTGGTAATGGCCAGTTAATTTAACGTTTATAAAAGTACCCAAACTACCTATCTATAGATTAAAATAATGCGTTTATAATGCGTCAGACCACCCCGATTACATCGTCTATGTACACAAATAGTTTAAGCCCAAACCGTCAACGTTTTACTAATGACTGTTTATCTGATTACATAATAGTGTTTTTTTTTAATACACACTAGTTAAATATACAATATACAAACTATTTATTTTTTAGTAAATTTTTTTAAATTAATTAAATGCTTTTTTTTCCTTTTTTGACATTTTAAATGCATTTTACTGATTAAATTGCCTTTAAATCCGAACCCTATTTATTATAATAATATTATAATATATATTATTGATTAATTATGATAGAGATATTTTACTGGTACTGCCATCTAGTTCTCGTTATGATGAATCATGCTTCATATCACAATTTCCAAAGAAGTTATAAGCAAATCTTAATTTTTTTCTTATCAGGGGTTGTTATTACAAAATATATTTGTAAATTATTACTACTTGCCTGAACGTGTGGGTGTGCCTTTGCAAAATGTGTCTGGGCTCTAAACGGTACAAATTGATTCAATATGATATTATTTGTTCATTTATTTTATAAACTATTTACATTGCATACAGAACACGTATATATTTTTGATTTTAATTTTAATTTAAAGACACAACTCTAAGGGCTGGACTAGATACGAAGTCTAGTATACTAGTGAAGCACTAACAAAGTATAAATGAATGAAACATTTTTCGACCCCAAATATAAAATCTAAATTAACATGTCTTCCACCCCCATGTAGGAATAGGAAACTCAAATTAAATGTTAAGAGAAGGGCACTAACGATATTAATGAACACTAACGAAGCACAAACAAATACAATTTGTTTGGATCTGAAATTCGAAATGGGGGGTACCAGTGACATGGACCTTTATTATATTTTTATTTTATAGCAAGTTATAAGTATTTTAACATTATAAATTGTTTGTGCATTTTAAAATACTTATATTTCGCTTGAAATTAAAATATAATAAAAATCCTATGACATTGCCTACATAATAAGCTTACCTTTAGAACTAACGAAGCTAAATGTGATTGGCTGAGCGTAAAATTTGCTCAATTGGAAGACGAGTGATAAATATCGGTAAAACGTCCTCGTAACTAGCCGACCTAGCAATGCATCGCTATTGCTATATTTCAGTATAATATATTTATATATGAACACCATACCATTGAAAGTTTGATATCATTTTTTCTTAAAAACTTGTTTTTTTATGTATAAGACTACGCTCAACACATAATAGTTCTTAAACTTAAATCTTAATAATTATTATAATAATGACCTTTGTGATTTTTGAGATAATAGTGTAAGATAGTTTGGAATGTTATGAGAAATACGTGTTAGGTTCTGGAAAAGTAAATATTTCAAATTTGTGTTTGACTGATTTTAACAATAATTATAATACAATTATAAATAAAAATAATATATCCATAAAAATGTATTATGATTAAAATGAAAGAATTACACAATTTCTAACCAATATTTATAATTAATTATTCTGTCTATAAAATCATTAAAAAAAATACAAAATAACATTTACTGGCATAGGTGCTTATTTTAAATTTTATAATTGAAAATATGTGATTTATATAAACATACCTATTTATTTACATATAATTGATAACAAAAAAAAATTAATACGACTACCAGACTACATAAGAATGTGGTGTTGAAACAATATAATTTTGAATTTATTACCAACAGTTGAGAAATATGAACTATTAATTATATTACATTTTAGTAACCAAAGAGTTTATTTACACTAAAACAGATATTATCTTATAGTTATGCCAATAAATTAATCTGTTATTAATATTGCATAATTTAAATGTCAACAGGTATCATGGATAACATTCACAGATACAACAAGGAGCAATTCTTCTTTTATGAACTTCTAAAAGATATCCAGGAAGATATTCATTATTTAAACGATAAACCAGGCAAAGTGTACATAACTTTAACGGAGCATTTAAATAATGTGAATGGTAGAGTACCTGAACCATTTAGAGCACAAGAACTTGTTGACATGGAAGAATGTATAAGAGATGCAGTGAAAGATCTGACCGATCTTGATCTTAACACTTACCTTTGTACTGGAGTTGTTGTTCTATCAGAATATTTAGATTCCCCAGAGGATATGTTTGAATATATTGGGAAAAAAAAGAGAGGCTTGTAATTTGTACTTTAAACTTATTAAAAAGTTTTTGTCTTCATCTTTACTATATGTAGTTTAGAATAATAAGTAGTCAAGTAGTTACTATATTATAATAGTATTAATGTTTGAATATTGATAATGAATCAAGCATGGATTCAGAAATCTGAAATGGTGGGAGCCTACATTTTTTTTAGAAAAAATAATTTTATAGTTTTAGTACATAATGTCATAATATGTCACAGATAACATTAAAAATAACATTTAATAACATTTTTAAGAATTTTCTTCATATTTAAAATTTTAAAATTTTAAGACATTTAAACTATTTATTGTAAAAAATATATATATACTAAAATATAACATTCCCCAATAGGGATTTGCCTGTAATGAATCAGTTACTAGAATATTAGAATAGCATGGTAAAAATCCAGAATAAAATTAACCTCTATAATAATTAGGTTAATTTGAATCAACCAATATTTAAAAAACAATTTTAAGATTACTTTATACAAGATTTTATTTATTTTATAGGTTTTATTAGGATATTCAACAATTGAAAATTTAAATTTATAATATTATACCTACCTCCTATATTTAATGCAAAATGAAAAAAAAATTAATTTCCTATGGAATTCCTATTTAAATATTATGAACCTATTATAATTTATAAATAGATCTTATTGTTTTTTCAAGCTTTTCAATTCCAATTCAGTGCAATAATGATTAATCTTTTATCGTAATATTAAGTATTAGTATTTGTGTTTAGTAGAAATAATCTGTAGAAATAAGATTTTATTGATGTAATTAATAATTAAATTGCTGTCAATGCTATCTTACAAAAAATAAACTGCTTATATACCTATATATATATGTGAATAAATTTATTTAATTACAAAGGTGTAAAGGAAAAATCAAACTAATCTAATATTAAAATTGAATACTTGACCTGATGAGGGCATTGTCAATTATAGTTAAATTGCAAATATATTTGCAATAAATTTATGGTTAAAAATTTAAATATATATAAATATTATGTTAGTCTATGACTAAGTAAGTAAGTAGGCAAGTATAATATTATAATCATAGGCGTAACGAGTATATTTTAGCCCCCCCTGTCATCTCCTATGCTCCTATACTTCCACAAATGATAACTAAATTTAAAATTTAATATTTTTTTTTTTATATAAAAAGTGGTGTAGATTTTATTACATACTTAATAAAAGTTTTCAATAAAGTAAACACAAAAATAGTCTTCACCCAGAATAATAGATTCAGGATTTTATTTTTGTAACATTAATGTATAAATGTTAATACAAATAACGACTAACCAGACAAAAATCGCAGCGCCTGCAGACCGCTTATAGTGACCGCTAACAACAAAATTCAATTTTATATTATATTATTAAAATATAATTTATCATCGTCTTTTGATCTTCATAAGTACAACAGTTATCTGATGGTTTGTATTCTGGTCAACGTTGTTATTATTATTATAATAAATTAGTCAAATTTTGTTTTTATAACGTTAATAGGCTTAAATAAATATAAAATAAATGAAACTAATTTAAAATCATAAATGTTGGTTGGATAACAAATTATTAATCATTTAATTGTATCATCATTATTATCATTTATGTAACAATCACCAGGGTAATTTATTTAAAATGTCTAAGGACTAAGGACTAAGGAGTATTATTCAAAAATCTATAGTATTGTTCCAAATGTATATTAAATGCTATATTTTTCACTTTCTGTTCCAATAAGTTCCACATTTAGTGAAAGAACATTTTCAGAATAGATACTTATATGAGGGAAACTTTATTACTAAATTGATTCTCTAAGTTGTCTATTATAGCTATTGAAACATTTTTTAAATAAAACCCTAATACTGAGTATTCAGTGAGCAGAAGCTTAAACTGTAATGACTAGTGTATTATTATTATTTTGCACATATCGATTCTTTATCTTTCGCTAATACAGTACCTAATACCTATCATAAAAACTTTAAAAACTTGAATTTGTACCCAACTAATAATATATTTTAATAATTATAATGTTTACCTCCTCATTCCACTTTTTTATGATAACTAATAACTATTATACACACATTTTAATAATAAAATAAAATATTAATTTATTGATTTACGTTTACATAACATTTAGAAAACAATTAATGTAACGCGTTTGAGTGATATAGGGGGCATCCCCCCACTTAATTTACTTATTATACAAATGGTAGGACTGAAGCTTCCCTCCCCTACATTTAAGGTCTAGTCACGCCTATGAATAATAAATATAATAATGAATTCTCATTACAGTAAGATATTAATAAATCTATATGCACAACATAACTATACACTCCAGTAGCCAATCAACTTGATTTTGCTTCATTAGCGGAGTGCAGGTGGATTATGAGTGTTAACTTCTTAAAAGGATTGTTAGCTGCTGGTAGAGTAGATTTCCCGACCTTACTCTCCTTTATAAATTGTATTGTTCCACTATGCACCCCTCGTTCCATTATTACTTTTTATGCCCTTCTGTGTACCACCGATTACACGTCAAATGAGCTATAAGACGTATGATATCTAATGCCAATACGGACCCCAATCTTATCTTTTTTAACCTCAATTTCATAAGTATTAGCATTTTGTTATATTTTTAATTTGTAAATTGTTTGATTTTCTTGTTATCTAATTCTTTCTTTTTATTTATTAAATATCTTTGTTTCTTGATCGCAAATCGGAGCATTTTCACTACCTGCCCCAAAAGTTGATGACAGACGGAAAGATAACACATATCACTGTAAAAACAATACTTTGACAATAATGATAGTAGGTAAAGGTAGGTAAGTAGATACTAGGTACGATAGTTATTAGTCATAGCTCAATAGCTGTTCAATGTTTATAGATGGTTACCAAAACCCGATATGTTAAATTTTCAGTATAATTTACATGGGTGAGACTAAAGGGTGGCTGGGGGGTATCTTGCCCCCCTAAACTTACCCCAGTCAGCCATTCGGACTTTTTTAATATTATAGTCAGCCAAATCGAATGAAAAAAATTGATTTCACGTATTTGTACATGCCCATGATAGACGATAGACATAATATATTAATACAGCCACGGATTAACGAAAAAAAGCATTACATAAAAGCATCATAATAATAATATGTTATATTCCATTATCGTCTAATAGTATAGCCAATTTTTGCGTCTATGCAGTATGCTTACGACTATTTTGAATCGTTATCTTTACACACTAGATGTAACCAAAACCCTCGATAGACAAGGTTTAGCATTCAGAGGAAAAGACGATTAAAATTGAAACTTTAGACAATTTACGTACCTATTTACTTTATAGACACTGTCCGTCGTTAAAAAAATGGCTGAATGATTCTTGTTATCGGCCATACCATTCTACATATAAACATATTTGAGTTCCCAATCTCAAAACGAGTTCATAACCATCCTTGCGTAACCAGTGAACAAAATAATTAGAGCTAAATTTAGGGAATTGGGGCAGTTTTCTGTAATGGCTGATACTACGCCTGATTTGTCACGTACAGTTAGTTGTAAGGTTCGACGATAATGAAGGTACAGTACAGAAAGATCAATAGAAGTCCGCGAAGCTTTAAATAAGAGTGGCGTGGGAATGGCAAATTACTTATTAGATACATTGCAAAAGAATGAGTTGGATTCTGATAATCTTGTTCTTCAGTCGTGTGATTTTGCCAGCAGTACCTATGTCTGGAGTATTAACAACAAAAATTAACTGAATAATAATATTAGGTAGAAAAATACCTCATATTCCATGTCAAGCTCATAGAATAAACACATTCATTGAAAATTGATGTGAAGCTAGTCTTATTATATCCGATATGTTTTCAGTAATGCAAGAACTTTATATATTTTTTTCTTCGAGTACAAAACGATATTCACCATTACTGAACAAACTAGCTGATATTGAAATTGCATCGAAACTAAAAAAATTAGATGGATAGCACATGGGCCATTAAGTCTGTTTGGTCATAATTTAATTATTGAAGTTTTAGATGAGATAACAAAATATACCAAGGACAAATTTGATAAATCTACCAGAAATGCAGCGTATTTTTTATCAAAACATTTAATTTCTATAGACTGTTGTCAGTATTAAGTTTATGGAAAATGTTATGTATAATATGAAGTTTTTAATTAAGTGTCTCGAATCAACTGAACTTAACATAGCTGATGCAATCATATTATTTTATGTCAAGTACTCAGGTACCTGCTCTAGAATCATTAAACATTATTAATTCTGATGTAGATGGTATGGTATGATAACCTTATAAATAGTTCAATTTCGTTTTTGAAATCTTGATGTGGATGCTGAAAAAGAGTTTATAGTTCGCCATAGACGTCAAGTTGTACCTAAACGCCTTGATAATAATAGAGATTAATATATAATTTAAAACATTTTATAGGAAAGAATATGAATCTGTGTTGGATGAGTTGATGTCACTGAAGAAAAATCATTAAGAAAGTTGCATTGGTACAATTAAACCATTATATAATCTGTCCAATCCCCCTGTATAAAGGAATAACTTAAACTGAATTTGGTATTCAAGATGCAATAACATTTTTACCCAAACAGTTTGTTGTAGACCCGTCACATTTACAGGTTGAGTTAGAACTACTTTATAACCAATGCAAAGAAGTGAAAACTGTTTCAGATGTAGCTGCTGTTTCAGAACAAACAAAAAAAATGCTTCCTATAGCTAATAGAATGTCTCGTTTATTGTGTACAGCTCCAGTAACTGTTGCTGGAAATGAGCGTTCATTTAGTAAGTTTAAGTTGGTAAAGAATTACTTGAGGACAACTCAGAGTGACTCCCGTTTAAGCGATTTGGCGTTAGTTTCCTCGGAAAAAGACATAATAGATAATATTAAGTTAGATGTTATTGCTAAACAAAGGTCAATTCTTAAAAAAAGAAGAATTTGTATTCAATAACTTTTTGTATCTAATACTTTTGTTTTAAGTTCATCCTCCAAAAATCAATTAAATATTTTGTATAAATAACAGTGTTACATTTAAATACTGACTTACGAACACCGACAATATTGTACAATAAAAAAATTAATTTAAAAATAAAACATGTATGCACATTGTCTTTTTATAGTCAGTCGGCCAAATGGACTTGGTTGCCCCCCTAAAAGAATGACTTTGCTACGCCCCTGATAATTTAATGCTTACCTACTTTACAGTTGGATGCAATCAAACAATTTTTTCGTTAACAAAACTAATAAATTTAGTTTATTGGAATAAGCTTACGAATGTCGATGCTGATGAGACTACCTATATTATTTAATTATTATGGTATTCAGAACCGAAGAAAGAACATCACGATATATGACTATAGTCGGGGACACGAAAATAGGTAATTTAGGTAATTACACATTTAGGTAATTTTAGAAGCACAGAAATGTCAAGGCTATCATTGAATATTAATCAACGGTTATTTATGAAATAATTAAATAAATTAAATAGTTATGTAAAAGGAACTGCGAGTTAAAAGTCGGTATTTATTTTGAATTCAATTAAGGACAATAATAAAGGCTCTAGCCTCTAGGTCCTATTTTTTTCATGAGGACATCAATTTTGCCAGGCAGAAAAATTGGCAGTAATTTTGAAGTAGGTAGTTCTCTATATGGTTACATATTTATAGGTAACTACCTATTAGTAGGTATTATATTTGTATATAATACTTATATAAATTTAATACAACTAAAATTAATTAAATTTATTGGCTAACATATTGTTAATAAATATTACTATGAGAACAGTCGTTGTTACATACATTTATATTTTATTGTACGTATATTTTGGATAGATTATAATTTATAAACTGTAATACCTAATAATTATAAATTTTTCATTCTAGCCCACTTAGACAATAGTGTATTAATGTACATGCAGTGGCTGATCCAGGGGGGGCGGATAGGGGTTGTAACCTCCCACCCCAAAACAATTGTTAAATAACAACAACATATTTTTCATTAATAATTATTTTTAAAAAAAATTTGTCAACAATTAATTTTACCCTCCCCCCAAAAAAAAAAAAAAATTCTGGATATGTTACTGTGTAAATGTATATGTAGTAAGAACTTACAAGTAAATTGTACATAGTATAAAGTATAAATATAATAAAAATGTATTTAAAAAGAATTTATATTAACTAGGTATAGGTATTTACATTGATAATTAAATTAGTATCTAATTAGGTACTAAATTTTAAAAAATAACCTTAAAACTAAATAAATAGGTATTATCTGTTGAAGTTAGACACAATTCCTTATGTTATTTTATTTTATTTTGTATCATGATGTTTTTACATGTTTTTATTGCGTTACTCAGTCACGTAAAGTGTAGACCATGGTGTCATGAAACTCTAATTTTTTCTTATTAATTATAAATGTGTCTTGGAATAAAGTTTATATAATTATATTGCAGTTGTTAAAGTATGATTTCTCTTTTTAAATCAATATTTTCTTGTATTTATAGCCTGCTATTTAATAATACATTATTTGTTAACTGTTAAACTATATGTAGTCATCGATTAAACATTTAAACAATATCTACTTTATTATGTACAAAGATAATTTCAATAAATTACTGAGAACTTATAATATACTTATTGTCGCCTAAATTAATTCTTTATTGCTTTCAGCTGGGTTGATTAATAACAATGCATGGGAAATATATTTTGTTATTGATGTTTATTTTCCATAAGGATATATGGCGACCGTCTTTGTACATAATATCGTATATATCAGTATATGTAGTAGGAATATCAAATATTATGTATATTAGGTATATGTAAGGAATTTGAAGTTAATTCTCAGTATAATTATTTGTATGCATGATTTGTGTCAAACATTACTTAATGATTGAAGTTCCAAATCCATTATAATAGATAACATTTTAACTTTTGCTTGAATAATTAATTGAGGTGAAAGTTTTTTATCGTAATGCCTAGACTTGTTTAAAAAAAAATCTACATCATCGTATTTTTCAGAATTATATGATTCTGGCTTAACATCTCTGATTTTTCTTTTACCTTTTTTTCTAATTGTTTCGTTATAATGTGTGTTTCTTTTCTTTTATTTTTCTGTTGTAGAGGTAATGGTTGGGTAACTTGAGTATCAGTGGCTTTGTCGTCTTCATTTTGCTCAGAGTTGGAACTTTCATCGTAATCCATATCATTAATATGTGATGTAAGACTGTTGGAATATAATTAAAAAGTTAGATGTATAATATATTATATAGGTAATAAAAAAAATTGGTAAGTAATTAATTAAAAAGTATACAAGTAACCTACAAACATTATTTAAGTCTTGGAATAAAGTTTATATAATTACATTGCAGTTGTTAAAGTATGGTTTCTCTTTTTAAATCAATAGGTTATGGGCCTAGTCACCCTATCCTGGTTATGTAATAATAAATATTAAAAAAAAAAAAAAAAATGGATGATGACAAATTCAAAGTACCGCTACTCAATGGAAAGAATTTTTCCGATTGGAAGTTTCGGATGGATGTATTACTCGAAGAACAAGAACTTTTGAATTTCGTCACGGAAGAACCCACAACTGAGAAAGACAAAAAGAGACAACTAAAATGTAAGTCTTTAATTATTCAGAGAATTGCTGATAGTCATCTGGAATACGTGAAAGACAACAAGTCGGCAAAGGAAATCTGGGACACTACAAAAAGAAACTTTTGAACAGAAAGGTGTTGCTGGTCGCCTTCATTTGATCAGAAAATTGCTGACAATGAAGTATGATGAAAAAGATTCATTGGAGTCACATTTTCTATTATTTGAAAATCGTGTACGTGAGCTTCAAGGATCTGGACAGAAAATGGACAAATCGTTTGTTATAAGTATGTTGTTGTTAACTTTACCCCAATCATACGATAGCATAGTTATTGCATTGGAAACTACTAGTGATGATAAACAAACACTAAATTTTGTTAAGAGTAAATTATTGGATATTGAACTACAGAAAACAGATAATAACAAAAGAGTTAAGGAAGTATCTGGAGCAGCTTTTTCTTGAAATGCAAATAAATATCCAATTAAAAAAACCAGTTTTCAATTCAAATGCTACAACTGTGGGCGAATAGGTCATAAACGTTCTGATTGTCGTGTAAAGACTCAGAAGCCTAAAATTCAACAGTAAAGAATTTTTTACAGAAATTCAAGAATTGGAACAACCTATAAAAATTGCTGTGGCCAAACAAGAGGAAATGCTTTACGCCAAATACTCAGGTACAATCCATGTATTCTCTAATGTTGAAAATGTTTTTAGAAAAATTATTTTTAGCAATGTACTTTTTGTACCAGATTTGTTGCATCATTTATTTTCTGTAAGAAAAATTGAAGAGAAAGGAATGAAAATAACATTCTACAATGCTAAGGTTTTAATACAACAGGATGATAATTTAGTTGCCATGGGTGAAAGGAATGATAAAATGTATCAAATTCATTTTAATATGCATAATATGCATGATTCAGCTAATGCTAATTTAGTTATTGAGGGAAGTGCAAACTTATGGCATCAAAGGCTTGGTCATTTATGTAAATCAAACATGTCTAGATTAATCAAAGATAAAATGGTTGATGGAATTGACATTTCTACCAAGGACATAGATAAACTTGATGTTGTGTGCGAATCATGTGTAGGAGGTAAACAAACAAGACGTCCATTTAAGGAAAGATTGGTTCAACGGTCAAGTCGCCCTTTGGAACTTATACATACGGATGTTTGTGGCCAATATCTCCTGCGACATGGGATAACAAAAGATACATTTTAACGTTAATTGATGACTTCACCCACTTTACAATGGTTTATCTTTTATCAAAAAGAAGTGAAGTATTAGAATATGTTATGCAGTATGAGGCTTATGTAACATCGAAACATAACTGTAAAATATCTCGTATAAGATGTGATAATGGAGGTGAATATACTTCTAAGGATTTTAAAGAATTTTGTGTAACTAAGGGTATACAAATTCAATACACAACGGTGTATACACCACAATTAAATAGAGTAGCTGAACGCATGAACAGAACCCTGTTAGAAAAAGCCCGCTGTGTAATACTACATTCTGGTGTTAATAAAAAATTATGGGGAGAGGCAATTTTATCATCTACCTATGTAACAAACAGAAATCCTTGTCATTCATTACAATGTAACAAAACTCTAGCTGGGTTGTGGACAAATAAAAGGGTAAATCTTTCTAAATTAAAAGTTTTTGGTTGTGAAGTTTTTGTTCACATTCCTGAGGGAAAGAGAACAAAGTTTGATTCAAAAACAAAGAAATGTATTATGGTTGGTTACAACATAAATGGTTATAGACTTTGGAGTGAAGATGAAAATAAAATAACTATATCAAGAGATGTAATATTTAATGAAAATAAATTTCCAGAACTAACAAGCATTGAAGATACACACATCATTGATGAAATTAAATGTCCAGAACCAAAGCATGTAACTCAAGATATAGAGAGAACAACTATAAATGAAAAACAACCACCCAAAACTTCAAGATTAAGAAAAACACCTATATGGCATGAAGACTATGATTTTAATGCATTGGCACTGAATGCCGATACCTTGATTGATGATTTACCGTATAACTATAATTCAATTATAGGTCGGCATGACAAAAAACTATGGTTAAATGCAATTGATGAAGAACTTCAGTCGTTAAATAAAAATAACACATGGGAATTAGTACAATTACCTGCCGGACGAAAACCTATAGACAGTAAATGGGTTTTCAAAATTAAAAGGGACAATGAAGGAAACATCCTGAAATATAAGACTAGATTAGTGGCAAGAGGTTTTCTTCAAAAATATGGAGTTGATTTTAGTGACACATGTGCTCCTGTTGCAAAGCTTACAACTGTGCGAGCTATACTGGCACTCATCAATGAAAATTCATTATGCGCTCATCAAATGGATGTGAAGACTGCATTTTTGAACGGGTACCTAAATGAAGAAAAATTTCATGGTGTTACCAGATGGATTCAAAAATAATGAAGACACAAAAATGGTATGCAAACTAAATAAATCTCTATATGGACTGAAACAGGCAAGTAAGTGCTGGAATGAAAGATTTCATACATATATTACCAAACTAGGTTTCAAGAGATCAGACAATGACTATTGTTTATATTCTCAGCCGGACACTGACAAAGTTTTGAGTTATCTGATTCTATATGTTGATGATATATTAATTATCAGTAAACACTTACACAAAGTAAATAAAATTAAAGATAATCTCATGAAGGAGTTTGAAATGACTGATGGCGATGAATTGAATTTTTTTCTTGGCATTTACATAGAAAGAAACTATGAACTTTAAAAATTGATCAAATACAGTACTTAAAAAATGTATTAAAAAAATTTAATATGGAAGATTGCCATCTAATATCAACTCCAATAGAACACAAATTAAATCTTACTTGTGATAAAAATGATGAAATTTGTGACAAACCATATAAACAATTGATTGGCTGTTTGATGTATGCAATGCTAGGAATAAGACCAGACCTGTGCCATGCTGTTAGTTATTTTAGCAGATATCAATGTCATCCGACTGAACAACATTGGGTGCATCTGAAACGTGTTCTACGTTATATCAAAGGTAGTATTGATCACAAACGTTGTTATAAGAATAATTAATGATTGAAAAAATAATTGAATAATTAATTGAGGTGAAAGTTTTTTATCGTAATGCCTACTGTTTAAAAAAAAATCTACATCATCGTATTTCTCAGAATTATATGATTCTGGCTATGTTAACATCTCTGATTTTTCTTTTACCTTTTTTTCTAATTGTTTCGTTATAATGTGTGTTTCTTTTCTTTTATTTTTCTGTTGTAGAGGTAATGGTTGGGTAACTTGAGTATCAGTGGCTTTGTCGTCTTCATTTTGCTCAGAGTTGGAACTTTCATCGTAATCCATATCATTAATATGTGATGTAAGACTGTTGGAATATAATTAAAAAGTTAGATGTATAATATATTATATAGGTAATAAAAAAAATTGGTAAGTAATTAATTAAAAAGTATACAAGTAACCTACAAACATTATTAATAGTAGCTAGGTGTAGTATTGTAATATTCAAGAGTGGCAAGTTAAATAATTTATCAAGTAAAATAACAAGTTACTAGTTTTTTTATGTTAACGTTCACTACAATGAGTTATTACTATCTTAAAACACATTAAAAATTGTGAAATTTGTACTTTCAATTATGTGAAGGCAATTTTTTTTATATGTTACATAATGTTGACATAAATAAGTTAAACCAAATATGGATAGCTAGAACAGTCTTTGGTTATAAAATCTTATGAATGGTAGTATAAATAAATTAAAATTGCATAATATTACTTACTCTTTCTCTGGTAGAACATCTAAAAATTTTAAATGCGGTGCTAAGTTCCATTTGGTTGATTTTAAAGAAACCCTTGTCATTTTCATCCTTGTTCTCATTTTTTTCCATCTTTTAATTTTAAAATATGTGTCTTATATGTTCTTATATCTTTTTTTGCAGTCTTCCTCTAATATAAAAAAAAAAACTAATTTAAATCTCAGCAGAGCTAGTTTCTAGATGGAAACGTTTTAGTTTTTAGGTAGGACATTAATCATTACACCCTCACACATAATATTATATTGTCTCTGTTTTATAAACAGAGAATAAATAAATACAAATTTACATGTAGTAAATTTGTGTTCAGAAGTCCAGTTTTTTGTTGTTAGCTCTAATATTACAGTGGATTGACCTATTATCAAACCTAAAGGTTAAAACATTGTATGTGTTTTCTTGATCGGTTTTTACAATATTTAAATTTTTAAGTGAGTTACAGGCATTTTTAAATGTTAATACTCTACATACTCATAACCTACTTAAAAATTTAAATGTTGTAATAAACCAATGAGCAAACACAGATTATGTGTTTGGACCTTATAGTTTGATAATAGATCAATTCATTTAAATATTTAAGCTAACCACATAAAATTGGAACTACTAAACGTAAGTTTTTGTTGACAACGTCGTTTTCGGTATTTTAATTGCAAAAATGTAAGAATAAGTTATAAGACGTAGTACAAATGTATAATCATTAATCATTTTAGTCTTTTAAGAATATTATAAAGTTGAATATTTGTTTTATAATTTGTGCAGGTAAGTAGGTACCTGCCAATATTTAAAATCAAAGCATTTTAGTAGGTTATTTATAGGATATTCAATAAAATAATATTTATACAGTTGAAAATAAACTAAATATATTTAAAGAATAATATGTGAATATCCATGGTAAGGAAGCAATTTTAAAAAAAATAGATAGGTACCTATATCAAATTGTGAATACAATATTTTGAAGTACATGAAAAATAGAAGTAGGTAAGAAGCAAATTGAATAATCTTTAGGTATTAACATTTGTAACTCACTGTTTCTGCCAACTAATTCACTTATTTCCTTCCATATTGCCTCTCTAATATATAATAATTTATAATCCTTATTTTGTGGATTATAAATTGACGGATATTTGGCAACGCATTCTACCAATTGTTCATCTTGTTCTTTAGTGAATTTCTTAAGAACATACGACCTTAATCGGATATTCATTTTTTTTAAATATGATATTATATTTAATAGGTGAATAGGAAAACTACGGGGTGAATGCCGAAAAGGAAAAATATGAAAAAATTTTGTTTTGAATTGTTTACGCTGGTACAAAAGTTAACAAATATTTATGATAACACCGGCATTTCGTTTCAAACAACATTTAGGAGATATTGACTAAATCGAATTTGGTATAGCACCACTTTGTTTTCAGTTATCACTGATAAGCTATTATCATAATCATTTTTTTTTTGTAAAATTTAAGTACACGTAAAACTTCATAGGAAAATCATAGGTACTACGGAGGTTGAGAAAAGCAATTGTTGCGATTATTAAAAGTTAATAGACATAATATATTATATTAATAATGATTTGTTCAATCACAATGGAATTCATAATATTTTTCGAATAGAAAATATCATAGATAATAAAAGATAATATATTATCTATGGAAAATATGCTTCAAAGTTAAATACTTCTTAACTGTGTCATTGGGGTGAACAGGAACACTCGAAAATATTAACAAATTTCAATTTATTAAAAATGTCTATTACCTACCTATATAATTGCTATAGACTAAAGTGCATAACAAAAATAATAACAATTATTAAGTTATTTAAAAAAGATATGAAAATAATTAAGTTGTTAAATATACCTGATGTAATAAGTTATTATTTTAATTTGTTTTTAATTAATTATATAGTAACCTGTTACCTATATATTTTAATATAATTTTTTTTTTAAATTAATTATGTAGTTATGTCCTATAATATATATATATATATAACCTTTTTAAAAAAATAAAATGTGTTCCTATCAACCTCCGGTTGATCTGAATAAGAAAAATTGAGAAAATTTTACCTATGTTCCGGTTCACCCCAAAAACGTGAAAATATGAATACGTTTTTGAAAAAAAATATAAAAAAAACTAACAGACCTAAATTAAAAATTTCACATTAAAATAACGAGTCTGTGTGTAGTCTATCCAAAACATATTTCAGAAAAACTCTATCTAAAAAATTGGCATTTTCATAATAAAATAACATCTAAAATCGTTCCTATTCACCCCATTTTACGGCCACCGAGTTATAACAATGAAAAATAATACCTGAACGTCAGTGGTCAATAATTGGTTATGGATGAACCATGAATGAAATGTGTAAAGTTTAATGAACGTGAAACGTTCTTCCAAACACAAAACCACTGGTCGTTCGTCGGGCAAACGCGATCAGCGTGTTTGTCGTCGCTATCGAGGAGTGGCTTAAATTTAGATCGCCGACCGCGACCGCAGTAGGGAAACCAACCATATTTATCACGATATTTAGTTTGAATTATATTGTAAGCAGGCAACTGGCACTGGCAAGTATAGTCGTGCGATCAGTGTGCGCATTATGGTACTACGCCGACAAGTCGTGCGCGATCTACGATAGCTGTTCGCGTTCGCCGACACCGTATTATCCAAAATTACTTTTTTAATAGTATTTTTTTTTTTTATTGAGTAATGACATTATCATTTATTCTGTATTTTGCCCGCGTCTGTGCATTGTCGAAGAAAATGAATTAATTAAATATAGAAATTATTTTGAATTAAATAAATTATTGTTTTAATGGACGAGTTACAGACGTAAATTGATACATAGGTACTATGTAGGTAGCTACTAAGTGTAGGTACTGAGATTGAGTGAGAAGTAAGTAAGTACTCGATACGGAATGGAAGGAGATAAAATGATTAAATTAATTGAGTGCTTACAGTTGCCAATACTTGCCAGTTGCCATTGAACTCTATGTATAATATAATATACGTAATTAGGAGGACGTATCTAATATTAATATATTATCTTCTTATCTTAACATATTATAAAACAAAGTCCCTTTTTCTGTCTGTATACTTGGATCTTTAAAACTACGCAACGAATTTTGATGCTGTTTTTTTTAATTGATAGAGTGATTTAGGAGGAAGGTTTATATGTATACAACATGCATAATATAGTAGAGAAACACTGCCTCTTTTTGTATGTACGAGCATATCTCGAAAAGAACTCTAGTACTCTACTTATTTTAATAAGGTTTTCACTAATAAATCGGTCGAGTCATAGGAGCAATAATTAGTAAAAATTAGTATTTTAAATGTTTACCATTAGTTTCTCTGGCAGATGAGGTAAAAGCATCCATCAATCGTCGCACGCTTATGGTTTCGAATAAAGAAATTATATCTTAAAACAAATATGAGAGTTGAATGTAAATTTGTAGCTATTATATAGATTCACAAAAATTACTTGACCGATTTTGTGAACATTTCGAATTGTTCTTGGAGATATCAGGAATGTTTAAAGAGTAGTTTGAACCACGTTCGATTTATACAAAGTGCTATACCAAAATATCCACCACAAATAAATTGCTCACCTTGGTCGACTTAGTTCGCAAAGCTACCCAAATTTATCTGTGAACTGAGGTACCTAGGTATAGGTACACTTAATAAATAATCTAAATTTTTTGGTGGGCGGGATTGAGTTATAGGTACAACTAAAATTGGATGTTGGTTTATCCGAAGTTAATTGTCTCAAAAAATGACTGGACCGTTTTCAATAAAAAATCATAACAATATATTATTACTTGAAAATTGGAAGGTGTATAGGTACAGCTTGATTTTTCAACTCATATAGGCTGTAGATAGGTAAAGGGTAGCTCACACATGAATTTTTTTAGCAAATGATTTTTTTTGTCAATCTAAATGGTTGCAATTCGTTACATATTATATTAATATTATAATTAAAAGAAATATAGTATATACATTTTTACAAATATATTTATTAAAAATATAAATATTTGGCCTGGACAACGTTGGGCGGGACAGCTAGTTAAACTTTAATATTATATAGTGATTATGTTACTATATTTTAGTTTAATTATTGTAGTTTGCTATGATATTTCAAACCTCCGGCGCTACTTTAGCTCTGATGCATAATCTATTTATTATTTTTTCATTTCTAGGATTTGTTAAATAGGCAATTGGTTCTTCTCGTCATCTATACATTATAATTATCTAGGTAAGTACTATATGTCTATGTTACTTATCATAATATCTAGTCTCTGCTATACTTAAAACAAACCTACAATTTAAAATGTATTATTAATTGAAGTTGTAATAATAAAATTAACCTAATTAATTAATCACGATTTATGAAATAAATTGTATAAAAAATAAAAATAATAAAGTTGAAAGAGAAATTAAAAATTACAAACATTTTTTGAAGTAAACATTTTACTATCTACAATGTTTATTGTATCATAGTAGGCAAAACAACTTTATTTCTTATGTTTAAATATTTATTTCAATGTTGTTTATTACTATTAATTAATATTTATCGTAATTTAAAGTCGTTCGTCATTGTATAAGTTCCTTATTACTCACGTATCCTGAAATAGTGAAATCATAGGTATAATGCCAAGTCTCTGAACTCTGAATGGTTTTTCGGAATCCAGACATTGAATTAGTATTGAACTTATTTACTTGTACATGTATAGTACTATAGTCACACAACAGCTGCTGTCTTTGTTATCGTCTATAGAATACGTTTCACCGGTAGCCTAACTTGTTGGTTACTATGCGCTACACTTATACTGGCTGTCTATTTTGTTGCCTACATTCTAGATAGTAGGCGTTATACTTCCAGTCCGATCGTCCAAAATCGTAATAAATAATTATGAATACGATTATTTGTCGGTAAATATGTAAACGAATTTTCATAGTGTTTGTGTTTAAAATATCTATCCCTGCTTCTATAAAGCTAAGTGAAGTATTATTTTCAATGTTAAACGGTAATTTACGCGAAAAGGTCTCGACATCTGTTTGACTCCGTTTGTATGCAAATATTCTTCAGTTTACAATTTTAGTGCTAAGTCCATCTTGCAGAGTAATGTAAAATTGCATGATAAGTTGAACAAGCTAAACACTGGAAAGTTCCCTGTTGGGTTTTAGGTTAGTGGAGCTCTGAATGACAATGAATCCACGGTCTGTTCTTCGTCTCCTCTGGTGAAATTAAAAGCATCCAACACTATGTAGGTAATTCCAATAATGCTACTACATCTCTGTCTGCTGCTCCAGTGACTGAGTTCGGCGAAGAAGGACTATTGCCTTTTTCTCTTTATTTGTTGATGGCATAAAGATTAATGGTCTAAGAATGTGCCAATTTCTTATGTTTCTTATGTTTCTTCATACTGAATACCATTAGGATCTTATTCTACTACAAGATGATGAGAATGATGTATTAAACAGTCATATTTCATTAATTATGAGAATGCGAACAAGCGTCCATCATTCCTAATAGTGGACTAAATCAATTACTTCTTATTTTACTTCTATATTATGTGTTAATTGTTGTAGTTAATATAACTTTATTTTATGTAAGCTAAATGTGAGATTATTATTATCCAAAATTTGTATTGGGCTTATCCTGTTTCAAATAAATAAATATAGGTATAGTGCATTGGTTAGTGGTTGTTACGCGGATGATTACGTTTTTTAAAAACTCCTTTTAAGATACGCGTGTAAACCACCAATCAAGCATTTTCTCAAGGGTTAGTGTTTAGAGGTCACTTTTCGTAATTCTGTAAAACCCGTTTTTTTTTTAAATGTTATTTGGCCCACGATATTCTCATCGTTAATTGGGTCCTTCGTACACGCGCCGTCACTCAACAAGCCGCATGATCGGAATGTTATAAATTTATAATAACAACGCCCGGGCTTCTCAATTCGGTGTAGTAAACACACAAATAATAAACGGATCCATGACTGACGATTTTAGTGATAATTGGTATTTATCATATCCTTAGCGTGTTATTTTTATCGCATGTGTTACACACTTACACCTACTCCTAAACAACAGCACCCGCAGGGGGGACCCAACTAGTATATTAATAAAAAAAAAATCATAAAACAACATATCCGACATTCTAAAATCAACTATAAGCATCCAGTGGATACATAATATTGTAGTGTTTATATAGGACTATTTTTAGTTCTAAGTGGAGCCAAACGCGTATTAATTTTACAAAGATGTGTGTTTTTTGTCTGTTTTTGTCTGTTATTGTCTTTTAGAATGTAAAAATGCCTCAATATTTAACTTAAATATATTTTCTGGTAGGAAACATTTATTGGTAATTTGGAGCTTTGGAAGGCGAAAGGTAAAATATTCCCAGTTATTTTATTAATAATTAGGATAAATAAAACATTTTTGTTTTTATCTTGGTGACTATTAAGTCGCAATATTTAGTTAGGAAGTATTTTAAAATGTTATTGGTAATTTTACATTTTTGTTAAAGGTAAAACAATTGTTTTTGATCTATAGCTATAATCTATAGATCAAATGTACACCCTAATTCTTTTAGATAATTTTTGTTTGTCAGAATGCCAAATTAATTAAGGCAGATATAGGGTCTAATGTTGTTTATATAAAACTGTATATAATTGTATTGTTTGATTATTAGTTTTTAGATTCTGAGCGAAGCGATGAATGTATTGATTCTACAATGATGTGTGTTTTTTTTTTTATTTTTTTTTTTATTTTTGTGTCTGTCATCACCTTTTAGGACAGTAAAAGTGCTTGGATTTTCTTCAATAGTAACTTTTCTGATAGGAAAGTGAATCTAGTTGGTACTTTGGGGGGTCAAAAGTAAAAATTTCCCAGTAGTTTTCACAAGCGACGTGAAAAACAAAAGAAAAATTAAGGAAAAACGGGAATTTTTACGCAAAATCTGTTTTCGAGAAAATCGATTTTGGTTTATGGTGTAACTCTAAAACAAATGACCGTAGGGACATGAAATTTTGACTGAATGTTTATATTAGCATTTTCTATACACCATAAAATTTACAAAATATTTTGACTCTTTTTGAGCTGTTTACGGCCATTGTCAGTTTTCAATTTTTTTAGTTTTTTTTTCTATAAATATCAATAAAATTTTATCTGTTGAGTAAAAAAGCTTGAAAATTTAATAGAAGGCTCCTAGGTTATTGTTTCAAAGGCAGATGAAAAAAATTAAAAATCCTTAGTCACAGTTTTTATTTATAAGCATTTAAAGTTCAAATTTTGACAAAATACGGAAAAATCACGAAAATTAGCAAATTATTTTGAGTTGAGAATTCATAAAAATTTTTCTTTTTAAATCTAAGATTTGAAAATGTAATATAAGATTACTCATAAGTTTGTCTACCTTTATCAAAAAAAAAAATGTCTAGAAGAAACTTAAATTAAATTTTTATGAGCGTCTGAAATTTATATTTTTACAACATTTGATATTTACTCGATTTCTCATGTAACAATTTTCTTATTTTATTGTAATTAAAAAACGAATGACTGTAGATACTTGAAAATTTCAATGAATGTTCATATTAGCATTTTCTATACACCATAAAATGTTGAAAATATTTTGACTCTTTTTGAGCTGTTTACGGACATTGTGAGTTTTCAATTTTTTTAGTTTTTTTTTCTATAAATATCAATAAATTTTTATTTGTTGGGTAAAAAAGTGAGAAAATTTAATATAAGGCTCCTGATATATCGTTCTAATAGCAGTTGAAAAATATTAAAAATACATAGGCACAATTTTTTTTTATAAGCATTTAAAGTTCAAATTTTGACAACATTTATCAAATTTATAATTTATTAATTATTTTGTGGTTAAAAATGTATAAAATGTTTAACTTTTATGGCTAAGGATTGAAATTTTAAAACAAGGCTCCACGTAAATAGGTTATATATAAATTACTTTATTCACAATAATATCATCAAATATACTTGGTAATATCATAGGCTGACTGACCGTTTTCGCTCAGAATCGTTTTTCTTATACAATGATATTATATCATTGAATTCAAATTTAACACCATCCATTACAGTGACCCACTTGTAACCTACTGTACAGCAGAGCGACATCCACTTATCCACCTTTTTTTTAAATGATATGAAATATGAATGATTATTGAATATGCCATATAATAATATTAACAATTATAAAATTAATAAAAGGAAATTAGAAGAAACACAAAATATGTATAACAATGTATAAAAATGTGCATACAATTACAAGTAAAAACATAACAAGTATAGAATAATATGAACAAAATGTACAAGATAACATTAAATTAAATGATGAAGGCGTCTGCACAAATAAGCGGCTCATTAGCTAAATAATTAGTAGGTGGAGTATGAAATGTAGCAGAGGACTTGAAGGTATTAAGGCTTAAATAATAGTAATGATAGAAGAGTGGGCAAATCAAAGGTACTTTCAACAGTCCGTTAAGAATACCTGCAGCATGCCTACGTCCGGCCAGACACGAGTGAGCCAGTAATGTAGCAACGTGGGTGTAATCGTAAGATGCGCAAGAAATACTGAGAGCATTACTTTCAAACCGAAATAACTTGGTTGGACTCGTTGAACTGGCTTATAAGTTACCTAAAATCACCAGCTAAATAGGAATCTCCTACAACAGCCCCGTATTCGAAGCATGGGTCTGATAAGAGTACAAAATAGCTACTATTAACGGACCGGCTAGAACGAAAGTCTTTAGACCGCCCAAAGACAAAACCCAGTGTTTTGAAGGACTTGCAGCACACGTAATCGATATGGCGACCAGCCGACCAGGGTCAAGGTTAATACTTACCTTAAGACTTATAAATATATTATAATATATTTATTATAATTGTAATATTGTTATTGTATTGATATATATTTTAATATTTATAGTTAATTTAATTAATAATCGATTGTTAAGTATCCAGTATCTGACACATATTACTATAATATTAAAAAAATGTACCTAAATTGTATTATAGTATGAATAAAATACCCGCGCATGCCCGGCACCTCCACCATTCATGTTTTATATAGGTATTGACATATAATATATAATTTTATAATATATGTACCTATTGTACCTACATTATAATCATACAATATAAATACTGTAATGGTGGATCACCATTTTGAACTATTGGCCACAGCCATTTATTAACATGAATTAATAAAATATAGCATTTGGTATCTGATTGATCATATAATTTAAAAAAATAAAATGCTATAAATATATATTTAATATTTTTCCAACAGTATTGTACATCTTAAATATTATATTAATCCTGTACTCATTTTAGCCAGTTTATAATAAATCATTGAGTGAACTATGCGCCGTATAGCAGTTTTGGCTGCAAATAAGTACTGTTCCAAATGAATTAATTAAATTATGTCTGCCGGTTCGATATAATAAACACGAGCTGTGTTTGTAATATTACTATACAATAATATGTAATATTATGCACAATATTAATTCCTAAATATATTTCAAGTAATAAAACTCGTTGTAACACTACACAATCGTCGAGTAGTTTCTATTTTGTATACACATGTTCATTTTATTTAGTGCATTTATTTCAAGTCTTACAACTTATTGTAACTTCCCAATATTTTCGAATACTTGCTTTCAGTTATTCGAGCATTGTTGAACAAAATAAATAATCATGAATGTAATGTGAACAAATTAGAGTATTATTTTTATTTTGCTATAATTGGATGCAAATATATTTTTACCATAAGATTCTGATGAATGATATACTTATAGGTTCAGTAAAATATAAAAGTAAAAATCGGGTAAGTGGGTGACGCTCTGCTGTACAGAAGGTTACAAGTGGGTCACTGTAATGGGTCTTGTTAATTCAAGGATGTAATATCATTGTACAGTATTACAGTGGCAGGTAAAGCAATTTACCGCCTACAATCGGGACATTTGCAGCCTTTTGCAGCCCTTGTTAAAAAAACAAAATAAATAAATAAATAATATATTGTTAATTTATTTATTCTTTATTATTAAATTGTATGCAATACGACTTTTCCTTGATCTACCATCGAGAATAAAACAAAATTAACATTAACAACTTTTTGTCGCCATAATATAAAGTTTTAATTGTAAATAAATAAGCGGTTTCCTGGAAAAATCATGGTTTTAATACATTTTCAATCCTTAGCAATAAAAATTGAACATTTTATAAATGTTAAAACTACTAAATAATTTGTAAATTTTCAATTTGATAAATTTAGTCAAAATCTGAACTTTAAATGCTTATAAAAAAAAATCGTGCCTATGTATTTTTAATATTTTTCAACTGCTGTTGTAAAAATTATATCAGGAGCCTTTAATTGAATTTTCAAGCTTTTTGACCCTACAGTTAAAATTTTATTGGTAATTATAGAAAAAAAACTAAAAAATTGAAAATTGAATATATTTGTAAACAGCTCAAAACGAGTCTAAATATTTTGAAAATTTTTTCAAGTATAAAAAAATGATAAAACAACATTTGGTGTAAATTTCAAGTATCCATACGATTATTCGTTTTTGAATCACAACAAAATTCAGAAAACCGCTCCATGAGAAATCGAGTGAATATCCAATGTTGTAAAAATTTAAACTTGAAACGCTCATAAAAATTTAATTTGACTTTCCGGTTGATATTTTTTTTTTTTTGATAAACGTAGAAAAACTTATGAGGAACTTTGTGTTTAATTTTAGATATAAAAATTAAAATTTTTATGAATTTCTAACTCATAATAATTTCTAATTTTTCCTGATTTTTATGAATTTTGAGAAAACTTTAGATGCTTATAAAAATTACTGTTGATTTTCGATCAACAATGAATTTTCAGTTTTGACCTTCCAAATACACCAACTAGATTCACTTTTCCATCGGGAAAGATACTAAAGTGGAAAACCGAAGCATTATTTCGACTACTTACCGTGTTTACAGACAAAAGATAAGGAAAAAAAGAAAACTAGCCTCATACTAGGCGAGCAAAAACGATTGTTATAAGCAGGTATGTATTTTCCTAATTACATTTAATTGGTACTTGGTTGTCATATTTAGTTAAGAACTGTGGTATATGGATATATGGATATAAATATTAAAATATATAATATAGTTATCTATACTACAAATAATAGGGAACCTACTATCGAAAATATCCATAATGTATTATTTTGTATTTATGAGTGACTGTGTGACGTGTGGGAGCAACTAGGATACGTATTCGGACATTATAGTCTTTAGAGGTACCACCAATCTAATTTAAAAAAAGAAATTATTTGTGCAAACATTTAAACGTAATGCTAACTGGTTATCAGTATAGTCATGAATAGTTTTATTGTTCGTTTTTAATATGACATAATAATATGTTATAATAATAAATTAATAAGTAATCGCGTACTGAGGACTACAACAGTCGATCATGTCGAAAGGAGAAAAATATAGGTTAATTAATATAATACTATGACGGTATTTTGGTGACTTGTCAGTGTGTGACAACCGACGAGTAAATAACCTTAGCGTGTGTGTCTAATCTAAATATTTTATCCACCATATTCATAGTTTATTTTTAATCGTTGAACTTCATCTGTACCCGCAGGCCAGTGGAGTACTAACTATTACTACCGTCCACCTACCTATATTTTATTGTGGAACGAGAGATATTTTTTGAATTATTTCTACAATTATATAACAAGCACATTAATTAATGCATATTAAAGGTACTGCAGTTTTAAAATTACTCAAAAGGACATAAAGCCATGATGTATGATAGTCAAATACAATAATACCACCAAGGTAGTTACATATTATTATAATATAATATCAGTAAGATAATTGGAAGGATTGTAATTTTAAAAACAAATTCTGATTAATTTAACCAGTTTACTATGTTTTAATCGAAGTGATTTTCAATAGGATTTTGTTTTTTCAACTTGCATATTATTATTATTCGCATTGATCGTAAAAACTGAATTTTGTATTATAACCATAAACCTTGTATTAGTAGGTAACTTCTAATATTTGCATGTGTACGTTTTGAGTGTCTACGGTTGTTCGTTTTTGAATTACCACAAAATAAGAAAACCATTCCATGAGATATCGAGTGTCGTAAAAATTTGAACTTCAAACGCTCGTAAAAATGTTATTTGACTTTCCGGTAAACATTTTTTTTTTTGTTAAAAGTAGACAAACTTTTGAGGAATCTTGCATTCAATTTTAAAATCTTAGATAGAAAATACAAATTTGTATGAATTTCTAACTCAAAATGATTTTAATATTTTCAAAATTCTTACTTTCAACACTCATATAAAATTATTGTTGAATTACGCTCAACTTCTATTTTAGTTTTCACTAACAAAAATGTATGAGGAACCTATTGTATTACATTTTAAGTTTTTTGACATATCAAAAATTTAAAAATACTAATGAAATCGAACATTTCATATGTTTATAAATAGCTCAACATGAGTATGAGTCGAACATTATTGAAAATTTTTTTATGTATAGAAAATGCTAATATAAATATTCAGTAAAAATTGCATGCATATAGGTACAGTCATTTTTTTTTTAAATTACACCAAAAACCAAAATCGATTTTGTCTAAAACCCATTTGAAAACTATTGCTAATTAAAAAAAAACCTCCCTATTCACTTACCCACCAGAAAAGATACTGAGGTAGAAAATCGAAGCACGATTTCGACTATTCATCGATAAATATCGTGTACACAAGACACAAAAAATAAAACAACATAAACATCATTGTAAAATCAATACATTCATCGATTTACCAGTCGGTTTATGTTATCCGTTTTGTCCAGTACCAAAATGATTACATTAAGCAGGAATTTCTATAAAATATCAGTCATCAGTAACTACTCATTGTGCAGTACAGTCACAAATGTTGTACTTGGAAATTGGAAAAATTCGCTGCTAACCCCCCTAAAAATAAACCTTAGAATCATCCCTGTATTTCATTTATTACTATTTAAAAAAAAAATCCTCATCTCTTAAGGTGAGTGGGTAGGTGCCCAAAAAAAGAGTTTACCCCAGTGATTTAAAAAAGGTTCGGAGCCACTGCGTACATAAACACACCATGAAAGTATCAAAAGATATTTTGCCTAAAATCTGGGCTGCATCCTGCAGGTGTCTTAGTGCTAATATCTAAAATAGGTACCTACCTATATATTATCACGTCCAAAAAACGTAAGAATATAATCAATATACGTAATAATGTGAATCCATAGATCAGCTGGGTTGGTCTGCCAGTACCTATACATAGGTATGTTGGATACATATTGTACCTTGTGTTATTTTTAGTTAGAAAGTAAAAGATACATATTTTTCAATATTTATTTCTCGGTTATAATAATGGAATGAATAAAATTAATTATATTTTATGTTATTAATAATAAAGTTATATTACTTTGGTCTTATAATTATTAATTATTCAACAAAAAACTTTTTATTAATTATAACACCCAGCCTTAATTCTTCAGATCCTGTTTTTCATCGCTGCAGGATTTGCACTTTCGCCCCCTTTTTTTTAACCGAAGACGACGGGGGGCATTAGTTTTCCTATTGCTTCCCTGAAATCTTCACCTAGACTAGTGGTTCTAAATCAATGGTACGCGAAAATCTCATAAATGGTACAATTTAAATTATGTATTAAGATTTAAGATATTACGTTTTGCGACACGCGTACGATAATAACTTAGCCCAGTTATAGCACTACCAAAGGTGTGAAGCCCGTATATATTTATTTTATACCTATGAAGATCAGGATTTTCTTTCAAGTGGTTGGCTATGCGAACGTTTTAAAAATGTGTAGGTTGTACTGGGATAGAAGAAGGCTGAGAACCGCTTACCTGTATGATAAATATTGTCAGATAAAATATTCAAAACGTATGTTGAATAATCATGTTTTTATTAATATGATAATATTTAAAAATATTAAATATCCTGTTTAGGTTCTGCAATCATTGGATGACCGTATTTGATAAATAAATAAAAATGAAATAAAATTTAGTTATTCATAATAATTAGGTAGGTATATAATATTCAAATTATGTAATAATTGTAATAGCTAATAATTTGTTAGTAATAAAGTAACTGTCTGTATAACATAGTATGATCATTATCATCACATCATTAATATTAAACATTTTTATTTGTATACACAAATATCTAAGGCGGGTTTGTATAAAAACTATATTATAATATATTGTCATTCATGCATTTATTAATGCAATGGCGCCTAAGGTAGCTATATTTCACCAACTGGTTCAATTTATAAAACCATAAACACACAACTAGTACATTTCAATAAATACCATAATATATTCCATATTATAACTCATAATAGTTATTATTATCAACAGTAAAGTTAATTATTCCAACCCATGATTTTTCTATTGAACCGAATGAATGTTCGGCGCCTCTGCAGTGATTGTTTTGTATACTTCATTGGAACGAAATATATTTGCCTTAAACATAATATTATACTTATCGTACTACCTATAATATGATCAATATAATAATAAATACAGCCACCTAACCACCTTACCTAATCTGGTAAACCTAAAACCCAATAGTGTATTGTATTCCGCGTATCGAAACGTTTTATTCCGTTGGCACCTCGCACACAGCCTTGCAACAGTGCAGTAGTGTCCACGTCAATACAAAAAAAGTGTAAGTGGATGTCGCTCTGCTGTACAGTAGGTTTTAAGTGGGTCGATGTATAATGGATTGTATTAAACTTGAATTCAATGATATAATATCATTGTTTAAGAAAAACGGTTCTGAGTGGAGACGATTTGTCAGTCTGTATGTTTATATTGTTGTAATTTATTATAGCCTGTAAGTTGAATTAATATTATAATATTTTTATTATTTTTATTCGTTGCTATGGCAATAAGCAAAGCGTTAGAAATTAAAATCCCATTTTTAGCGGTTTTTCGTAATTTATCGGTAGTTTTCCCGTGGCATTAAATAACTATTGAGGAAATCGAAAAATCACCTCTCCAAAGTACCATCTTGATCCAATTTGCCAAAAGATAAGATACTGTATATTATGTTAAAATCAAAGCAGTCCTTCTGGTAGAAATTTTTTATACAAGATAAAAAAATATACACCATTGTAAAACCTCTAGCTTCTTCGCTCCGCTCATAATCTAAAAATAACAGGTGCATCTGAAAATATATAATATTATTATCATCGTAAAGCGTATGGGCCTACCCTATACAGATTTCGTACACCCGTCTCCACAGTAGTTATTGCGGTGCACCTCCGCTGTGGAGGGACAAAAGAAAACGCGATTGTATTAAAATATCATATTATAATTATAATAACAACAATAATAATAATAATAATAATAATAATAATAATGTGCCTGCCTACCGTGCAGGCGCCAAGGCGTATTGCGCCTAATTGAGATACCTTTGACGGCGTGTGGAGGGAAAAGAGTCGCGCCATAGCGTGCGGCGTTAGTGTCGCACGCGTCGGGGAAAACCTCTTTAGAAGAGGTACCACGTACACGCGTGCGGAAAGCAGTTGTAAGCAGTTGGCTGACCGACAGCGACGGGGACGTTTGTCGTGCGGTGTAGTCATGCCCGTCCGGTGCTGAACGATCGATGTGCGGTCCACGTGGGTTTTTGCGTAAATTAAAAACGACGATGTCGACATTAATTATTTTCCGTCCGATGGCGGACGTTCACGCCATATTGTTTTGATCGCAAAAAAAAAAAAAATAATAACAATAAAAACGGAAAACAGTTATCGCATTTTTAATATAAAAAAAAAAACAACAACAGAACGATATTACTCTCGTTTGAATTTGATCGAGTTTTAATTCTATCAGAAAGTTTTCTTACATCGTGATATTAACTTCCTACCGAATATTTTGTCGACCGTTGATTAAATTTCGTTAAAACCAACGATGTAGTATTATTATAGTCCACTCACTGACGTTTATAAATATTTTATTGCTATACTATTATATTATCTTATTACGCAATTAAAACTGAGTTATTTAGTGAAGAATTTAATTTTAAAATTATTTAAATTCAATAAAACGGTTATTAGCAGCATCATTCGAATACAATTATGCGGATGTACTGCCAATGGCATATCCTCTAGCAGTCGATGAAATAGCTGGCTAATATAATGACGACGACCTAAATTTTTATTTACGACTATAATAGATGAAAACTACTTTGAATTATTCATTCTGAGGCACTGCTATACTACATAGGTAAGGAAAAAATTATGGACATAATTAAATATATAACATTATAATTATATTATTAAAAATTACGTGGACATGTTTTACGTTATTTTTCTCACGTTCGTCTGTTGTAGATTAATTTGTGGTTGTAAGCCTTACGAATTGTACCTACAACCATTATGTCTTAAATGCTTATAAATACTGGTATCGTGTTTTAGAAATAAGCAATAATGTAGACTAGAATTTATTAGAATTGTATAGTAATCAACCATAATTTGGAACCTAATTTTACCAAATTCATTATTTTAGTATTTTATTCGATTCAGTATTATTTTATTTGAGTTGCTAAATTTATCTCAAAAATGTGTTATACTACTTTTACTAAGCATCCTATTTGTGTTATATCTCTAAACTGTATTTTTACAAAAGCTGATTTATTCATTAACTAAAATTAAATAATACTTAACTTGACGTTAGGGCCTCAAATTAGCTAATATCAAGTTAGTAATAGCTCATTAGAATAAAGTTTAATACATAGATGTTAATACATTTTTCCATCCATCTTGTGTAGGTATTATACACTTAAATTTTAATGTAAGAATATTGATTACATACAATTCAAATGATACCTACTCCACATGAAACATTTCCAATATTTTTAATTAGGTAGTTAGGTACCTACCTTAAAAAGCGTTTCATTGATCAACCATTTAATTTAAAATTAAACATCTCATTCTTAACAAATAAAACTAAGACAAATGTATAAAATGTTTGAAAACAAAATATTTAAAAAAAAAAAAATCAAAACCCCGAAAATAAACAGGAACATTATTGCCAAAATGTTTTAAACTTTTTTAAATGGAGGTATTTCAAGTATTTTTGAAATTAAAAACATTTATAATAATTATAACATAATATACAGAGATTCCAAACGCTGGCTTAGTATGCACTTGTTTATATTTTTACTATTTTTTGCTCGAAATGGTTGACATTCATTTATCATGCCAACAGTGCAAACGAACTTATAAAATGTAAATCAAAAAACGCGCGTGTAACACGCTGCGTACTATTATACGCGTGGCTCTAAAATGGACCTTAGGACCTATTTTAGAAAAGGTTTCATTGTTGTAAATATGTTGGTTATGTATATTTTAACTTTAAATCTTAATTCCGGGTGAATCAAGTTGTTTTATTTTTATTCACAATTTATATTAAAAGCTCTTTCAACTTCGTAACACGACATAAGCATTACCACTATACTAGTATTGTACTACCGTATATACGTATACTACATATACCTATTACAGTATATTTACTGAGAGTAGAATACACATGGTACCTAATCGTTTTCTTGAATGTGGTGATTTATTATTAATTGAGATGAGTGCTTACCATCAATGTTTCAGTATGATTCGGTTTTTTTTTTCTATAGATATTTAACGTGATGTTAGGCCAATTGAACTATATATTTAGCCATATAGGTACTCCTAAAGTAACGAAAACCGTTAGTTAATATGTATTTTTAAAACCATTGTGGAGTATTCATTTTTTAGATTTTTTATTTCTGACTTTAAATACTTTAAAGGTGGTAGTCGGTAAGTATATTATTTTATTACAAATTGGTTCCTATTTGAATATAATAAAACTTACGGTTATTTTTGATTATTTAGTGGATTATTATGACTTATGCGTAGTCTTTTTATTTAAATTTCCGTCAATTTGCTTTTAAATTATTTAAAACGTGTAATTTAAGGTAGGTAGGTACTAAAAGTTGTAATATTCATCCGAGTTTAATAATCATAATATAATGTTCTAATTATGTTGATACATTTCAACTACTTATGAAATATATACATATGCAACTGAAATGTTTTAAAGTTAAATTTGTCCATAGAGTTCATCTGCGTTGATCAACTTCATTATTTAAACAGTGGGTACAACCTTTATTTGCCGACACTGAAACTCAGCTAAAAAGTTTTCATATGTAAAGCTCCTGATGTTTTGTTTCCATTTTTAAAATGCGTTTGAAGCTTACATTGACAGTTTTTTAATTTTTGTTGATATAGCTTAACATAAAAAAATTATCATGTTATAAATAAATAACTGTTTGGTTACTAGTAAAAATTTGAACAACACTTAGTTTTTAAAACTTTGAGACATAGAACTAGTTTTAACCATGACGTTATTTAGAATGTTAAGTATATAAAACACTAACTATAACTGAATTATAAGGGATTAATTTCACTATATGAATAAAATTTAAAATAAACCACATTAAATTCAGAACTGGTTTTCCGATATTTGTATTAAAATCTGGAACTTAATTTTATTGTTAATGTGGGTATATATTGTATAACTTGTTTGTTAGAATTTATTTGTAAATTAAAAGTAGTTTATAGACAATTTTAAAACGTCAATCGAGCATGACATTTCTTTTTGTGGCCAATCTATAAAAATAATACCTTTATAAAATATTTTATAACATTAAAGTAACCATAAATTATATGATGCTGAATAGTTGGCAGACGGCCAGACGATATTGTTGTTTTGATGGTTGAAGTAGTCTGTGTGCGAAAAAAAACTTGTTTTACCAGAATGAATATATTAGAATTCCTTTAACTTAAGAGTATTTCAACTAGTAAAGAAATGTCGTTTAGATAATAATAAAAATAAAATAAATTTGATCGTTTTGTTTACTTTTGACAGACTGTGATCATCATTAAGAATCGACTAATAAATAAATTTTGGTTTAGGTACAAGTGTTTATGTCAACGACAAACAACTAAAATTATAATTGATTATAAAAATATTTTTTATTAAATTTACTATAGGTACCTAGTCATAGTTGTAATATAATATTCAGTCAATTTAACGTATTTGCACTTCTTTCTGCAGGGTTGATTATACAAATCAATTTGTTGTACAAAAGACATTATGGACTAAGATACAAAACATGTTTAGACAAGCAAATGTTTTAACATTTAGATTGGATGTTTGATTTAAAATTTTTAGATTTTTTTATTTCTGAATGATTGTTTTATTTTCTATAACACCCATAAAATGTTTAAGGATATTTCTTCCAGTAAACTATGTTTAACAATACGCTAATAAACTAGGATGTATTGGACCTTTCGTTATAATTTACAGAAATTAAGTAATTACAATTACAGAAATGAAATTGCAATTTTTGTTGTTTTTTTTAATAAGGTTATTTAAATAAATTAGATACCTAATTAAATAAACGACTCATTTTTTAACAACATTGGGGCTGTCTTAGGTCATATTTCGAAGTTCTTAGTGTATATTGCATGCATGCAAGTCTGAGCGCTTTATATCTGAAAATACTGTATATATATTATAATTTGTTTTATTTAGTAAAAACTTTAACTTTAATACACGTCAAAGTGAGTACTGAATTAATAAGTAATAACTCTGCAAATTATAGAAATATTATTACCTATATTAAATAAACGAAATTACAGGGTTACTCAAATTTAAGGGCACAACCAATTTGTTTACTAAACTTAAATAGTAAAGGAAATTGTTTTATGTTGAATTTTTAAAATATAGGTCAGTCTATTAAATAATTTAATTCTAAAATGTTATTTTTCAGTAGATCAAGGAATCACTATGAAAATATAAATATTAAATCTCTTTCGCATAAATCGAATGTACATTATACAGCTATAGTTTTTAAATCAATTTCACGGTCGTTAAATAATAATAATTCAGTATTATACTCGTAATTTAATTATTCGTTGCGGACAAGCAATTTAAACCTAAGGGTTGTAAAATATATTTGTTTAAATTTATCAAAATATAATATCTTCCGAAAATACATTTGGTTACCATAAATGAAATGTTCAATGAGTATAAAAACAAAAAAAGTTGTGAATTATATTGATACGTTTTTGAAACATGTAATTAAAAATATATACTGTTAATAGAAATACCTATTTTTTTGTTATAAAAAGCGTTGACATGGAGTAAGGGTAGGTAGACAGGTTTTTTTAGAAAAAAACATTTTACAAAATACTTAAAATTAAAAAGTTTGGATAATTAGGTTTCATAGAAAATTATAATGGAATAAGTAAATAATTAATACACCTAATTGAATATACTGCATCAAAGAAAGGAATAGAAATTAATTTTGTTCAACAAATGTGGGTGGAACGGGGATTTTTGACATTCAAATGAAATCACACCCGATTTTTGGATAAGAACCATAAATTACGATGTGAATATCATATACAATATATAACAAATATTGAGTAGGTAGGTAATAAGGATTTTTTCGGAGGTTTCATAGAATATTTGAATAGGTATTGAAATAATTGACATAACGCGCATTTACGGTAGGTACAAACAACCCTGCACTGTGTTGACTACCATTTTACCTATACCAACATGTCGGTCGTATTATTTGAAATATATAAGAGCAAAAGTAAAAGGAGCAGAGATATTGTAACTCAACTCTTTTTCTACATGCCGCCGACACCCATATAGTCGTTTATAATATTATTGTAAATATATGAAGGACAGATGTGCTTTTACAGCGTGATTGATGTGCTCATCGACATTATCCTAACGATCGTTATCGACGTTATCGTTATTCCTATTGGCTATTATCTATTTCGTGTGCGGTGCGTATACATACCCGCGTCTATTGTTGTTCTTTGTTTACATGTACACTGGAATAATGTATTTTGTGTATTATATATATATAATATAATATTATGGTACATACACATATAATAATATTATTACTATCATCATTATTATTATTATTATTATTATATCTTTACATCTGCATAATTGATTTAGTTGTTGTCTGTAACGCGTTTATATTGTTTTTAAATGTGTTGATGATAGTCGCGCTAAAGGGTTGGTCGTGTGGACTCAGCCACTATACACGATTTTCTCTGCTATTAATGACGTTACATTATTATAATAATCACTGTCGGTCTCCAACACACAAATATTTATATATATTATATATGTACAGTGTATACACACCACTATATGTTTTATATACGCAACGCACATTATATTATATATACATAAAAGCACACAGTGGGCACAGTACCTACTTGACATCCGAATGCGTGTGCGCGCATACGAGTATATTATTTGTGCGAGTGCTTATGTGTTTGTACCTTTACTATATATTCCAGTACATTTAGTATTATATTATAGTAGCGGCGACTCGCGCCACGTTTTAAATGCAATAATTGTTTATAGGTGTGTATTAATGTGTACTGTGTGTGTGTGCGTGTGTGTGTGTGTGCGGGCGCGTACTTACCACTCACTTTAGAAAACCTCAGAGGGCCCCGCAGCATTGGAGTCTTTAAAGAAGGAAAAAAATCCTTATTGCTGCAACATATAGCTCTTTAAAACCCATCATCATTTTACCCTTTTTCTCCTGGTCGATATAAAGCCATATATGGCCACTCTTTAATCGAGTATCCGACAGCCAGCCAGCCTTATTATTATTATTATTATTATTATTATTACTCTGTGGTATTACACCACTATAGTATAGTTGCAGTAGTAGGTATTATAGTAGCACTGTAGTTTCAGTAGTTAGTAGTTGTAGGTATCGCAGTAGACAGTAGTAATAGTGGCAGCACTAGGGCCAGCATAATTGCTTATATTATCGGTAATAATTGTAGGTTATACCTCTCGGATTTACACCGGTGAATATTAACGCGTACCTAAATTTTACTCGTATGGCAAATAAAAAAAACCCCGTACCTACACGACTACAATACAGGCCAATATGTCACGTATTTTTTTTCATTCATTAATTTGAGTGATGTACGAGTCATTTCGAGATTCATTCGCGTTTATTATTGGAATCACGACGAACACAAACTAGATTTTATCACCTGCTGGGAAACAGTTTTTGAGCCCGGTAGGTATTCAAAACAAGCAGAGACCCTTTTTAAGCCCGGTACCGGAGTTATTGAATCTGTGTTGACTCCCGAATTTGTTTAGATAAATATTATTCAATTTCACATTTTCTGATTTTTAACCTTTTTCATAACATATATGGCCAATTCAACTAGGTATAATATTATACCTTATACATTTTCATATTATATATATTTTAACGAATTTGACTGACGTTATTATATACTAACTACTACATACGTGCATATAA
The DNA here is from genome assembly GCF_019925205.1 of Metopolophium dirhodum. NCBI lineage: Eukaryota > Metazoa > Arthropoda > Insecta > Hemiptera > Aphididae > Metopolophium > Metopolophium dirhodum. The sequence goes on from NC_083560.1 coordinate 121,029,999, forward strand.
TAATAATACATTTATTAAAAACGCTGAGCCGGTACTAAAAGATCTTGATTAGGCAGTTAATTAATTGTTTTATCCCGTTGAACACTAGACCGCATATTGATTTAAAATTATGGAATAAAATATATTTAATTACATTTTGAATAGTAACATCAATATTTTTATTACGATTTGATTATATTAGTTTTTTTTCTTACAACCTCAAAACTTATTTTTATTATTTTCTCAAATAATAAAATAATCAAGATAAAATAAATGTAAATGTATATTTATTATTACTTTTAAAAGTATTTACTGATATTAAAATGTTAGGTACACTCTAAAACCAATAACTGTTGGATTAGGTTTAGAATCGAAAAAATGATATTTACTTTTCTATAGAGTATAGAGTATAATTCATAATATATTGGATAGTGTGGGACAGCGGTGGATACGATGACGAAGCGATCGTCTAGCCGCTTGGGTAGTTTTTTTTACATAATTCTTATATTGTATAATTATTGTTTTTATGGTTTTAATATTACTACTATAAGCTAAACATATAGGTATTTTCCTATTTTCCACCACATAGGTAATGCAAATCTCTTGTAATTCTTTCTGAATTTCTGGATTCACTAATGGTTTGGAGCAAGTAGGTAGTGTTAACATATTCCGTCCCGCAGTCCAGCGAAACCACAAAAAACAATTTAGGTGCTACTATTTTTGGGTAGTATACAAGTTTGAACTCTTTGTTGTCTCATTGTGTTTTTTTTTGAAATTAGACTTCCAAATTTTGACGAACTTGTACATAAACATGTCTAACATTTACCAATCAACTACGCGTATACATACAACAATTATGATACAAATTATAAAGGCTTAACCATTTCCGAGTAAACGTTAAAATGAAACATTAAAATTAGGTTTCAAAATCTTTGTCGTGTTTTTGGATCTGATCGCGTGTCACAGAATTATAAAATTATTCGTCTATTTACGTGTGAGTTCATGCGCGTCCTGCCACCTTTATGGCATTGTTGAATAATATGCAGTTGACATATTATGCGTGTGAGTACGAGTGTTGCAGTGGTAAAAAGGGAATAGGAGACACTGTAATGATAATTATTTACTTCGCCCGTACACGTTTTTTTTTTTTTGATATTGCCTATGTTTAACTCCTCACAAGTATAAATCACGTCTTGACCTGTGTAATCACCCATAAAATACTAAACAGTTAATATATTATTATTATCCAACATGTAACGTTTTTTTTTTATTAAAAGTTTTTATTTACAATCTATATATTATATAAATAATTACAATAATCAAACTTGATAGTTGAAGAAAAAAAAATTACAAGAGGGACGCCATTAGAGGAAATATCCAGTGATATTACTCAGCAGTATGTACAAAAGTTGTAATAAAATTGTCTAGTACTCTAGTCTGAGTTCAAGACTTAATAATATATTTTTATTTTTAATAATTTATTTTTATTACATAAATTAGGTGTAAATAACAGTTAGGTTATGTTACGTTTTAAGTCATTTTTATTTTTACCATTTCATACGGCGTAATATTGGTGAAACAAATTGGGGGTAACACAATGCACTATATTATTTATATAATATTTTTATGATTTTTGTTTTCAATATGCATATTATGACGTTTCGTTTAAGTCATCAACAATTTATATCCAGTACCGCGCGGGTAAAATATTTGATACACCTACCCACATAATATTTAAATTCTAAGTAGGTATAAGAGCTGCGTGCGTCTGAAACCTTAAGATATCACTATATCAGCATATCGTGTCTCCATCAAAACGATAATATTATGTTGCAGACAATGTCATTGGGTTCCATCGTCCTATTAACTGTAGTTTGGTTAGCAATGTCCATGGTATTGACCTGCGAATCGCTCCGTAACAGCGGCAGTCACCGGGGCCGTCATAAATACAAGCGAAGACAATTATATTCCGGAGGAAATATCGGCGACGTGCGCCTCCACCGAGACGACTTGCCACTGCAACATGATCCGTCATTGTTACTGATGGACGACGATAACGAAGCAGCGACTGATGACGCTACGTTTGAGTTGGACAAACCACGTGAGTGTATATTTTATTATTCATATTATTATAAGCGTACAAAAAAAAAAAAAAAGATTTTATTATTAAGATTCGTGTCATTTATAATACGCGGTTAACGGTATAATTTAGATATTTCGGTTTTTTTTTAAAACATTTTAAATTTTAAGTGGAGCGACGACGAATGTATTGGTTTCATAACGATCAGTGTATTTTATTATTATTTATAATATGTCTGTCATCGCGTTTTGAAAATATTAAAAAATGCTTCAATCTTAAACTTTGCGGACAGTGTCTGGTTACAAATTGCAGGTTGTTGGTAGTTGGTTCATTGAAGGTTAGGTTAGGTTATCAAAAATAGAAAATTCACATGACTTTTGGAGTAAACTTTTACTAATGAGGAAAAGAACTTAAACAAATTACGGAAAAAACGGGAATGTTTAGAATCAATTTTGTTTTTGTCTTAATTCAAAGAAACGAATACCGGTAGATACTTGAAACTTTACTTGAAACTTTTACTAAATACGTTATAAGCATTTTCTAGGTATAATACAATATTTAAAACGTTTTGGCTCTATTTGAGTATTTATAGAATATAGACATTTTAAATTGTCAACTGTTAATGCCACGTCTGTTGATTAATATATATTTGTTCATAAGTAATAAGTATAGCTATATTATTATACTGTTTAGTTTAATAATTTAAGAGTGACTTTACTTCAAACTTTCACTAAATACATTATAAGCATTTTCTAGGTATAATAATACAATATTAAAAAAGCGGGGAAGTAAGTAACGCTCTGTTGTACCTACATTAGGTGTCTAGAGAGTCACTGTAATGAATATGTTAAATTTGAATTCAATGATACAAAACCATTGTATACGAAAAAAGATTCTGAATGACGACGGTCTGTCAGCTTATATATTACAAAGTATGTTTTATGATATGATTGTGATTGAAGTAATTTATTTTACTATTAGGCTTTAGTACTACTATTAATGGCTAGTTGTATGGCTCAGTTAGTTAAATTCATTTTTGACAAAAAAATTGCATTTGCAAATGTCATAGTGTGTATAAAATATCATAATATATTGTGAAAGTTCCAAATACCCGCAAATAATATTTTTAAATTACAACGAAATAACTAAAATCGTTATTCTTCGTTTAAATATGTAATTTCGTCCAAATTTGAACATTTTAAATGTCTGTAAAAAATAACCGCGTATATAAATTTTTAGATTTTTTTGTTACAGTAAGAACTACCTACTTATGAGAATACATAATTAGTTAATAAATTGTAATACATTTTTAAATTTTAGATGCACATAAACCATTTTTATGAATTTCTAACTCAAAATATTTTGCTTATTTTTGTGATTTTGATGAATTTTGTCAAAATTATAACTTAAGACGATCATAATAAATTACTGTTGACTTATCCTTAACTTATTTTTATTTATTTCCACTAACAACAATTTATAAGGAACCTTGTATTAAATTTTCAAGATTTTTTACTGAGCGAAACATTTTTTATCGACAATAATTAAAAGAATTAATAAAAATTGAAATTTTCTTATGCCTATAAATAGCTCAAAAATATTCGATATATTTTGAAAATTTTTGCTTATAGAAAATGCTAATATGTACATTCAGTGAACTTTTCATGTATCTATACGGTTATTTTTTTAGAGTTACACCAAAAACAAAATTAATTTTTTCGAAAATTGTATTATGTAAAAATTTTAATTTTTCCTTGATTTTGTGCTTGTTTTTCTTGACGATTTTGAAAAGTGCTGCTAATTTTTTACTTATTACCCCTCACAATACCAAGTACAATCATTTTCCTACCAGAAAAAATGATGAAGTAGAAAATCAAACATTTCTACGGCCCCAAAAGGTGATGACAGACAAAAAAACATTCATCATTGTAAAATGAATACATTCATCGCTTCGTTCAGAATCTAAAATGATGTGTGTTTTTTAGTATTTATAGACATTTGAAATTGTCAACTGTTAATGCCATGTCTCCTGGCTTATATATATTATTACATATGTATAAGTCTGTATAGCTATATTATTCTGTTTATATTAATAATTGAAAAATCTATTATATAATCCTACTATTATAGTTCAAGATGGTTATTTATCTTTAGGTACAGTTAATATTTTTAACAGAAAAAAATGTATTTTTTTCAGTGTAAGTACCTATTTATTATAATGGCTATATATTATACTCCTCGATTGATGTTAAAATAATTTAAAGTAGTTTTAGGTTCTGAGAGAAATGAAGGAAATGTTAAAAAAAAATTGAATAAAAAAGTCACACAAATGTTTTGTTGATTATTCATTGTTATAGTAACATTATGAACGACGACAAAAAAATCATGACATATTGACATATTATACTTAGTATAGTATATTTACATATTATTTATTTTATCTATTCGACAGTTATATCATGGATGCCGAGTGCCAACGTGCAGTTATACATATTTTTACCTTGAATTGCGTATAATTTAGGTATGATTGATATGGACTTGGGTCTAAAATGTTCATACCTCCTGGTGTCTCGAAAATGTTCATCAGGTTTTTGATAAGTCCAAGAAATATAATTTGATAATCATGAAGCATAATTTGTCATTTATTTTAAAATTTCCTTTCTGTGATTTTGCCGCTGTCGTCATACCTATTTGTTTAATTGTGAGATTTTGTGTATTTAATATTATTTAAAATATTAAAGAACTAAACAAAGGATGATTTATTTAACAAATTATATTTAATTTAAACTTAATTATTATTAAGAGTTTAAAAAAATGAGTTGAGCTAAACTGTTATTTAGTAGGTAGGACTACAGGTTTTAAGTGTTTGTTTATTTATTTTTTATTATTATATCACCTCTAAAAAAAACTCAGGACCAAGGATTGTAATGGGACCAATCGATTTCACCAATACTGATACATACTATTAATTTCTTAATTTTATTGAAACCTAATTTTTTATATTTTTAAGCAGTATATTAAATGCTTTTAGATTCGGAGCGGAACGATAAATGTATTGATTTTATAATGATGTTTTTTTCATAAAAAAAAATTTTGTTGTGTTTTTTGCCTTTTGGAGCAGTAAAAATTCTTCAATCTTAATTCTACTACAATATAATCGTTGGTAGTAAAGTAGAATATCTAGTTTTTTATATTTATATTTTATTTTACGCAATGAAATTTTCAAAATATTTACATTGATTTTAAGCTATTTGCTAATGCCTATTTATAATGTATTAATAATCTATTCACACCGATCTTCTGTAAGTTGGTTATAATTCAAAACTAAAATGTTTTTAGCAATAATATACTATGATGTAAACAATAATTATATGGGTACTGTTATAATAATTATTAATATAAAAGAGGTGGTTATATGGCCAAAAATTAATTCAACCAATTGTATTAAGTACTAAAAATAATAAAATATTTTACTACATAAAAGCAATATGAATGTATAAAAAATGAATATACTTTATAATAAAGCCGACGACCCGTCTCCGCTCATTATCGTTTTTCCTATATGCAATGATTTATCATTGAATTCAAATTTCACACATACATAATATTACAGTGACCTACTCAATAACGAGGTACCTACACTCGACTCCTGCTGTACAGAAGAGTGGTTTCCTACTTGACCACTTTTTTTTTTAAATTTAAATATAGCAACAAAAAAACTTGATTATTTCAATGAAGAACACTATGAACACTATTATAATACATCGGTATAGGCATAATATTATGGCCTAATGGTGCGTAAACTATAATACATTCCCGCAGTCTCTGTATGACTCCCAGGACTTCCTACACGTGTCCACGAATTTCTGTCGCATTTTTTTTTGCCCATATCTAATAGGTTACGTACTTTCATAGTAAGAGTGAAATGTTGAAATGTTAGTTTTAAAGAAGTTCTAAGAAAAAACCATCGAGTTTTTGAGTTAACAAACTACAATTTTGGAGAATAAAATAAAGCGTTGTACATTGTTCGAAAAAAGGTCGACTCCATAATGGAGAATCTTAGGCAGATATTGTGTTTCATATTTTAAATTTGTTGTGATAATGAATGTCAAGCAATAATTTGAAAAACGATTGCGATCAGAGCCCGGTTAAAAGTGAAAATCACGCTTTTACTTATTTAATTGTCTTAATTTAATTGTAGTTTTTCTTTGAGTGTATGAAAATAACTGAGCATATCGAATTACGATCTGTTCAAAGTCCCACCCGAAATTGATTATAAACTGACAGATGATTTTACTTAAAACTGTTGGAGCATTTTCCCTACCAGAAAATGTGTTGACAGAAGAAAACGTAAAAAACACCTTGATTGACTTCCGTTTTAATGTTCAGTCTTGACGTGATCTCAAATGCATACCTAATTATAGACGTGATATTTTTAATTGGAGATATTTTTTACTAAAAATATTTTTATATATTATTTTGCCAGGTTTCCGTTGCTTCATCACAATTCATCACATAATAATTTATTAATAATTATACGTAATTGTTGCGTAACATATTCATAGAAAATAATATTTTTCAAAGTTATTCACTAAGTGTATAAACTAGATTTAAAATGAATTCTTTTTTATTTAATAATCCAAAGTGTTTTTAATTTATTTTATTTTATTTAAAAGAGATTTGATCAGATAATTTTGATTTTACTCCTACAATACAATTTTTTTTTCAAAATTATATATTTTCTATAAATTGTAAATTAATTCTTCGTTAATAAGACGGAAACAACGTATTATACGGGTATGACGTCCTCGTAATGATTTCAGACATTTTATCCTTAATATTATATTTTTTTCCCATGCAACGCTAGGTAATAAAATAAAATTATCAACCATGGTTTATAATAATAAGTTTTTGTTATCAAAACATGACTTATACGTCCTAACAAATTATACGAATACTGGTCATTATACGTAGGTAAAATTATATACTTAAGTACTATACTAATTGGTGTATGTAGTAGGAACATACCTATTATATTAGGTATATACGAACAACAAACACGAACTACGATGTAGTATCTACCATTTAGCATGACGTTTATAGAGAATTACAACACGTCAATATAATATAATTCTTGTCCTATTGGCTATTATATGGGCTATAACCATTATTTTTTCGATATCTAAAAAAAATAAACAATGTTAGGTTAAATTAACTATGTTTTTAATAAAACGTAATCTGGATAATGTGAGTTTAACTGAACGATTTTCATTTTTGATTTTATAACTAATATATAATATTATGTTTACCAAATTATTATTGCAAAACTAGGCAAGTTTCCATAGACCGCGGTACTGCATGGAAATTATAATTTCGCAAAGAAGGAACGTTATTTATGTATTCATTAATTTAGTTTTTCATTGATATTGAGTATACTGGTTTCTTTTTGAAAAAAAAATGAATTAGGTATAATGCATATAATATATAGGTGCTCTTCTTTGGCTACTGCGTTCAGTTTATTATTTTGCTGTTTTCCTCAGCCACAGATAACAAAAATACCCATACGTTGAAATGGAGGACGAAAAATATTTTAATTAAATAATATTTTAATGATAGAAGATGGGTACTAAATAATAAATAGTTTGAATCACTTAAATTACAACTCTAATTTATATTTATTGTTTATTACATAATTATTGTTTTTAATTTATATTTTAAAGAAGGAGTAATATCTACCTACAAAATAACCTAACCATAAAAAATTAAATGTATAGAGACTATATTTAGAGGTTATAGACACTGTATAGAAAGCTTTTATAATACCTACATGTTTTTGTCTTATACATTTTAGGTCCCTGATAATAAAAATAAATGTATTCCTGTTCAATATTACATATACATGCAAATAAAATGCAAATCCATGATACATCTATAATATACAATACGTATTTTAAAAACTCCTAATATTTTCCTCACATTTCCGGACTTTAAATTGTTTGTATAATACAAAAAAATAACGTTTAAAAGTTAAATTAATACAATAATAATTATTACAATTTTAGAGTTGCCAGGAAGTGAACATATTTTTTTTTGTACCTCGCTATTGTTAGATTACTCTTGGAAAAATTGTAGCATTACTGTAATGCTAATGCAATTTTTATATAAGTGCTTTTATTACTATTTATTTTTTCATTTTTTGTATAATGAAAAAAAAAGTCGCAACGGCTGCAGTTGACCAGGACGGCTGTTAAAATTACATTTAATTGGACACTTACCCTCTACGGGAGGGTAATAACCATTTTGGTAAGTTAAAAAAATGACAAACTTTTTGAGTTTTATAAAAGTCTAAATTTAATTCTGGTTGTGTATATTATTGGGTAACATGCTATTATGCTAATATTATATGACTTTTATATATGGAAATATATTTTTCCTTAAATAGGATAGCCATACTATAACCTACGATTTCACTATATTTATATTGTATACTATCATTGAAAATAATGATATTATGCACATTTCAGATATTTTTCTATAGTGTTAGTGTATAATACGTTAAAATATATATATGCTAGTAATCTCGTAATTGAATATTAACTCATCTAAAATTCTACAGTCCTATTCATTCAGTGCCTATATTAACATTCAGTATGTAATACTGATAATAATAATAATAATAACTATAATACACTATTATATTTATATGGGGTTTGAAGTTAGAAATCTTGTGAGTACTCATCACAGATCATAGTAAAATATTTCACAAAATTGTAATTTTAGACTTTCATGTTAATTTTTTTGTTGATAAAAAGCCATGTAGGTATCTCTGTTTTATAAAAATAATGTATCATTTACCTATGTATTTAGAATTATAACAACTATGTTAACCATTTGAAAAAGCCTAAAATCAAATAAGTCAACATTCAGGATTCATTGTAATAACCTAGAACATTAAAATGTTATGTCTATTAGTTTGCTAATCTTATTTAATAGTATTCAAATTATTTTATCAAATTAAGTTCGTTATTAAATTATAATTCAGCAATTAAAATATATGAGTGGAATTATAGTTTGTGAATCATGTTCCTATTGGCTTAAACATTTTGATTTATTATATTTTATCTGTTGTAATTTGTGCTTCAAATCGCTAAAGTGAAATTCAGGTGAAATGTAAAAGCACATTGTTAATATTATAAGTACCTAAATGATACATTTTACGAAAATTATATGATCTGCAGTATTCGCATTAATTAAATTAGCATGTTCTTGAAATGATGCATTTAGCCATGTTTGAATGTTTCTATTTTTGATTTGTAATGCCATAATTATTTAGAGAATCTACTACCTTTTACCACTAATTCTATTTGACTTTACTGTATTCAATATTTGTACCTAACATTATCGATATGCTGATAATACATAGTATAAACAATAAACATATATAATATACCAATTAAGTAACTACACATTTAATAATAATAAAAACAAAAATAATTTAGAATCTTCGTTAAATCAAAATCAAAATGAATTAAGTTCATTAAATCGTTAAATGCAGGTATGAAAAAATATTTTTAAGAAAAAATTTAAGAAACTATTAACATATTTCATAAAACTTTCAAGCACTAAGTAGGTACTTACCTATATATTATAATAAAATAAAACCAATAAAATATATTTATTTACTAAGTTTTTTTTCAATTAAGTAATAAATTTAAAATACCAACTGGGCTGTATTAAATAAATTCAACTATTAGCATCGCGATCACTCATCATTATCATTTTTTTTAAGGTTGTTAATTATAGAAAATAGTATTTAAAAAAATATTGTTTTTGAAACAATAATTTATAATAACTAAAATATTAATTCGACAAGATTTTATTCATTATTTAAACGAAAAAATAAATATTTAGTTGCAGATATTGTAATGTAAAAAATATATAGTAGGCACCTAATGAGTTGAATTGCGTAAAAAAATTGTCTGACGCCTTTAATTTGAGATCGTTATTAGTAGGTACTTATATTAGTTATTACACACATTACCTATATACCTATAATATTGTTATATTATGTACCTTTATATTTCGTTTTATTTTGGCATTTTACTATGTATTGATTTCGTAGTTATATAAAAATAGTATATAATTGAATGTTAAAAACAAAAAAAAAAAAAAAATGGGATGAAAAATATGAGTTAAAATTTAAAACATATTTTCAAGACTCATGACGTGTACCGTGTAGTGTAAAGGCGTGAACTATTTTACATTTAGACGCATATTTTCACTCCGACCACCCGCTTGCCTAACACATACATTTTTTTTCATATGAATAGGTAGCGACACGGCCGTTCACCTTATAAGAAGGGTAGAATGGCCCCGATGAATTCTAATTCCTTGTTTAAAGCTTATTCAATTTATACGCATGTGTGTAAGTTTTATCTCATTCACGCCAACACTGCAGTTATGACGTGTTTTAGGTACTTCAGAACATTTTTATCTGCTGTACCTACTATAATAATAATAATAATAATAATAATAATAATAATAACAATATAAAGATTTAATTTTCTATTCTAAGGTTGCAATGTAAGTAACTCTGTTACTATGGAACAAACACGACGTATGCCCCCACGTCTGTGAAAAATAGAACTTGGTAAACTGTAGTGAAATTTATTTTTATCAAAAGTAGCTTTTTACAACAATTTAATAATACTTTGCGTTTTTTACCTACTGCACACTTAATAAATCGAGAAAACATTGTAGTTCAAAAATGTAATGAGAGATCGTGACAATTAAATATAGAAGGTTTCGTAATTCGTAGGTACTTTTATTTGATAATATTTCAAATAATATAATATAAATGTTCAAGAATTTAAGCTGTTCTGATCACCAATCGAACCCAATAGGTAGGTAATCATTATAATAATACTAATTATTAATAACACCTATATTTAGAAGTATTCATAAAAATTAAAAAGCCATACTGTTTTCTTTGGATGTTGTTTTGATTAACCTTGTTTGAATATCTGAGTGACTGAAAATTATAATAAAAGTTACAAAACAAAATAGAATTATATCAGACACATTTATTTTACTCACGGTTCAGTCAAACTACAGTATAACGACTTATAAATTATAATACAGTGTATAATATTATAATATTTTACACATCAAATGGTTTCATACTGCAGTTCATTACATCATTTTGTATCTGAAACGATAAATTTTTCTCGATTTTTGTAATACTAACAACATAAATTAAATATATATATATATAGTTAGTTAATAACAATACACTACAAAAGAGTCTTCAAGCATTGAACAAACCACGAATAATATACCTATAATAAATTAGGTATTTTCTGGTCAACAGAATAAAATGGACGCGTACCTACCTATATTACATTTGATAAAATAAAATGGAGTTAGTTATTTTATATTGTACGCTGTTTTGCTTACAAGGTTCCCATACAAGAATTGTTCGAGTTTATTTGGGGTGAAATTTACGTTAGATTGTCGACTTCACAACATGTAGGTATAATTAGGTAATATATCCTACCATGGGCGGTAAATAGCTATCGGCCCTAGTCCCTGTCCTACTGTTTTACCTAAAACACGGAACGTATACGATCTAAGCTATTTCAAACAAGGGACCAATAAATCTGGGGAAGGATAAAAACTAGTTAAATTAATTATTTATTTCTATCACGTTTGTTTTAAGTGTTCTGTAGCCAAATTAGAAGTTCAAAAATTATATAATAAATTATTTTGTATTCAATCACGTTAACCATCTGACAAAGAAATGTAATAAATATATTTAAAAAGCCAAAGTTGAATGGTAAATATAATTCATAATTATTTTTATCCGAGTTAATATAATAGATTTCGATCATTAACATAAATTATTAATCAATTTTCAATATTATATAGCACTTGCGATTATTCTCCTACATTTTCACAAGCATAATAATACGAGTACCTACGTCCTATATATTACCTATATTATGATAATGTACATTGTATCCTTTATATTTACAATAAATACGTTCATAAATGAAATAAATATATACTATTATATGATTTTAAATTTATGGGTTTTTTTAGTACCAGTGTATAGACGTTTTTGGGTAGAATAAGTGCTTTATAACTGACATATAGCCCCTCCATCGATTGAATATTGGACACAAATGGTACTTTAAGTGTTAGGAATAAATGTCTAAAAAACATATAGATACGGATAAAAGATAAGTATATTTTTATCTGAGTAAAAATAGATAATAATAATTAGGTTCATAATATATTATACTTATTTATTATACTTAACTGGAACGTGTTGTACGTACGTATATAATAAAGAGTCATGATAAAATATCTTAATATTTAATTTGTATAATATATTATCTTAATGTACAAATGAATATTTCGTAATAATGTTGTAATAATAATATAATATACTGATATAATGTGTTTTTCCTTACAGGCATAGGTACTAGAGAGACTATAGCATAATAACTATAGTATAGATACAGGTATTAACTTAATTATAATTCAATTTGTATTTTTAGGTATTTTGAGTTTACTATAAAACATAAATGGGACCTGTATGGCTGTAGGTATATACTGTATTTATGTTATTGATCAGTTATTTTGGTATACCTACCTACTTACTTACGAGTAGATACTTACTTTCGGATTCAATATCGTTATCAAAGATTTAAAGACAGTTGGTTATTCCCGTAGTTTTAACACACGGCTAAAATACGTTAGTTGGATATTACCTATATAAAATTAAAAATTCACAAATTCAAAATAGTTGAGCGATGTCGAATCGATCTACAAAATTTAAATTTATATCCAAAATTATTCACTAGGTAAAATAACTTTGCTATTATTTATCTTGATAAGATAAATAAAAACTATGTGTTTATCTACATAACCTAACTTGGTACTTTCAATTCGTAATTGTTGTTGTTAACGGTCAGTAGTTTTTGATGAATTGCGAATAAACTTTAAATAAATTTATTGGTATATTGTTTCGACAAAAATGTGCTTTGGTTATTTTATTATTATTTGGAAAATAATACTTTGTAACATATAAACTTTCTTCAAATGTAGTTAATGTGTTTATTTTATCATTTTATAAATGTTCATATATATATATTAGTATTATATCTATATGTGGTAAAACTTACTTTATATTATATTTTTAATTATTATTATTGATTTAATACAGATTTTAGTTATTTGAATAAATAAATATATATTTCATACATTATAATTATAAAATTATTGAATGATATATACAATATTATTTTTAAATAGATTTGAACAATGATATTTTTTATTATTATGGTTTTCAACCAGAACTATCTACCCAGTACTCAGTCTTAGTTAATTTGTGTCTAGTTTATTTTTTTTACGAAAAACCTATTCAACGTTAACAGATAATAAAACCATTCTTATTTACCACCTACGACTTACCTGTTTAAAATTCCTCTGACCGTACAACTGTTAAACTACACACAATATTAGCATTCATATTTCAACCATAAATGCCCAATTACTTTATTTGAATTTCTAGTTATATTTTATATTTGAATTATGTACATTTTTTCACCACATTATACATATACCGTCATACTAAACGGGGAAAGTTGGCGAACGTGTGTCGTACTGTCGTCAATCACGAGGAATTCAGAAGGATTTGGTGGTATGGAAAATAATTAATAGCTTTGAGGTTAATTAATAATTCGCCACCCATCACTTAATTTATCTTGCTAGTATTGTAGGCGGTATCGTCTGTAAATACTACATAGGTACCTACACCTCGGGGAAACATTCTATTATTTTGTTGGTGCAGTGCTGCAGTGTATAGGCACGGCCAGGGTATGGTACCCTGCCAGGCGTTGCGTTACCAAACACAGGCCCGATGATGGTCAAAAATAATCACAGCCGGATTTCTTTACCCTCGGCGCGGGTTAATGCTGTCGTTTCTATGATAATATACCGAGAACTAGTAATACCGATTACGATTGCAATTTTTTTCCCTTATATATAAAAGTAATAAAAATAATAATACAAACTATAACGAATAACCATAACCGTTTACCCCGATGCCACTACTATGATTACTAGTCCGGGAGCTCACGTGACTATTACTATAGTCGAGATTACTAGTTGTACACACACACACACACACACACATGCACACATAAATATATACACTTATATGGATATTTATATGTGTGTGTGCGTGTGTGCAGTATAAGTATTATAGAAAATGTATACAGACTCCGTCGTCTCAAGACACGGTAATATAATCACAATCGGCTTCCTACTGTAATATTACTATTTCTCGCTATACTTACACGCTCCTATAGCACGGACTTCGATGATTATATGCTTCCGGTATAATCGTAAAAATATCTGTTTTGGGAAGGAGGGTCAAAAAAGAGTGAAAATAGGTATATTGTCCTTCCTGTATATCTGCGCAGCCATGAAGAAGTCGTAGTAGCATTCGCCGTGACTCGGCCGAAATTGGATATAATTTTGATAATAATGCTATAAGCGCAACAATAAAGTTAAACTGGAAACATAAAAATGTGTTCTCGTGTGTATATACATATATGTGTGGAAATAATGAAATTTAAGTTCTATATACGTTTCTATTACTTTTGTTCATCTACTTTTAAACAATACAATTTGTATGAACAAGCAACATGTACAACGTTTATGGTGTTGGTGTACACTGCAGTAATGCACATTGTACGTACATATTATTATTATTATATATTTGCTAAAAAAAAACAGGTCTATTGCACGTATTTGTATTTACTATTTTGTATGTACTTAACATACACGGGACGAACCTTAAAACAGAAGCCAAACTGTAGATTTGTTGTCGTTATATTATATTAACATTAATTAAGTAACTACAAAACAAAACGGGTAACTTATTACTTAAGGATTTTTTTGTATAATTTTAAACACTGGTAGATTAATGCCCTCAAATTTATAATGGAATACATTGAAATAAAGAAAAATATTTTTATTTTCAAAGAAATGGGACCAGTGAATTTTTGTAGGTACCTATACTAATCATGATTTAGACTTTCGTACGAGACAACTGCACTTACATTTTTTAATGATACCGTTGAGTACCAGTCATCTGTTAAGTAAATATTTAGTTTTCTATCCGTGGGTTAAAAGAATAGAATGAAAAATCACATTCGGAGTCAACAAATCCCATAGTACTATAATATATATTTGTTAATTGTTAGTACGATAATAATATGTTCATCAATGCATATTGTCCAGTGAATGTTATCCACTTAATATCTTCGCTACAACGTCAAATATAAACGGTATAGCTACCTATCATAATTATTATTTTGTTTTGAAAAATTAGTGTTACAACAAATTTAATCAAAAGTACTTACATGATCATAATCACGTATTGTGTGTATTATAATATAATAATTATTGTACACCTATGTGTATGATATCACGTGGCGTATTTTATAATCCTATATTATGGATGGTAATTTTAATTTTCAATATGAATATTTTAATAAGTATCGCTTTATGTAATAGCCAATAGGAATTATGCAACTTTTTTCATTTCATTGTAGATGTAAACAGTTGTTTTATATTAAAAAAAAAAAAAAATATATATATATATATATATACAAAAATAGCTATGCTATACAAACCTCTCATTATTATAATGTCAGAGCATTCAAGTACCATGATAAAAAAAGATATCCGACTGACGGTATCTTATGGTACCACTTCTATGTTATTTGTTAGGGTTACAAAAATAAAAAATTAATAAAAGCTGTGTTTTCAAAAATGTGTTTTTTGAAAATAATCGTTTTCTTAAAATAAAATATAAAAATGTACTTCATTTTTTAAATTTCTAACAACGGTTCCAGATTTAGAATTTAAAAAAATATATTTGATAATAATGTTAAAACGGGTTTTTTAAAGTTACATAGTTAAGGGTACAAAACGAGTTATAATAATTTGTTTTGCATAGCATTGTTTTGAAGTCAGTTAAAATAAAAATGAAACTAGAAATACAGTCATAGATATTGTACCTATATAAGTAATAAGTAACCCGTTTTGTTTTGTAGTTACTTAATTAATGTTAACATAATATACTATACATTGTGATGTTTAGATTATTGTAATTATCGTATTCGTGTCGATTATGGAGATATAAATACGGAAAAAGAGGGTTTAAAGTTAAGGACAGGCACTATATTGTTTGCAGTGCGTATTATACATACCTATACTATTTCTACAAACTTGATAATTACTATGCTGTTGTCATTGTAGTGATTTAAGGGGGACTAGAAAGGGTAATATAGAAAGTTGTTGGCCACTGATACGGTTCATTTACCCCATACGGGTTTATTTTCGTATTTTTTTTTTATCTTCTTATTTATCGCCTGATACACACACCCCGTGACGTATGCGTTACCACCCATGTACAGAATCCCTTTGCGGCTGTATAATAATATACCAACGGTGGTCGACAAAAGTTTAAATATATATAAAAAAATACAATCATGGTGTGCGAACCATGGAGCAAAAAAATTATGTGTCATGTATGTATATATAACTATAATATAGGGATAAAATAAAATAGAAATAAAAGAGAGAGGTAGAAATATATATCAGGACTGTAAAACTATTGCCAACAACGATCGTTGGTATGCAACGGAGGTGGGTAAATTATCGGCGGTGACGACCGGCTTTTACTAGTGCCACTCCTCCACGTCCGCCGACGAATGATAATAATTATTTAATGAACCGCGGCGATGGTAAAACTGCTGCGCTGCTCATCCGATCGGAAATACAGCAACAAACCCGCGGTGGTGAAAAACAAAACCAACCAGTAAGATAATAAATTATCTGTACCTTCAGACTTTCTGTTTTCGTGCACACCCCCGCACCCATCTCAATTCACGTTTGTGGCAAATGGGTCGTTAAAAAAAACAAATTTCACACTCGAAATCTATCGAAGTAAAAATATAGGTACCTACTCGTCGAAACTTCTGCATTTATCAAAGAAAAAACTCCATTTGTTCCTCGTGGCTGTGGCTGCGACCCAACGGAAAAATCTCAGCAGTGTATAATATTATAATTACTTAGGTACACTCTATAACATAGAATGGCCGCGACTAAGTACACTATACAATTTTTGATTAAACAGTTTTTTTTTTAATACTCAGGTTGACGTTGTAAACTTGAACTGCTCAACAGTCGACGAGAGAAAAATGAAAAAAAAAAATAATCATAGTCTTGTTTAACCGACCAGCGACGTGGTTGCAGTGTCGGCCGTATGAAATTAGAAAAATGCGTTTGGTATTCAGTTTTTAATTTGAATCGTACTTTCTGGCACTTCGGTCGCAATATATTGTTTATTGACCATCGCCGGCCACCGCCGTAATGATCATTTAACGTGGATGCAAGTAGGTACCTACGGGCTACGACGTATAATACAGTGTATATAACGCGGGATCGTGCAGTTCGGTTTATTAAATATTTTCCTATACACGAGGACCGTGCAAAGTTTAACTTTCAATATATAAAACTATAGCAGCGACTATATATGTATGGGGGAAAACCAATAAATACCCATGGTGATCCATACATTCGCGGGACTTGTTATTAAACCATCATGGTGTAACCGTGGGTTAGCACGCGGGTGGATGGAAGGAAGGTAATAGACGAAATAACGATAGTCGGGGAGCAGTAAAGCATAATACATACCAACGTTGGGTATAGGCGATAAAAACAAAATCCGATCCAACGTGTACAAACACAGAGACGAGACAGGTGAAATAGGGGAGGGGGGATGGTAAACGGGAGAAAACAAATAATAATATACCGACGCCGCCGATGCTGCCACAGCCGCCGTCGCTGCGCACGGATAATAATCGACCGGTGGTTGCTGCAAGGCAAATAAATGCGGTGCAAGGGGAGGCAAAAAAAAAAAAGAAAAAAAAGAGGAAAGAATTGTGTGTGTTTGTGTGTGTGTGTGTGTGTGTGAGTGTGTACCTACCTCGGGCAAAATAGGTAATATCGTTCGTTGTTGTTGCGTGGCAGTTTTAGTTTCAGCACCGGGCAAGCAGAATTTAAAAAAAGTATAATATATGCTCCCTATGCGAAATTCCGCATGCAGTACAGAGTGATCATTTTATTATCAACGGAACAATATTATTTTCGAAAGATTTTGATACGCGTCACATATTATTATATTAACTGTAAATGTATATAATCATGATTTAATAAACCACCCACACACCTATTATTTTTTTTTGTTTTTCAAAACCTTTCAAAGTTTCAAATATTTTCACACTCCTCTCTCGTACAGTCATACCCGCATTAAAATGTCATAAACTAGGTATGATTTTAAAACGACTGTCCGCATAATTTATTTAAATCGTTAAAAAGGCATTAAAAAAAAAAAAATGTATACGCATCACAATTGAATATTAATTTTAATTGTTGCTCAAAGGTTGATAAGGTGAGTGGTGCATCATCTGCCGTTCCACTCTCCTCCTCTGGTTCAATCTTGAAATGCTTATATAAATTATAATACAAACTACAAATGATGCAGCGTATTCAAATTAATGAAATTTGAATGGTCATTTGAAGTTTATGATATTTTAGCGCTCACGAGTAGTTGCACGCCAATATAATGTTCAAACTGTTGAAAAATGTTTAAACTGTAAAACAAATTTGCATTAAACGAAAGCGTTCAAAACAATGTAAATTACGTAATATTATAATGAATACCTATTAAAATATAATATGCGACGCTAATATAAAATTTCAGTGCCGATTGTAAAGTAAATTGTTGCGCTAGCAGGAAAAGCGAATAATGCTGGGATAAAGGAACACCGACAATTAATTTATCTGACGATGGCAGCGGATACTATTTTTACATGTATCTTCGTACTACGCGTTTTTCGTATATGATAATATTATAATATAATACCATCCCATTATAATTTAAAGCATTTAAAATACGCGGACAATGTGTGCGTAGCTTTTTCATAATATGTAATTAAGTAAACAATATTATACACGTAATATGGGATAATAAAAATAACAATTATTTGAACTATTGTAATAATGTGTAATTTACGGAACTGTAGTTATAGTAAACACACTTTTACCAAGTTTGCAAAATATACTTATTTATTTATGTGTAAGATTTCAACGCAGGCACCTAACTATACTTACATATATATTCCATGTTTGTCTACAGAACATTAAGCTGATTTAAGTATGTATAATTTACAAAGTGGTCGTCTCTTCAAGCGGACTCTATATATTAGTGTGCCTACGTGTACACACTATTATACTTATAACATAATGATGGTTTAGTGTTTACTTGCAATATTTCTATATGGGGTTACCACTTCCACCTACGAACCACAGTTATTTACCACAGTATTGAAGCTATACGAAGAATGTCAGACGACATCACACGTACATGACAGATATTTTCTAAACTTGTTCTCTCCGGACAGGCGGCCGAATGATAATTTTTTCTTTATTAGGTATACATGCATGACGTATAATAAATACTTGCTGGAAATTACCAAAAAACACTATTTTAGTTTTGTCTGTCCCGTTGCGTGTCGGCCAAGCATTTGTTTTCATTTAGTGCTCCCCATGCTGCTACCGTTATTTACTTTGAGCTTCCTCTCTTTTTTTTTTAACAAGCGGTAATAAATAAAATAACGTACACCCCGGATATGGCCACTCTGCAGACGGCAGACCACTACTAGATTCTATAATAATAATAATAATAATAATAATAATAATAATAATAATAATAGCTCCTCCATAGCAAAAGTATCTCCCTCCCTCCATCCCTCTCTATCACTATATATATAGAGTATATATAGTTTAGATGGTGGTTAGCGCAACGTTAGTTGATGAATATTTAGTGGTATATCTGTTGGACAGTAGTAGCTACTCCTACTACTATTATATGGGGGTGGCTAAACGATAAATCTTTCTCTCCAAGGCCGCCCGCAGCTTTTTTCTTTCTCTCTCACCCATTTTACCGGTCTGCACACACAACCACCAATACCACACACATATAACGATAATAATACTCTCTTGTGTGCGTTTGTGTATGTACACACGCGAACAATTCCCAAGGAACGCCACTACTATAATACTACTAGGACCGTATATCGTAGATAGATGAGTTCTGGGGTTAGAGAACTATATATTATATATATAATATATAGACGTCAGTATTGGTGAATTATCATCATTGAACAACTTCCGCCGTGTATGTAGAGCCTATCTTAATCTTAACTATCAAAATGCCATCTACACCTTTCTGTTCCTATGTCTAGGTAGGAATATATAGTGAAATGACAAGTGTCTTTTAGAGGATAAAATATTATGTTCTTTAGAAGTTTTGAAAACATAATTTTTGTTTTAAACCAAAATATGACGACGTATATAGTACCTAATTTATATTATAATGCACGTATTGTTCTAAATAAAGTTTTATTTTCTGTATCTCTCATTTTCACGAATAAACAGGAACTGTACACTGTACAATGTAGGAGGTACCTACTTAAGTAAAATGCAAAGGAAAAAAAACACGATTTTTTTGTGATAATATGCAGTGTGCATAATATTATATTCCCCTATATTTATTTTATGAATACTGAATAATAATACTGTGTAGTGATAACTATACAATAGTCAATAAGTGAAATATATATAATCCAAAACTTGCCTACAATAATGTCGTGAGTACCTATTATAAAAGTTGAAATATTTAGGTACACCATGGAATAAATTATTTATTTATTTTGGTAAATTATGTATGTAATTGGTGAATTTATGACAAATAAAACCTTGCACATATAGGTACCTTATTTTTGTATGTTCTCTAGTTGTATAATATCGAAGAATTAATATACTAAAAAAATGGAAAATAAGTAATTGGTTCCGGGGCCGAAAATATAATTATGTACAAATTGGTTTCTAAAAAAATACTTGTTATCATACAACTGTTCCCATACGTATATCATATGATTGCGATCTTACAATGAAAACGGGGCAGAATTTTCATCTACTTCAAAACAAACAACAATGAACAAATTTTTGTTTTTTAAATTTAATTTAAAATGTTATACCACCCTCTCAAATATATTTTTATTGATTCAAAATTGGACCCAATATGAAATATATCTAAAATAAAGAAGTACACTTAAATTTAAATCGAGAAAAACAGCTGAAAAGGGAAAGTTTATTGGTGAACTATAATGCAAATATTGAATGACTGCCAATTTTCAAGTTTTTCGTCAAACATTTATGTTGTAAATTTATACCGCAATCATATTTTTATTATTATTATTATTTTGGTTAACTTAGACTTTTTTTCTATTAAGTAAATATAATTTTATTAAATACTACCTATTTCATTGTTATTAGTTTAGGCACAATCTTATATAGCTTATTGCGTATAGTAGGTACCTAACAAATAATAATAAATATATTATAATATTATAGTTTATTATTACATTCGTACATAGACTGACCAGCAACACGCGTTTAACCATACATAGGTTTCTAGACAACTTCAAGTTTGTGTAAAATGGAAAAGGAACTGTAATTTAAAATATTTTTCCTATTACAATGAAAGTTCATCTGGAATCAATTCCGAATTCATATGTATATTGTATACCTATTGATTACCTGGGAACCAATTCGGTATTTGGAAACCACCTCCTAGGGGTCTTAAAGAATTTAGTGAATGAATAAATAAAGACATTTTTTCTTGCAACAGGGGTTGTATCGACGTGTGTTAAAAAATGAATAGAGATACCTATATGTTTTAAATAGGATTTTTTTTACGTCCTTAGATATGATTAATGGCTAGAATGTAATAACATTAAACTAAAAAAAATATTTAATAATTAAATTGTAAGTACAATATTATCGATCTTTTAAATTAATCATTAATTAGGTTACATTGCCAAAAGTTCCCAAAAAAAAAATTAAGTTAGAGCATTTAGATATTTAAATTGATAAATAAAAGTATTAATACACATCCGCATGACCATCACACGACAAGCGATTAGGTTTTAATAAATGTTGAGTTCTGTTCATGCAAAATGATTATAATATGTTTTTAAATGTATAAGCTGGATGTAACTATAACCTATATAATTTATCCATTAAATGAAATGGATACGCTTTTTTCACATCATATAATTTCGTAATTACCAAATAAAATACGCTTTTGGGCTTGCGTTTCATGAAAAAGATACTAAATAAACACATTGTAAAGGTATATCTAATTAATTTCTTAACCTGGACTTCCATTTAGTGTTCTTATCATAATATTGGTATTGCAAACATTATTAACTCTTTAAACATATTATCTGGGGTGTCATTTGCATCCCTCGGATACCGTTTATGTTTTATAGATCATTTGTTAGCATTTTAACACGTTTTTCTTACGAAAATAATAACATTTTGACAGTTTGATTTATGTTTAATGATAAAACAATCGCAACATTGAGTGATCATTTTAGATTTTTAGTGGAACGAGAAATGTACCTATTATGTACCTACCTATTATACATTTCAATGACGTCAAGTACAATGATACGATTTTTTAAATTTTTTTTCTATCATCACGTTTTTGAGCAGAAGATTTAACAAAATCGAGTTTCACGGTATTTTTTTAATTTTTGTATACTAAAGCATTTAAGGAAAAAAAATACTTTGTAAAATATGGTGTGTGCCCTTCGTTGTTTACGTATCTATTTCACAATATTATGTGTCTTGTGTGCGCCGATTACATTTAATGCGGATTAGCTTTAGCGAGGAACCAAAAACAAAATCTCACAATAATATAGGGATAAATGTCATTATCATATTATTAATTTTACACTTTGGTAGGTATCGGATTATTAACCGAGTCCGTCTCGTGTTTTGTCTTAATGCGTATTTTGTGACGGCCACCAGGTATATTAATTAACGGCAAACGGACTGGTTCCGTCATCTGATCCTATACGGTTCGCGGAAAACTATAAAGATGAACGCTGAAGCGAACCCACCTATACTACCTATTACCTAACACCTATATTTGTTATTTTAGTGACTTATTATAAATTACCTAAAACTAAGACACAGAAAATTAGTATAGCAATAATGTTTAGCAAAAAAAAACATTTGTAATACACAATAAATTATTGTTTAAAAAGGGGAAGAAATTACATCTTTGCCCACACTATATAAAATGCCAGGACAGGACAACTACCAACGATTTACCTAATGTAATATTATGAATTCGTAATACATTTTTCGTACATATAAAGCTTTCCATAATATATTATTCAGATTGATAATTCCAGTATTTTCTGGTTTTGTTTTTTTTTTTTTTAAAGATTAATCGTTTTCATTAAAAATATGAATTTTTACAATAAATTATCCGAACATTAGACAAGTGATAATCTATAAAATTTAACTAAAATTATATTGTGTAGCCAGATGACAGGCGTAGATATTTTATATTTTATACTAAATATTAAAATATGTATAGTGATTATGATAATATTTTTAAGATGGTGTTATATTCAGTTAAAATGTCAACATATTTTAAATCAATTTAGGAAAATGTTATTAAAAATTCAACTTTAAATATAATTTTATTATAAATCGAATTAATTGAATAAATAATTTTGATTTTATTTAAAATACTAATAAAAAAACTACTTAATATACGAATTCTGATAATAATTACCTAAGCAATTTATTTATTTAATGTCTTTTAATTTATCTAAAAGTTATTTAAATAACGGTATTTTTTTTAATTATTTCCCAATACATATTGTTTAAATACATTTTAAATAAAATTATTGGATTGCTTGCTATAATATGTCCAACTCGGGGGTATTACTTTTTTGAATTATTTATACAAGCCGAAAACGTTAAATGGTTTTCTATAATATTTTCATTACTTACTACTTACTTGCATTTATTTAAATCAGAACCGATTCAAATGAACAGAAAAATCGAATATAAAATATAACTTCATTCATTATTGTTATATAATTATAGTAATATACGTCTGAAATCATGTGCCTATATAAACTGTAGTATTGCACAAAATGTATATAAAAATCTATTATGTATGACCCATAACATATCAAAAATAAAATGTAAAAATGTCTAATTTCAATCCGTTAAAATAAAATTACTCTTTAACATTATTTCAATACTGCCGTGAAAATCCGTTCTGTTTTATAAGTTGCGCACCTAGTGCCAACAGAAGCAAAAAAATAAATTATAGGCTTTGGAAATTAACTTTAACAAGTTCAAAATAATGTACAATACATTTTTGGGAGCAGTGAAGTGGCATACCCTAAAATATTCGGGCTTACATAAAGTGTACACGAATATACAAATTCTGACATAATAATGTTTAAAACAATTGTTTGTCTACAAAAATGTATTATGGGTGCTTACCTATGGAGATATAGTTGCGTAATAATTTACACACAAAGTTTTTATTCTTGCAAAGTTAAGGGTTCATAATATTTATATTTGAAAAGTTAAAAGTACGTTTCTCTGATATTTGTGAGTGTCTTATCAAACTTGTACACCTTAATAAATTAGCAGGTAATCTCATCTTTATTGCAAGTTTATTATGTCATCAAGGTCCTAGTAAATATTTTTAAACCTCCAGGCCAAAAATGAATTATTCAACAAACAACATTAAAACAATTCTTGATACAATTAATATTCGGTTCCAACAGTTATTTCGACAATTTCTCCACATGTGTATATAAAATATTTTCTTCTGAGAAATTGTCCAGATCTAAATAGATAGGCAAATAAGAAATAAAGTTTTTTAATTTTAGAACCATCAAATAATGTTCTACCTTTGGCTTTTAATCGTCAACGGTTTGTTCAAAAATGTAATTATAATATATAGGTAGTGATAGTATAGGCACACATGCTCTTTATCAACAATAAGTTGTTCAAAAGTTATGCTTTTATATTATAGGTACGTTTCATAGAACTTAATAGTCTTTCAGATGGATAAAATAATATCGCCAGTTAAATAAATATATGGCTTAAAAATAATTCTCCAATAGGTAAAGTTATATACATTATGTACAAAGATACATACAATAATTATTGTTTACGTTATACCTACTTTGGTTGTTTGATAAGGTGATATTAGATTCTGAGCAGAGCGATGAATGTATTGATTTTACAATGATGAGTGTTTTTATTTTTGTTAACTGCGAGTCTGAAGACAGTTTATATAGTAGAAAAAATGCTTCAATTTTAAACTTCAATATCTTTTCAGATAGGAGTATGAAACTAGTTGGTACTTTGAGGGATTACAAGTAAAAAATATACGGTACTCATCCTAATAATTAGGAAAAACAAACATAACATTTTTTATGTTTTTCTATTAATATCGATTAATAATTTTATTGTCGGTCAAAAAGCTTGAAAATTAAATACATTGTCTTTTATGTTGTTTATATTTGAACCAAAATTCTAAAAAATATATAAAAACAATTCATTTTTTTATACACATTTTAGTTAGATATTTTAACAATAACTTTTCCAAAACATTCTGATACGTTTTACAAAATTCAACCCATTCTATGGAGTCAGTATTGGCTCAAAAGTTTATAATAATAATATATGAAATAAATATATTTTATTTAATTTTATTTTATTCGAATAAACATCCGTAAGGGCTCAAATAAAGCAGCGAAATTCAATCGTATCTTAAAATTATATATTATATACTTTGTGTACAATAAATGTTTTCAGTAAAAATTAATTAAACCTATTGTACTAATAATAGTTAAATACATTACTCTAGTATAGCCATACGAATATATCAAAAATTTACTTAGTAATATATGACGGACTGTCATTGCTCAGAATATTGTTTTTCTTAAGCATTGATTTATCGCCGAATTCAAATGTACATGTCATACAATTTTAGTGACTTTGAAATTATGAGGCAAACTCGACAACTATACTGTTCAGCATTACAGCAGAGCGGTTACTTACTTCCACCCATTTGTTTGCTAAATTTAATAAGAACTATAGGTACATAATAATTAATTTTGAATATGTATTTTTAAACAATGGTGTAATACCTAAGTAATAATTTAATTTACTAAAATTAACTTTAATTAAAAAAATGTTTTATTAAAACAAATATTGTTGTACACAGGGAAACCAGTGTTCTAGCTATTGTTCATTAGAGCGGCGATTTTGTGTTAATATGAACCTAATAAACTAAATAATGGAGTTAATAATTTAATATTTATTAAATTAAAGTAAAAAATTTCAAAAACACAATTAAATAGTATCATCCCTTTAGAACCTACCCATATTATAAGAGGGATTTACAAATAAACCATGTTTGAAACTAAAAAATGAAAGATGCTGGACAGAAAAATAATAAAACGTACCTGCATATCAGCAATTATGTAATTATCAAAATAAAAGAATTTTTAAAAAAAAAGTGGACAAGTATGCTATAAAGTAGTGTAAAGTATTTCATTGTAATAGACGTGTTAGATTTTAATTCACTGATAAATCATTGCATACGAAAAACGATTCTAAGCAGAGACGGTGTGTCATCCTAGCATACATGTATAAATAATCAAATTTAATAATTAAAAACCACTGAATATCAAATATTATAAAAAAAATTAAATCAAACGGACATAAAAAATGAATGATACTGTCCGATGAACTTTGATAAAGGTAGAAATACTTGTTGAGAATTATCTGTTAAAATTTCTAATGTTAGCTATAAAATTAAAAACTTTTAGTTGAAAATTAAAAGTGCCTACGGTTATTAATTTTTGAGTTACACAAAAAAAATGTAATTTATTTTTTATAAAATAGGTTTAGCGTAATGATTACCATTTTTTTCACTTTTTTTGTTTTCCTAAAGCCTTCTAAAACTACTGGGAATTTTCTATTTTGACCTCCCGAATGCACCAAGCACATTCACTTTTCTATTAGAAAAGAGGCTTATATCGAAAATCAGAGCATTTTTACCACCACAAATGTTGATGACAGCAAAATTAACACACATCGTTGTAAATAGAATACATTCGCTACGCTCAGAATCTAAGACGTATCACACCATTAATTAATCGTTGTATTATATTTAGCCATTTAATTAGATTATTAGTTTTTTATTTATTATTTAAAACAAGATAATTCACAATCTGTACAATAATATATAGAAATAATAGTAAGTTTGATATATTAAAGATAATACCTTAGATAATAATAACACGTGATGAGGCAATCACTCATTGGTAACATATTTTAATTAAGTTAATAGGTCTCTACACCATTTGCGTTTTAGTTTGCGTGATAGTTTTTTGGAAATGTGATGGTATACGTAAAATAATTAAACAGATTATACTGTGAATTTAAATTTTAGTGCAAACGTTTATAGATTATTTGTGCTTGTATTATTATTTATTATAGTCTAAACACAATGCGTTTTCCAATGGGTGAAATTTTAAAATGCGTGCCGTGAGTGAAAACTTGAACTTTTGTATTTTTAACAAACCATTAAATATTATTAAAAACAATTGAAAAATGGTCTAACACATTAATTCCTGTGTCATCACATACTTATACGACTAACGTGAAATACAATGTTTTTCTATTTAATTTGTCGATAATTTTCTTATGCTGTAAAAATATGATACAAATAATAACTTTCTGGAGCCTATAATATATTGTTATAATTTGAAGTAAGAACTGAGATTACGTTAATTGCAAATATATACTTAATGTTCGTATAATTTTAACTAAACATAATAATATGCAATTAATGTGCAATCGCTTTAGTAAATTGACACCTATAGGTTGTTGTTGTCTTGACTAATCGACTATAATTCGTAATTAATTGTTATTATTCAAAAGTATAAGCTTCAATGGCTGGTCAATAAATAAACACAATTTATAGTATGCCGGCCAAGTGTCATGGAAGAGGTTTCCGGTGACATGAGAAAACAGCTACGCTGATGGTTATCTTCGCATGCGGTATTGTCTTGAGAATAAAGTAGTGAATAAAAACCAATCAATTATTAATTATTGAAATCGTTGACAAACATAATTAATATTAATGGCTGAGATGATTAATCATTTACAGTTGTTCAGATATTCACGCAGCTTGTCGGTTTGTTTCAACACATTTCCCGATAATAAAAATAATATAAGGCACAAGTGTATTGTGTATGTATATATTATATTCTGTGTATAATGTATAAACAGTTCTTGAATAGTTCGTGTACAATTTGAATAAATTGGCAGACGAGCTAATCGGAATATATTTAAACTTATATCACCAGCTGTTTGATTTTTTAACACAACAGCTCATTAATTTAAGTTAACTTATCGATAAACTTTTAATGAGTATGCTAAGATCTTGGTTACTAAATGTGGTTTATGAGTTTAAAACTTTTAAACGAAATACAGCCAATCGTGTTGTAAGTTCCCAGCCATAGGTATCCAATCAAGTTGTTCTCTATTGAAATACAATTTAGCACTGTGTACTAAATTTGCTTTGTATTATTTAATTTAAATATAATGCAAATTAATATTGTTTTGTATTAAAGAACAATGATATGCCTTTAGGCTATTGCTAAATAATATTTTCTATGGTATTGGTAAGGTAATGAAAGCCGCAACGAACACAACGGGAATAAAAGGTATTCCATTATGCTATGCAAAACCTAAAACAAAGTCTAATCATATTTATACACGTTTTATGTACACAGTACACAATTCAATAAACTATTAAAATCTGCAAAGTTGAATTATGCTAGCATTTTAAATAATCAGAAACGCTATGTATTTTATACGAAATAGAATTGCTGATCTATTTTCCAAACATAAATTAATTATTCGTAATTAATTTTTGTCGAACAGTCACTAAGGATAAATCCTTCCCAATCATGATATTTTCACTTTGTTTTAGTTTTGAAATAGCTGATGATAATAATCATTAGTGGATTTATTTTTCTACTATATTATTATGGACATTTTTTTTCAACAATTACTGTCCAATAGTTAATAAATGTGTATAATATGTCCAAGACAAAAAGTGGTTATCTAGTTAATGTTTAAATAATATTTTTACAGTTATCGACGATAACTTATCGTTGAAATGGTTATACTTGATAATGTACTTCATCGATTGCAGGTATGACACCATATATTATGTTATTATGGCATCACGTTGTGAATACTAAATCCATATTTATTAAATTGTATAATTTATTGTGAACATTTTTTATCAATGTCGTGTCTGGAGCTTAATCGAGGAGGGAAGGGGCGGAGGTGTTAAAAATTGTAATAAATTGTTATTCACAAGAGGTTCTACCCCCACCATAACACACATTCACAAAATAAACAATCATTTTTTTCAATGATACATAATTTAGTAATAATAAAAATATTGCATAGAAATAAAAATACAAGGAAAGGAAATTTCTTATATTAACAATAGAAGTCTTTTTTTTCATTGGCAAATCGTTTAATTATTGTTTGGACTCCTGTTCAATATCTCTGTGTTTATTTAATGATACGAAACCCTTCAACCTTTCTTCTCTCAATTTTTTTTTTTTATTTCGACCAAGCAAAAATTCAACAAAACGATACAACGTGCAATGAAGTAACTACTAAAAAGCAAATAAAAGTTGTCACATATTTACAATAACTGAAGATAGTTAAAATATGATTATTTTAAATTTAATATTTTATCGTAAAACACTACTAAAATTCATTGTTTAGCCTTTTTTTTTTACACATATATTTACTAATAAATCCATAACTATAATGTAGGACTAGGTGAGACTTTCTCAACAGTCCACTGATTAATTCATATACAATTATCTGAAGCAGTAGTTTATAGTCAGGCTTAAAAGTCCACTGAAATTAAGCAATAGGGAACAAATTATTTATCAAAACAATAACGCTACTAAAAGTGTACAGGGGAGGGGGAGGGTTGGCGATTCAACTATAATATTATACACTGCTGCTTTCTATGCACTATATTGGTGCATGCGATGATTGAACCGTTAAAATGTGGAAAAGTGTAAAATTGACTTCAAAAAAGACTTAAAAAAGAACGAAGTGCACCGACGTGTCCTAACTTCTGGAACAAGTTGAGTAAAAAAAAAACTGATGACTAAATAATAAGAGAGATAATTATTATTCACGTGTAACTTTTGTTATAAACTTGTAAGCGTTATGATTCCATTAAGTTTAAACTTGTATACATAAAAAATATATCGTTTACGCATACTATGTGTTGAATGTGTACCTATTAATAATATCAACCATAAAAATTCTGTAAAGTTAGGAGGGTAGACGATTTTTTTCTGTAGCGACGAAATGACGTGTTGATTGACATGTTCATGATTGTATAACATAATCAACCATGCACATGGCTGGAAGTGGACTGTTGAGAAAGTCTCACCTAGTCCCACATTACAGTTATGGATTTATTAGTAAATATATGTGTAAAATAAAAAAAAAGGCTAAATAATGAATTTTAGTAGTGTTTTACGATAAAATATTAAATTTAAAATAATCATTATACTCTGGACCAGTATAGGGATATAGAATAAAAATAGATGTACCGATTAACGTATTGATAATTAATCGTAAAGATATATTTATATATTATTATATGACGAATAATTTAGGGATACATTGGTAATTTAGATCGAATATAAAAGTCCAGTGGAAACTAATTTTTGATCGGAACAACAGCTTTCAATATAATAATTATTTTTTATTGATATATTATATAACTAATAATATACCTCTAATAGTACCTAATTGATTATCTCATACCCTCAGCCTCCAGATTTTTTGAAAAATATATTTGTGACAATTTAGTTTTCTGTTTTATCTTAAAGTGTAGCTAAATATTGTACTATAATTATAATCATGTTTTATATTCTTATATTTGGATTATTATTCTGACTAATCTATACCTAATAGATGATTTAATAATGATGTTTTGAAGTTGTTTGTTTTGTTATATTTTTTTTGTTTAAAAAAAGTGGCTCAAAAAGTTTTATGTAGCACCTCTATAGATAGGAAATCGAATATAGATGGTACTTTGATGAGGTCATTTCGTTTTCGAGTTTCTTGAAGCGTATATAGTAAAGGTGACCTATCAGAAATTTTTCCAAAAATGTCAGCATACACGGTTTTAACTTGAAAATTGATTTTTGAATGTTGTAATTTATCTTTATTTTTGAATTTAGTATAAAATCTCCCCGCTATCCTTAGCGAGACGAGGTGAGACGAGACGAGTGTCTAACACCTGGTCATTATAAATTATATTCAGATTTTTCATTTATCTCTGAAATATTTTTATGTATGGTTTGTATAGTATTCCATACTGTATAGTATTCCAAACTATATAATATGTACTTATCATAGATAGGTACTAATAGCCACTTGGCCAATGATAGACCTTTGTTTTCCTAATTTAAAATACGACGCACGTCGTACATATTGTATATGGAAAATAATATTACTAGAATGAATAGAACTAAACTCCGTACCTAATATATAGCAATAAAATTGAAAATGAAATTATTTTTTATTTAATTTCAAAATAATCCACTGTATATAATATTATATGTATCCCTTTAAGCCATTAATATTTTAGTATTATGTATAAACGAGTATATGTTGACTGTTAAGCTTCCTACATCCTACTAACACGTTTGGCTACATGTACTGGTAATTTTTTTGTATATATTTTATTATTAAAATGTACAACTACGTTAAATGTCAAATTTAATTATGAATCAGATGACCCTATTTTCACTTTTCAGTGTCATGGTTTGAATCCAGTTAGGTATACATTTATAATATTTAGAGGATTTACCATATACGAATAAGGATTTTTACAATATTATGTTTCTGACTTTACGGTAAAGTTGATTGCTTTTACATAAAAATACACAAAAAATCATATTTTTGTTTTTGTTTTCACAATATTTACAGTTATGCGTAGTTTTTAGATACAACATAATGTCATTATTGAATTAATTACGTCAATAAAATTACGATGTTACTTGTTAATAATGAATATAGAAAAATCTACCACAGAAGAGAAGAGCTAGAAGTGATGGTTTACAACATATTCCCCAGATGTATATAGATATTTATTTTTATCTGTTAAATATTTATGAAATTTATCAGATCAAAAATGAATTAGAACTACGAATAAAATATTATATCTTTTCTGAATAATTCTTTATTATTATCTATTAAATAATTATATGAAAATGAATACTAAACATAATTTTAGAAAATGGTCCTAGGGGTCCTAGTTACAAGTAACTAAATTGGGATACTATAATTTGTATATTCTTAAGGATAATAGTAGTTTTCTGTTATTTTTTTTTTTGTATGGAATGAGAGCATTCATTAAGTGAGAGGATTGAATTCTTTGTCAGACATTAAATTATTGGTTTCTTTATTCATTTTGCAGTATCTTCGTTTTCTGTTATAGGAACATTTTCAAAAATAAGTTTTACAAGAAATAATTTTTTGATTGCGAAAATTTGACTCTTTTATTTTATAATTTATTTATTACCGTTGAGCTACAAATTTAAAATTATAACGGCACTAAGAACAAATATCAAATAACAATAATTGCATATAAGCTAAATTGTCATAGTAATAATTGAGATTTCCTTAAACTTTATGAAAAGTATGGTATAGGTACCTAACTATAGGTTAATATTCTTCAACTTATAAAACTAGTATATTGTAATATTATAAAAACGACATGGTAGTTGAAGTCCAACATATAGCTTCAGTCAAATTTTAGGGTTGGTTAAACATTTTTAATTTAAGCTAAAATAATACCAATAGCATAACATTTTATCTTAGTATTCCTCTCTCCAGTCTCCATCAACTATTTATGTTTTAAGTATTTTTTTTCACATTATCATAAATATTGCCTATGTGCAATAATTGTACATCAGACATAATATTTATTACATAAATATACCTATTAATATAAATAACATTTTTATACAACATACCAAAAGCGTGTTTAGTTTTTAACTTTAAGTCTTCCCGTACACAATACAATTACTGACTATACAAAAAAACATTATTTGAATATGTTGTGCATAACGTATATTCTATAATATGGTAACTAAACTATTTCTAAATATATTATATTATATTAAATAAGTATATATAAATATAATTCAAGGATTTTGTAAAAGAGTTTTAGTATTCTCAAAACTAACTTAAACATAACTAACAACTATACTAAATTCAACACAAAATACTTTTATAACAGCCCTAAATAATAATATAGACGAAATTAAGTAGGTATTTAACTAAAATATAGTCATTAATGGCGATGACAAGATGTTGAAAAAAACCAGTCATCTCGTCTAACAGTGTAAACAATTCAATATTATGAAATGTAGGTACTATAAATACGTTTAGTAAATCTCTCACAGTTATTTTACCAACGACAGCTCTAATAGTTGTTCATTTATCATTCATAATAGTAGAATATTACTTAGTAGGTACATATATCATTGTTTTCATTGATTCCTGCATTATTGTTATTTATCTATTCGCCAACATTTTTTCAAGAATGCTTATTATGATTTAACAAATGTCAATAAAATAATACTTAAACGTGCAATTTACATGGAATCACATACAAATATGAAATATAGGTACCAGGTTCAGGCTAGACCTATATTATAGGTATTTACGTTTATACCTATAGTATATTATACAATATACATTCGAAAATACAGATTGGGCGTACAATTTCTAAAGCAGAAGATGTGTTGCTTAGGTGCATGTATTTGATTATATATAGTTATAAGATTATGACATTATTAGAAATATAATATTACATAAACAGGTGTATTCTTGTGCAAAATATGATTTTAAGATGAGCTTCGTTTTGAGTATAGGTATTAATTATTATTTATCCATTTCTTAAATTAAAAGCAGGTGTCTATTATACCCATATATAATAATAAAATAGAATAATTTACAAGTCATTCCTAAGTATATTGATGACTATAATAAGTATAATCGCAAAATTATCATCAAATAGTTAATAATGTAACTAAAATAATAAAACAAATAAAATTTGAATTAGACTTAAAGAAACAGCCATCCGTTTATCGCTGCAAATTATTACAATTTATTAAATTTCATAGACGAAAGTGTCGCTTTAAATATGACGTATTCTTATCAAGATATTTTTTTAATAGAGTTTTCCAATATTGGATCAATAGTAATGTACACTGTTAGGTAACATTACGGGAAATAAATTACCTATGTCGGCAAATCACCATTTTATTGTGATGTAAATAAAAACAAGTATTTTTTGTTGTTTCCGAGCATGTAAATACCAACAATTATTGAACACTCTCCTTTTAATAACAATAATCTACAATTGTCTAATGGTACCTAATATGAAGCAGTGTGTTATTTCCGTGCGTTTATTACGGTTTGAAAAAAAAACATAGCGAGCCTACCATTACCCACCACCGGTCCCTTAGGAGTAAAGTAATTACTCTTATCTATGTCAGTAATAATACGAGAAAATAAAAACGCACTCCTTATAAATATATGTTGTATAATATAATATATAGGTCTGAACAATAATACAGCCTAGTGGCTACTATATTATCATCGCACACCGATCTTCTTTGATGCATATATAAACCACCGTGCCGGTACGAAATTACACACTAATTATACATTTCACCTCTCAGTCGCATTATAATTTATAATATATACCGATGATTTTGATGTCAACGATAACGCGGTTTTTATTGAGTTAATTTATAAATAGGTTTATATTTCAGTGGTAGGCAGGTAGGTTAGCTATACCTATTATACCGATTGGCGATCACGATCTGGACGTGGGTACCTATATTATATTATATTATATTATATATATATATATATATATAAATAACTACTGCGGCATGTTGTTTTATTCAAAGATTAGACATCGACACGAGAACCTAATGGTGTAATAAAATATGGTTGAAATATTAGATTTAAAAAAAAAAAAATCATAAAAGCCTCCTTTCTCACAATATTGGTATGCACTTTTTAACAACTCAATTATCAACGCGCCCGTGCCCTACAATGGTATAATATATGAATCATATAAATAATAATCTTATCACTCAGAACAATCTTACTCCGGAGTGGGTACCTCTATATAATATATACGCGATACTAGTTTATACGATTTTAGTAATATTATTATTATAGGCGTAAGTTGGGTAGGTACTTTACATGTACGCCTTGTCGCCTTGGTTACGAGATACACTTTGATTAAAAAAATATATATATATTGCTGGTATCTATAGTAGGTAGGTGGTCACATAGATCATGATCATATTGCAGTCAACGTGAAAAAGTTTAAATAAAACCACGTAAATTATTTTAGTATTAAAATTTGTTAAAAGTTTTTCAGTAATGATTTATAGACCTAAACCGCGTAAACGTTAGATATTATGTGCTTTTAGAACCATTTACCAGGTCTTTTACTTGCCCGACTTATGATGACGGTAAGGTTTTTTTTTCGTTTGTTTTTTGTATGTCAATAATACTTCGAAATGAATAATCGATAAGGCATAATATTTTAAACATATAAATGGCTATTCAAAATAAACTCACTACCAACAAAATACTATAACGCACTTAACGACGGCCAACGTGTTGTTGACATCGCTGTTTTATGTATTCTTATAGACTATTATGAAATGTCCTGTATCATTGTGTTATCTTTTTTTGTCGAAAATGTGTTTGAAATGTCTAATGACAAACAATGAAAAATATTTTTGCTGAAATAATGTTGTAGATAACACAGACTATGAATATTATAATATTAAAAACGATAACTGCTTTATACCTTTAAAAAAGTACAAATGAACACGACACGATAACGTGATAATGGAAGTAGCAGTTTTGTTATAATTTGCGACCGCCTTACTATTATAACGTGCACATAAAAATAATATTTATACTTTACAACATTATGTAGGTTATAGGTGTAACTACAACGCAATAAATATATGTATTTATTAAGATATAGGAATAGTAAATACCACATTTTCAGATATACTGTGAATTTGAAAAGTTTTATTTGTTCATAATATAATATTAATGTTAGTGAGCTAAACACTGAATAATATTATATTATAAAATACTGTTGTAAGTACCTATGGAGTATAATTAAATTAATTTTACTCAATTGATATAATCATATATAATTTATTATGTGATGATCTGATGATGAATAGGAGGTACAACATAATAAAATATTGACAATAATTACTAGACAGTAGACAATTATTTTAAAGATGAACATATTGTTCAAATAGAAGTATAGAACAAACAATAAAGGGCAACTCTGTGTGTAGTAGGTACCTACCTATACTTATTATAGTGTAGTATAATAATTATAGTATTATACAATTCAAATAGGATAAAATTATACCCACACCACTTATAGGTATGTTTACTATGTATATGTAGTTTCCGCTATTACGTGTATTTGGGTGCAAAATAATAAAATAAAATAATGCAATGTAGGTACAGCACTTACTACTTACTGTAGTTCATTAAACGAATGATAATATGGCGTAATATCATGAGAAAAACCAAAGGATTGGTCTATCGTGGATAATAATATTCAAATTTTACAAAGTATATTGTATTTCAGAAATTGGATTCTGAAAATAAATGTAATCGTCACAGCGGTTCTCACTTAACCAATCAAATGAAACACAAGTAAACAGTAACAATAACAATAGCTATTGGTTCATAAAAAACTTGTAGATGGCGTTGGCATAAAAAAAAATCGAAATGCCTTAAATTCGTGAAACCATGAAAATGGAGTATAATAGATCTTTAAGTAAAATTTAATTTAATTTTTAAAAAATTGTTTCGTTATTTTACATTTGCCCATTTATCAAAATTTCAAAATAACTTTAAACGGACATTAGTATAATAGTAGATACACATAATTATTTTAATAACTATACCTATGTTTATCAATAATTTTATGTAAATATCAATTTTATAAAAAAAAATATTTAAATACAAAGATAAGACCCAAACTGACATGTGTAGGTATTTGAGTTTACCCTACAATGTAATTCACGCACAAATAAATAAACTTAATGACATTTAAAAACTACAAAAATATAAAAATCACAAACAATATAATTCATAACTTATGGATGGGTAAATTTAAACCTTTCACAAGACGGTTAATTTACAAATTTAGGGTTTCAAAATGTTCAGACAGTAGCTCTACCTATGTTGTAATTGAACTCAAGTTATATATTTAAATACACTGCCCATTTGAAGTAAATTACAATCAACTATTATTATCAAACTCACCAAAATTATTAATTATCTTGAATCCATCCAAAGTACAACACAATTCAAAAATTAAAGACTTATATTATAATAACTATTATATTAATCCTCAGATGGATGAATTGTTTTTACTTTTAATATTATAATAATTATAATGATTTTCCGTTTAGGTTTCGATTAATCAAACAATTAGTTATAACTTCTATTTAACAGTTAATGAATTACAAAGAGAAACACGACAATTTGCAAATTGGTTAATACCTATATAGGTATAGTTGAAAATGTATTTAATTTCAATTTTAGGAGCCACTTGAAAATTAAATACTGAAAGGATTCTCATTTATTTTTCTTAATCAAACCTAAACATCTCAAAAATATAAGGTATGCACAATTTTTTTCATACACATTTCAAGTTCAAATTTCAAATTTTGACGTAGTTAAATACTGTTTATTGTTCAAACGAAATATAACGATTTTATAGATATTTTGTTGTTATTCAAAAACCATTATTCAAGGAGTCTTGAAGCTTTTCGGGATTGCGTATAATATTATTGAACCTATTAATTATTAGTTTATAGTATTTACTATACATAATGAATTTCTCAATAGTATTTAGATTAATGTAAAGCTATTAATACAACGGACCTATTAACGGTTCGTCGGTATTGACTTACAAGTTATTAACAGCTAATGAAATAATATATTAATTTATAAGTGATATTTATTAGACAAAAATTAGTTCAACTTACCGTATTACAAATAGAAAAATTAACTACTAATAGCCGTATACATATATTATAATAAAAATCACTTAGAATAGACAGTCGACAGATCGTCTTCGTTCATAATCGTTTTTCGTATCCAATTATTACAAACTCATCGTCAATACTCTGAATACAGCCACCTACACAATATCGAATTACACTCGACATCTACCGAATACCATTATACAGAGTGACTTCCCCGCTTTTTTCGATTTTCTAATTTTATAAAAAAGTGAATCTATAAAATAAATATTATCGAATAAAATATTGTACGGATGGTTTTTATGTAAACACTTCGAGTATTATAATTTAACATCATTCATGCCAATGATTTGATAAATTTGCACATTTTACTAAAATTTAAATTAAAAAAGTACGATTTGATACAAGAAAATTTCGAATAAGTTAATGTTACAGTAACGGCTGAAACAGAACTATTGTAATTACTAATTAGTATGTAGGTACTAATTACTAAATTTATAGAATAGGTTTTTGTTTTATAATCAGAACATACCTATTATTATTCTATCGAAATTATATTCTGTCAAAACATTTTTTTTTTTAAATATCTAATTATTTATTATGTATTTTGTATCTGTGTTACCTGTATATATATATAATATGTTGAGTGATATAAGCTATTGAAGAGATACACATTATTTACGTACTTATATAGTCTATAATTAAAAAACTTAATCAATTACAACTCCTTGCTTATTCTTTGATATAAGTTGAATACTCATTACACCTTTAAGAGTTGTGGTAAATATTAAATCTAACTTTCCATCAGAATGTTAACAATTATAATAGTATTCAACAAATCAAGAGCAACTTGAATGATGTCACGTCCTTCGGTCAAAGTCACTTTTTTGTAAATATTTACAATTGTACCTATCTAGGGATAAAAGGTACCTAGTACCTACCTTTGGATTACAATCAATGTAAATCCGGTTTGGCAAAATTAATAAAATGTAATAGAATTATTTGTATAATACCAATTTTGTTTCATAAGATTTACTATAAATATTTATTATAAATAAATAATTGTTTCTAGGGAAAATATATAGATATATTATACAACATTATTATGGGGCTAAAAACTTGGAAGTAATTGGTACCTACTATCATTCAAGTTCCTAATAATTTAAATATAATGTTTATAGAATTAAGGCATTAAGCAATACCTAAATTGAAAATTGCTGACGGAATATAAATATGATGGAAAATACATCAGAAAAATGTATGTCCTATAATATGTACAGCCTATAATATAAACATAGGTATTTACTACCTAGTTGACTACCTACTATCATAGCAGTGAGCACCATAATTATCTTAATAATAATTATTTATATTGTACAATAATCATACAATTATTATAGAATAAATACTATCATTCAATTTATAAAAAGTAAATAATTAAACACATTAAATTGTTCTCTAATTCAACGAAATGTATAAAATTAGGGACACTGAAAAAGCTGCATGACTTTTTTCATCAAATCAATAATAGGCGTTGCTACCAATAATCTGATAATCGTAATTTACTAAATTATTAATGTATTATTCTAATATTAAATGTATATTGAACAATTATAATTATTTCATTTTAATAAAAAAAAATTAAAATATTTCAACGTTAATATCTAAATGGCTAATTTAATTATAATAACAGTATTTTTTTGTTTATTAAAATGTTAGTACTATCGTACAAAATAACGAAATGGCTAAACTGCTATTAGATAACTGCATACTCGTTATAAATACTTTTTACACTTTTTATACTTCAATTAAAAAGTATTTCAAATACTTCCAAATACCTACTACATTTACATTTTTCCACAAAAATCATTTTCTTCGTAATAAGTTTGTAAAATATTTAATATAGAATTTTGATAACAAAATTTACAAATCTTACGTCATCGTCTCGTCGACGATAAACCATTTCGGAGGAAAAATATAATCAAAATATCCAAGTAAATAATATAGTTTAAAGGAATTTTGTATTAATTATTTTAAATTTTTAAGCACCTAAAAAAATATAATAATAAGTATATTTTAAAATACAAACAATTATTTAAATATTTAACAGTTATAACGTAAGAGGATATAAGATATAGGATATAGGAGTGTGTTTAAATCATAGATAATAAATATTTGTTGGCTTATCAATGTGAATGCAATACCTAATTATTACGAAGTGATAAAAATTTGTGGCTTATACGATATACCTATAGGTACCCTATTTTGTCACAGCACCATATCACATTAAACAATGTAAACAGACGACCTCAATTTCTTATCGTTTAGGACCACGAAACTATAACGACCTGAGTAGTCAGTTGGAAATGTCTGATCCATGGTTTAAACCCTAAAAAAAAAATCCCCTAACATAGGCATGTTACGATTGACTTATGAAAATAAATAAAATACTTACCAAGTATTTGTCAGTTTAAGCAAAACCTTTACAGTGGATTAAATAAAATTGTTGAAAACGAAACCTATCTTATTTCAGTAGCGGATTTTTAAAGTTGAAGTGGGCTTGTTGTCTGTTACATGTCTTGTTCACTCTGACAAAGATATATTGATAGAATATGTTATTCGTTAGACTGCATAATATAATATTATGTAAGTTTGTATACAGAATCAAAAAATGACTACAATTTATTAATATTCTTTTTTTTTCAAATAAATTTTAATTACGATTTGCTTTGATGTAGACAAATAACAATAAATATTAATAAAGAGCAGAGCTGATGACACGAAATAAAGTACAGTCTGCTTAAAAAAACATAAAAAAACTGCAGCAACAGACAACAGTACATAACAGAACCTCAGATTTATTTTATTATTTGCAGCTTATGCGAGTTATACAAAATACAAAATTAACAGTTAAATATTAAAATGGATAATTTTTTATAGTGTTTCGTTCAGTATTAGTCCATTATTTAAAGATATAATTCGACTTATGTAGGTATCTATAATTTTTTTTTAAATTTTAAACATTCATATTACCTATTTCTTTTTATTCTTGATATAATAACAGAATTTAGGATTGAATACATTATATAAATTATAATTTTAGCACCATCAGAATAAGTTCAGTAACACGTGAATACAGTTTCTCATCTACAACGATGCGTCAAAGCACGGCGGAGAACTTATGGCTTCAAAATAGGTTAATATGTAACCAAGGCTATATCGCTATATGCCTGAAGGGTTCAAGGGTTGAAAGTTCTCTTCCCTTTTCCTTGCTGGTTACCATAAATTAAACCATATTTTGAAAAACATATCATACAATATTACTTTCTTTAAATTGTGTTATATAATATACTATATCCATGAGCAATGGCTTATATTATTGTATTAGTATTATAATTTTCAATCACTTTATTATATACAGTTGGGCAAATATATAGTAAGTATATATTATACTTATTACTTGTTTAATCCATGTATATATCACTATATAATATAATATTAATGTTTTTCTCTATTACTACGGATTATTTTTGTATATTTTGATAGCAACCGTCTTCTCATTATTATTCGAGAAACTTTTTTTTATTTTTATTAAATTATTGGTCGATAAATTGTATTAGTTAAAAATATATTAATGTGATAGCAAATATTTGCAAATATCGTGGAAAACTTTTTAAATAATAATTATTTAAAAAAAATCAATAATAATATTAAATGTCTAATGCTGATTTTCTAGACATTTTTTGAATGCATACTGAATTATAAGAATATATTTAGAATGTTATGATTAAAGGTGAAATCAAATCTAAATGATCCTTATAATTACAAATTTGATCAAATCGGGTTTTAAAATTAATAATAATATAGTAAAATTAATAAACCGATTGCTAAAAGGTAGGTACTAGCAAAATATTTACATGCATTTCACAAATAGTGAAAGTTTATACCAATGAAAATACATATGTCACGGTTCATTCGTTATTTTTCCTGAAAACCTATTAATTATCTGGAAAATCGACCTTTCTAAAGTGGTATCTGCACCGACTCCATCCAATTCACAATAACACTCTTGATATTGTAATGGTAGGTGAGTATGTAAAGTATCAGGATATTTTGCAACTTAAAGAGAGATCACAGTTAGAAAAATTAAAAATGAACTCCGTGCAGTTACTTAGTTTCTCTTTATTTGGTTATTAAAATATATCACTATGTTTTAGGTAGGTGTATCAAAATTATAAAATAGTTGCTGACAATAATTCGTTATTTAAAATACCTATTTGTATAATTTAAATTATTAAATTAATTTATATCAATAAATTTATACTTTTGTGACCTACACAGAACACATGTTTTTGTTGTATATATTTTTCGCCTTTATCTATAGTCTTTGTAAACTCATCTGGTGTATGGTTTTCAAGATGGCTTAGTGTTATTAAATACCCGTGTTTATAATATGCAATATAGAATGTTATATAACTAATCAAATTGCTCTTTCAGTATTGTTTACAACGTCAATGTCGATCACGTAAATAAACAAATGTATGCGCCAGACCACTAGAATTCCTATATTCATGGTTTTCTTGGACACACAAAACTTAAATTCTAAATAAAACAAATATCACGTTATTTATAAAAAATATATTTTGACCAGAGGATATTACCAAATAACAAATCAAGTTTCTTTTTATTTAATAACTCATCCTTTGGTTGGTTTCTAGAATGCTTATTGCTTTCACAAAGAAGACTTTTTGTGTATCTAATGGAAATCACTTGTCTCGTGGTAGTAAAAGTGTCTTAAACCTTTCATGTTGCCTCTATGTTGATTGAAAATGTGGAAAACAAACGCTGATAGTATTTTAGGCGGACGGAATAGCAAAATCATGCTTTTAAGAAAAATGTTGTAAATTACGAAGAGATATTGGAACAAAATTTCAGTGAAAACACATAAAATCATTAAAAAATGTTGTACTTAGGTACAACTTGAAACAAAAGCTAACTTGTTTATAGCCTATACG
Organism: Metopolophium dirhodum; assembly: GCF_019925205.1. NCBI lineage: Eukaryota > Metazoa > Arthropoda > Insecta > Hemiptera > Aphididae > Metopolophium > Metopolophium dirhodum. Next base: position 121,073,315 of record NC_083560.1, read on the forward strand.
GTCTTTTTCGAATATAGTTATAAAATTAACGTTCTATTCGGTAACTACACGACGTATAATCGATTAACAATAAAGATTTGACGTGTTTTGTTTTTCACAAAATCGGTAGGTAGGTAGTACCTATTAAGCACACCGAAAGTCTACAACCTCTGTTCAGCGAACCTCATAACGGTTTTAACGACGCCACCGATCATGCAAAAGTTCGTAGATTGTAATACGATACAAGATTATTATATTATTATTATGTTATAATATTGTTATGACGGCGATGACTCTATCCGGTGCAGGCCATCCGCCCGGGGCACTCTTCCTCCTCCTCACCCTCATCTGCGGTACATAATATTATAGTAATACTATAACAGTAACGATATTAATGTGATACCACTACGAATAACGAATGCGGAAGGTTCACGCTTGCTTTTCCGTCAAATAAATAGCCGGACCACTACCCCGACCAGACAGACGCCTCGCGTTATTACGAATTACGACCGATTCGTCGGACACTATTTTATCAAGTCTCTCCCGATCGCAGACGACGTACATCAGCAGCAGCAGCAGCAGCAGCCACGGAGTGCCCTCTCGCGGCCGGTTGCATATTATAATAATATTATTTACGTGTACACGTCAACTTACGAGAGAACAAAAAAAAAAAAAAAACACCAACAACAACATTAAACGCACCGTCTCCGGATTAATTATTAGATTCTGTCTCGCTGTACGTGCGTGCGCTCGCGGAACAACACGATAATAATAATATTATTATTATTACTACCATCGTCGGAAACAACTCAGTCGCGGCGCGGACACAGTCGCACGCAGATAAGACGCGATACGCACCTACGTGCCCTCCTCCGCCGGTGTAGTATGCGCTTATAATATTATTATTATTATCATCATATCGCGCCGTACGCACTCGCGTGCATTATTATTAATATAATATATATATGTATGTACAAACACACGTGTCACGGGCAGCATCATAGGTATAATAACATTATATAATATAGTATACCTAGGTATATAATAATAATATTATATTATAATAGGTATATCGCTCGCGCACGGACGGGTGGGGACTGGTGGGTGCCGCACTGCCGCGGATACTGCGCGGACGCGGGGCGGATGTTTCGCCCGTTGTATTACGACTGTCGGCGGGCGATGGGTGGGTGGGTGGTACGTGCCCGCAACAATAAAACACGAAAATACTCGCCGCGTTCGGTAAGTGTGTTATTCTTCGCCGTCCGTGTGGCATTGCCACTATACATACCTCTTCGGCTAACCACCACTATTATGATATGGCGGCGTACCGTGCCGTATCGTCGCGCCGTATCGCCCGCGCTCATTGTTCGCGCCGCCGCCGCCGCCGAGGCTCTTCTAAGTCCGATTGCTATCGTCTTTGCCTCGTCGAACAGCCGATGAGACCGAATGCAGGCTCGGCGTGTCATCAGCCACTACCACAACCCCCACCCTCTTATTTCATCCAAGTCGACGACGACGACGACGACTCACTATATTATGTTATTATCTATATGGTTATATTATTATATTAATTGTATAGTGTATACAATAGTGTATATCAATATCGAAATGGAAAATAGTTAAATTACGAAATTTCCTAAATTTCTTAGGATGATGCATTTCATATAAGCCCTTCTCTACCAACCTCTCCATTACACTATATACCCTCCTCGGCGGGTATCTCCCGCGCTCATTGTTCGCACCGCCGCGGCCGCTGACGACGCTCTTCTAAGTCCGATTGCCATCGTCTTTGCCTCGTCGAACAGCCGATGAGACCGAATGCAGGCTCGGCGTGTCATCAGCCACTACCACAACCCCCCCCTCTTATTTCATCCAAGTCGACCACGACGACGACGACTCACTATGTTATTACCTATGTGGTTATATTATTAAATTTGTATAGTGTACCTATCTATAATTATATAATGTATAGGTACCAATATCGAAATGGAAAAACCGGCCAAAGACAATTCCGTTTTCAGTTTTTCCGCACGCGATAATAGTAGGTACCTATATAATATAATATTATATGCGGGTAGGCCGCCCGTCATAACACACGAATCTTGTACGTATATGATGTATACATACGTACGGCCGAGCGAGACCCAATAGCAACGCCCCTGCTTCAGGTTTAATATAAAGGGGGATCATGATCACCCTGTATGTTAATAGCTTTAGGTATAATTTACTGCGGTGCCTACTAGAAAACGGTTAGGAATCATTAAATGGTTAGGTTTTACTTATGGGAAAAAAGTCAAACAACCAGGGTCGTCGTCATGGCGCTTTATGTGGAAAGAAAATATTAACTTCTTGTAGATTATGTAGTATTTAAAAATAATTTTCATATCCTGCTTGATGATACATAATTCTTAGAAATAGCTACATAAAGATAGATTGCAAACCCATGAAGTTTACGTGGGCGAAGGTGCTTACCTTGCAGTGAGATCTGCGACATTCAGGCTATTAAATCTTTAGTGCGGGCTAGACACCAGAAATTATTATGAATATTATATCCGACAAATTCGCCCATAAGGAGGGTCCGGGGGAAACGACAACTATATAATATTGTCTCCAATTTTAAGAATTTTGTCTGAAAAAACTACCTAAAAAAATAACAGTTTGCAATTATCCATGGTTTTGACAAAATCTGAATTGCAAAATCTAATAACAAAAAATAATATGCCCATGTATTTTTAATATTTAAAAATTACTATAGGAACAATTTATGAGGAATTTGTTTTACGTTTCCATGCTATTTGTCTGCTAAAAATTGGTAAATCAACAATTGTTAATAAAAAAAACTTAAAAATGTTATATTTTTAGTATAAGAAAAATATTTCAAATTTTAATAATATTTTTTGAATTACCCTACCTACTATAAAATAACGAAAATCGTTTGAAGAAAATTCGTTTTTTTTACTTTTGAATATATAATTTGGTTTTACTTCAAACGCTTGTGAAAAAATGGTGACTATATTGAGTATTTTCGATTATTTTAAATATTTCTATTACCTAGAGATATTTATGAAGAAACTCCTATTTTGTTACATTGTCAAGCTTTTTGACTAGGAAACAAATATTTTATTAATATACCTAAATCGGAAAATAACTAAAAATGTAGATAATTTCAAATCACTAAAAATACCTACCTATAGTTCATTAACTTTATTTGAAAAGTACTGGGATTTTTTAACTTTGACTACCAAAACATACTAAATCAAATGTTCTTCCGAACACTTGAAATATTACCTCAAATTTGAAGATCGAGCATTTTGTCTGCTCCAAAACGGAAAGATAAACACAAAAAAAATCACATAATTGTAAAACCGATAAATTCATCAAAATGTAATATTGTTGATTATCAGTTATCATACGTTGATACTCTGTTTTTTTTTTTTATAGGTAGTTGTGCCACAATCAAATTTATTATAATATTATGATATGACAATTTTTCATACCAACATAACTTAAATCCATCTAAAATATAGAATATTATTAGTGCTGAGAATCATTTATGAAATGGGAAACGAATAAGTTTGATCATAATTATAGTATGAAGATTATAGAAGGATTTCTCTGATTATATATTATGTACGTAAATTATGTACGTTTTGATTTCAGACAATGAAGATCTAGAGTTCAGGGAACGAAGATTTTTCTAACGTTAACTGCCAAAAATTTCCTGATTTTTTTAGTTTTTTTCCTGCTTTCTATTGAATTATGAAATATCTTTCTATAAATAAGAATAAAAATTATAGTCTTATAATTTATTATTCAAAATAAAATATAATAGGTAAAGTACTTAATAAGTACCTATTTTAATTTATCGAGTGGCATGTTGGGTACGCGTGTTACGGATTTGTCACGTCTAGACTTATGATACGTTGATTTATATTTTTCGTAAATTTTTGGAAATTCCGAAATTTCCGAAATTTCTTAGGGTGATACATTTCTCAAAAGCCCTCGTCTACCACCCTCTCCATACGCTGGCCCACAGCGATCCCCGTGTCGGTCAAACGAGAAAACCCATATTTATTATTATACATTTCCGTGCACTGCGTGCAGTGTAATCTATATTGTTATTTGTATTTTTCCGACCGTTATAGAACACGACAGTTTTAATGTTTTGAATTATTAAGATGCTACAATTTTGCCAAGTAATTTAAATTTAAATATTAGTGCAGTTATAAAGTTGTTTTGAAAATATATGTTTAGGGTACCTCTACCTAAACATATTATATTTTATAACCTACCGCATAGGTATATGCAGTATTTAATCATATTGTGTTATACTATGTTGTTACTACTTATACTCACGTCATATTCAAGTGTTTGATTTTTTGTGAAAATGTACGTAAATAGTTTTTATAATTATTATTTATTATTATATTATATAATTATATGTTATATTTATAACTATTTTAATTATTAAAATAATATATATTTTCATTCTTCACTTTCTTTTCTTAAAAATGTCCACATGGATTATGTGATTCTATTAATTGGGGACTAAATTATAAATGGATAATGAATAAACGATAATTGGACATTTGTAGCTTTATTTTTTTCCAACTATAGGTATTGTAAACCTTTATTCAATCGTGTGAAAAGCAATAACCAGTACCCAACACTACTAAATAGGTAGCTAAAAAGATTTTTTTTTTTTTTTTTTTTATTTATTTGAAGAAATCTACAATCTATACATGCTTTTTGTATAATAAGTAGGTTAGATATATGAAAGGTAAAATATGGTATGAGTAGTTAGATTAGGGAAGATACCCAGTGGTAACACCCTGTGACATGAATAAATGCTAAAAAGATTAAGCTTTTCTTAATGTTATAAACATTATTTTAGTAATTATAAACACTAAGCTAGAATCAAATTCAATTGTGTTATATTTTATATTATAATTTATAATCTTTATACCTATAAAATCAAAAAAATTGTTGTTTAGAATATACCTATATTTGGTATTATTTTTGTAATTCTATACTCCTATTTGAATATAATATTATCAACTTTAAAGTTAAATATGCAAGTTCATTAAAAAATTGAACAAAACCCCAAATATATTAATTTAAAAATAAATGTTGACTTTTAACTTAATTTTTGTTCTTACATTATAAACTTACAACAAATAATCGAGTTTAAAATATATAGGTACCTATCTACTTGATAAAATTAACAAGTTTATATACAAACTAGTCCATTTCAAGGACAGGTTTTCAACGATTGTTAGTAGTTTTTTTCTGATATTGGCCGAGAAACTATTGAGAAAAATCAAAAAATAATAACCACCTATACTCAGGATTTCTGATTTTAAAAATGTGCCACATAAAACATATTTTAACCATTGCTTTTACACGAAAAAAATGTTCACAGTTAAAAAAGATTTTAAAAAAAAAACATTCCTGTAAAACGGTACATTACTTGCTAGTTGCTACACTCGAAACCTATAAAAGAAGTCCATGCATTATTCATAAATCATAAAACATCAATATAAGGTTAAAGTATAAGGGAAAACACCGTATTGTTTTTTCCAGATTTGTATTCTGTTATGGTCATATTTTTAATTTTTGATTTAGTATGTAGGCCGTAGGTTAGATAATATTTCTAATTAGTATTATAATATAAATATTTAATTTGTCAATTTTTTTCAATGAATTTACAATGATGATGGAATGGCACATTGGTACCTATATTATTCGTATCGTACAACTGATAATTTTTTTTCAGAATAATTATTGTGTTAGGTATTTTAATTGAATTTAAAGTTCAATTTGCATAACAAATTCATCCTCAACCAACTTACTTAAATAAGAGATTCATAATAAACATCTATCTACTATCCTAAAAATAATTAAAGTGTCTAAACTTAATTACAAAAGTATAAAACCAATTGTGACATTTATAAATTGTGTTCTAAATGTAAATAATTTCAAGTATGACTAGACGAAGACGATACTACATACTCGTACCGCACGTGGCATAGTCCATTCACTACACCACTTCGGACTAACAGCGAGACATTTTCAACAAAACTTGTACGAGGAATGCTATCTTATTACTTATCAATTTTCTGCCTCCACTATAAATTAATGGTCACTTTTTTCAATAAAAACAAAAACCTACTGCCCTCGTGTAACTTATTATTTAGATTTTGATCTTGTTTATTAATATTTGTTTTTATCGCTTATTGATGTACCTACCTACCTATCATATGTATAATTTTCTTTGATAATTATATGGTATAGAGGTTATTTTTTTCAATTACGTATACCTACTATAGCCATAAGCAGTTAGGTGAAAGGTATACACTATACATGATATATGATTATTTACATAGATACACCATATTAAACAATCTATATAATTAATTTATCCGCCACCAATGAATCATTATTACAAATAATATTATAACCACGTATGAGTGTGTATATAAATATTTGATCAGTGAACAGAAACGGACGGTTGATGCACGGTTTATTTAATATTCAAATAATTGATATAGGTACGAATAGAAATATCTAGGTACTCTTATAAATAATTTGATAATGAGAAAATTGCATAGGTATAATTACATTTGTTATTCTTGTTTTTAATTAAAATAGTGGTATGAAAAGTATTTAATGCAATAATATTCAAATTATGTTAGGGTGTCTAGAACATTTTAAGCGATATAGTGAACCTCGTTATTAGACACAGACGAGTGGAGGACCTTTACTCTGAAAAGAGCAGAAGACCATTTATCGTTTATCTGAATTAATAAAATAATTCCTTCACAAGTATTCTTTTAATTTAAATAACCATAGAATATAGGTACCTAATGACAAATAATAAATTAGGAAGTACAAGAAAAAATAAATAAATGGATATAAGAACTTAAAACTCGTAAAAAAACTTTAGATGACAATCATAAAATGTAATATTATAACTTAAAATTGCCCATACCACAGTCTAATTAATATGTTTAATGTATTTTGAAAATATTGATATGACATTATTGTTGCTTGTGTTATTTTGGAATAAATTATTTTAATATCTAGAAGAAATAAGAAATGAGATTAATAACGATTCATGAGTACCTGCTGTGAACTGCATATTTTTGTAAGCAACAAAAAAATAATCAATTTGTATTAAATTAACATTCAGCCGAGCCATATAGCTCAGGATATAATTATATTATTTATTCTATGTTATAAGTAAATCCATTATCGATATTGTTTTTATTTTTATTGGAAAGACTTTGTGTTTATCATAAATAATGTGCAAATTGAAAATTAAAAGTTATAAAACAGGAAACATCCCTATTTAAGGAGACAAATAAATTTAAGTTGTAAAAATTACAAGGTATCACCTGATATAAAATCTATCTAAAATATTATATGTTCACTATGTACACATTTTTCAATAGGTCAATTAATCTGTCAGGTTAGCAAAGGAAATACCATTATGATTTTTATTGAATCTGTCATTCGGTATGAAAGTGTGTTAAATATTTAACTATTTAAGCTGTAGTTATCACAAACAATTTGGTAGTGTATCTATAAATAAATAACGATGGTCATATTTAGACAATTTTCAGATAGGGGTTATAGAAAAATTGTCGCTCTAAACAATTTTAATTTACATTCAAAGTGGTTTTACATTTTTTTTTAATAATAATTATGAAATTAAAATAATGACACAAAATATTATATTTGTTTAATACGAGATGTTAGGTAACATTAAAATGTATGTAAACATTTGTTAAAAAATGTAATAATTTGTATGTTTGGTTATTGGTTGGACATTAGACTCATTAGATCATTTTATAATATAAATTAAGTATAAAAACATCAAATTACAAGCTATAATATATTTTATGTATTATAATGCTATTATTATGTTGACATAAAATATGAACAACACGCACGGTCACATACTCACTAGTGCATTATGCAATATTATACACCAATATTACAAATCCTTTATTTTATTATAAAATAAAATAAGATAATATATTTACCAATAATTATAATAATAAAATCTCTGTAAATGTGTAATATTATAGGTACTAATAAGTAACATGAAAGATAAAGACTGGAGAATGAAAATAAAGAAAAATAAGTAGATACTTAGTTCAGTATGGCACAAAAAGACACATTGACACATATAATAAAATAATTATATTCAAACTTTTAATTAATAAGTATATTTAATACCGGTATTTTTTTTGAAAAAAATAAAAAATAATTTTCATAACAATGTCCATTGTATGATAAAACATTTAAAAGTTACAATTTACAATATAAATGATAATGATATCGTCTTGAAATATTATTACCTATTTAAATGTATGTAGACACAGGTACAAATTGTATTTTAAGTTACAATACAAATTGTAACGAGTTCCATTTTAAAATTAAGTAGATACTTAAAAATTACGCAACTTATTAAAAGTTGCAAACGTACCTAACTTGGTTATACGTATCTTTGATGATAATATTGATAATATATTGGCAAGCCCTGTGTTTTTTAAATATTATTTTCAAATCTTGAAGTATTTATTAGTCTATAACATTTGAGTGAAAAATCAAATTTATAAAAACTTTTTATTGATGTGTTTTTAAGTTTTATAATTTTTTTAAATTTTTTTTAAGTAGGTACCTATAAAAGAATAAAATATGTTTGCATTTTTAAATTACGGTAACTCTCCACTAAAATACAGTGAATTTAAGTATTTGAATAACAATAATAGTTTCTTATAAATAATTTATATGTTTATACATATTTTCTTATATAAAATTGATAGTAGAATCGAGTTATAATTATGGTCTATTCTGAAGTAAGCATAACATAACTGATGCGCATGGTCTATAGTCTCTAATTTGACAATAAATTTACCTAAGCACATGTATGCTCACTGGTGAAAGTAGGTTCTATATTTGCAAAAAAAAAAATTGATATTATACCTACTGATATTATACGATACGATAATAACAAACATGAAACTGATTTTATTTATCCATAAAGTGATATTAATTCCCTCTATGAATAAAAAACTGGAACAAGCAAGTTTTGGAAAAAAAACAAATCAATTCATATCCATCATAATACCTGACAAATATTTTCCTGAATTTATGGTTTCTGACGAAGATTATGCGCCACCGTTAACACCGGCCACGGGCGCTCAGTTACTCGTGTCACTTACGAGTTGACATCGGCGTTCATCGTATTAAATAATGAATGACCGTGTAATACCTATTATTATTTTTTGGAAACATGTATAATTTATACATATTTTATGTTCATGACTTTTTTATTTTTCATAAACATAAGAGCGCCTGAGCGCCCTTATACCATAACTGCGCCCGGGGCAAGGATACACTGGCCTCCTCCCCCCCTCTATAGATCCGGCACTGTTATGTACAATAGGAGATTAATATTCAATTTTTTTTATCTTTCATACCTTCAATACAATCAATAAAACTGAGAACTTGCATGAATGCACAACTTTAAATTAGAAAATTGTTGAACTATGCTCATTAGTCACACCTGTAGGAATAACTTGGTGTGACCTCTCTATATGCGTATGGGAAAATAGAAAAGCCTGCTAAATTACATTTAGTAGTCAACTTGATAAATAACATGCAAAATATAATACTATAGGTAAATAAATATATTAAACTTACAGATCACAATTTTCAGTATTATAGATAACAAAATTATAAGTTACCGCCAATAAGTTTGGATTATTCTGGTTTAGATAATAAGTTATTATTTTAGCTCTTATCTATTTATAGATATTATATAATATTTTTATTAATGCAGTGAAGTTCAAAAGTGTCAACATTAATACTTCAAAGAACTTCCTAAAATACTCAAAAAGTTCAATTTATAAATGTCCGTATAACAAAATAATCAGAACCAAAAAATGTCATCACCAATATTTTTTGTTTCTAAATTAAATTCGACAATTTTTTATTGAAGAAGGGTCGTGAATTCACTATTCAGGCATCGGTCAATATTAGCTGAATAACTGTTTCGACGACCCAACGTTTGTATTATTATGCCCTTTAAAACAGTTTTAAATCCTGCACGAGGATACCTACTCGTTTTTTTTTTTACCGATAGAGTAATCTTATGTCCCCCTAAAAATCATAGATTTACCTAAAATAAATTGTTGTTATATGTTTACACTAAAAATCAGTGCACCTAAAACAGATATTTATATATTAGGTATTGTCTGTGATCTAAAATGGTTTTGACGTCATCACTCATCATATTATGGACGCAGAAACAGTGATTTAGCCGATATTGATTAGTAGGTGTACCTAGTTTTAGTTTTACCGAAGCTTAGAACATAAATAATAAATGGAAGGTCCGTCTATTGTCACTGTTATGTAGGTAAAGCCTATGGGGCTATGGTGAATACAATGAAATATGAATTATTACAGCTACATCGTTTTTGTTATCGTCACATTGGTGGCTAATAATAAATTTACTTTATTTCTAAGAAAATACTGCTGTGGCCCACGTAACGTGACCAATCGCGTGGCTGGTCCATGGTCGAAAGATAATATAATTATTATTAGTTGGATTTAATTTTCTAGATAGGTAGGAAGTTTATGAATGTATTTTCCTTCCCCTGGCAAGCGATGTAGTTAGGTACAATAATTAACGGTGGTTCAATAGTTTAAGTTATGTTAGAAAGTTTATTTTTTTAAACTTTTAAACTACTTAGTTAGTTAATAGACTAACAATCAAACTTCACATTTTAACTAGTTTAAATGACTGTTAAAATAACTTAGCATTTTTCTGTTTTTCAGTTATATTTAAAAATAATTTATCAAGTTAAGATTAAAAATGATTTCGAAATTTTAGATAGATATATATAAAAATATTTGGTATAGAGACACCCATAGATAATAATATATTAGATAGGCGTAAATACTATTTATATGTTCTAAATAAAAAACGTATATTAGATAACTTGTTTTAAACTGAATATTTTTTCCATATTAACTTTGAACTTTGTGAGTTAAATTTATTATTTGTTATCAATTAACTTCTAACTTGACAATATTGTATTAATTTAATTTAATTATTTTCATTAACTCAGCTACATTTGAAATAACTCTTAAGTCATAGTATATATATTACTGAAATACTGCTTAAACTACTTTTAGTAGTTAGTAGTTGGTACTACTAAGTACTAACTATAATGCAATAATAGTATTTACTAACTTAGTGGTTGCTATGTATTATTACTGCAAGTTGCAACTACAGATCTGCGAATAACTATGTTAGTGTGAATGCAGAGCGACGTATATAGATGGATTAATACGTCATATTAAATATTAAATCAAATGCAAAATATGCATTTACAAATTTAACAAATTTTGCCGCTCCTATCAAGTACCGCTTGCGGCAATTTCCCTAAGTATGGGGCTGAACATAACATATTTTATATTACCGGTTATATTACTATTACAATATAGGTACCTACTATTAACAATACATTTTAACATATAATATACCTATCTAATTTATGCAGATATAGGCGGTATAGCACATACCTAATATATTATTAAAATAAAATATTTACATTATGACATTTATTATAGAAGTACAAGTATTTAGTTATAACGTTACAACTCATAAGCACATATTATATTAATTAATTAAACACAAATTTATATCGGTTCCATCAACTCGTAGCATCATTGCGATATTGCTACGCCATTTTCTTTGATGTATATACTGACAAGAGCTATAGATGAGAATCCGTGGCTTTGGACAGTCACTAAAGTTTTAAAGCTGATCGGCAAAACCAAACACAGCGAAGACACATTAAAGGATAGAATAGCAGTTCATGATAATATATTATTAACTTTTGTAATATATAGGTTGAAGGTTGAAGGTATCCACTCTGTATATAGATATTGAGATTTTTAATAATTTAAGGTTATAATTTTGTAATGCGCCAATGCACTATAATAAAATTAATGCTACATACCTATACTACTACTAGTACTACTACTAGATACCTACCTACTTTTAATGTAGATTATAGACATACACATTACATATAGACACATACTATATAATAGTATTATATAACCTTCGTATATTAATTGAATACTATCTCTAAAATTCTAATAAAAATGTGTCATTAGTGCGGACATCTAGAGAAACATCTTGTTTCAATATTCTCTGTTTAATAATATCAACTTTCAGTTTTATAACACCTATAATGACTGTTAAATATCCAGCTCATATTAAAAAATAATAATCTGATGGACTAATGGACTAACAATGTATTGGCATTGTCATAAATTTATGATTTAGTACCTATCTAGGACTGGTTGCAATTAAGATCAAGTAGGATTAACGTGAAGATATATTATTTCAACACACATAACACGGATAATCTCTCGTTAGCGTGCATATAATTTGATCTATCAATTTAAATTATTAACAGTTGTCATCTACGTATTTCAGCTGTCAATTATCTACTTAATCGGAATTAATTTATGTGCAAATAACAGTCATTGCAATATATTTCAAAGAACTAAATATTTTTATTCTGCAATTTATTATGTTTTTATTACAACAATTTAACGTTAAAGTTTAATATTAAAATTAAAGATAAAACAATAGAAATTAATTTTTTTATATTATGTAATTGTATATTTATGTAAATCTTGCTAATTTAATAAAATAAAATATGTACTAGGTACATATTGTATTAACAGCAAAAGTATAACAAAATATATCTACGATTCCGTAAATATTAAAGTATATGAAAAAACTATTCTAGAATAAATATGTACTTACTGATTTCAATTAATATTTAGAATAATAGATGTACCTAAAACAAGTATTTAAATTAATATTTATTATTTTTTAAAAAATAATGAAAGGAAAACGGGAATTATTTTTAAGCAAAGCCAGCTTTTGACAATATTGATTATTTTTTTTGGGTATTACCTACTCAAAAACGAATAATTGTAGATACTTGAAATTTTCACCAGATATTTAATTATTTTAAATTAGCATATTCTGTACATGAAAGCATTATTTGACTCTTTTTAAGCTATTTATTTAGATTTTAAATTTTCTTTGGTTTTTTTTTTTAAATTTCAATATAAAGTTTTCATACTAAAAGCTTAACATTTTAATAGAAGGTATAATAAGCTGTTTTAAAAAATTTAACATTTAAAATATCGATATTTCATAGTTACAATATATTTTTATAAGCGTTTAATCTTAGAAATTTGACAAAAATCGTCAAAATCGTGAAAATTTGTAAATTATTTTGCGCCTAGCAAGAAATTTATAAAAAAATTTCTTCTACATCTAAGATATGAAAATGTAATACAAGATTTTCTACTTATAACAAAAAAAAGTTCACCGGAAATTCACATTAATCTGTTATGAGCGTTTGAAGTTCAAATTTTTAAGAGGATTACTCATCTACACAGTTCCTTATAAGTTGTTATTATAGCAAATTTAAAACTATTAAAGATATTTTTTTTTATAAGCATTTGAAGTTCACATTTTAATAAAATTCGTCAAAACCACAACAATTTGAAAATTATTCTGTAGTTAAAAAATTAAAAAATCTTATTAGTTATTACTAAGAGTTGGACATTTTAAAACAAGATTTCTCATAAGTAGTCCATGATGTAACCAAAAAATATAAAGAATACATAAGCACGGTTTTTTATAGACATTTTAAGTTCAAATTTGGATGAAATTAGATATTTAAACAAAGAATAACGGTTTTAGTTATTTTATTGTAATTTAAAAATATTATTCGTGGGTACTTGAAAGTTTTAAAGTAGGTATATGTTATTATATTTTAAAGTGTTTAAGCATATAATGACATTTTCAAATGCAGTGTTTTAGACAAAAATTAATTCAAGCTGCTGTATTACTAGTAGTAGTCAGTATAGGTATAGGTAAAATAAATTACTTTAATATCAATAATATCATAAAATAAGACTTGTTGTATTTAGGCTGATGGACTGTCTTCGCTCTGAATTGTTTTTCGTATTCAATATGATTTATCTTTGCATTTAAATTTAATACATTAATTACAGTGACCCACTCGTCATCTATATTATACTGTACCTTCAGCAGAGCGGTATACACTTGTCGCTATACACTAGGGCTTGAATAAAGCTAACACAAGAATTCAGAACAGTCATGAGTTTTTTACTTTAAACTAAAAAAAAGTTTAGAATAAAGCCATGTACATTTTTTATGAGCTATTGATGTATCAACGACATAGGATATTCACACGTAAAATAATGATTTCTCTTCAAACAATTTTTGTTCTTTTGCGTTGTTATTCAAAAAAAAATTAATCTTAGAAACTTGAAACAATTTATTGTTTAAATTATTATTTTTTAGGCACATTGACATTTTAAAAATATTTGCATTCATTATATGTGATTGATAACCAACCTATTTATATAATTCTAATGTTACCTCGGTATTTGACTTATTTATTATTTTGTATTATATTTGTGATGTTTTTAGCAAAAATAAGTTCAATCTACTGTAATGGTAATAAAAAAAATAATACCTTCTTACGGTTATTAAATGTATAAATTGTACTATTCTTAAAATCAAAGAATTTGTATAAATTAAAGTATATTTTGAGAAATGAATTAAAGTATTAAACAGTGTATTTCAGCTTTTTTGTATTATTTAATTACGAAATTGAAAATAGTAATCATTTATACCTATCAATATTATAAAAATATTTGTTCTAACCTAAACAATTTATAAGAAGTAGGTAGTATATATATATTTATCAATTTATCATATATTATTGCCTAACTTTGGTCATCTAAGTGCTACTAGAATACTAGATATCATACTTTAATTTACAGTAAATTTAAACACCAAAGTACTATTAAGTAATGCGAGAAGGGACGAAAGCTTAGTTTTGAGATAATGCATAATGCTAATGCCATAATGTGTTTTGTTTTCTTGCACAACTTTGAGCGATAATATTTATATTTACTTTGATAACATTTAAAATGTTTAGATTTAGATAACGCTAGATATTTTAATTTTAAATGTTTAATACATTTTCATATTTTATTATATTTTGTAAATCACAAAAATCTTTATTCACTATAAATACATGGTTTTACACGTCTTGAAAGGTTCTAAAAATGAAATGCGCATTAATGTCAACCTAGGCGCGTATATAATCACAGCCATTTTTTTTATATATTTAACATGATAATGGGGACCCACGCCTATAGCGCCCTAATAACAGTGACCTAGGTAACCTACCTACTGCCTAGGTACCCAACATGCAAAGGATGTCCGCTTTTTATAATGATTTTAATATACCTACTAATTATATTAAAAAAATCTTGTAACCGTAAATTTAAATTTTATACGTAATTATATATTTGCGTAATTGCGTATACATTTAATGAATAGAGTCGGGCGAGCTGGAGAACAAAACAAATTTCTTTATTTCACAAACGTATAGTATTATGTGGAACAAAAAAATGTTTTTTATTTATTTGTTGTAGTGTTAAAGTACCGTTATGGTGTAATGCAAACGATGAATTTTATATGTTTTAATATGAAAAGTTTTTCTGCATCATCACCGCCACGGTATAGGTCATAGTAGGTAAAGTAGATTTATACAAAGTACGAATTATTGTACATAACCGTACGTATAAACACGGCGATGGAACTGTTTGAAAAGCTAAAAAAAATGTGTGCACCTTGAATGAAAAAGATTAAATCATAAATGTCTACCAAATTGTTATTGTTGATGTGATATTAAATTGTTGTTATTATAATAAGCTTTAAATATGATCAAACACTGAACATTCTAAAATAAAACTTGTACAATATTATGATATAGAATTATAAAAAAAATATCACAAAACTTCATCTTCTTTATTTTTTGTTTTTCACTATTTTTAAGTTGACCTACCAAAGTTAATTTTATTTTGAAAGTTTTCATGATTGCCACATAATTGTATTTATGAATGCTGTTTTTTTTTCTTATAGAACAATTGTATTCAAAGACAAATTAAAAAAGGAAACTTTTGTTTAACATTGTACATTATTGTATATTTAAATGTAAATTTATGTAACTTTAATAAACAATTTAATTACCTATTCAAATAATATCGAATTATAATTAATAATATTATGTCTTGACTAGGATATTAATTTGGTAGGTATTTTCCACATTTTTATAAGCTTATAAAATCTATTCTATGTTTAACATCTTATCTTACATTATACCTATGGGCTACTTATTGACTTTTATGATTTATATTTTATTGTGTAGTGTATAAACTAAAATCGAAATAGTAAGTAGTGTAAGAAACTATAGGTACTATGGAGTTTACCTACCTAAACATTTAGTTCACATACTTATTGTTTAAAATAGTTAGGTATATTTAGAACTTGTAATAAATGCGTGTTCATAGACGATAAAAACTGACTGACTTAATTCACAGATAGATTCTGTTTGTTCAAAAATAATATATTTTAAATCACGTACCTACCCATTTAAAATATATTGCTCTTGTTTATTTTTATGTGTAATCTTTGGATATTTGAATGGATGAAACTTTTTGTCGATCTTTGTATAATTTTAAACAACACGTCATATCATAATAACCATCTGCAGGATTCTTGGTACCCGCAGAAAATATGCAAAAAGGTATGTTTAACATAATATATCACATTGGTAAAGAGATTATTAGGATTTATTTTACTTTGTTCATTACTAAAGCTTATAATAATACTAAAAATGGCTCATTTGTACATTTTATGTTATATATATATAATATTTATGTATTGTGGTTTCTTTAAATCGTACACGTATCCATTTAAATGTAGAGAAAATTTTCCTTGTGTAAGGCTTCTTGAGCAAATGTGAATAGTTCGACGAAAGTATGTATAAAAACCTGAATAAGCTCAGCCTAGAAATCATTTGAAGCAGACCTCATTCACCATAAAATAAATCATAATAATGTTATTAACTATTTTAATTATAAATCTATAACTTTGGATTTTGATAAAGGTTTAAATATTTTTTAAGATTTATCTCAACAACCACAAAATACAAAGAAAATCATTATAGTTAATTTAGAATTATCAATAATTGGTAAAAATACAATGATGCATGTGACATTAACTGATATACTTATTTTTACAACAAAGTTTCGAAATTCAATAAGACCGTTCATTATTTGACTAAGCAAAAATGTACAAAACGTATTGTACCAGTGTACTATTTTTAAAGTTAAATATTGTTTTAAGTAAGATTTGTTTACAAATTTTCCAAATTATATTTGTATTTTAACAGCCCAAAAGAAAGAACATTATATTACGTATGTCCCACGGCTGTTTGTCCGCTTATATTAGAAATTTAAAATACCTATTGTGAATAAACCTCCACTATTTTTTAATAAACATTATTTGAATTGTATTAAAAAATTGTATTACAATTTATCAGTTTTATGATAATATTTATCATACATGAATCGGCTGGAATATTTACTATGCTGTGTAGTAGGCAGAATTCATAAACATTTTAATTTGCTCAGTCGATCATCAATATTGACCAAGTAATGTACTAATGTCTAGTTTACTCGGGTTTGCGTCTACACTCATTCTATTCACTGGACCGAGTGGCTACCCTCCCCCCTTCTTCCCCATCACTAGAAGCACAGAACAATATAGAAGCGACACTCGATCAGCTGGTCGGGCTTCTGTATCCCTACGGTATGAAGTATTGGACTCTAAAAGTTGTACTTACCGTGTCCGTACTCTGATAAAATGTCGGTAACGTATATCCCTATTTGTTACGATATTATAAAAATGGAAACAACGCAAATATGGCCAATGGACATTAACCATTAAATAATTTATAATATAATAATATATTGTTCTGTGATAATATAATAATATTGATATGATTTATATAAGTGATAACGTATACCACGTCCTCCGGATACAGTGTTCAGAGCCACAGTCACCCGATTTGGCCAATACGCACAGTGTCTATGCCCTGCTAGAAGTACTCGAGTACTCGACAGTTATATCCCATGTTGATTTTC
This sequence comes from Metopolophium dirhodum, assembly GCF_019925205.1. NCBI lineage: Eukaryota > Metazoa > Arthropoda > Insecta > Hemiptera > Aphididae > Metopolophium > Metopolophium dirhodum. Next base: position 121,091,438 of record NC_083560.1, read on the forward strand.
TCAGAATCAACTTTGAGCATAATATGAGCATTAATTTATTATTGTTATGGACGTCACTCAACATATTTATTCGCTTGCAACTACTACAGCATGACGTGTTTTCTGTATTCTAAAATACTTATCTATGATGAGTATACATTTCTTTGGGATGCAAAATTTGAAAAAAATCCATGGGGATCCATTCCCCTACCATAATTTTATAAATACGAGTACAATTGGTTAAATACAATATACCTAACCTAAATCTTAGTGGGGGTAACCCCTCGGCCCTGCAATGAATAGAAACATCTTCACGACTCGCCAGAGTTCTAGGGCGAGTACTGTACTTTTGTGTTTAGATTGCGGACGAGCCAATAGTTCACTCTTGTGGCCGAGTGCTCTTCCCGTGTAAACTTGGCTTAAGTATAAATTAAAAGACATGGATCAAATAATAAAAATTTTGTTTATTACGTAATGAAAGAGACTTTATTTTATAGGTTATAGTAGACAAAGGTTCATAACTTAATTCAGCACATACACGATCCACTATTAGGTTTTTAAGACCACGGCCGCTTGATATTATGTTTTACTTTTCAAATTTGTATTGCAGACTGTACCTACCCATTAACCTATATAGTATATACCTAAGAACATTTAAGATTGATAAACAATTTTATTCAAGCAATAAAGGTAGTAAATGTACAATATATATATACAGTATGATTTAAATGACAGCTGGAAATGCCTAATTATTGTATGGTATGCTAAATAAAATTATTGTGATGCCAATTCGTAAAAGTAAGTATTTATATACAGTTTACTCACATTATGTGAAACTCAATGGAAATAGAAAAAGTTCGAGATATTGAGTTTTATTTTAATGATAATTATTTCGTGATTTTGTTTTCAATTTTTTTTTGAATAAGTTTGAGTTTACGAAAAATTTGAGATATAGACGTTCGACAATCGACATAATAAGAATTTACTGTGTATATATATATCACACCCGCTTCCAGTTGAAAATCATTAAGGTAGTCAACTTACTATGTTGTGTGAGCCACAGAGAAATATATAGGCATATTATTAGAATTCGTTATAAATTATGAAATTATTATGTTATTGAGTTACTTCTAATAAAAGCTCCGATAAATCTTGTTTTACTTAAAATGTATGGGTGGTTCTCCAAACTTCAACGGTTTCATTATTTATAAATAGTGAAGATTTTAGAAATTTATAAAAAGTTATTGGTAGTAGGTACGTTATTAATATACCAACGTATATAATTGAAATACCACAATTTTTCATAGTTTGGAAAAAAACTTTATGCCTATCAACTTGGTTATACAGATACCAAAATGATCCTAGATTTAATAAATATTTTATCAAAACTTACAAAATGATAAATCAAATGCGTTATATTCATTATTGTATTTTTTGTGCACATTTCTGTACTAAACCATAATATACCATAATAGTTAATACTTGACTTTGACTTGACTTAAGAATACCTAAGCTATAAACTTATAACTATTTCAAATAAATACCTGGTATATTTAAAACACTTTTTTTTATATATTTATTTACGATAAAATGACTGATATTTGAGTTGAGTGGATGCGATTCAGTCCACTGGAGCGAATGTGTTCTATTTGCGTTGTGATAATATCAATTTGAAAGCAAAGATTAATCGTAGCGTAGTATTTGAAAAACAATTTTGAGCGAAGCTTAATTAAAAACCACGCTTTCTTCAATACTATAATCTATAGTATCTTTACGCTTAGAAAAACCACAAAGAAAATGATTGAAGCTAAACTCGATTTACATCAAATTGTTGGAACTTTTTAAGTACCCTTTTTATTAAAAAATTTTTTACCTAAAAAACATGAAAATAGTAGTTAAACCAATCATTGTTGAAAATGTAATAAAGAAAGAATAACATTTAAAATTACAATTATGAGCAGTGATATTTGAGGTCGCTTAAAATCTAAACGTGAATATTTCGTCCTAAAAGGTGTATACTGTGTGTTGTACCACTAATATAGAAATATAATAATATGGAATTTTATAAAATATGAGGATTTCTCATGTTTTCTTATTCTTAAACTAGGTGAATGTTTTTTTTTTGAAGAATAAATAAAATAAAAACGAGAAGGAATTTCACGTGCAAGTGTTCCGAGTAGACATTGAATGTTATGGTAATGAGTGAGTATAATAAAATAGCCTCTGGTTCTTTGCCCCGACACCTAACCCATCTGAAAAAAACAATATTACTTGAGATCCATTAAATGACGTCGCAGTTCCCGCCACCGCGACCGTAATAACTCATAAAATAACAACACCATACCCCTTATTTTAGTTCATCATCATATTATTAGTTGTATAACAATCTATATTATTATTATTATTATCGTTATTATACATGTATCCAGTATGTATTATATTATATATTATAATAAAAAAAATATATATATCAGCGCGTTTTAATAACATAGTTACTACTAATCATTTTATATATAAGTATACATACACAGGCGTTGAAACGTATCGTAAAAAAAAAATTATATTAATGAATATCCTACGTGGTTAGAGATAAAACGATGTCTATTTATACGGATAATTATAGGGTTATACAACAATTCCTGTTGCACCGCCAATATGTCGTATATCCAGTTATCGTCAACAAAATATGATAATATTCACTAACGATTATGAAACACAGCACTACAGAAGCGTTTTAGAATTTGTTAGCCATAGCGTATAGAGCATAATAATATTATAATCGCAAAATATTGTCTACAGCACATGACAGTAAAAATAAACGATGCATACGTGGTCAGCTGAACACAAACGGTATAGTTAGGTACATACAGTGTGAAATTATCAGATATAAAATCTTTATTGTCAGGCAACGTGGCAATTTTTAATCCACAATCATAATATATTTTTCCCTATAAATGGTTCCGAAATCTAAAGCGAATAATAAACTAATATAACGTAAGTATATCTACTAATTAAAATTACTTTACCTCTCAGCTAAAAATGTTCTGAACCTGCAGATTATTGAAAAACAAATTTTAGTAACAAAAAAAAAATTACTATAGGTAGTACTGTGCATTCTATTTTTTCAAGAAATAAAATTAACCCATGTTCTATTAGTATCTACCAACTCAATTTTAACTTTTACTCTGAAAACAAATAATATCGCCCACTAAATGAATCCCCTTTTATTTCTAAGTCTTGAACTTACCACGGAAAATAACGTACTAAATACGAATACAGTAGGTACCGTTAAATATTAAAAAATCGAACTTTTAATCTTATGGGAATTGAACTCGTCTGAATGGTCATATAAATTAAACTTAACTATTATTTGGTTTTCAACTGATACTAAAATTAGATATTCTATCCAGTATTTAGATTGCCAATGATAAATAGAGTTTGTTTGAAATTTACTCTCAATCGAAAATAAAAATATAGGTAGTATAATATAATGAAATATTCAAATACCTATCATACCACTTTATTCATTTTAAAAACATTGCTGTTTATATGATTTTACCACAGTATTGGTTTTTTAAAGCTTATTATTTCTATAGCTAAGGTAACTGGTAGACACAAACATATTTTTAAATTTTTATGCAATATAGATCATTAAAATGTAATTATTTATTTTATTGTAACCGACAACCGTGCTTATAAATACGATGTTTTTTTGTTTGAAAAATTGAGATCATTTTATAAAAAAAATACGAAGAAATACAAGCAAACAATAAAAAAAAGTTGAAATAAAAGTGGTCGGAGGGAGGGGGCAATTATAGTAAATGCTGACAGTTACCGATGCCCGTAAACATTCACTAACTAAATTGTTAAATGTTGGGAATGCACATGAATATAATAATAATAATAACTTTAACTAGCATAAACTTCAAGCCTTCAAACAAAATTAAATGTAATTTTACAAGTAAAAATAAAAAATAAAAAAAATGATTCGATGAACCTTTTATTTCATGTTGTGATACAATTTAATATGCTAATACCTATATATATTACTACCGACTAATATTTGAACACAAAAACCTGTAAATAAAATACAGTTATTAATCCATAAAAAATTAACCGATATAGGTTCACTTTATAATACTTAAATGCAACCAAAAAAAACTAATTGATGGTTAATTTCCAATATCTAACATTCGTGTTTCATATTTTAGTAGGCTATTTCTGAATCAACTATAGGAACATGACCGATATGTTTCGGGCTCAAGAAATAAATCGATTCTAGTGAAGGTTTAATTTTATGTTGGTATCAACTAAAAAGGTAATTATTGATGGTTATAATAATTATAAGCAAAACAAACTAAAACTTCTGAATTTGTGTAAGAAATAATAATTTTGATAAGAGTACCCATAGTATAAATGTATAACATTATGTAATAATATAATATATAGGTTAAATCCACTTATTTATCTTTTCCCACAATGCTAGAATTTTTGAAAATAAATATAGCAGGTATACAATTCTAGCACAGCATTCACTTCTTTTCCTAGGATTTAATTTTCCTAGAGTTTAATATCAGACTTACTATAAGTAACTATATTATGTCTTTAAACATTTAAATGAATTTTATTAAAAATGGATTTTCTACAAATATCTAAATTTTTATTTAATTTTCTAATTTATCAGTAAATTGTATATTATATTGTGGCTCACCGGCTGAGGTAAGTGAGCTCAGACTTTGCGCCCTCCACAGCTCTCTAATAAAAGAAATGGGAAAGAAAGGAAAATATAAATATATAAACACATAATATAATATACCTATAGTTTATTTTAATATTTTATCACATTCTAACATTTTTCATACCTGTCATTTTAAATGTTCCATAGTTTTCGTATTTTTTTACACACAACTCCTATACGTTTATACACTTATACTTTTAATCATATTTTGCCTCAGTTGATTGGTATTTGGTACAGATAATAATAATATTAAATTTAATATTTAATAATATTAAATATTCGGGAAAGCTATAAAATATATGATCAAAATCCAATTGGATCACAACATTTCGCCGAATGAAAATAACTATATAATATCCCAATCTGAACAATATGTGTCACATCGATATTTATCATACAACAATTACTATTATAAACATTATGTTTGTGTATTATGTAGTTAATAGTTTTGAGAACGATATTAAATATCTACCTCGTCCACTATTATTATGTTCATGAGCCACTATTGGACAGTTGATGTCATTCACTCCCTAAAACACATTAATTGCACTAATATACGCTGAAGTGCTGAACTTTATAAGATATACAATAAAACTTTGTTATAGTGCGTTTCCTGATATAACGTGGATTTAAATCGGTCCTTTGTACCCTAGGCTATGGAATCCGCTCGCTTTCCAGAATTTTCAGAAATAGTGATCTTGTAGCTTCCCGGATTTAAAACTGATGTAAATTATAACAATAATAATAATAAATCCAAAGCTAAAAAAAAAATAAAATCATATTTGAATCGAGACTGTTTTATATGATACTTACCTATATATTATTATACACGCAAAATAATATTACCAATTTATTTACATTTTCTATAAAGAGTACCTATGAAAAAAAAATTATTTTTTTGAATTAATTGAAATTTAAATCACGATCAAAGATATGATTTCATTTTATTCGATACGGCCAGGAAATATTAAACTTATAGCAATCATGTCTTGCAATATAATTAAAAATATTGAATGTACCTACCAAAATTAATCTAGAAATAAAATTAATATCAATACATCATGCAGTGAAATCAATATATAGAGTACCAAGGTATACATTCAGTAACCGCAATTCAAGCTTTCATTGTTTTTTCAGTTTCTAATCAAGTTGAAATTTTTATTTAATGTTTGAAACTGTTTTCTTAAAATGTCTACTAATATAAACTCAATAGGTGGACATTTTAACGATTTTATATCAAATATAAAGCTTTTTGCTGTATTTTTACTATTTATTTTTAATACTTTCAAGGTTCTAGAAATTGTTTAAGTTAACAGGTACTGTTACTGTAATGGTACTGTAATGTACTGCAACCAATTTTTTACTTAGGTACGTCGTACATGATACAGACGAATCTTATTTTACCAGCTACCATTTTGTTGTTGGAAAAAAAGTTTACCAATAAAATAAAGACACATATTATACCCAGAATCTAGATATAAATCATTAAAACCAATATAATAGTATAATAGTATACTCACGTAGTTAAGCTCCGTTATAATGTGTTGTAAAATATTTGTAAAATTATATTATTATTAATTTTATAACCTAATCTATATATAACGGAAGTCTTAAATCTATTCTAGTCGAAAGGGTATTTTTGGTATACATTTAAGCCAAAAAAAAAAAAAAACGTATTTCAATATACCTAAAACAATTTTGTTTTAAAACGAAAACAACCAAACTAAGCGATTATATTCAGAATATTTTAACTATCGTCTGTGGTTGGATAGATATTGATATTGATTCACATAATAATTAATTGTTCGATAGGTTTGTTTATATTTTTACCGCTTTTAAAGTCACTTAAGATCTAGATAAGCAGGTTAACCTACCTGTACCTACCTACATCTGCAAACTGCTATTAAGGAGACTGAAATGAATACATTTTTGACGGAAAAGCTGTATCTAATATTTCGGTCAAATGGATTTTCAAATTTAAAACGGATTTAGACTCATTAATTTGTTTGTCATTTTTTTTATCGAAACGTTTTTAATATTTTGTTTTAAAAATGAGCAAAAATGGTATTTGTTGATTATACATTTTACAATTATTACATAATACCTTCAGTTAAAACATAGCCGGTAATTCTTATATAAATGAATCCGAAATCCGTGTTCAAAAATAAAATCCGTTCAACCTGTCCTATAGTGTTCAGTGATGATATCATCTTATGTGCCGTTTTGATTGATTTGAAAATCGTAACCATAATATTGATTGACATTTGTCCACACACGTACACCGATTAAAAATAACCCTTTCATTCGTACGGGTGATAAAATGTCCAGATTAGAATCACACTGCTGACTCACTTACCGTTCACTAATATATTAATTTACTATTCACACACTGACACGTCACCATCATAATATAATCATATCGATTTACTATTTACCTATGTTTCTCCTTATAACACGGCCGACTGCAGCCCAGTGGCGCAAATAGGAAAATTGTTTAGGGGGCTCAAGCCCCAAATATTAAAAAAAAAAAAATATACATTATATTATTGTTTTTTGAGGAGGCTTTGTGTGATTTTAAGGGGGCTACCCCCCCCCCCCCCCCAATCCCCACACCTATTTGTGCCACTGATGCAGCCCTTTAAATGCATTTTTATTTCAATTATAATAATATTATGCTATTACTTTTATGTCGATAAATATTTCTATGTCTTTATAATATTTGTTTCATGGATGAATATACGTTTTTTTTCAATTGTCAATTACACAAAACTGGCAATTGCATATTATAACGGCCGCAAATCCGTGCCCACGGACATAGCAAATATTTCTCAATTTCCGGTTTATTTTAAGCCGACCAATTAGTTAATCAAATTTGCCAATATATCATTACTGTATGCGGATAAAGTTATTTAGAATACCTATTAGATTTATTATGAATTACGTAAAATGATTTAATACTATCATTAACTAACAACCATGTTTAATATTTTGCATTTTAATGAATTTCCATGTATTGCAAAAATCATAAATGTTCAAACGTATACAACAAATTTGTGCTGATACACTGCACCTAGGGAAGTCACAAAGATATTACATAATGTTATAACATTGTGTGAGGATAATTAATTATTTAGAGTAACCCGGTAAACGTAAAAATAATATGATCACACGTTTTTAAAATATTAAGAAACGTTTAAGTATTTATTTAAATTGTATTAACAAGCTTCTTCTGAATATAATATAAGTACCAAAATTAATGTTCTTGAATATTCCTGAAAGTGAATAGATATTTCTAATACTGTCGTATCTGTAACCTGTAAGTAATAATGGCATTTAAAATTTTTGAATTTTAATTTTGTACCTCTTAAAATGTCAAAATAATAGTTACCTACTCATAAATATGTTTTTTTTATATCTTAATTATTAAGAAAAAAAATGCTGTTTATGTGTTTTTTACATTTATTTTTATGGTCGTTCAATGTTTGAAATATGGCACAGTGTAACTACAAAATGTACTATAAAAATATTTAACTTACGAATGACGATATTGAGTGAGATTTAGATTAGAACATGATACCTACCGGTAATGTTTTATATTTAATTATGTGTAGGTATTTTATTCGTGGTTAGCAATATTTGTATAAGAAAAAAATTAAAAAAAGTATCACGTCACAACATTAGAGATTGTTGTTGTTGATATAAACTACACTGCGCAGTCAGTCTATAATATCGATTTATCGCATTAGTTTTAATAAATTAGGTGATTCGTTATGTTTGGTTAGTACTATCAGAATTTAAATTAGAAAAATGTTGTTTTTTAATTTTAGTTTTATGTTTATAAAAATATTGGGATTACGATCGACATTAATATTTAGATAAGTATATTATACGTATCAGTATTCTTCATAAAGTGCCTTAAAATTATCTTATAGGTTTAACTTAAAAAAAACGCTGTTAAATATATAGATAAGCAAACAAGTTGTACCTAATATTAATATGTATTACAAGTATGAAATACGAATTGGCTATTAAGTTTTAATTATTTATTCATTATTTATCGTTAAGACTTATGTATATCAAATAAATTCCATGAGGTTTATAATATTATATAACACATTTTATATTATCAGTGATAGATACGCTTTATAGAGTAATAAATAATATATATATACACCGACAATATATTTTCGTACTATATTCATGTAGAAATTAAAGAGCTATTTGAATAATAATTTCAAGGCGCGAGAAAAAAATACTTTATAGGTAGGTAGGTACGTATAATATACAAGTTATTATAGGTACCAATAAAAAAAAGTTCATTTTAGAATTATTTATCTCGGTGAAAATTATAATAGCAGTAATAGTATTAAGATGGTAAGTAGGTAACACACATTTGTCATAGTTTGTACCTACTTATAAAACTCGTTAAATATAATTTGTTATAGAAGTAAAATAACTTATTGTTAATTTCTTTTATATTTTGTGTGTAAATCGTTTCAGAAAAACTGCTATACTCTATGAATTCTATAATAGTATTTTTATCAATTCAATTATGATTTGTAAACATTTTTGATTTTCGGTACCCCAGTAAAAAGTACATACTTATCGGAAAAATATTTTTTTTTAAAAATCAAAAAGTCTCATATCATTATGTTTATCTAGGAGGAAAAAAATAACCAAAGAAGATATATAAGTATAATTAGATAAGTATTATAATATATATATGTTAACTTGATTGAGATCATTAATTTGTTTTAAACTGTTCAGTTTTTATGTATATTTTCCAGTTGTCTATTATTGTTGCTAGAGTTTATCCTAACACTACGTGTGATGATCATTATTGCATACTAAATTATTTTTATTTGGATTTCTTTATATTCAAGAGTTCTTTATGCCTCAGTAAAATCCACACATTATAATTATTTATCTGCATGGGAAGAAACGGTACACTTGGTACACTTGGCGTGTTGAAACAGAATACAAAAATATAAACTTTTCCCAGCTCGGCGTCATGTATTTCATTCAACGTTTACTTCTTTTATAATAATTTTTAAACCTTGACCCGTGGAAGGAGATGATGTATAATAATAGTCTCAATACGTGTCTACCCCATATTGCCCTGTGGTTAAAAATTCCTGACAGCGTACCTGTTAAATTACAGAGTAGTGCACTGAGCAATGAGCACGTGTCAGAGCGTACTTTATTGTTTTATAAATACAGGTTTGATTCATATTCATTTGTTTCATAATTCCAAAATTTTTATATTTTCCAGTACCCATCGACCAAGTAGCAGTTCCGGTTGGCGGCAAAGCTTATCTGCCCTGTGACACACGAAACCAAGTTCCGGGAAAGTCTAAAGTATCTTCTGGATTTTTCATGGTTATGTGGTTCAAAGAACAAAAGGAAAATAACCCAGAAGATCAAAGCTACGGACAGGCCGCACCGTCATCTTCCTCAATTTCATCCACTTCCGGTGAACCAATTTTCACGTAAGTGTTTTTATTTTTAATATGACGACGAGAATAAAAAAAGCTATTACATTTTTTTAAATATTACAGTATCTAAATAAAATTAAGGATGGAATATTTTGGACCTTAAAATACTGAAATTTAGACAAGTCTCTTACTAATAGATACATAACTATGTTGTTAAATATGTAAGGTTTATAGTGAGAGAGTATAGAGTCGGTTAATAGTTAATACTTTAGGTATACCGTTTCATTAAATAACACATGTTAGAGGCGTGTTGTCTATTTAAATTTGAAAGCAATGATTAATGACCGTATTCAAAACCGATTATAAGCAAAGATTATTTACTGTTGAACAAACTACATAGGTAACATATTAAAAATGTTATAAGTATAAATCAAATTGATTCACGATTTTTAAGATTTTCGAAAAAAACTTTTTACAATATTAAATGTAGCGCCAAGGTTTTAAAATTAAGTTTAAAATTGTTTAGTTTTTGTTTGAATCGGTGTTCAGACTTAATGTACAACAAAGTGAGATACAGAGACCGGGTATTAAGTACCGTGTATAAACACATAACGAAAAATAAGTCAATCTTAAGAAGTTGAGTATAAGAATCTCAGAACTCTTAATATTTTTAATGTATAGTTTTCATATTTTGATTGTATTAAGTATTTAGTTCAGAAAAGTTTTCAGAAAAGTATTTTATAAATTAAATAAGGAATTATTATGGCTAATATCGTTTGTCGACATATAAATACAGAATTATGCTTTTATATTAAAATTGAAAACCTATAACATCACATTAAAATAATTAACGGTTGTTCAGGGTAAATTTATATTCAGTGATATTTTTTATTGAAATTAAAATAATTAACGTAAAAATAACATAATATATACGTAATTATATTTAATATTCATTGTGGTTTTTGTGTTTCTAGTAGCTATAGACATTTTTTTTTAGAAAATTCTGAATGTCCAATAACTAATTAGTTAAAATTTAAATGATTTACTTATTTTATTTTTCAATAGACACTATGGAGTTAACAACATAATTTTCTTAATTACAAAAAACCAAAGTAAAAAACGTTGTGTCCTAATATTATCTTATAAGTACTCATTATTCCTAATACTAAAGATATCTAAGAGTACCTAAATCCTATTTTGTTTTTAGATTATGACATTATTTCAAATGTGTGTGTATTGATAACAAACACATTTATGTATTTGATCAATAATCATAATATTTAAATCTTAAATAATATAAGCTGCAGTGGATCGCGATGTCTATAATATGGTTTTAAAATATTATGTGTATAGTTAGGTAATTTATTTTGATTATCAACACTTTTCATTACTATATTTAAATTCTTTAGTGGACATCCATTCATGAACAACAAAATTAAGGAGCGTCATAACACCAATATTAGATGGCAACTGGCATGCCCGCTCGTTCGTAGAATACTCCTATAGAATTTGTACAACATAAATTAGTTTATTATAATAGGTATTAATTTGTTCACACATTTTTTTTTAATTAAGAATGTGTACAGTCATAAAATATTTCCTAGTATCTTAAAAACTCATTAACTATTATCTATATATTAGATCTATAATATCGTAATAGTCCAAAATAGCATGGGGTAGAATTGTCCAGATAATATTTGAGATGGTCATATTTTAAAGATATTTCAAATGTCAAATAAGTTGAATACGTTCAATAATAATATGCAATTGAAAATGTTGTGTCAACGATAGAATTATGGAGATAAAACAGTGATATTATCATCTACTGACAATACCTACAGACGTTCTTTAGATTGTTCTTAGTTAAGTTATGACGATGATTGAGACTAAATTTAAAATTAATATTTATTTTTTGTAAATAACAAATTTAATTAATTAATGTTTGAACTAATTTTAATTGCATTAGACAATCTGAAAATAAACCATTAATTTTTACAAAAAAAATGTTGTTCATTCTCAATTTTAAATTAACTGAGTAGAAGCCATTTAAGAATTAATTTTAGGAAAATATGTTTTTCGATCTATTCAAGTTGAATTCAATGCATATTAATTTGTTTTAGTATTGTTAATTATATAGTATCTTACTTAAATAATATTAAATTACAGCATTAAAAACAAATTAATAATAGGTAATAATAATAATGATAATATTAATCATAATAATTAATTAAGCTATATTATTATGTAACGACTGTTACGAAACGTCACAGTTATCAACATTTTAATAAATCTAAAAAGATTATGTTTCAATTAAAAATTTTAAATAGTCCAGTTGATTTGGATTTGAGAGCATAAATTACTTAAAAAATAAATAGTCCAAATAAGGTACCAAAAATACGTGTTGCTATTAATAAATATACAATTTTTATTGAGCACGCAACTATATACTATGCTGCAATGGGTACCAGAAAAATTAAAAATTTGAAATTCACTGTATAAAACTGTAAGTACCCTTTACCAGAATGTCAATCTCTGATTCAATCCAACGTATTCTGTCTGAAAAATGTACTGTTCCAGTGTTGCCTTAAACAATTATCACTCTGTATATGACAGAATACAACTTTTTAGCTACATATATCGCTATACTTTTATACAATAAGTCTTCAACACTCTGTCACACGTAATATTAAGTTATAAATAAATTTTTGATTAAAGTAACCAAACAACTAACCACGAAAATGTTCGTTTTTAATGACCAACTTTAATCCCAAAACTTATTGTCGGTTAAGATATAAATATGTAAGCATAGTGTTAACTTCATTCGAACAGTTTTTTGCTACTAACTATACAATAGAAAACAAACATAAAATAAATAAATGATGTCCATAACTTTTCTTTCAAATAAACCCTTTTGATTTCATAATTCATAGTTTAAAAATTGTTTTATATCAATATATTTACTAAACATTTTTGAATGAATATTTTCAAAAGCAAACAATCGTACTATGTTAATTACTAATAGATTATTTTCCAACTTTCTAAAACGAGTGAGCTGAATTTATAGTATTTATAGGTATTTATTTTAATATTATAAATATTATATAATATTAAATTAATGAGATTATTTAAAATATACTTTAAAATCTTAAAACATTCATTTAAAATTAAAAAATTATTTACCAGTAATAAAATAAATTAACTAAAATATGCATTTAACATTTTTAAAATTTAAAAAAATCAACATTTTAAAATTATAAAAAGTATTACGTTTTATTAAAAATAATTCAAGGTAGATGCCAACAAATTATAAATGTATTCAAATTGAAATTTTTTTAGAATTTGTATCATTGAAATTATTTGAAATTTTTGAACTTCAAATTGTTAAAAATGAAGTTGCGACTATGTATATATTAGATATTTTTTAATTTCCGTAAGAAAAACTTAAAAGGAACGTCGAATAACATTTTAAACTTTCAAGCTTTTTGACTAACAAATAAAAATGTTATTGTACAATTGAAAAACAAAATCTAAAAAGTTAAACAATTCATATAACTATATAATACAAGCATTAAGTATCCAAAAAACCAAAATCTTTTTAAAACTACACCATTTCTATAAAATGCTCATATAAATTTTTGGTGAAAATATATATCAACTACCTACTTTTCTACTGATTATCTGTTTTAAATTTCTACAAAGTAACAAAATCTGGTATTGCGTAAATATTCCCATTATTTATTAAATTTTGTTTGGGTTTTCTTAATACTGTAAATTTTTTTGACTCCCAAAAAGTATCAAATTGATCTAACTGTTTACCAAAAACCACCCTCAAAAACTTTACTACTCTTAAATGTAATGTCAGACACAAATAAAAACATACACAATTCCTCAGCATATAAAATAATGCAAAAAATATTAAAATTAAAAGTTAAATGTCGCAAATAGTTAAACAAAATATTTCAAGTGAAATCAAATAAAAAAAAATTTTAAATGCAAACAATTATATACATCATCAAAAATATCGAAATATGTGAATAAAATTTTTCTAATAATTTGCAACCTTATTTTCAGGTTCTTAACAATTTTTAGACACTATAGAGTACCTACACTACCTATACTATCGAAAATACTTAACATTTTAAAATTATAACTAAGAATTTATTTTGATTAAAATGGTCTAATGGAATAGGTACAGAATTGATTATACCTACATACATATTAATACCTGTGCATAATCATTGAAATTGTCGTGATTTTTTTACCATTACTATAATGTATATATTATCCCTAAAATAAAAACTTTATTTAAACTCAACGTTTCTATTATTATCATTTTTTCTATTGTTCTAAAACTAAATTAATTAATCAGAATACAGTTTGTTAAAATAATTACAATATATATGATTTCTGTTATTGAACAATTTCCACAACCATTAAGTACGGTTTTAGCAGAATTCACATATATAAATTTAAAAAACTACTACACATGAGTAAATGAATCATTATAGCTCTGTACGAGAACAGATAAACATAGGTGTATAATACGGTACCAAATGTACTTTTTGTATTAATAAAAATCATGTTGTTCTAAACTGAAATGTTTTGTATTTCATTCTAAAATAACATTTTTTTCAAACAAAATAAAAACGTGCAGTTAAAATTTACACAATATTATATAATAAACTAATGAAAATCAATATTAATGTACCTATAAAATGTTTCGAAAAATTGTTTTATACGATATCTTCTTCGTGTGTGGAAAATCATAATTAGCAAAATGTTATTTCTTTCGATTTTTCATAATTCAGTATTTTATAACCTACCCTGTTATTCCTTTCAGTATTTTTTTTCTTACATGGACTTACTTAATAATTATCTTTTTTGTACTTTCTGCTAATTAATCGTAAAATATATGTTCCCTACCCCTTTATTTACGTTTTTGCTATTCTTATCCGTCATTAAATTTTCGCAGTTTTCACTTTGTATATCTATCTACAGCTGATGTATTCCAATCAAACAATGTATAATTATTATTAATCACGATAAATATTTACTTTAATAATTAATTCTAAATCGTATCATAATGTCTCATATTAATTTTATCATTATATAATTAAGTATAGGTACCTACTAGAAGTATTTATTAATTATTTGTATTCGACATAGGCACAGCGACTGTCCGCCATAAACCTAAAGGTATTCTCTATTGTCATAATATTATAACTCGTTACAATCTACTGTAGTTGTTAGCAATTATTATGTATATATATATATATAAAGCACAACGATCACATGACAATATTAAATATTATTGTTTTGTTCGACGACACCTGGGATTGTTGCGCGCGCCATTCCACTTTGAAATCATCTTTTGAGCCTCGTACTAAATATAATGTTATACAAACGCGTACACCACACACATAATAATATAATTCTGTGTGAATATATTGTGTGTATTTATGGTTTCGATTAAAATAACCACCGGCGGTACCTACGAGAAAGAGTTGTTTAGCGTGAGATCGCGTGCCGCTGCGGGGTGTTCACACAGCCGTTAAATTTTCCCCGTGGTCGCTACGGCCACGCAATATAATTACTGTCGGCGTGCACACCGAGGAGTATCACAGTTGGTGGCGTAATGCCACTGCTGCCTTTGTTGCTATGGCGGTATGATGATAATCGCCGAATAGAGTTTACATGTACGCCGCTGCCACTGTTTGCCGTTCGACTACTCGGGGTGGTACTACTATAGTGTATGCGGGAAGAGGTTAACTTAGAAAAAAAAAAAAAAAACGAAAAAACCAACAAAAACAAATGGGTTTAAAAAAACTGTGCCGGTGAATTAAAAAAAATATAGTCGCAGTATTGCAGATAGATTGCAAAGCTCCACTGTAGGAGATGATTCCTTTTTGCGAGCAATATAGGTTTTATAATTAAAATGGCCGTTGGCTAATTTGAATTCTTAAGAAAAATACCGCAGCTGTGCGTTTTGCGAAACTCACGAGACAATTTAAGGATAAAAAAAAAAATATGATATTATGTCATGTGTTTAAACATTTTCTCCGGAATAACAATATCTAGGATAAACTAATAAAAATACTAAAAACATAATTTACTTCAGTACCTAAATGAATGTTGAGCACTCGAGCGGTTATATTGCGATGTATAGTTGAAAGTTAATTTAGATGCTATTCGATACATTTCTTGTTTCAGTTAATTTCTGGATTAATGACATTGTTATCGCATAGGTACAATTTAGTGTGGGGGGGAGGGGCTTTGGTTGTTGGATAGCCGCTATGTTGTACAATCAGTTTTGAAATCAACACACTCATAATAGTTATGCCATTAATTACGGTTAATCAGTTCTTATTTTATATTAATAAATCAATATGTAACTAGGTACAAAGCCATTATTTTATATATAGACATATAGTTATTTGATTGCTGGTGTGTGAGATGGGGAGAGGTAGATAGTATAGTATAATATGATCATAAGACTAACTGAAAACATAGAGAGCTTCAACACCCCCAGATTTTTCATTGTAGTTGCTCCCCTGTGTATACGTCTTAAAAAGTTAGTTACTTTAATCTAGTTTCTTTATTATAAGTAAAATTTAAAAGTCCAATTATCTAAAAATAATTGTTTTACAAGACCAACTAAAGGTAACTACTAATTACATTATTCCAACTTGATAACATTATTATTTATTTAAATATACCTACATAATAAATAAAACAAATATTTTTTAAGACTAATACCTATTGTTATCGTAATATTAGATATATTGCACAAATACAGTGAGATACCTAAATTCTTTCATTTGAACAATTTATTTAGTTCCCTAACTTGTTCAACGAATTTCGTTTTATATTTAAAACACAAGACTTTTATTTTTGTGCACATATTGCCGGTTTTTTAACTACAGTCACATAGGTATTCTGGTAGATTATAAGTTATAACTTATAACCTATCGTGGTTAGAACAAATATATTTTTTCTTGCTAAATTGAGTGCTTGATAATAAAAAAAACATTGTTGTGACACGTTTTCAAATCACTTGATTGAATTGGTTATAGATTGTACTGTAACTTAGTTTAAAAAATTGAAAATGTTTCATTATTTTACGAGAACAGCCACATAATTTTATCACACATAATCTATTATTATTATGAATTTATTATCTACTGTACACCGTACTTTTCCTATATTTTTACCATATTATTCCAACTAAAATAGTTTTATGATTTGAAAATTCAATCTAATATTTATATTCCGAACTTTATAAACTTATTTAATAGTATTCAAGAAAAAAATGAACGTGCAGACATACTGTATAAAAGTATTTTTTTATGAAATCGAAAAGCTATTAAAATAAATTAACTTTAAAACGTTTATAAAAGGTCATTCAAATCACTTCATAATAAATAATTGTGTACAAGTTATATTTAAACAGATACTATGCATACCATTATAATCTATATACATGTAATAGGTACAAGTTATTATTTAATTAGGTATGTTAAGACTTTCTACGGATAATATGAGTATACTAATATTGCTAATAATTAATAAACATTTTATGCATAAATATTTCAAAATTCCAAACATTTTTATCACATTTTCTTCTCGAAGAGTTTGTACAACATTACAACTATAATTTAAACTAGATTTCACAAAATAATGAATCAATTTTCATAAAAAATGTATCATAAAACATCTTATATTTATATAAACAAAAACGTTTCAATAGGATTCAATATAAGTAGATATATAGTAATATTTTTTAACGGTTTATTTAGAAATCAAAATATAACTAATAGTATTATAGGTTCAGTGTTTTGACTTGGAAGAATATCCCAAATACAAAATACATATACGACTGTACAACACTGCAGTACTCAAAGGTGGTAATATTAAATAAATAATTTGAGTTAGTTATGTGACGTATACAATGCATTTAATTTTAAGTTAATAGTTTACGAATAATATATTTAACTATAAAATTTTGAAGTTAAAATGGAGAAAAATATTAACACAACTCCGTTAAAATTAAGTTATATAATTATTTATAATTACGACCTGTGCTACACATAATGATTCTTAAATTTTCCAAATAATAACTAAACATTTTCTTAAAATTATTTGTTTATTTTTATTTTAAATTATTGTATACAGTGTAATTAAACAAAAGCAGTTTTTATTCATTAAATAATTAGTTTGATCTAAAGTTATAGAGTTTGTAAATTTAAAAATAACGTATTATTTTTCAAATAAACTGGAAAAAGCTAAGTTATTACTCATTAAAATGATTACTAAATAGGGTACCCCCCTACACTACCATTATTAGATATTATCTCCTCAACCGTATTACCACAAGCCAACAACATTTAATAACTTATTAGGTATATTTACTTTAATCCATAAGTGTGCGATGGTGGTAGACTTTCGCAGGTAATACCGATTACTGGTATTTATTTTATAATGGATTAATTTTGGTATCACTCATCACTTATCAACACTGTTGTTAAAAATGTTTGACTATCGATTATTATGATTTATTAATTACCAATTTGTGATTATTAATTACTCACAGGGTTAAAGATCTTTATGCACCAGTGGTTACTTATTACATAACATCCACTCGAATTTTGTTAACAGTTCATTTTTGTGTAACAAAAAATGCTAATCTTTAAACTTTATGAAAATACGTTTAATAACGTAGGTAGGTAGGCCTGGTAATTCAAAAACAAAAGTAGTAACAGGTAAATTCAAATATAATAAAATATCTTAAAAATTGATTTAGGTAGGTACTCAGTTCCACTGTATTCCTTATGACAAGCACTGGGACTTAACATTTGAGTCTATATTTGTAGTCTTATGTGATAGTTTTTTAATTTTTATTCATATACTTTTGAATTTGTGAGACAGTCACAAGATAGATCATTATATATTTTTAATGTTATTATTAAATTCTGAATGTCAGATAATATGTAAGGTAGGTACATAAAAAATTAATAATCAGCAATTTATTATTTATAAGTGACATACAAAATTGAAATAAAGGACAATCCCATAAGTTATTAGAATTTTTATTTAATCGTCACGTCTTCAATATTGCTATAAAAGTCTCGTCGTTAACAATATTACACTATATTATTGACTATAATATGAACAGACCGTTTTAAACCTTTATCAAAATAAAAATTCTCACCTTCTATAAACTGGTAAATATAGATTTAAGTTTTGAAATATTATCTAATTAGGTAAATTGGGTTCTAGAAATTGTATTATAACTTGCAGTGTAACTAACAATTTGATCGTACCCAAATAAAAAAAAAGTTGACAGTTTAAACAAAATAGTTTTCTGATCGCAACAAGAATATAAAATGTATATAGGTAGGTAGTCATTAAAAAAATGTTCTATTCATATCATCCATTTAAACTGTAAAGAAATATTTATTTATTGTTATCTCTTTGACGAAGGTTCAAACAAATAATTAAATTAAGTAATTCCAATGAAATTTGTCATGATCGTGTATCATGTAAAGTAGTGTTTATGGTACATTTGATGTATTTTGTACGTATACCAGTAAAATATTGAAACACTCAAATCATCTATTTCTATAGATACTTAATATTACTTATACGAGAAAAAAGCATCCGGAACGCTCTACGCACGGTATTCAATAAAAATAAAGGCTGACAAGCCTATATAAGGTCCCTCGCCTCAGCCACCTCGATGGTTTCCGTCAATCGCTTTATATAATAGTATTATATAATATATTATCACCTATGTTATTACCCACTCGGCGCCTTTAAATGATATGCCAATAGCTGTTCGGTTATTCGGCGTGTCGGAAGGAACGATATTATGATAAAATATATCTCATTTATTATATTATTATTATGTTTACGATTCGGCTGGATTATGATGACAAAAACGAGCCGCAACTAGTGGTGGGTATGTTCATAAAATTAACCACCCTTTCGGTGTTTGAATAAAATGCCCCGTTGTGGTTAGACGGCCAAGTTGCCTGTTCCGTACGGGCAAAAGCAACAGACGAACCGCGCCGAGCGCAGTATAGTTACATATTATTTATATAGTTGGTGGCAGGGCCGACACGAGTGAAAGAACTATTACATAGGTATTAGGTACTGCTGCTATGGTTTTATTATTATATATATTATACAACTATACGATTATAATAATCGCGTTTCGGGGTTATTATCGTAATAATAATAATAATAATATCGCCTTCACTGGTTCTGGCGGCACCCGCCGCCGCCGCCGCCACTGTATTACCTACTATTATAAAGTGTTGTTCAAGAATTTAATGAGTGCGTGAAAACACGACACGGGTACAACAACACTGTATATACACTGGTATAATATAATAATACCGAAAAACAGAATTAGCAGCTATACCTAGTTAATATAATAGTAATAATAATAATATCCCCCCCTCCCCCGGTCGGGGGTCGGCAGAGATACTATGTACACACGCCTTGTCCGTCGTAACGGTGGTTCTCTCCTTTTTTTTCACATATTTTTTTCCGTGCGCGCCAACAGAGTTGTATTATATTATATTATTATTATAGTAACCGGGTGACAGCGAGAGTACAAAATAGGGGCACGCACGCACGCAAAACTCGTCACGCAAAACACTGCCGCCGGCGGCAATCACCACCTCTCGCCCGGCGGCGATGAAGCCTTTTAATAGTAATTAATGTTATACTACGTAAACTATTTTATTGTTTTAAACGTTAACGCTGGTTTTGTTTGGCACACCGAGACACAATAGACACTGACTGCGCGTCGACTTCATTTTTTCCCCCCGCAATCGAATTAATAATGAAACGAACCAGTACTGCCGGTATACCTCATATTATATACCTGTGCGGTTGTCCAGATGTAGTCTGGTATACTTGTTTTATTTTCATACCATAATTTGTAATCTTAAGTTATAACGATGAATTCGAAGTTTAGGCATTAAGAAATAAATCGTATGGCTCGCTTATTCTTTTTTACGAAAAAAAACCCAGTATAGTTTCTGACATTTCCAACTTCACCCTGCACGAATGTAGGCACAACATTAAAACTATAATCAGAACAGACTATGATATAGATTGGGTGTGTTTATAGCACTATCGTTTGATCTTGTTTAGCACTGTCTAGTAATCTTTGTATACATTCGAAGACAATAAGAAACAATCGCAAATATTTTTGTACAGCTGGTAGGTAACAGTATTGTTCATCAGACGTTCTTAAAATATTAAGTGATCTATAAATAATTTTCGAGTAAGTAGTAAGTATATCTACCTAAAACTATAATATTAAGATATACACAATGAAACGAATAATGTGTAAGCAGGTCATCGTATTGTTTTAATATCTTAATTCTTAAAACTAAAAGGAATAAAAAGTTATAAATTGAAAATAGACAGTATAAAAATATGTCGGATCAGATACAGAGAGTTCTGGTGTTGGACATAATTATCTTGACCCTATAGTGGTGCATGCATTACAATACATTTTAAAGCAATAGTAGAATTAATAGAATAAATTATTATAATCGAAAAACGATTCTGAGGTTGTACTAAAAAAATCAATAATTGTATCTGTATATTAAACACCAATATTATACACTTGACTTCCAATCCATGAAGTAGTTACCTATACATTAAGCTCTTGAGAAAAACACAATTTCAAAAATGTTACCTAATATTAATTTACTGAATATATTAGTGATAATAACACCGTAATTAGTTCATGAATATAAAACATAAATTACTTACAAAAATGAACCGTTACGGTTAAAGTGTCCGATTTATTAATAATACACTTTAAATGGTATAATAACTATACCTAATACCTAGGAAGGTACCTACTAGAGATGACATGCCAGCTGCAGCTTGGTAAATTTACGTAAATTTCACTGATATTTTTTTTACGTTCATACAATTAGATGACCGCTCATTTCAATTGTTATCAAGTAAGGTACACACTAATATTGCATTAATAATATTTGGTTCACGAGTTGAGGTGGACGTCTAAAATAATATTATTATAAAGGTAAACTAATATAATATAATACCAGAATAATATGCATGTTAATATATTTAAGTACATCCGCTTTTATTAAACCGTTTAGAATATTACGAAAATATTATTATTTATTTAATATCAATTTACTATTGAGTCCATAATAAAAAAAACTAAATAAAAATATTATACACTATTATTATTTATTACCTATAAAAAAATGTTAAGGTTCATTTACTGACAATTTGTTTACGGCTTACGGTGAAACTCCCATCACTAGTAGGTAGGTACCTATGCCTGTAACTTACCTCAAAAGTTCTTTAGCACACAATTTGTAAACGAACTAAAATAAACACAGCATTGTAAAACAAAAAGCAATACGCGTCCTGGAACCATCCGGCTTCAATAAAGTATATACCTACGTAATTAAAATCATGCGTAAAGCGTACCTAACCGCTGTGTAAAATATAAAAATTCCTTGTTGGTATATTGTTTTTCCACTCTCTAGTAGGTGGTATTATATTCACACAATTTTAACTCTAACGATTTATATCTCATATTTATTTACCTCATATTGTGACATAATCATTTAATACCCTTTGGCTCGTGATGTCGTCGAGTGGTATATTTTTAAATACGAGTGTAAATAGAAATACATTTTTACTAATAACAATACGAAAAAAACTTTATCTGCTCACTCCGCATCTGCACAAAATCAACACAATATAATCATTATACTCTTTGATCCCACTCGTATTCATCTTTTGAATGTGAAAAAATAGTTACTTTGAAAATTGAAATATTAATGTAGTATATTGTATAGTAATCCGTATACTATAAAGTGACGAACCTTAAACGGTTGTAATGACGTACATAATATTATAATAAAACGTGTGAAAAATTCACCTTTCCTATCTGTTTTTTTGATATTAAATTGCTTACCTATCAAAAATAATTAAGCACTTCAGAGCATACCATTGGATTGGTTGAACGCGTTTAACTATTATATGCATATTTTATATTAAACTTAATTAATTTAAGATTTCTAAAATCCAGGATATTGTTGTTCTCCTTAGGTATTCTATCCTTTCTATATGTAGTTCATTTTCCCGTTGAAATATAAGTTAGGTATTACTTACATCCTCAGTCCTCACTAGGTAATTACTATCACATTCAAGACGTATTAGTAACTATATAGTAACTATACCTACCATATATTTAATTCTACATTTAATTTCAACCTTCAAAAAGTGTATGATAGACGTAAACATGAAAAAGGGCAGGAGATAGGACAGAATGTCGGCACACTCGTCTCACTTTGATCACCTTGAAAGAAGATGGTGTTATATTATTATTATTATTATTATTATAATTTGATAGCAATAGAAAATCATCACATTCGAACAAATGACTTCTGAGTGAAGCTCGAATTACCTCAGTATTTACGTAGATATTTAAATTATAATAATTCTGGTTGATAGTTAAATTACTACAGTACATAGTATTATATTAACTTTATAATCAAATTCAAAACAACTACAACAACTATAAATAATTACTTTAAAAAATAAATAAATGTATGTACTCATTGTATGAAATATTATATTACCTAGTCTTGAATATGTATAATTTTTAAAAATTTAAAAAAAACTTAAATTCTTTAAGATTTAAAACGTTAAAGGTACTTACCAAATTAAAATGTTGTGAAAAACAATATATTTACGGGTAGAAAATATCAACGTGAAAGTAAAGTTTAAAATTTACCGATAAACTTTAAAAACTTTGTTATAAAAATTGTTTGGTTATGATTAGAAGAGATTTTTGGTTTTCTGAAGTACAATATTGTAACCAAATACATTTTATTCCAAACAAAGTTGATATAAATTGCAGTCTATTAAATTTGGTACAATAACATATGCATATCTAAAGTACTTTCAGATTTCAATTTAGAATATAGATAGGTACGTTTATAATATCATAGGGCTATAATTCATAATATAATTATAAATTCATTAAAACACCTTTTATTGATTTAAAATTATATAATACACGTCCTATTGTTAATAATATACCTATACCTAGAACTTAATTATAAAATTGATCAATTCTTACTTAAATCATAATATAAGTTCAAAAATAACCACAAATAAACTATTTAATAATTTTACGTAATTTCAATGAGAGCAGTTGTTTATGAAATGAGTATTTTCAGCTAAATTTAGCCGCATAGGTACATTTTTATTCTACTGATCTACTAACGAGAAAAAAAACCTAGTGCATCGTTGTGTTTAGATATATATTTTCGCCATACAATTTTTACAACAAAGAGGTAGAAAAAACGAAAAAAAAAATAGACGTCTATGAGATAGGTAAGGTACATTTGAAAGAATGATATATACTTACCGCAACTCATGGGAGTTGGGGATCAACCCGCCATCACCGCCACCACTAGCACCACTCGTTCGCAAAAACCGTCTAATACTTTGTCTACCTCTTCTACCCACCCTAACCCATTCCAGCTCCACCCTAAACTAATATAACAACAAATCTATACATTTAATACAGTGGTACTACACTCGTGTATATTTGTCTACACGTATTTTACGCGGCCTCCGACACCGACAGGCGTACACCAAGTTTGTACATTTAATATTTTCTCTCACCATAGACACATATACCTACACGAGTCTGTTCCGCTTTATTTATTACCTCGGTTTCTTTTACCCATAACTTTACTCCGACAACCCCTCAGGTTTTCACATATCCCCTTATTCCGCCCCCGCAGAACTGTCTTCCATGCGTGCACAAAATATAATACAAATGTAAAATGCACGTTTATACCCACACACTGGAGCGATGTTGTTATTACTGTTATCATAATGGCTTGTATGCGATGGTGACGGTTTTCTTTTCCCAAGGCGACATCTGAATGATAATACAATCCACCTGTAGAAACCTGACATGGCAGTTTGCACGATCATCGAGTATGATGTCTACTATACGTCTATACCACTGTATAGGTATAGTAAGTGTGGAAAAAAGCTCTGATACCGACCACTGCCTAGGACAACATAATAAATAACCACCCTTAGTTTTTGTAAGGGACATCTATAAGACAAACGACTCACTTAACCAATACTGGTACACATTTATAAGATGATTTTTGTTATCACCAAGTCTTGGATTTCAATGCGATTGTATCTTTTTTGGATTTTCTAACATAATCCTTTCCATGCTACCTAATAATCTGTTTCAAATGCATACTATTTCAAGAAAAGGTCCAACTATAATATACTATTCGCAAGGCTCGTTTAAGGTTTTTAAGGCCTTTTTTCGTTGTCCAGGCCATGTTTGACTTATTTATAGGAATAGAACAATTTAGAATAACACCTTAGATCTTAGATTTAGTATAAAAATACATATTTTTAATGTTTGTTCTAATTCGTGTTTTAATCTGGTTTTAAAATAACATGAATCTCATATTAGTCTTAATGACCAAATCGTCACTCAATCAATCGTTTATTACAAAGGTACATTTGCAAATGCAATTAATTTAACACGGGTAAACTCATTTTCTTTTATAATATATTAGTTAATTAATATAAATGTATAAAAAGTTTCAGTCAAAAATAAATAAATAAAATTATTAATTTAAGTGTTATTTTTGGAATTTTGAATTTTGAAATCATAAATTAATTTTTTAACTAGGTATCGCATTAAAATCCTATCCCTAATTACATTAAAACCAATGAGCGAACAAAAACCACAGACGCTTTTCAATTTATCATATTAAATCTTTCAATGTTGATTCTGGAAACAGTTGTCTATCATTGTAACCCGTTGACTACATCTCTGCAAACAGCTATTATTATTTTTGATGACTCTGTGAGCCTTAACAATTAGAAAAAATTCTACCGAGATAAAAAAATACAATCAAACAAAAGCAAGTATACAAAATAACATAACAAAGCACAACTATAAGCTATAAACACTTCATCATACTTAATCATTAACCTTAAGTCATTCCATTTCATTTATTCTACAAAAAACAATACGTTGTATTTTTTGTTATTTTTAAAAATTAAATACTAGGATGGAAAACCAACATTTAATTATTTTGTGATTACATTGAAAAACGTTTATTCCCTTGTTATTTTCTTAAATATCATTAATTGGAGAAATTGTTTTTTCTCCCCGATTAAATCTATAAAATATAATTATTTACTAATCTAAAATCGAATAATAATTAATTAAAATCGGAGAGCAAAACAATATCAAATCGGTTGAAAATACAGTAATAAGAAATTAAAAAGAAATAAGAAATTTCGACATTTGCGAATATCAATATAACCTTAGTTCAACTTTTAATTTGGTTATTGACCACTTATATTTATTATTGCAGATCTTGCTTTTACGTATATTAATAAATTCTAATAAAATGTCAATCAAATTCACAGCTATGTTGTGATTCATCAACCATCGCACAATACAAATTGTATTTACCTGGAAGAAATACTTAATGAATTATCTAATAAAGAGTGGAAATAAGCTTTTATTTTATAAAATTAACAAAAAATAAAAAAAGTGGGTAAGTGGATGTTGCTCTGCTGTACAGTAGTTTACAAGTGGGTCAATGTACAATGGATTGTAATAAACTTGAATTCAATGATATAATATCACTGTATAAGAAAAACAATTCTGAGTGGAGATGGTTTGTCAGTCTGGATATTTTATATTGTTATTATTTATTATAACCTGTAAGTTGAATTAATATTAAAATATTATAATTTTTTATTCGTTTCTATGGTGATATACAAAGCGTTAGGAATTAAAATCCCATTTTTAGCGGTTTTTCGTGATTTGTTGGTGGTTTTTTCCCGTGGCATTAAATAACTATTGAGGAAATCGAAAAATGACCTCTTAAAAGTACCATCTTGATCCAATTTGCTAAAAGATAAGGTACTACATGTTGAAATCGAAGTACTCCTTCTGGTAGAAATTTTGTATACAGGATAAAAAAAAAAATAAATAAATAAACACCATTGTAAAACCACTAGCTTCCTTGCTCCGCTCAGAATATAAAATAAACAATTAGTTTTTTATTTTTATTTTTATATTGAGACCTGAGTTATAGACAATAGAATGTAGATATTTATTACTAAGACTTAAGGGTAATAATATTATCAATTAATTTCAAATTATTTATGATTCACAAATAAATCAAATATAAAATAAAATCCCCCTTCCAAGTAAATATCATTTCTACGTCATTGATGGTACTTTTATCAATCACTTATTCAAAAGAATTGAGGTTAAATAATATTCAAATAATATATTTTAACAGATAATATAATGAAATAAATAAACTTTTTTTGTGGTATTAACTCTTCAGTCTTCGGACATTTAAATACATTTAAAAACCATTTAAACAGATATGATTTCCATTAAAACATTTTACATTCAAAAGCGGGTGCATATGGACGTCAAAACAATTACTATCACATTACATTCACATACATTACACTTTAACATTCCATTTTATTTATGACAACATATTTTAATGTTTGAACGTGAGTCACAGAACATTTTTTTAATAGTTCAGTGTACATTTTTTTATTATTAATTAATAAAATTATTAATTTTATTTTTATTTTTTATTTTTATAAACTTATTTTATTTATTTTATATTGTAAGTTATTGAACAGAAGCTGATAGAGTTTCAATTATTAACTGAATGATTTTCTTTTACACGATTGTCTGTATTTTAATAATTTAGTAAAACAGGAAAAATCGTATTAATAAATTATATTATGTATAATTGTTTTAAAAGTAAATTATTATTTTTTTATTGATATGTGTGTATTTATTAGGAACAGTTTCGTTTATTAAATTACACTAATCTAGAGTATCTTAGTAATTAAGTTATAAATAACAAATAATTATTTACAGAATCTATAGAGTTGATCATTTAAAAATGATATCGTTTAACTATTAATAAGCCACGATATTATATTATATTATATTACATAGATAGTTATTAAAAATAAGGTTGCTATAAGAACAATTATCAGTGTCCCTAAGTTCGTATTCTTTAAGAAATAAAAAATAAACAACATTTTTTTAAATATTTTTTCTATAATTATTATTATTACATCATTGTTAAATTTACATTATTTATTAAAATGTAGAAGTAATTCTTTAACTATCGTGGTATTATCAAAAATTAATACCACTGTTGATTAAAAAATAAATTTATAATGTATATAGGTACATACTTAATTTGACATCATTCTATAATTATATTATATTATTGCCTATCTGTATATTGAATATTTTCGTACTCATGTTGATAAATTATTGTTTAATTAACTTTTAAAATACAATTATATTACCTATATTTTGAATGAGCAAACAGTTGAGTTTGTCGATGGGAAAACTGCGTATCACTCTAAATCATTATTTTTTAAGAAAATTCTAAAAAAGCCTTAGTTATTAAATCATCTAAATGTATACAGAAACAGAAAAACAATGAGGAATGTATGCACCAGAACTAGGATTATTAGAAATGCAGAACACTATTAAAATAGTGGCAATAAAAAGTTGATCAGATAACAAAATATCATTTACACATTACGGTATTATATAAAACGAGATGACTACGTAATGGGTAGTATTAAACATAAAGAAAAACGATTTTCTACTATGGATATAGGGACGAAAGACGTGCATTTTATTACAAACGACGATAGACAGTTAACGAACTTCAGAAGATTTGAAGCCGTAGGTGAATGAATATGTTTCATCTTCCTAAGAACTGTACAAAATATTATTATAATCATTTGCCACGCACTAACAATGGTAAATGTGAAAATTAGCAAGAAAATCTCAATAGCGTATATAAAAAAAAAATTGAACTACTATATTAGTGTCTCCGGATGCAACATCTAGCTATCGACAAGCAGAGGAGATACTGACCACTACTTAGTAGTAGCAACCCTAACTGTAAAGCTAACAGACTACGGCTGATTGGTAAAGAATCAAGGCAGAAGAAAAACAAATATAATAGGCATAGATAGACTTGAAACCCACTAGTAGTAACTAGACAGTATAGGAATAGACTAACTGATGAATTTAAGTATAAGTGTATAAATTAGTAATTTGATTAAGTGATATTGGACATACTCTATCATCTAATAGATTTTAATTTTGAATATTTACAAGATACTTTAAGAAAGAACTTCCAATCCCTATAGCAGTTCATAGTATCCTTGATGAGACTGCTAACTGTCCAAATGATTCCGATAATCTATTCTCAAAGTACATCCCTTCTGTTTTTAATCAAACTCTGCTCTCTCGATCTTAAATTTTCTATGATACTTGGACAACGTATTTTTAGCACTCATATCTTTAAAATCTTCCAAAGGCCCTGACGAAATTGTTCATCGTTTCCGCTATTATTGCCGTCATTCAATTGTTTATACTTCATAATTTCATTCAAGTCACCTCAATCTAACTTTTTCTCTCACCTCAGCACTTATCTGATTATCTGAATATAATATGTAGGCATACAAAATATTAATACCTCAATGCCTGGCAAATTATTTCAGATTTAATTATCCAATAAAAGTTAACTGAGATATGGAAAGCTCTTGTATAAAGCTCTATATTAATGTCTCACTCAACATCAGCATGGCATCGAACAGAAAACAATAGATAGAGATAAAGAAGCGGCAAAAGATCTAATTTTACCCATTTTAATATGCCAAAGAAAAGAAGAATCGGTATATAATAGCTGTATAATATTGTATAGTTAACGAACTGCATATTTGTTTAGCTAAAATAATTTTGTCATCTGTCAGCTTACAACATACAACAAAATTTGTCTACTTTAATAATTTAAATACCAATATTGTGATTTAATTTTCAGTTGGTTGGCGGAGATATTTATTGTTTTGAATTATTAGCCAATTAAAAAAAATTGATGTTTAATTTATATTAAACTGACCGGAGATAATGTAGTGATAAACATAATTTGGTTACAATAGTTGTAGAAATGAAACTTTGTACTTAAAAAGTTTAAACTGCACTTCGTTAATTATAGCGATGTATTAGAAGCTATTTTTTTTTTTCTTGAAGAACCTCTATACTATAGTTGTTTGATAAATACACACAATAGACGAGTAATAACTTACAGGCTGCAGCAACTTAGACCGTTATACTATTATGCGAGCTATTGTCAATAAAAATCAACAATATACCCGGAGTGTTTGCTTTAATGAAATTTTAATTAAAACGTCGTTGACAATTGTGTATTTTTATTCTTATTATATATCAGTGAGGGAGTAGTTAAAACACAATTTTTTTAATAGTATAATAAAATAATATTTATATAATAATTTACCTTGAAGTTGGGTCAGTGCATGTATACTCTTCTACATTAAAATTCGTATATATTTTTTTCCTTTTTTCGCTAGTCCCCACCGTGCTATAATAATCTAACCTTCCTGACCCGCCGATGGTTATAATATTTCCTACTAAAGTATTCCACTTAGTATCATTTATATGGCGATCTCTCGGCAGCCACTACCGTTTCAGAGTTTATATTTCTTTTTTCTTTTTTATCGTTTTAGTTGTTATTGTTTTGTATATCATTAAATTATCGTCCCCTACATCAACAAGTATTTTCCCTAACCAAGGCAATGATAATAAACTTTTATCGGTAGGTACTGTGCCGTCAAAATTACTGTCCACCATCATTTTGCTGGTCGCTTTAATGACATTCAGTTGATTTAATAGTAGGTACTCGGTCTGTGTATCCACGTTCAGTCAAATATTAGCACAGTGCTTGCCGACTCGTTATATTAATCATCATCATCTTCCGATGACGTATACTTCTCTCAGTTACTATAAAATGGGATATTTACCAGCTTTAAATAATAAAATGTAGTATTAACATAGGACATACAATATTTAATTATAAGTAGGTATTTATGACTACCAGTGTGTATATAATATATTAAATAAATACATCAATATAAATTAATATTATTAATGTCAGGTAGGTATAGACTATAGGATTTTAGTTATTAATTAATATTATGGAAATAATATTAGACACAAAATAAAAATTCTTGCATAATTTTTTCAAAATTTAGTACTACTTGCGCTTTAAAATAACAAAATACAACACTCGCTTGTCCTTGTAACACACCTACAAATGTTACCAAGTCAATGTGCGAGGAAAGGTATAGTTTTTAGTAGCATAATTTACATATTATACTTACGCTGCAATATATATAATTAATATAAAAATATTTAAAATATTAAAATATGTCATGAAAAACATATTAAGAAAATAATACTTTCCTATAGCTTTGTGAATAAAGTCATTAAAAATATTATCATCCTGTAGTAGCTAACGGATTTATTATTGTTTTATTTATACCGATTTGATTTCTACAATCTATAATGAATACCTACTGACTTCATTTATATATATGCATATAATACATTATGACTATGAGTCAGTAATGGTGTGTTGAGTGTTGACTATAAATTATTTTAGTACACAGTCTAAAGCTATAGAGTTGGTAGGTATATAATATAGGAGTTGGTACATAACTTATCCCTTATAATCACGATTTCCTCTTAGGAAGAGTGGATGGGCTACAGACAATTTAATTTTGAATTTTGAATAGTAAAATACGTCCAATAGGTATACGGATTTATGCTTTGGAAGTTTTTTTTTTTTTGAAACTATAGGTAATCGGTATTATTCATATTAACAAAACTAAAAAATGTATTCTTCATATTATTATTAATTAAAAATATTTTTACTCTCGTTACTTAATTAATAATAACCACTAACTGATATCCGTGATTGTATTTTACACTTACACGTTTTACATTGTTTTTGATTTAATATATTCAGACATAATAAGTTATATTACATAATAAATGAATTCCTTCACATACATTTGTATTTATCAATAATCAATACTTTCAAAAGAACTTAAAACTTCTGGAACTATAATCGTTTGGATTTTATTTTGATTCATTGGTACTATAGGTAAAATTTTACCTATGGTTAAAAATTGAAATTCACTTTATTTTTAATTTCAATATGTTTCTTAAATAAAATAAAGTGCCTAACCTAAATAATTTTTTTTCATATTCTTTATTCATTTCAACTACAAAGCCATTATTTAGTTGCATATTGTACCAACATTTTTTTTTTTAATGAAGTAAATAGTTTTCTGAATTTTTTTTACTATAAATTATACATTTAACTAAGGTAGATTTTATTGTACAGTGTTATTTTTGTAAATATTAAAAAAGTATGTTAATGCGAAACTGAGAAAATTGTGTAAGTCATCATTCTAAAACAAATTCTTAAATTATAAATTAACATTGTTGAACGTTAAAAAATATATAATATTTGGTTATTAGACTTTAAATTATTATTATATAGATTGGTTAATTTACTTTGATTTGACTTTAATCGCCGTCAAATTTTGAAAATAGTATTAAACAATGGACATTCAACACATTAAAAAAAATGAATTATGCTAATCATTATTCAACAGTGACTGTTGATAATCTGTTTTCGGTCCCTCACTGTAATAGTATGCAAATAATATTATTGATTGACACGAAAAAAATTAAATAGCTTATAATTTAATTGTATGTAATTTAGTGTTTCGATACTCATTTTATATTTTATCTTTTTCTTTGTGTAGGTACATGAAATGTTTTTATCACCTAATTTCATCTTTTTTTTTATATTTTTAAACTAATCTTTTTTTCGTTTAACGATTAATTTCTAAATAACTGTTAAATAGTTTAGACTCGTGAGTACTATAAGCAACTTGCATCAGATCGTTTTTCACTATCATTTTGTTATTTAGTGGCGATCAATGATTGCTATCTGTTGACACGCTTTCAATACATACATATCAGTTTATTTATGTACTAATGATAAATACGCGAAATGAAAAGTTTAAATCTAAAGCTAATAATACTTAGTCACGAAACTATGAGATATCTATGAGTTATAAATTAAAATATTTCCATGGGTTTTTATTTAATATAATCATGAAATTTCTACCACTGATTTTTACTGGAATATTTTTGAATCAACT
Organism: Metopolophium dirhodum; assembly: GCF_019925205.1. Taxonomy (NCBI): domain Eukaryota; kingdom Metazoa; phylum Arthropoda; class Insecta; order Hemiptera; family Aphididae; genus Metopolophium; species Metopolophium dirhodum. Next base: position 121,124,771 of record NC_083560.1, read on the forward strand.
TTGTTAATACACTTCGTGATTTTATCTTTGGTGGTAATATTATTATGTTTAGATTGTAAGATATCTACTGTAATACGAATTTAATTATAACCAACAACAATAATAACTACTACCTGACCAATTCGTTATAAATATTATAATCATTTGTTATTTATGAGTTATGACACAGCATGTTACAATTATTAATACTATATTTATTCGAATGACTCGGTTTTCATATTTGATGAATTGGTATTGTTTTATTTTTTGTCATTGATAACGTTGGAACGGTGAAGTTCGTTTATTGAATTTTAGCCAGGAATACAATATTTTTATTCTCTGAACATAATCGAGTTAAAAAACATACAAAACAATAACGTGATAGGGACAAACAATAATCGTATGTGTACAAGGGTTTTATTTTTTTTTTTTTTGCTATTCTTTTGACCCACCGCCTTGCCCCATTTTCCTGTCCCATGCAAGATTTTTGACCGCTTGTAAAAATTCGAATTTTTCATTACTATTATTATTTCAAAAGTAGTGTATTGTGAAAAATAAAATAAAACCGTATGAGTTTTTTATATATATATAAAAGGGTTGAGTAATGGTGGCGATAGTTAATGAATAAAATACAATAGTGTTCAGTCGTTTATTTTTCATCTAAAATGCGGTTATAAAACCATATGTCCAACACCATAACTAACATTAAGTAAAAATAAAACCATGACTAGGTATAATTGTTATACTTTTTTCTTTCATCTCCCATTGTTTCAAACACAATTTGTTTAATTTAAACAAAAAAAAATCTTAATTTATTTGAAAAATTATGCGCTAAGTGGGTATATTAATTGTCCTGTTATATGCGTTGACCATCGTCTTTTTTCTCAAAGATCAAGATAGGCAAGTACTAAATAATTTTCATTCGCTGTTTTTTTTCTGTCATAATATAAAAGGGATTTTTCAAATATATCCAATTATTATTTTATATTGTATTTAAATGCCTACAATCCGGTACTTTACATATAAACTACCAATTACGAACCATAAGCAAATCTACACTTTATTGAAAATACTATTCTTAGGAACAGCCAAGTACTTCCATCTACTCCCCCAACTTCCAAATGTTTGAATTACATCGTCAAAATGTATAACTCGGCTGTGTTAGGCTATTGTTTGGGTAGGTACCTACATATGCTATATATGGCCAGAGCTAATACATATATATATATAGGTAAGTGCAAACAATATAAGGGTATCTCGGAAAATCACTGAAATAATATTTCCTTAGATTATCTGATTCTAATTATATTTTACTTATAGTGACTTTGAGAAACTACTCAAAACGTTTTTCAATTCAGACAATTCTGTCTTTATGTTTTGGAAAAGTCAATCTTAAAAAATATACCGTAATTAATTACCCACCTATTGAATTAATACTAACAGATATTATTAGGATTTAAAAAGAGTGGAAAATTTTAAAATTATTTTATTTTATGGCAATTTTATTACAATTAGGAATGTAGGTAGAAAATTATACATATAATACAAATACGTATACATATACAATATATTTAAATCATTTGTTATATGACAATAGCATAGTTTAATTGTAATCTATAAGTTATACCTGGACATTAAGATAAATAAAATATTATAATATAAACTTTTACAAATATAAAAATCTGGACGTTTTTTTTTATATTTAGACAATGTTTATGCATACATATTTTCTTAAGTCTATATACTTATAATGTATAATGCTTAATACTTATCTGCTGAATATCAAACTATGCTTTGAAAATACAAAGATCTACATTTTTATATGAATAAGCGCATATTATATATTTGTATTATGCTCTTAGGTAGGTCGTATATAGATATACCTAATGCTTAACCCAAAATTATTGTACGTATAATGTCGGGCTTAAATTTAAGCTGTAAATATTTTTAAATTATTATTATAAAACTATAATAATAGTTGAGACATTTAAATGTAGAAAATTAAAATTAATTTTGTATTGTTGAAGTTCTTGAAAAAAATTAGTTAGAAAATAAAAATAAAATATATATTAATATTGTGTCTCATAATTGAAATCTCTAGACATTTTTATTTTCATAGATACCTAAGTAAAAAACAAACTTAATATCTTTTATTGTGTTTGTAATCAAAACTATAATAAAGTCAACTATTAAAGTCATATATAGCTAGTAAATATTTAAATCACATCTGTGGAGGTATTATGTAAAATTGTGTGTTTTTCTCTAATTTAAATAATAAAAGACAAATAATTTAACTAACCCTCAAGAGGATGCGTTGTATCCATCTTCAAATGTATGCAATACATATAGACAATTTGCGTTCAACATAACCAATAATTTTGTTTTGTTAGATTTTATACAAGAGTGAATTAACCTATTATAAAACTTTAAGGTAAGGGCATCTGTGTTTGTACATTATTTTTTTTACGATATTTCAATTTTGTAGCTAGTTATGAGTATTTTTATATTGTAATATTTTACACGGGTACTCCTTAAAAATCGAAATATCGTAAAAATTTAACGTAAAAACACAGATAATAATTTCACCTTTAATTTTGATAATAGGTCAATTCACTCTAATGCTAATGGTTGGCATGGTTATTGGTTCTCTTGAACGAAAAAGTGTTATGTTATAAACTTATAATATACGTTTTTAAGGATAACTCATTCGTGCAGGTGTGGCGTCCTCTTAATAGGCGTAAATACCTAAATCAAACGTTTTATTATGCAAATGAACTTATAAATTGTGTAAAATGCACGATCGATTGACTAAATTATTCTTCTAATATACCTATTAATTTAAGTATGATATCGTTAGTATTTCGTAATTTGAAGTTGCATTATAACTATTATTATAACTGTATAAGTAACGAATTACCGTCTACAGCCTATAACTTGGTTGTATAAGCTTGGAAGTATAGGTTAAATGACTATTTACTATCAAAAAAAACCGAATTTTTTATTTAAGTATTTATGTCTTACTTATCAACTATCGTACCATTATTCTTTAATCATATTTATTATATAGTAATATGATATAATAATAACTGACTAAAATATTTATTAATTTATTTGAGATAGAAAAAAACGGTTGAATTGGTTTATTATAATATTGTTTTTACAGGACGCCGTGTTTTTAAACTCGTGTATTAATTTTATAGTTATTTGGTTACAATGTTTATTATTTTTGTTTTTCCATGCAGGTATGATACAAGACAGACATCTGCAAAAGTTCCGAATCCACCAAGATGGTGGTCTTCACCAATGGGATTTGGTGACCGTGCATACTTTCACACAGTCAACAGTGAACAACTACAGGGTGACCTAGATACAGTAGATCATCTGACAGTGGATAGAGCTATGGCCACCGATACTGGAATATATAGATGCAGAATTGACTTCCTGCAAGCTCCCACCAGGAACAGACTAGTTAACCTCACAGTCATAGGTAATTTTAAAGAGATAAATCAAAGAAACATACTATTTTTATTTACTTTAATTAGTATTATGATCCAGCTGCGACTGTTCTCGAATTTTCTGAAATAAAACAAAGAATAATCTAATAATATAAGCTTTTGCACGCATGTGAAGAGAAATAAAAGTACGGTTTAAATGTAATTTTTAAAACTCGTTTACTCTAAGCTAATATGAAAAAATATAACAAGAAATGTAGACACACAAGAAAATAATATTAATATGACTGGCTTGTGCCCACACAGCATAGATAACGCTTATAGTTTGGATTAAATTTTTATTTCAATCTAAACTTAATATTTACAGCCTTACAAGTATTAAAAAAAGATTATGTAATTTTATAAGAGTAATTTCTTTCTTTATGAAATTAAATACATTTTTAAATTAGGATCATTATTAAATTATTTCTATATTTGGTTCTAAAATTAATAAACGATTATCTCAAGGTTAATTATCAGTGAAATTGTTAGAAAATAACCAAAAGGCAAAACTGGTACCTATATATAAGGTATTGTTGCAAGTTATATTATATTTATATATTTTTTCAGTTTCTTGGAAGTCGTATAATAATTTTCTCTTGACAACTACTAAAGAAGCTCCAAAATTCCTTTTTAAGTACAATCTGTGGCCGATTTTCAATCGATAGAGTCATTATAGAACAAAACTTTTGGAAGAGACTTCTTTTCGATAAACTGTTTGCAAACAAAAAAAAATCATCACTGTGAAACCGATACTTACATAGTTTCGTATCTAAAATATGATGTAAAATTACATAGTTGTAAATATTTTCTGTCAAGTAAATTGTTATATACATAATTGATTGTAGTACACTCTAATTTAAAAATTAGTATGGATATGAGAAAGTAATAATCTGTTTTATGTAAACTTATGTCTGATGGAAATAATTACTTTTAAGGGCTCAACGCTCTTCATGTTGTATCGTTTGTTGCTAAAGTTTTAAGGGAACATCTGTCATTGGCATACTTGGGTTTAGGGAGGGGGGTCGAAGTCCCGGCCAGATACTTTACAAGCTTACAAGTCATTAAACGCGCTAATTACTGCATTTTTAAATACAAATCATTCATAAATCATAGTTTAAACAAAATATGAAAGTTAGTGCTTCATACAATACCTATAGATAATAATATTAAGTTTGTACTTAACATAATGTATATTACTATACTAGGTAGGTACCTGGGGGTTCACTAATAAATTATAATTAATCAAAATCAAACAGGTATTGACAGACTTTGGTTGATTACATATTTACATGTGAGTAGGAAAGGCTCATTTGTTATTAATTTAGCCCAATGAGTTTCCGTTGAATGATTGTGTTAGGTACTTTCATACCTATAGGTACTATTACTAATGGTTTTTAAGCATAAGGAAGATTATATCTGAATTTCTGAAATTAATCACTCATCATTGTAAATAACATCACAAGACCTATTTATAAAACAAATAAAAAATAACAGTTATACGTCTATACGAATCTCGTTTCATTGGTACGCAGATGGACGCTCTTTTTTTCCTACGAAAATGTCTGTCAAGTATCTCATTTCAACTAAAAATGCAAGTTTAATTAAATTATTTAAATTTTTTTTGTTTTAAATTCCAAGTAGGTACAGTGAGAACTTTATTTAAGTATTTTAATAATGAGTATTTTTTATTAAGAACCGTAAAACCCATAGAGCTTTTTAAATTTACTAAATAAATTTGTACTTATTGAAATAGTTTATAAAATAACATTTTTGTATTGGTTACCTTAAAAACAAATATTATTAAGAACATATTTTACATATTTAATTATTTATTATGTATTACAGTCGCTCCCGAACGACCAACCATTTATTTCGAATATGGAAACTCTATTGGAGGAGATCGTCCAGAAAATTACCAACAAAATTCCGGAAATGTGATTGTTGTCGATGAAGGCAGTCAAACTGTTACATTGGTGTGCCGTGTGGTTGGAGGTAAATAGTCTTATTTTGTCGAAAGCTATATATATATATATATACAACTAAGGGCCGTATTCGTATTCGATGCTTAAGAATAAGTATTGCTTAAGCTAATTTTGATAGTTAAAAATATAAAAAAATTATGATAAACTAAAAGCAATGCTTAAGTAGGTCTCGGACCAACCTTAAAAACAAGGAATACTTTTCTTTTTTTGAACCAAAATCTCGTTTATGAATCTCATTTGAGTCATAAGTATAGCTTAAGCAATACTTATTCTTGAGCGTCGACTATGAATACGGCCCTTAATGTTTAAAAAATTGTCAATTATTTATTTATTTTTTCGAGGCCCCAGTGAACAAAAGTTCGTGGATTATAAATCACAATATTAAATTACAAAGAAAATATATATTAATTTACCAACCATATACCGTAGGTATATTATAATACGTACGAGGCACTAAGAGGTTTTGGAAATTCTATATGACAGTTGATATTATATACAAGCGGTAATAAATATTTAAACTAGAAAAAAAATATATTAATGTGAACAAATTTTGGAATCATATTGAAGTATCATCTGGATAGTTTGATTTTTATTACATATTATTTTTATTTTTAGCCTCCAAACTCTATTAATTTGACAATATTTTGAATGCAACAATAATTACTTTCGAGTATCGAACGAACATAATATAGTTATAATGTTAGGCATACACAAAAGTACCGGTATATAGGTACATATTATCATTTTTGTCATCATCGCTCGCCGGACTGACAGTATCGTGACATTTTTCGTCAAGTCCACGATAAGCAGTGGCTCGTTCATCCACAGGTGCCTCGTCAGATCGCTGCTTTGAGGAGCGAATGTCTATTATGTACAACTAACATCACACGAATAAAACTTTCTGACAGTAGATACTATTCTCGCCCATTCGAGTCCTATTCGGCTGGCCGCGAGACCGGTCATTTTAGTGATGTTGATCCCGGAGAGACGTCGTCACGAGCATTTTCTCGGCCTTTGCTAAATAATACACCAATCAAAGGTTAACCGCGTTTTATATACATCTATGTGTTCGTATTCGTACAGCAACGCGGTCACTAGATAATTTATTACGGTTTTGTACTTTTGTTACACGGTAGATTGGAATTCATATTGACATTGTGGGGTGTATTCGTTCCAGTATTTGTTGTATCCCCGTTTAAAGTAATTACAAATTCAAAACGAAATTAAGAATCAGATGAATAAATTAAGATTTATATTATGACTGCTACTGAGGCTATGTCGAGTGTTGACTATGGTGGTGACATCGCAGGGGTTAATTTTGCGGTTGTTGAATATAAATACATGTGTATACAATATATATAAATATATAAATGGGGTAACGTGACTGGTTCAAGGCTGGACCCAAATTATATAATATATTATACATAAGTCGTGACTATCATACAATATAATCAATCATTACGATACCTAGTTAAAGCAGTAAATTATTATAATATTTTAATTAATTATTATTAATAAAATATTAGTTTTGATAAAAATATAATAAATAAATACATATTGTATGCGAAGATTAAAAAAAATACTCATCCCATGTATAGACTTTATAGGTACATATTGATGCAAGATTAAAAATAATATTAATTGTTTAAAACATAAATTACAATATAGTGAGTTAATATTTTATGGATAAATAAAATTGGAAGGAAATAATTGTGTACAATTTTTAAAACTAACTATATAATTCTATAACACCACAAAATGTACGAATTCAATTAAAATATTGTCTTTTAAATATGGCTTCAACCTTGGTATAGTACAATTGTAATATATGAACTGCCTCCCTTACTTACATTCGTATTTTAAGTACTAAATACATAATATTATGTTTATAAATTTAAATAATTGTATTTCCTAATATTCATGTTATAGACATTATACCTACGTAGAGTTAGTAAGCTAAATATGTTTCGGTAAATAAAAAGTTATTTAACTTGTCGTACCTATATTCATTATTCATGATGACATGTTCAAAATTATATTTTTATTAAATCTTTCGGAACAAAAGTAAATATATTTATATTTATGTGGTTACGCACACACAACTATGAATACTTGCACGACCGGCTCGGTTTAAAATATCACATATAAAAATGAAATGTTTTGCGGCAACTTCTAATATTGGTCCTTTGAAATAATTAATAATTATAATAACCACCAACGACCTAAAATATACTTATAATAATACCGATATAGATGATTCATTGAAAAACTCTATCTATTTTAATGTATTAAGATGTAAAACAACTATAATTAAATATGCTATAAAAATAATGCTTGTTGAGAAATTGTTGTATAAAATATGCAGTTCGTTATTAAATTGCTTACATCAATGTTTTACTGAGAATTTCAAATTCCGCATTTATTGAAATACCGAGTTAGTTAAAAAAAAATACGCTTCAGGGTATTTTATGTCTGCAAAAGAATATTGATAAATTTAGACAAAACTGCAAAACTTTGCAAGTTTGATAATTTTAATTTTTAAAACAGATTATGATTCAAAAACAAAAGTTCACTATATTATAATTTAATTGGTTTTTAATATTCCCAGAACTGTTTACGTTGTTTTTTATAATAATAAAAAAGTAAAATATAAAAATACCTACTACAATACCATTAGGGTTCATTGATATTTCTGTAAAAAAACAAATATTATTAAAAAAAAATCGGGTTAGTGGATGTCAATCTGCTGTACAGTAGGTTACAAGTGGGTCACTGTATACTATAATGGATTGTATTAAATTTAATGATATAATATCATTGTATACAAAAAACGATTCTGAGCGGCGATGATTTGTCAATCTGGGTATTTTATATTGTAAAAAAAACTAATTCGTCACAATTTTTTATTCGTTTCTACGGTGAAATAGCGGTGACATTTCTAGCGTTAGAAATTAAAATTCAGTTTTTCGTAATTTGGTGGTAATTTGGACGGTGGTTTTTCCCGTGCCATTAATTTAACTATTGAGAAAATCGAAAAATGACCTCTTTAAAGTACCATCTTGATCCAATTTGCTAAAAGATAAGGTAATATAATATTATGTTGAAATCGAAGCACTCCTTCTGGTAAAAATGTTGTATACAAGATAAAAAAAAATAAACAAATAAACACCATTGTAAAACCACTAGCTTCCTCGCTCCGTTCAGAAACTAAAATTACGTCGGTTAAGAAGATAGTAATGTTGTGAACGAAACAAAAATCTAAAATTCGGTCTTTTAAATTAAAATCCGTCCTACCTATTATGCCTACTCTGTCCACTGTCCAGCGAGAGAATATGTCGTGGCCCGAAAAAAATTAGTTCTTCTTTTAAGTTTACCCATGAAGTTTAACACCTTTGCCAGATCTATTCTAAACGAACATCAACATGTAGAAAATCAATCGCAAATAGTTCCAAATCGCTTTTTGAAATTTGCAAATCAAAATCGTTATTTCAGTTAATTTCTCGACTAATTACGATTAGCTCCCCCCCACATTCTATAATATTATTATAGTCTTTAAATGCCTGAATAAATAAATATAGTTTTCGCTAGTGTCACAGTAATAAGTGAATTCCAGGTCACGTGAACAAATACGCAATAATTACGCATGTACATTTTGCAAAATTTCGAAAATTTGATTTTTAACTGCCTCCGTAAATGGTAGGTTGGGGCCTGTAAAAATGCCTCAAAACTATAATTTATCAGTTAGTGCAATATTGATTTGTTAAGCGTTGACCGTTGGTTAGGCATTGGTCAGAGAAAGTGGTGGATTTATGAAAAGTTGGACATCCAAACGTAAAATTAAAATTTGATGTTTTGTAAATGATTTGCGAATTCTAGAAAGTAATTTGCATTTTATTTAAAAAAAAAAATTGCACTAATTTTGATTGATTCATTTGGCCGGGGCTTCGTGGTCATACCGACACTGCAGCAGACCCTATTAAACTCGATATTATAATATTATAACTTCAAAGCGCACCGTGACGACTGCTGTGAATGTCCGTGACATATTATGGAGTAGATAAGTAACGTTACCGCCAAATGCCGATGCTGCACGATAACGCGATCCGACAATCTCGAATTTACAATACGAAGTTCTTTACGTTTCGCCTTCACGGATGTGACAGTACTAATTTACATTAATAGCGTCAACGTACACGTTTTGCCCGCCACAATTATACACATCGTGTCCATATGTACACACATTACACTCGTGTGTCGGCTGCGGTTGTACCGGCCAACTGTATAATATAATATTATTCTACATTATTGTCAATATAACAACAATAATTCACTGTACATAGTATTGGGATAGCTACATTTTACGGTCCCGTCCGTTGTGGTGTTCACGTGTCCAAGGTTTATAAAATCGTCTGTTTTTTTTATTGATTCTATATATGCACCGTTTTAAATGTATTATGTAAATAGATTTATATTTAATTTTTATTTAGAAATGTACATTTGCTTGTTTAATTATTTATGATTACGGAAAATTGTCGGAAATCAGCTATCGGGTACGCAGTGCCGGCGGCGTTCAATGAAAAATCATCACGTTTAGTAAAATAAAATATGCATTCGTGATATTTTTTTTTTTATTTATAAATAGAACTTATTCGGACACACGTGGCCTCCACTAATGTGCATTTGATTTTTACATATTTAATCATATAATTAGTTTCCTAGAAAACTCTCTTTAGAAGATGACCGGATTGAAGCCTGGATAACTAGGGCTATGTGTTTGTATATAAAAATGTATTTTTTTTTTGAGCTTATTGTAAACCGTAGATTTCTCAATAGAAAGTTTTGATACAGTTTTGAAATTTTTCCTAAAATGTTTTGACAATTTTCCTATTTATTAGTGTATCTTAGTGTATATTTTTTATTAATTTTCGTTGATTAAAATCGTTGACACTAATTTCTACAAACTATTTATTTATTTACATCGACTGTAAATGTATATAATATTATGCTTTATACGTCGTTAATTAATAATAAAATTAAGAATGTAAATCTGTAGTACTTAATAGCACTTTTAGCTATCTTGGTTGTCATATTCTTAATGCATTTTTTAGGGTATTAAATTTCTTTTTTTAAGGTTTTATTGTGCATTTAATTTTCAGCCTTACTGTTGACTATAAATTATGAAACAACTAAAAACACGTCCAAGAAAATCTACTAATTTCATCTGTTTCTTGTACGTGTTTAAAATAACCTACATATAATAATGTATTCATTGATAAGTGGTTGTTGTACGTACGTCGTAATCCTAAAAGCAGTTAAGTAATATACATAATATAATATGGATGATATTGAGAATTTTAATCAGATGGTTTTCAATCATTCATTGCCTAATCCAATAATTTATGCTATATATTATGACATAGTAATATGTTTCTATATTATAATCGTATACTTAGTTTGATTTAATATTGTTGGATCATCGCGGTTGCTATTGATAGCTTAATCCGTCAAAAGACTTGACATTTTTGTGAAAACCATCACAGTAATTTTTTCTCAGTTTTCTAACGATGCCTAATAATATATTCTATCTAGATTATTGTATATTTTTATGGTATTAACCTTCCGAATGTTATCCCTACCTTTTTTTTTTTTGTTGCGCTCAGGTCTCGTAGTAATATCACTACCTATTTACCAGATACCTGTTAGTATCTATATAATGTGGGTACGTGATGCGCCAACATTCCTCGGGGCCCCACCTCACCTATGAGAACTACTAGTGGCTAATGGCTATGGTTGATAATTATATTGGAAATTTATTCTTAATTAATATTCAACAAGTTTCGTATTATCGGAATAGCAGCTGATCAGGTATTGAACTACTTGCGAAGTTTACACGACGCCTTTTCATGATTGTAAAAGGTCCGTGGTTCTATAGTGAGGTCCATGTATTGACCAAAGATAACACTGTAGATAACTCTTAGTTTGGGATTTTATCAGTATGAATGGCGTAATTTACACGTATGCCCATATTTATCCCATATTATGTTAGTGTTCAAACAATGTTGAATTTGGTTGGTCATTAATGCAAAAAATAATGTTACACCGTTAAAAATAACTTTTTTTGTTACATAAGTCATAAACGACAATATCATTGTAACTTAAAATAGTTAAAAACATTAAATTCCGTCGTTAATTCAAATAATGATGTGTTGTATTATTGATAAATTATTTAGATTTACAATTCATAAAAACAGAGTACGTACACGATAATTAATTTTATTTTGAGTGATTGCTTTTACCTATTATTATTTCATTTTCTGTGTTTTTGATAAAAATAATTTTCGCACGTCAGCAGTAGCTTTTACAGCTGCAATTTTACTGATATGTGTTATAACTTATAATGTACGTGTATAACCACGCATTATGTTAGCAGTGAAATAATAAATATGTTGCGTAAAATGACGGGACAAGATTAAAGTATCATAACGTTAATAATATTGTAACTACATTTAGTTCAAATTGAGTTAACGTTTACATAATATGTAATAAACTATTTGTGTAACTTTTCGAGACTTTATTTCAAAGTCACAGAAATGAAATATACGAACTAGGTATATTTACCTAGTCGTCAATTTATTATTTATCTCAAAAACTACTTGATGTTTCTGTTAATTAAAATATACTAATATTATTTGTTATTTGTTATTTTATTTTGTACAATATCATATTTAAATGATTTACTAAAAAAACATTATTTCCCTACTTTGTTTTATAGTTATATACCAAAATTGTTTATTTTGAATAATAATACATTTTCAAATTACTACTTATAAAATAAATTGTTTACTGATTAATAATTTGTACCTACCGTTAAATTGTGCGAACTTTTTTTTAAGATATCCGAATTATCTGATTAGTTTGGCGCTTTATATCCACCAGAACATTACTTAGTTTATTTTTATTATTGTTATAATAAATGAAAAATTGTATAATTTATATGTGCACAATACAGGTACATAAATACATAATAATATTATAACACAATAACCATTTGTGACACGACTTCATAAATTCGAGCTCAAACGTTTAAGATATTGGTAAGTTAAAAATATTGTATCATGCCATATTCTATTAAGATCAAAAATTGTTTATTATAATATATACTATTATACTATATTATATTTATATAGTATACCTATGTTCAGAAAAAACTTTTATTATTTTTTTAGACGTTTAAAAATAAATGCATATAAACTAAAAGCCCTAAATTAGTTTTTAAGGTTAACTACTGAACTAAGTCATATGTTATTAAATTTAAAAAATGTGAATCTAATATAAATTGTATCAATTATAAATCTTTATATCATTTAATTAATTAAATTTTAAACACTTAAAAACAATTATTATTTCCTAAACAATTTCCCTGTATTGTAGTGGTTTCGAAAATAAGAAATATGTTCGTAGTCTATTTGAATGAAATAATCAATACAATTGTATTCATTCAAGACCTAAGCATTTTTTTTTTTTGTAGAAGACCATAATAATAAACCCGCTAAGTTCCACCTTATTGAAATTTATTACAATAAGTTAGTCTTGTTATTATTTAGGTACCTATGTAAGTATAATGTATAAAATAGTTTGTATTTTAAAATAGAAGTATGTTATGGGCAAAGTGTCGACCACGATAATTCTTAATATATAGATTTTATATAATATAAACTACCTAAATACAATCATTTACTTTTTTGAAAGTTTGTCTATTCTTTTATAGCACAATAAGATAATATTTAAGTTTTTAAATTTAATAGAACTTTTGTTATTGAGCGCATAAATACAACATGTGGGAAAGCTGAAAAACATTCGTTTTTAATATTTTAAATAATTATAGGTACCTATTCAGGATATTTTGATATAATTCAGATTTTTAAACGTAGCTAGAATGAACTTTTATAACATTTGAAAATATATACAGTGTAGTAATGTACACCCGTTTAATGATATTTATGGTTTAAAACTACCTATTATATTATTTCAGAGTACAATGCACGTGAATTACATATTTTTAGTTTTTTTTTTTTTTACAACTGAAAATGATGATTATTGTAGCCAAGTGTAATTTTAGTTAATTAAAAATAATTTTTCGCGAATATTTAATGCATAGAAAACAACAACAATAATTGTCTTAACAAATTACACTAATTTATTTTGCAGGGTGGCCGCGACCTCGACTGACGTGGTACCACGAAAATGCAGTATTGCACTCTCCGTATCAACTGGTAATTGACGATAACCACAGTCGCGGGTACCGCAAAAAGCCGAACAACGGTTCGACCACCGCCGGTGTGACCGTTAACCGTTTGGCGTTGACTAACCTAACCAGGTGGCATCCGATAATGAGCCAGCGGCAACAGACGTTGGGCACGGCACGTTTGACGTGTCAGGCCAGCAACAGCATTCTATATTCCGTGTCCCGTCCTTCGGCAATTGCTGTAAATGGAAATTTGCCACCGCCAGCTACCACCGAGCACACGTTTATCCGTTTGAACCGTAAGTAAACCAATAACCATCATATCGTTATATTTACATTGCATTTCCCCGGCCGGTTATGACTTGTGCATTTAGTAAACTGCTTTAGATCGAATGCGATTGGATGTGTGTGGCCGCCGTTTAGGTATACCTAACCCATGTTATCGCATATTATAGTTTTGGAAACTGTTTGCTAAAAGTGTATAGGCAGTATTGAGTATAGTACGCTGCACCGACGCACAGATATTATATATTATTATTATACTTAGCCGTTGCGCAGATAACCCTTTGAAAACAAGTTTTGAATATATATAATTACCTACTTTCTCGGTCTTTATTTGTTATTGTAATAAATTCCTATAGACGCAAACAAATCATTCACCTTGTATCGTTAAATCGTAATTTAAATTATGATTTCGAGCTTTATTTTTCGACTTGAATATATTTTTATACCTACTGTATAATTACTATATTTTTTCGACGAAAGTGTTCACTTTACATGTATTAATGCGATTAGTACGCGATGAATAAACACAATAACAATATCAGACAATATGATTCTGAACATTTGACATTTTCAAAACAAAAGAAAAATAACGAAGACAAAGACTTTGGTACTTGTATAGCTGTTACACATTATAAGAATACATAATTATTAACATTTGACAATTAAAACAGGAATCATAACTATAAAGTTTCTTGACTGTTAATGGTTTTGGGGATAGTGATCTGCACTACCACGGAACTTGTAATTTTTGCACTTTTAATCGATACTATACTTTCACTTCCATAATATACAAAAAAGTTAATTGTTACCTACCGAAAGTTAGCAGTGAAATATGGTTCATCCAGTTGCGTAACCAGGGCCGTATTTACACTTTTTTCGCTCTGGGTCAACAATATTTGTAACAATTGGGTAGTAGGGTGGCACGAAGTGAAAAAGGCCAGAGGCCCACAAGTATAAGGGTGCTCCATCGTATTGAATATATTATAATAAAACTATTTAAAAATTTTTTCTTCTTGTAATTTAATGCATTTACGGTTTTACTATTCTAATCGTTCTATATAATACAATTAGTGCCCACAGTTTTTATTTTTCCACAAGCCATAAATGTAAATACGATTTACACCTCTGGTTCTTCGGTTCCTCTATATTTGGAGAGCTTGGTCGGTCGACATTCACAGAGTCCTCATTTTGTGGATTAGTGGATTGGTTGACGAACATCGGCTTCTCCATTGGAGGAGTGACTGATTGATAGAACAATCCTTATGCAGATATAACCGACCCATATATGATATATGCAGGCGTCCAAGTTTTTGTGAATAACTACGCGTAACTCGGGCCGGGACATTATCGAAATCAAAGACATTCTTCGCAGATACCCATACTTCAACATAAATACCGTTATATGCGTGACATGATCACATTAAATATACAGAGTGATTCACCAAGCATGCTCTCCCCTTTTTTCTTCAATAACGCTGTAATTCAAAATCTGATTATTGGAATTTTTAAATATACTTTAAGACCATATTGTTTTCAAATTCTTGAGATTTTTTGTATTACTAATAAGGAGTGTCCTGTGGAGATACAAACTTCTAACTTGTGTTTTTAAAATGAAAACATTCTTTTTCAACTGTAAATTATACAGTGGACAATTTTTCTGAAATTTTTGACGTATCAGAACCATAATTCGTACTGGTATTTTTTGAGTTTTTCAACTTCGTGTTCTAAGGGTAAAAAGTCCATGGTAATGGGTTCATAAGATATGGAGGCTATGGTGATTTGAAAATCGTAGTCATTAATATTAATAATTTGTAAAAAGTATAACAAATACTAGATCCAGTTTTACTTATTTTTTATATTTATGTAAAACCATTTTTAAAGACTATTATCCTTAATACAAACATTTTAATAACTAAGAGACTACTCATTCGAATTTTGAATTAGGGTCATCAACATTTTCAAAAAATTATCTACTAAATAATCTATAGTAAAAAAGAAGGGTTCTCATTTTAAAAACAGAATAGTATACATTGTATAGCCACAAGACATTCCTTAAGTAGTACAAAAATTTATGAATTTGAAAATATGGTCTATAACTTATGAGTATATTTAAAAATTTCAAAAATCAGAATTTGAATAAATTCATTATTAAAAGGAAAATGGTGGTGAGCATGCTTAGTGAATCACCCTGTATAATGTATATATATTATATATTATTTTAAAAACATTTATATTAAAATATATATAAATTTGTTTCGGGACAAAAACAAACCTGGAGATAAGAGGACGTTTAACCAAAGACACGTAAAAAAATATAAAGGGGAGGCAGAACCGTACCAATAACTTCTAAATAGGTGCAATAACACCTTAAAAATTGTATTATATTTAAATTTAATTGCATCGTTGTATTTAAAATACTATATGCTACATAATTATGTGCTTAAAAAATTTCACAGTACCTACCTAAGTTGAACAAAACTATTTAGTTTTTTTAAGTTCCAAAATATCAAACTTGCAAGGCATGTTACAATAAAATAAAAAAGTTTGTAATTATTCCATCAAATTATACATATTGTTTATAAAGTGATTGTTTAACATTTACTTAGAATGAAACGTAATAAGAATAAAACAATAAGCATATGATTTTTTTTTTTGTATTATTTTGTATTTTTTTATATGTAATTTTTGTAAAAGGAATTTTTCTAGTTATTTTTAATTGCATAAAAATAAAAAAATAAAATAATATAAATAAATTTGAAACTAATGCTATAATTTATTAAATAATGTAAGATATGTTGTAAAAATATGATGTACCTATACAATAAAATAAGATTAGGCCCAAACAGTGTTATCACACAGTATAAAGGTGGCTTCGGATTAACGGCAATTTAAAGAAATGTATTAACAATCAAACAATTATATAGGTAGTTAAATTATTATAGGCACATTCGTTATAGTAAATTTGAACAGTTAGTACAGTTTGAATTCATATCGCATAAATTTACGAATGTATTTATATTTAACATCAAAATATCAAAAACAATTAGTGATCGAATGCATTTTGTGATAGTAAGTATTTGGGCGGAAATGTATTACGTACAAGGTTAATGGTTATGGATAACAATTAATGACATAATATTATGGTCAAAGAATAAAAAAAGTCATCAATAATATTTTCTTTTATCTTCACTCAATGTTATAGGAATACCTTATCATTATAATATGGTTTTGCCTGTTTTACGGAATTACTCATCAGCTTTCCCCAACATAATTTAATAGGTTGACAATCATTAAATTATCAGACTATCTACATATACATGCACATGTTGTATTATTATGATTAATTTTAATTGAAACGTACATTTGTGAACAATACATTATCATCTCACTCCACGCCGCAGGTAATCGGTATTCTTGCCAAATTATAATACTAAATATTAAATTATACCAGATGGCAATTGATAACCATCATACTTAGATGGGTAGAATGTAGTTAAGAGAAAAGTGGATTAGTTAATTTAGTTAACAGTTATAAAATGTGGCCAAAAATATTCTACAACTAATGAAGAAGAAAGTTTTAAAATTCGTTAAGCAAAAGAGAATTCAACATTAAGTTATCATATGATTAAAGAACAAATTAATTTGAATAAGTCTGCAAAACAATTGTTTGGTGATTAAAAAATGCTAATTTACAGAACCGTACAGTATATCAAGAAAAAGCCTCTCTGTTATAACTTAGCAAAAAACTTTTGGATTTTATAAAAACAAATATGTTGACATTCTCTGTTATACTTTTACAACAATATAATTTGGAATTGTACAAGTAAATTTGAATATCTTTTGTCACAAAGAAAAAACAAAAATATATATTGAATAAATCAAATAAAACTTCTATTTAACGTGTATTATGGGTTATAATATTATTCTGAGTCTATTGTCATCTGAGACGTTTTTCCTGTACAGTGTACACTGTACAGCAATTACTGATTGAAGATTATTGTATCATAAATTATGACTTTTAGAACTATTTAATATGAAAACATTTTGAAGACTCGATTATGCTGTAGTTGTATTTTTAAAACTCCATACATAAATTTAGTTTTTTTTCATTGATGTTTATGAACTCAAAATATTATTTATTTATCAATAAAATACATTTAGTAAAATAATAATAAATCTTTTTTTTTCAATAGTTGATCACTTTAAAATTGTAAATGTCATTGCACCCGGCTAAAGTACAAACAATAAACTTTCATTAAGTACCTACCATTAAAGAAAATATTTACACATAGTTTTAGACGTTTTAGTGTATATCCTAAATATATTTCTAAACTGTAAAAAATGAATCCTAATAAAGAGTAATTGTCAAGATAAATAAAGATTAATATAGCCACGTATAGGTGGTATATTATTATATATCGTATACTATCGAAAGTGTTTTGAAGAGTTTGTCCTACTTAACAGTGTCATTAGCATTCATTTATAAATTATAATTAATATATTTTGAGCTTTCAGAATTGAATTTTTGCAGAATACCATAACTTAATTCTGAATAATTAAAAAATTGTTCTTAATTCATTCACCGATTCAAATTAGTTTAACTAAAACAATTGTTTTTCATGTAAATGACCGGTTATGCCGTTATGTCATAATATCAAATAATACACGAATAACTTAGGTTCTTATATATTATCTTTGACTATACTCAACAGTTAACGATTAAGTTCAATTATAATATATGTATAACTTAACTTATTATTGCTTCTACTATCTATTTACTCTTACTTCACTTGTTTATTAAGTATGAAAAATGTCTAATGTCTATAATACTTGAAAAATTAATACAAGTTAGAACCTACTACAACAACCTGAGTGAAGGCTTTTTCGAGTCCTACCATTATACTATTTTAATTTTAAACATTTTCTATTCATATATTTTTTTGATGGTGGACAATAATTTACGTATAGTTGAATATTATTACTTATTATTTCTTTGTTGACGAAAAAATCCGCTTACAATACATTATACATATAAATTGTGTAGTAAATAACAGATACAATAAAAATTATAGCATATACGAATAATATTAAAATTCGTACTCAATTAATATAATAAAATATATATATGGTATCTATATAATTTTACAGCCATAATTAACTATTAACTAATATCCATAGTATTTACTATAGCCATCAATATATTCGCAGGTGATGATTTTAAGTATGTTTTAGAAGTATTATTAATTAAGAAACTTTCTTGATTTCTGGTAGATTAAGTATTAATTCGAAAATCGAATCGTTCCATCAAATAAGGGCCAATCTATAGAGTTATTTAATAGTTTCAACAAAAATGAATAATGAAGGTTACCTACTTCTCCTTATACTTAACGATTTTATATTGAAATATGATAACACTCCATTATAATCTAAATGTCATGGACGTTAAACTTTTTTTTTAATGTTAAAAAACGAAGAAAATGATTCTGAACAGCTTCAAAATTCTGAGTTACACCTGTGTTATTTGAATAGATACCAAATAAAGGATGCATATTCTAATTGGCATCTCAAAAATGCAAAATATATATATTTTTTAAGCCATTTAAATTATTAAAATTTGTACAAGTACGTGTAATGAATCCTAGATTATGAAAAGCTTTATTAACTATTTGATGTGTGTATTAAAACACGTTCCAATGATTTGATCATTTTTAGTCACACATACATTTTTTTTAAATGTGGTAGTTGTTTACAGTTTTTTGGTTAATAATATATTATGTATAGAAATAGAATAATATGTACTCACCTTAAATATATTCATCGTACCTACCTGACCACCTTTGGTGCCTACCTACGCTAAAATATATATTTTTTTTATAAATATACAGTGTATATTATACACTCCTATTATGGATGTATATTGTCATAGTATTTATTATTTATGATTTTATTCAAATAAATATCTATTTCTCGTTAAGTTCATTGAATATTCTATTACTATACTTGATTTCATAGATTTAATAAGTTTCATATTGGACATTTGAACCGAGTATTTATTACGTATTATTCAAATGTGTTTACCGTTTTAGTAATGTAAATTTGAATATTTTAGCACATTCAATTTGATTAGGCAATATATAACATTAATAATTATTGATTATATGCCAATGTATACTCACCAATAAATCATATAAACAAGGAGCATTATAGTAGAGTGTGCATTTCAATGACTGATAATTTTTATTACATATTAAAATAATATAATATTGACCTTTAGTTATTTGAAAATGATAGCATTATATTGTCAAGCACACATAACCAATGGGTTTTTTTTTATTCCAAACAACAAACTTTTATTTTCTTAGTGAAAGTTTATTTGTTTCAATGTCGATTTGTTATATTTTGTCCACAGTTATAATAAAACACTGGTATTTTATGATTATAAATAAACGGTACCTAAAATAATATAAAAACAAAAAAAAGGTCAATGAGGGATCAACCTCGTCATCCCCTCTATCATAAATACGACTGTGCTTTTCAGAATCTAAAATATGTGAATTATTACGTATTGGAAATTATGAAGTGCCGGAATAAATACATTTGAATTTCAAGTTAATAGAACCATGCATATTTAGTTTTTTCATAGTACATAATACATAAAATATTATATTATAATATATTGTATTGATATATTGAATAGTCAATGAGATGAATACAAAAATACTAAATTATGCATTTAATATTAAGGAACAAAATATCGAATCCATGTAGGCATGCAAAACTTTCATATTTACGGTGCACCTCAAATTTTCACCAACCCGAATGTCTTTTTTTTAATATAAATACGAATTTTTCGGATATAACAATTTATTGCACAAATTGTAAAAAAATTCGTAAACAAATTTGTATAAATAAACATATACCATACATTTCCATTTTTCCAGTTAAAACATGAAATACTTTTTAAATAATGTTTATTCTACCTAAATTTTATAGTTTTAAATTTGTATTATTTCTCGGATGTAAACTTCAACAGGTACCCATGTCCTATGTACCTATTTTTACTAAACGGTGAAAACTAATTAATTACACTGTATTGTTATTTTAATCCACACGTGTGCAGTATTTTTCCCTGAATCCAAAACTACCGACCAATAAAGTGCATGCAGATTAATTATGTTGATTATTTTGTATTATTTTCTATATGCCACGACCCACATAATTTTTGAATCAGTTCTTAATTCTTAGTTTTGGGATACGTTTAAAAATTACACTTTTCAATATACATTGATGTGTCTATGATATATTAAAACAAAAATATCAGGGTGGTTTTAAGTGTTTGAACCTAGAAAGACATTATTCGGAATTTACCCATACTGTATACCAACATGCAAAGTTTATATAAGTGGCGTATAAGATTCAAAATTTAAACATATGGCAGAACATTTCTTTATCTCGACGTAAAAGATAAAAATTCATAATAATTAATAATATTCTCCATTTAAGTTCTGAAAAATGTTTCATATTATTATTTCCCTTCGTGTAATTTACATTGTTTGTAAAACATTTAGTAAGCTAATAGTTTTATTAATCGTAATAGTTGGGAATTTAATAACACCTTATAGGTCATAATAATTTTTACTAAAAGTTATTAAAAATTGTTTAAATATTATGTTTATCTAACTAAATTAATACAAAAAAAAAACCATAAATCTAGCCCCTATTTTAAGGTGTAATACGATACACTGTATACAGTTAGAAATTTAAAAGCGTGTACTGCGTGTAGTTGTAACATGAACTATGTGGAGATATACGAGTTTCAATAGTTTTGTTAAAACATAAAAGTAGCCAGTAGGTATATAGAATATAGATAATATAATAAATTTAAATTTTTGAGTTCTGGACATTCTGGTGTTTATAATAGTCAATGTCAAGTGACAAATAATAAAAACAAAATATAAATTAAAAATCCATTACTCATGTATTTAATTATTTAAATCAAAATATTACAATTACCTACAACTATTGATTTATCATTTTAAACTAGTAGGTACATTATTATATGTTCTAAAAGTTAGACAGGAAATTTGTTATAAGGACATTAAATATTATTTATTAGCATAATAATGTGCATCAGTAAACTACAACAGTATGTCAATATACATTAAGGGTGTCGGAGTCTGCGCTTTTTTTAGTAAAAAAAAACATGTCTTACAGAAAAACTCTTACACCCTGTATTTTACTATTTTAGTCAGATTTTGTTAATTTTTATTTTCTTTAAAAGAAGAGAACATTTTTTAAGTCGGATTAAAGCCCCATTTTCAAAATTATAATTATAGAAGCTAAAATATGCATTTTTATTACAATATTTGTTATTTGTCAGACGTGTTTTTCCAGCTCTATTTAAAGTAAAATGAAAATCCAGGCTTTGATCTGACCTAAAAAAAGTTCTCATGTTTCAGATAAAAAAAAATTATCAAAATTCGACTCATCAATGAGGCATATATAATTTTCAATAAATTGCGGAAAATTGAGAAAACCAGGACCGACACCCTTAACAGTAAAATACCCAATTTTTTATTCAAGCATCATAGATTTGACCCAATTCACATATTACCATAATATTATATTATATTCTTGAAATATAAAACCAAAACTGTAATCCTTAGTATAATTAATAATAAGTAATAATAATACAAATTCTTAGATAATAATATTCATAATGCTTTATGAGAGTGTTGGCAGAGTGTTCAACGCTTTTTGTTTATAGAAAATTATATAACTGTGCAGAACGAAATAAGTGTAAAATAAAGGCTACATAAAGGTGCATCAAGCCTAACGTGGTAACTATTCAAATATTATAGAATATTGACGTACCGACCTATTCAGCTGCATATTTACTTTTAACCTATATATTTTTTTGAACTTATAAACAACAGAATATTACTATAATACTGTTAATTTGCCATTTTGTTTCACTACCTGTATAATGATGTCGTATAAAAATTAAAAACTATGATGTACATAAAATAATTTCAATGTCGGTAGTTGTTGACAGTATTTTTGATTTGTTTGGTTGACTACCGCCAGTAGGTACTTGCTGCAAGTGATTTTACTTAGGTGTTGTTTGGTAAATTGTGATTATCATTAACGGCACACGGCGTGGAGCGTCGGCCAATGCTGATAACATTCATCGTATTATTCTACTTATAAATCTATCATTTTCGGTTATACCTATACATCTCAGAATAATAATATATCTTTCGTAAATAAAAAACTGATTAAAATTTAGTTTTTGCATTTTATTGGGGCTTATAAAAGTAGATATTCCTTAAAATAACACCGTCTTCTAAAAAAAAAACTGTGTATACGCCACACCGTATTTTTCCAAGTGCTATACCTAATATAATCACTTTGAGTTCATTGTACCTACCTGTTTGATAATTATTTCATATTATTCAATGCAGACAAATGTTCAATACTACTATGAGCCGACATTCGTGAACTCCTTCAACCGTAATCAATTGATGTACTTTATTGTATTCATATTTTGTAAATATTGATTTTTCTTCGATTCTTTGTACATTTTTGGTATATATTATATTCGAAGATAAGTAACGATATTGTCTCGTATATACATTTGATACATGGGTACAAAAAAAAATTCACCTTGTATTTTCATTGTTGTTGAATAATTTAACTAATATTTTTTTTACAGTGAAACCCACCGAAGTACAAATCATATCAATAAAAGGATACGCAAACCATTTGAAAAGTAATGAAAGCCATGTGATTGAGAAAAATGAAGTGTTCGCGTCGGAAGATACAGTTGATCACAAGAAATATACAATTAGAGCCGACCGGGTGTATCAAGCCGAGTGCCGTTCGAAAGGATCTCGACCATTGGCTACAATCGAATGGTATCTATTAAAAAAAAATCAACGCTTTAACGTTGGTCAATCGATAAATTCCACTCGTACGATGGGTGCATCGTCCCTGATGGTCTTATTGGGAGAACAACGAGGCGGTGCGTCGGCGAATTTAGAAGGTACAATCTCCGGCGTGGTGGAAACACAACAAGTAAGTAATACGTTCCTTATTTTTACGATTGTTACTTACAATTTAACGAATTATATACACGAAGCAAAATATTATACATTGGGCTCGATAGTATATTGTTTGATATACCTATATTATATACATGGTCAACCCGTGTGCGAGATTTTCGTGGAGGGGGTTTCGAAAAAAAAAGTTATAATATAGATACATAAATTATTAATAAATAATATTATATTTATATTCATTTTTAAGTATATGAAAATTGTTTACATCAATAGGTTAGAGTGGTTAAACCACACATTTAGGAGTTTAGCAGAAGTACACTTGCTTTTAATACAATAAATCTAATAAATGTTAATGACCTAGATGCAGAAAAAAGGCTTTGTGGGAGGGGTTCACAGAACGAGCCCCCCCCCCCACTATTGTGCACGTGCCTGTACATGATTACATGATGGGTACACTGAACTAGAATAGAGCCATCACTAATACTTTTTTTTTTATAATCATTATTATGTCAGTGAGCATATACACGATACACTTACACCTAAAACCTAATTGTCTAAAATTGAAATGTGTCACTTGTGCGAATGGAATATTGTTATAAAATACGCTTTAATGATAATTATACGTTGTATTTCCACAATAACAACGACTGAAACTAAGACATGTCTTATAACCACCCAACCTTATATTTTGCACACAGAACGCATAATTACTATTTACTATTATAACTGTATCAATGAAAAAATACGACTAAAAGTATTTCAATATAATGCGACGAAGATGTCTAAATTGCATAATATGTCTGTAAAAAAATTAATTGTATTACATTGGACACCAATATACTTCAATAGCACCTTTCAATTATATTTTTGAATATTTAATGACAAGCCGTAGTGCAGTACATTTTTAATAAAAATCAAATTCTCAAAACAACAATGTCTTGGTTAAGCCTGTATTATTATTTTTATTTTTAAACCGTATATTAATATGGTATAATTATTATAATATACCTATCTCCAAGAATTATTTTTACTAGGGTGTTGTACAAATATTTTACTTAGTTATGGAGTTAATTAATGGGATATTACCTTACTATGTAATGTAATATATAAATGTAATTAATTGTCAAATATACATTTTAATTATGTTTATAATAATTATGTATATACATTTTAGTTAAATAACTATTAAACACTTAGGTACCTAATATATTTGATTGCAAATTAAAAAAAATATGTTTAAATAAATTAAAGAAGACATGCCCACATTTATCAGTTATGATTACTGCGTGGATTTTCCAAAAAAACTGGAAAATGTCTTTAAACAATAGGTACGACTTGATGCACTAATAATAATACTACAAAACTTAAAAATATGCCTTTAATAATTGTTCTGAACATAATGTTAAATAAAAACATAATTGAACAAAAATCTATTTCTATTACAATCAATAACAAAATGTCTGATAAGTATTCTGTGTCACTATAGGCAACCTGTTAGACAGGCAGTCCGCTATGTATTTTATAAATAAAGTTGTTCTCTCTCTCTCTCTCTAAATGTACGTAATTTGGCATTATCACCATTGTTCTTCATTTATGGTATTTACGAAAATGTATCATTTACAATTATGTTTACACTATAGGTATATTATTTAATTGGTTCTATAGGTAATATGTTTGTTTTATGGAATGAATGTACATTATCATTTCAAAAAGATTTGTAAGGGGTAATATTATACCTACACTTTGACAGACTGCCGTTTTTATTGATTTTTGTCTTTTGAGTTTTGATATAGGTTATAACTTATAATCATATTAAATTGTGGAATAATTATCATCGCATGATAAAATCGATCATAATTTTTAAATTATATAGATAAAATAATCAGTTGTACCTACAAACTTATAAACAATTTCAAATATAATTTAAGTTCATTTTTAATTATAAATTTCATTAAGTGTTAGGTAATAATTTTAAGCAATAAACAATATATATATTATATATATAAATGTAGATATTGTCCATAGAAAATACTGCGTTTTTGATAGAAATTGTTTTTATTATAAAATACTATCACATCAATGGTTATGTATCAAAATCTTATGGTTTATAAGACCATTCAAAACTGCCCTATACCAACGCAAAAACCGAAGTATAAAAACCATTAAAATTTAAAACATATTATATATTTTCTAAAATAATTATGGAAATACAAGGATTAATAATTAAAAAAAAAAATTGTGTTCTGTATTTTAATCCCAAAGAGAATTTATCCTTTATGGTTTAACATAGAAATGCACAGAAAGATAGATGTGCCATGTGTATGCACTATTTACAAATTAATATTATACGACATATTTTATTTTATCGATTGTTACAAAATACAGAATGTTTACCCAATACAACCACTTCCATATCTAGAATTACTATTATTATTATTATCATTATTGTTCTATTATAAACACACAGTTCTAGCTAATGAATAATGATCAAAAACAATAGCGGACCACTATAACTCAGTTAATTCATCAATTAATGTATTTCAGCATCATCGCCGATATTTGTATTTGTTCTAAAAATTAAGTTTGCCTCTCTGACACAATACTATGCAGTTTGACAACAATGACTATTATTTCGATTTTATTTGTAAATGACAAAATACAGCTACCAGTTTCCCAAAACATATTTTAAAAATTCATTTGTCGTAAAAAAAAAAAAAAATACAAAGCAGTATAATATATTGAGTAGGTGCTGATATAAATAATTATTTGACGATAACGATTATAACAAGTGAAACGTATTATTACGTACCTAGTTGACTTTTATCATGAATAACACTATTATTGATTAAACTAGGTTATAGGTAATACCTATACATTATTTTAGAAAATTGTAAAATTTTGTAGGCACTAGGCAGTAGTTATATTAGTTAAAATACAAATGTTAAGGTATGTATTTATTAATCAAATCTGTCATGTGTTTTCTTATGAAGTAAATGAACAAAATTAGTTTTAAAATTAATTATTTCATGAGTAATACTATGTTTAGTACGTAAAAAATAGTATATTTAAAAATGATTGTAATGTTTTGTCAACATTATTATTATTATTCAACCAACATAAATAATTATAATAACAATAATATATTATTATAACAATAATTTATATTGCTCTCTCTGATAAAATAGAATATTATAATATATTAAGCTGTTGATGAGTAAACTCATTAAGTTTACACGTCAACAGTTATATGGTTTACCTTGACGAGTCACTGCATGGTAATTTCCTGCACTTGATGAAATATTTTAAATGTAATTATTAGGTAAAAATGTAAAATACTATGAAAATGTAAGAAACGAGATAGGTGTAAAGTGATTGTGGTTTGAAAGTAGTATTTTAAAACAATGTTTTAAAATACTAAGCCTGCGCCCGGATATGTTGTGGTAAGGGAGGAGGCGTCCCCGTGGTCCAGGTATGTAAATGACCCATCAGATTGTCAGCTTGAACAATTATTAAGTGGTAATTTATTATTTTTATGGTGTAAAAATTGAATTATTACATTTTAAGACAAACTGATTAGTATATTAACAAAAAGTTCAGGTGAAAATAAAATGTATAGGTACCGTCCTACCATATGGTACCCATATACCTAACATATGTTCTTAATTGTTATCTGCTTTTTTATAATATTTATATATTATGGACCTTAATGTTTTGAAGTTATAATTTTATTCTTTGTAATAAATATTACATTTTTAAGCCTTAGGTAGTTAGGTATTTAAACTAAACATTTTATGAATTCTCAAGTACAAATTAATATTTAAGATAGTCTGATAGTGTCTAGCTGGTGAGTTAGAAAAAAACAACCTGTTTTAGATTTTTTAAATTGTAACCCCTCACAATAATTTTATTAAGATTTCCGCCTTGAGGATGTGTATTAGGAGATTGTATTTGAGTGAATAAAAAAATGCGTATAGCACTATAATGATTGTAAATGATTCACCAGATCACAGGACTTCAAACTACGAAGGACAAAACATTTCAAACATTTTTAAATGTACTATTTTTTACGTACTAAACATAGTTAGGTACTTATGAAATAATTAATTTTAAAACTAATTTTGTTCATTTACTTCATAAGAAAACACATAACAGATTTGATTAATAAATACATACCTTGACATTTGTATTTTAACTAATATAATTACTTAGGTATATCGTATATTATACGTTAATCAAATGATGACTCACATGATTGTGTAAATATGCCACCAATTCAACCATATTTCGAATAAACATTACTGTTTGTTCAGACAGATGGTATTATGCATTGGATTTGTAAATATTAATGAGTTTTTCTGTATATACACATAAAGTAAAATTCATTATTTTAAGTAATAAAAATGTGTGAATGTTGTAGACAGAGAAATCAAGAAGTGTTTGGTTACATAACAATGGGGTTTTATTTTATCTATGATCATTTGTTTAAGAATAGGGTTTAAAAAAAAGCATAGTGTTATAGACGAATATCTATTGAACATTTTAATTTATAAAATGTCTGTTCAATATTTTAAAATCTATAACATCAGAGTAAACCGGAAGATTTTTTTATCATTATGTTAATATTATTTAATCATATAAGTAAAAAAAAAATACTTTTATTCTTGGATATTATAATAGTGGTTCATAAACGCAACAATATATTTTACATTAAACCTACGCAAGTACGTAATACTGCGGATCGATGGATATTTATGATTTAAATTGTCTATAGGTAAGGGTGGTAAGGCGGTAAAACATATTTTGTTAGCAAAGTTACCAGCTTGCAACATATA
This sequence comes from Metopolophium dirhodum, assembly GCF_019925205.1. NCBI lineage: Eukaryota > Metazoa > Arthropoda > Insecta > Hemiptera > Aphididae > Metopolophium > Metopolophium dirhodum. Next base: position 121,153,649 of record NC_083560.1, read on the forward strand.
AAAAAAAAGTACTTCTTCGTTAAAATCTTTTTTTACTCGACTTGACTTTCTCAATGGGACAACGCATATTTGTTTGTCCCATTGAGTTGTTTAATAAGGTATAATTTTTTGCGCTTATAAATAATTGTATACATTTGCACATTTGAGGTGCGTTTGTGTATTTTGGGATTAGTAACACTCGTATCAGTCGTATCTACTTGGATCTCTTAAAATTATAAAATAATAGGCAAATTCAAATATTAAATTAATGAATAAGAAGTAATATTTTTTTTCGAGTGCATACAAATTAAAAGTAGTGTTAACTATACCACCTCAATTGAGTAATAAATGACTATAGTAAAATATTAAAGATAATATTTCAAATATATTGGTTATAAGTTTTAATACAATACTGGCTTTTGGTCATAATATAATTTAAAATGTGAAATGATTTAATTTGTGCATTGGCTATTTGGATTCAGTGCTAAATTGATTCATTAAATCAACTTAGCTTTGAGTGATTATGTGCTGTATCATTTAAATATAGCTGTAACCTAAAATTAATAATAAGATGATTTATAAATTCTCTGTATTTAATAATATTATACTCAGTAATTTATTATCAATCATTGTTGTAACTGTTACGTTGGAACTAGGGATAGTAGGGTAGTAATTTCTAAACACAAATATGTTATTGTTTCTGCCGCCGTGAACATTCACCGCTACTTTTGTTATCAACGCCAACTATGATCAATTATTTCAAAATATTTACGTATTTTGATATCTAGTGTTATTCCTGTGACCAAGTATAGGGGAGATGTGGGGGTCGAAAGAATGTCAAGAAATAATGTTTTTTTTTTTTAGGAAAAGCTTAAATACATAATACTGCGTTGTTCAAATTCAGAATAAAAATGTAGTTATTTCATTATAATAATCCTATATAGTATGGCGAGTATAGGTATACACTTGTTAACCTAGGTTCGCACGATGATAGTGGCAACCGTGACACAAAATATCATGATGGACGATAGTATCATAATGTAACCCCAGGGAGCTAGTTAAAATCACGAACAATAAATAAATAGTGAAAATAAAACGGCGAAATGTTTTAACATCGAAAACCATAATATCGATTAGTAGGAAATTCTTCTCGTAGATATATTATAAGAGAATTTCGTGTGTAATGTTACTTACACGGTTACATCTAAATAGAATAATTAAAATTTCATGTAATTGTGTAGGTACTGTTAGTCTTGAATCACGTAATAAAAATAATTACGTGGTTGGGCCATTACCGAATTCGTAGTCGTCCATATTATAGTCGAAGTAAAACAATCAGTGTTGTACAACTGTCATATCCAAGTAGTTATAATACGTACCTATATATATATTATATATAAATATAAATATATTTGTTATATAAAGTGTGTTAAACGATAAAGGTAACACAAAACATTTCGAAAGCATAACCCTGAATGAATTCGGGTTTTTTTTACCGCATAATAAGGACAAGATATGACACTTGTTTTAAATAAAAATTTCAAATTTCACTTCCCATTTTTTAGTTTGGACTTTAATTAAATTTATTTTATTTGAACAACTTTGACTATAAAGTTTTTCCTATTTTTTTTTTCTTATTTTTATTTCACATTATAAATACACCGGTTAGGTTATTCTCGTTTACCTCCCCCAACTGCCTACCACTACAAAAGTTATATTCAGTGTATATTCCACTGACTAAGATGTAATAACTATAATATATGACTTATAAATATTGATTATTGACAAAGGAATAAATGATAATATATAATAATAATATAATAATATAGTATAGGTAGCGACTGTATGATTACAACGTTTATTAGATAAATATACGGCTACAATAAATCGCGTGGGGATTATGAGCTAAAATAAAATATTATACAACTCGTGTTCAACGAAGTACGTGCAGGATTGTAGAACTTTATAATACAGTGGCGGTAGTCGTAACCACACACACTTTGAAGAAAAAAGTCGTCGTTAAAATCTGTACACTTCTATATAACATATCAATATGGCACAGTTCTCCACAAAATCACACCGTTAAATACCGCTTGGAGGTACGCTGATATAATATTCGTTATACATCGATAACGCACACATACATATAAAGTTGCATTATTGATTAGAACCGCACACCGGACACATCGGTTAATGAAAATTCGTAAAGATACATCTTTCAGGACTATCCATATAAAATACACTTGATATGTCTTCGGTCTTAAGAAATTAAATGTCTACTACCGCGAGTGTCAACGGGAAACCATCGTAACGACAATATTAGTGTACTCGCGTCTCGTCTCGACTTCACGTGGTGTGATACGAGTTTCCACAGCCAATAAAGGTGCGAAATTTACCATAAGTACCTATGCATATACGTATCGATTTTTTAGTAAAAATAATAAAATTCCGAGAACACTCAAATTCGGCGTTACAATATTAAATAGTGACGTAGTGTTGTGGTGAGAAGAACACATCCAGATATTATTATAATAACAATAACGTATATTCATCAAAGGGATTGTAATGTGTAAACACAACCGCGAAGAAAAATAAGTTAAGACAGCCTCAAAAGAAATTCGTTCTGCCGTCAAACGTAAACCACGATTAAATGTACATATAATATGAAAAACCCATGAAAATTACAAAGCAATAATTAAACATGTGTTCCGCCGGAGTGCAGATAAATATTGATGCTATCCTACGAGACAGAATAATTATTATACGGAAACGTTTTACGCACACCACTCCTACCGATGATAAAGACGTTACACATATGATGTGCAAACCAAAGGGAATATCGTTGCGGTTCGTGGGCTCTGTTCGAGACACAATAATAGAACGAAGAAAAAAATAACAATAATAATATGATGTTTGCATAGCAGGTCGGTCCACGGTCGACCTAAAAATCCGAATAAACACGCGATAAACGCACCACCACGGCCGGAGAGTATTCATCGGATGATCACCGCTTAAAACAAACATGTTTTTCGCTGGCGCGGCACCGCGCCGAACGGGTAATGTAAAGTTGTCTAAGCAAAAAGTAAGCATTCGAGAAAATATATAAAGTATTGCGCACAAGTAAGTATAAGTAAAGCGTACGCCCGAGCAAACATCCGGCGAGTGTGGACGTGTGTGCGTATATATGTATATATGAGTACGATATACGCACCTATACATGTGCGCGTGCGCGTGTGTGTGTATTGCAGTAAGCTTTCAAACTTTGTATAATATTAAGACAAATACGAACATTTTTAACGAACGAATCAACAGCGGCAGTAGAAATACTACTGTAGTTTTTGGCGAGTTTTACGGGTTGGTGTAAACAAATAATAATAGTAATAACAATAATACTTCTACGGGAAAACTCAGAGGCGGTAGCGAAAAACGTATACAACAAAAGACGAGGGGGCCTGAACAAACAAACCTACTATGCAGCAGCAGCAGAGAAATACATATATGTATATTCATTGCCCGCTCCTCCTGCCACCTCGCCGAGCCCTGCCTGTGCCTGTGCCTGTGCCGCCCAAGTACAGCAGTAGTGAGTGTATATATAACTTTGTTGTGTATTATGTTTGTCGACGGACTGTGAATAAATAAAGAACAAGTTTTTAGAGTTTCTGCGGTGATGGCGACGGGAAAACCGAGTTCGTATTATATACGTGTTTTTATTGTATTTTCATAATATAGTACCAGCGCGCGGCCACGGCGAAGTATATACTTTACTAGCGGTAAAGATAAATACAACTGTACTGTGGTTTAAATTATAAAATAATAATATTTCTATATCACATACGAAATTGAACTTTTCCGTTTATGCATAAAATCTCCAAGCAACACTAAAATTATCAATGATTTGACTTTTATTTTTCTTCGGGACAAAACCCATGGGTAACATTTTAATTTTAAAAGTGGGCCACCGTCATCAGATAAAAAAAAAAGTAAAAACAAATATTACTTTATTAATAACTTTACTTTATTCAATTTGAATTCCTTACTTTAACTTTCCTTCTCGAAATATTACTCGAAATCAAGTTATGCTGCATCAAAGGACCGACTACCTACTCGATTTTTTCACAAAACATATTTTTCTATATAGTGTAATATAGAAGAAATAAATTAATAACCTTAACCATAGACTATACATTTTATTCGAATATATTACATATTTGTATTATTATTATTAATATAATACAAATATTTTCACTGATTTAAAAATTCATATCGATACAATCTGCCAAAATAAACGGGATAAACATCGAAAAAAAAACAATTCCAAAGTCAAGTGAAATAACACGAACAATCCACAAATTGCCTATCAGCTATAACTCTAGAAAATACCAAATAATATTAAACAGATTAAGAACTGGGCATACTAAAATTACCCTCACATGTCTCACATGCGGAACCCAAAAATCAGTGAAACATATTGTGAACCTAACTACTATCACAGTAGGTAGGTACGTAATGTCTCCATTACGAACAGGAAAGAATAAAAACAAAATACCAGACCAATTGTATAAAATCATTGGACCATAAAATATCAAATCGACGAATGGAATTTTAGGAATTCAATATTTAGATATTAAGAGACAATAAAATAAAATAATTGTAAATACAGCTGATAGCCATTGTTTTTGAAGCTTATAAGCTCAAATAAAACAAATGTTTAAAAACATTTTCATAAGAAATTAATCGTTTGAAATCGTGTTAAATGTTGTCACTTCATCAAACTTTATACTATACAATTATAACAATTTTATAAAATATTTTTTAAAAAAATATTGCATTATAATAATACCATACTGTTAATTCATAGGTAATCCAAATATAAATAGAGATATTATGTTAGGATAATATAAATATGCATTCAAAGTTATACTAAGTATAATTCACAAGCATTACAAAAACATTAGGGTAAAGTTTATATAATATTATCTTGTATCTTGTATCATATAAGTCGTATTTATTTTGGTAGGTACATTCGCAATACGGTTGACACCTGAGTATTACAAAATTGCCTTCATACTTACAGTATTTTTGATGGTTTATTATTTTCTAAGTTCAAGAACATAAGTTTTAATAGCGAAGGAAAAGTTTACGTCGATGAACTTCTTTTGTATGTCATTCAATTTATACTCCTCCTATATATTTGAACTTTCAATATGATATTAATTTTGTTCTTCGATGTTGTTTCAAAAATATTTAATAATAATTAAATTATAATATAAGCATCAATGGTTAATAGTATATTGTATATGAATAAAAGCAGCTTTATAAAATTTTAAGTAAACAAATTGATTTACAATATCGTTTGGCTAAATATTAAAAGACAATATAAAAAATGTATATTATGTGCGTAGGTAGTACCTAAATCAAAAAAAATTACTGTCAGTATTAAGTCACAATATTTGTTAGACAGACGGATAGAGGATTGGTAGTTTATTATTTCATAAATCAAACGTGACACATTACATATTTTAATTTCAATTTACTCACAATTTATTAACATAATCGTTTAGGTATCAATCAATTCATTTTACATGTAGGTACACATTTTTATATTGGCTATTTAATACAATATGCGACCTACCTATCTTATGGCCAATATAATTTGCAGTACACGCAGGGGCGGACTTACCATTTTTCCGCCTCTATAGGCACTACAACACTAGCGCATATTACAACCCTATACATTGGCGTGCTCCCGTGTTTAATCCTTAATATTTTAATTTATGTTTTCTTATAGATAGACAGGCAGTTGTTACTGATTAAAGTGGTGAGCATTATATATAGTCTCTATAATCGTAATCGATTAGCAGATTTCTGAGCAGTATGCACTATGCAGGAGACGGGTGATAGTGCCGTCGTCGCAATGTTTATTATTATTGATTCACTTTATCAAGACATCTGATTTCCACAATTAATTCCAGTATTCTAAGAATAGACTAGTTTAGTGGCCGCGCGCCCGCGCACACTTATTGTGGTACCGGGTGCGTGGCGAGGCAGGTCATTCCAGTTAATATCAAATAATTTACTTGCTAAGCACTGTGCGAGCTGTCCCCCATCTAGCTAGTAGAGCGGCTATATACCATGTACCCGGCGGCCCGAGGCAGTATATTTGACTGCCTTGGCTGGCGTTTTGCGCATGCGTCATTCACAATATTGTATGTATTGACGCCGCACACCCGTATACCACCTCACATGCATTAACATAGGCAACTGCCTCGTCGAGTGTCGATGTCGAACCTCTTGTGGTGGCGGTGCGCGCCGTTCGCAGGATTAAACTCATACGGCAAGGTTATTATAGCTTATAAATTAAAACGTTACTGCGACGTGACCTTTCTCCAGTTTCGTGCTAGTTGTATGCAAAAAAAAATTAATATAAAATATAAATTTAAGCAAATATAACTATGAAATTATGAAAAACTAAAACATAAAAATTAACTAAAAAATTGTGCCCCAAAAAATATTGCGCCCTAGGCACGTGCCTGGGTGGACTATGGGTAAATCCGCACCTGAGTACACGTCAATGTAAATTCAGTAGGTAGTTCCTTTTTATTGTTATTTATTATTTTCATCGAATCGTATTTTTGTTATTATTATTTTTAAGAATAATATAATATTACAAAAGACTAAGGTCTTCTTATTTTTTAATTGTTTAGAATATTATCTTTATGTGTATAAAGTATCTAATTATATAAATGTACATTATAGTTTAACGAAAACCCAAAAATTGTGTGCTTTATTGATATTAAGTAGGTATAGTTGCAATGGAATAATATTTTATATTTGTTTTCCATGTAGACACCAGAAATAGTGACAGACAAAGATGAATTGGTTGTGACCACGAGTATTCTAAGTTTCATACTTTGGGGTCCAAAATCTGCAGTTATTAATGAAAATGACGACAACGAATCAACTTTAGTTTGTCATGCATACAATCCGGTCATCAAAACGTTTGACCGCCATTACGTGGAAACCAAAATAACGTTGGATGTTCAATGTAAGTTATTAATAACATAATATTATGTAGAGTGTAAATCTATAATATATGTATAGATATATATAATAGGCATACCAGAATATAAAATACATATAAAATTTAGAATTAATTTTAGTGTAATGGAATGTAATAAGCAAATAACGTAATACGTAACTGTACCTACTCGTAATGTCTAATTATATATTTTGTTGAAAACTTTTATTAAAATAATGTCCTCTATAGTTTTCAAAAATCAATGCTAATACATTTTTATTTTATAGCTAAGTATCTAATTGTCATGTTTCTTTATTCACATAGAAATCACCAAACGTGGTCTTCCCCATTTGTTAATTTAACAATATATATTTGAACTTTTAAATATACGTACTTAAGACGCCATATTTTCAAATTCTTAAATATTTTTGTACTACTTAAGGAGTGTCCTGCAGTAGTACAAACTACTGTTTTTCTAATTTAGAACCCCCCCATTTTTACTGTTAATTATATAGTGCTTTTACGGACAATTTTTCTGAAAATGTTGACGTATTAAAATTAAAACTTAAAAGAGTAGCATTTCAACAAGTTATTAAAATATTTATACCTACTAAAAATAATAATCCTTAAAAATGGTTTTACAATATAGTATAAAATATATGTTATATCAGATCTAGTATTTATTATAGTTGAACCGTTTTTATAAATTGTAAATATTGATGGATCAATATAAATTACTAAAAAATTTTATTACCATTGCCACCACATACTGCAAACCCCATTATCATGAATCTATTATCCTTAGTACACAAAGTTAAATAATTCAAAATCTACTCGTTCGAATTTTGATTTTGACGTCAACATTTTGTTAAAGCCAGAAAAATAATCCACTAATTAATAATGGATAGTAGACAATGACAGATCTCATTTTAAAACTAGAAGTTTGTGTCACCGCAGGACACTACATAAGTAGTATAAAAACTACAAGAGCTTAAAAATATTATGGTTTTTAAGTGTATAAAGTATTTCAAAATTTAAAAAATCAGAGGTTTAATAAATTCTTTATAAAAAAAATGGTTGGCGAATTTATTGTAAACTAGTTTTATTTATACTATCTGCCATGCATATTAATTTAATTGTTGACACGGCCCTTAGGATTTCATTAAATAAAAGTATTATGTATATTATACACTAAATATAGTATGAGGTATGAGGTTAGTATCTTAGTTAATTATATAATAATTAAATAATATGTATTGTGTCTAGAGTTATACACAACTCAATAACTTAAACCTCCGCACTATAATGGCTTCAAAAATTTTGAATTAACTTTGCCTTGCACTCAAAGATTTGTATGCGCCACTGATATCCTAAAACCAACCTGGGTAGATTACTAGATTTGCTAAGTACACTTGATTGAAATCATCTGATCTGCCAGTTAAAAAAAAAACGAAATTGATCCACCAATCCAAATTGGTCACAAGATTATTACTGATTATTTATTACACCCAAAATATGCGTATACAATACTCCCAGCTTCAATCTAGGTGTCCACCATAGAAATTGTAAACATTGTAAAAATAGTAAATAATAAATAAATAACGCACAGATTTTGTAATGTGTACATATTGTATAACACTATAGTATAACACTTGAGATAATATGGAAATATGCATTTATATAATATTTAGTACGGGAAATAATATTATGTTAATGTGCAAAAGAACAAGTGTGTAAAATGATTATAGCCTTTTGCCTTTCCTAATCTCAATCGGTAATATACAACTAGTGTAGTATTTTCATGTGCCTATGTATTATTGTAGTACCTACCCGGCGAAACGTACATAATATGCGTTTCATAATTTAGGTATAATCGCATTAAAATCGAATAATAAATTAAAAATATTTTCATTGCAATATAAGTACCTACTATTTGAACATTTATACTGTATCGTTATTGTTTTGCATTATTGTGTTTATTTTTTCAAGACCCTCCGATAGTAGAGTTACGGTTTGGAAATCGTATGCTGGACACCGGACGTATTGGTCCTGGAGATGACGTGTATTTCGAATGTGCGGCTCGAGCCAATCCGTCAACTACCATCCGTTACAGTTGGTACCATAACGTGAGTAATCGATCTTACTGGTGTTTATTTGAATTGTACGTTTTTCGATGTTGTATAATATATTTTGGCAATAAAGTATAAACGTGTTAATAACAACATAATATAATATCTTCAGATTCTATATTATATTGTATACAGTAAAATATTACCTACTGTATTATACACTATTGCCTGTAAACTTTTTCAAATCAATTTAAAATTAAATATAGGAACTGAATTGTGTGCACGTTTTAAAAAACCCGTCGTCTGGAGTCATTTTAATGTAGTTGAATAATTTTTTTCTCTGAATATCGAGACTGAATACGTCATTAGTAGGTAATTCACGTACGGTTATTGGTTAATAGTGAAAATAATAATTATTCCTTACATAATATTGATTTTATTACGTTTCGTAGAAAAAATTAAACATTTATGAAACTTTTCAAGTATAAAAATATATGATAGCAAATCAAATAATTATCGATTTAAATGTAGATAATTATTTCTAATTTCAAAGTTTGAATTGTTGTATTCTAAAACGATTCACACTGTAATACTGTATTACAAAGTTTAAGTTATCTTTCAAAGTTTGAGTAAGTACTTATTAAATAACCACGAATGTGGATTCCTTAAATATATTCACCATTGTTAGAATATTATGAAACAACATTAATCATGGATTACAATAATTTTAAGTAATACATGCATTGAGTTATAAATGGTAACAAGGTAAAGATAAGAATAAATAATAATAACATCGATGAGAAATTAATACATTGTATTATAATTTAAATAACGTCCGTATTTCTACATTGCAGAAATATTAATAAGACTGAATAACTATTTACCTATTTGATTTGTATAATATTTCTATAGCTTAAAACTTCAATTAGGCACCCCAAAAAAAATAAGCGATCATTAAATTAAAAGCTTAAACAAATTCGAATACACCCCTAAATATTTGCCATAAAAATACCCAACAATTTTATTCTTAAATCAAAACATAATAATCAGAAAAAACAATATCATAATATTATGCATTCAAAATTGTATAACATACCATATTAGTCAATAGAGTATCTGTAAAAAAATAAAGATAATGGATGTATTGTTTTTTTTTAAGTACTATGGCTATTATTAACATGTGAACGCTAAAAATATAGGGATGAAATATGATTTAAAGGGTAGGAAAAAATGGATGTCCTCAAACACAAGTATTATTATTTTTCCATGCCTGTGCCGCGCCGCCCTAGGTCCTATCGTTGTGGGAAGATTTATTATTTATACCGTAAGAGTAATTTTGTAGTTGTCATCTTTACTATATACTAACAATAATTCTCGGGTGGTAGATATGAAAAGGATCATTTACAAATGAAAAGCATATTATAGAACCATCATCCCATATTATATTATATGTATTATTGTGAATACACTTGTCTCGCTATCTTTTTTATTTATTTTTTTTTTCAAGTTCTCATACATGGTTTCTATTATATGGGCCAAAACGGTAGAGGGAAATGACAAATCACGTGCTTCACGTTGATAAATAATATAAAAGTATACACTTAAACAATCACGGTAGGTATAAGAATTGACACACGCTATTCATACTACCTACCTATAGGTGTATACTATATACTTATACGAGACCTACATGGTAGATAAAAAAAAGACAACAACGTGATCGCCGCGGATGAAAAAATAAAATAATACTACAAAACCCTCAATGGTGAAAAACCACAACAACACTATATATTATACACCTAATAAACCGAGCTCCCGATGATTTATCGTTTCTTCGAAATGTAAACAAATAAAATAACACTTTATCGCATGACTGGAAATAAATGAGTTAGGTACATGCTCACAAAGACTCCAAAAAGTATCTATTATCCTATTGAAAAACACTAACTTTTAAATTGACAAGTTACTTTTTCCCCTAATGACTTTTAAATTTAACTCGTTACTGCATACTAATATTGAAAATTATAGAAACGTATTTAGTTCCTGTTACGTGGTTTTCAAATGTATGTTATTTGAAAAATTATAATTTTACCAAATTTACATTTTCTGAGATCCTACTAAGTAATAATACTTAAACTAAAACTGTAATATAATCTGTAACGTATTATTAAGACAGTAGGTACTCGTAAAACAGTTTCTATTAATCATTACGAAATTGTTACTTTTTTTTTAACAATTATTTGAAGTTCACAAGTTGATACCTACACTTTATCCTGCAGTCAACGTACCTAATGATTGCAATTTATATAGTAGAGACAAGACACATTATTAGTGATCAAAACACTAAGCAAATACGTTGTTTAATAATAATTATTGATGGTTATAAATTTAAATTTTAAATTTTAAAGGTAACTATTATTTCATTGATTTATAATAGTATAGCTATTGCTATAAATAGTAACTTATATAAATATAAATATCTAAATGGCTTTTGTTTTAAATTTATTTTTTCAAAAGTACCCAGAGAAAGTTAATATTTTCCCCTCGAAAATAAAAACTCAACAAATCACTCTTTTTTATAACTTTTAAATTATTTTAGTTATATTTACAGTCGAATAGTCGAGGTACTGTACTCACTAACTGTACTAGGTACTCAGTTAAATAAATTGAGTAAGTAGATAACTAATTTGCTTTACTTTATTGGTTTTTGCTATGATGAGACAGTGGTGTACCAAGGAGATTATTCACTGATGGTGGGAGGTGGTATAAATAAAATAAATAATGAAAATTAGATACCGCAATAATTTTAAATTCTGAGCTGAGTGTTAAATGATATATTGATTTTACAATAAAGAGTGTTTTGTAATTTTTTGTACAAACCTTTTAGGGTAGTAAAATTGTAAAAATGGTTTGATTTTTTACTTCAGCTTTTTTTCTGGTAAAAAAGTGAATCTATTTGGCACTTAGGGAGGTAAAAACCAAAAAAAAAAATTCGCAGTAGTTTTTGTCGAGAAAATATCAGGAAAACCCAAAGAATAATAAGGAAAAACAGGGACTGTTGTGTAAACCCAGTTTTTAACAAAATCGATTTGGTTTTTTGATGCAAAAACTAATAACCATAGATAGTTTAAAATTTCGCCAAATGTGTATATGACCATTTTCCATACATGATAAAGTTTTCAAAATATTTTGACACCTTTTGAGCTATTCATAGACATGAAAAATGTTAAATTTTTTTAGTTTTGTTTAAATTATTTTCGATTATTTAAAAAACTAGAAAATATAACACACCTTATGAGGTGTTATTCGTGTAAAATAAAAAGAAAGCTGAGCGTAAACTCAGAATATTTTTTATGAGCGTCTGAATTATAAATTTGGTCAAAATGGGTCAAAATCTCGAAAAATTGAAAATAATTTTAAATTAATAATTCAAAAAAATGTTCCATTTTATATTTGACATTTAAAAATTTAACACATAATTTTTCATAAGCTTTTCTACCTTAAACAAAAATAAAATGTGTACCAGAAAGTCTCTTACATATTTTATGAGCGTTTGAAAAACAAGTTTTTACGACATTATAGATATTCTCATCGAACGATTATCGTATTTGGTTGATATCTGGATTCAAATTGTTATACACATCATATCACATATCAGTTAATAAATTTCTTTTTTTTTTTTTATTTTTAAACAAGAGAATTGTACAATCTGTAATTTAAAGGTTTACAATAAGCACAAGTGATAAAAGAATAATATAGAAAAGACGAAATAATAGGGTAATAACAAACGGGTTGATAATTACGATTATTTACAACAATTCAGACAGGGGGCATGAGAGAAGAGACCATCCATTGATGGGACTTCGTGGCGTGTGTGGGTGGAGGTTAGTCTAAAAGTAAATCACGACACCATGTTCGTTTTAGTCGCCTTCTGGGGTCACCAGGAATAGTGGGGATAGATAGTTCCGAAATCAAGGGATTGCGGTGATTGTGGAGATTGGTGTGTATGCGTTTGTAGAAAGACTTGGCAACGTTTTTAACTGTTTGGATGGAAAGATCTTTATGGAGAGTATCATTAGAGATGTAAAATGGGGCACTAGTTATATGTCAAAGGCATTTGGATTGAAAAGTTTGGATTTTATTAATATTGGAGGGTTTGGCAGCACCCCATTGGGTGCCATATGTCCATATTGGTTTGAGGAGTAATTTGTATAAGAGAAGTTTATTTTAAAGGTTTAAATGTTTAGATGTTAAGAGAAAGCGTAATTTACGAGTCCGATTATTTAGAGCAAGCCGTTTTGTGTGGATATGCGTTGCCCAGGTTAGCCGGCGGCCTAGATGAAGATCTAGGTAGCGAACGTTTTGGGCAGATGGCAGCGGAAGGTGATTAAGGTACACAGGAGGGCAAACAGCTTGCCGAAGCGTGAACGTACAGTGGACGGATTTCGTTTCATTGACTTTTATCCCCCAATCTTTATACCATATTGATAGGAGATTTAGGTGGTTTTGGATGAAGTTTGAGGCCGTTTCAGGGTTTGAAGGAGAACCAAGAGTGCCTTATCGTCGGCAAAGTCCCCAGTTGTAGTATAGGCAGTAGTAGATTGGTCAGATGTGAATAGATTGAATAATAATGGAGCTGCAACTGCTCCTTGGGGGACACCAGCACAGATCGGGAATATTTCGGATATAGCAGAACCTGAACGGACAGAGAAGTGTCTGTCTTTAAGGTAGGAAATAAATTTCTAAAAATTAAAAATCAAGAAAGTTTACATTCCAATCCCTGACTTGGCAAACGTTTTTTTATAACATTCATAGTTAAAATGTTGACAAAATTCATAAAAACTATAGGTACAATTTTAAATTTTTGTAGCTAAGGAAAAATAATTTAAAACGATGGTTCTTATAAGTAGATCATACTGTATATGAATATCTAAGAAATAAAATATATAAACTTGGTTTTTAAAAAAAAGTTCACATTTGGACGGAATTAGATGTTTAAACGATGAATAATAATTGTAGTTATTTTGTTGAGATTTATAAATATTATTTGTGAGTAGGTACTTGAAACTTTTAAAGTATATTATTATATTTTATACACACAATTACATTATCAAATTCCGTTTTTTCAGCAAAAATTATTTCAACCTACTTTACATACTATATTACAATAATATTATAAAATATACTGACCGCCATCGCTCAGAATCGTTTTTCGTAACTTTGATTTTATATCATTGAATTAAAATTCAACACATCCATTATAATGTCCCACATGACACTTAATGTACAACAGAGCGATACCCACTTGCTACCTTTTTCTAAATTTAATTAATGTCACCTTAATAAGCTTAATTATTTAAGTACCGGGGGACGGAGTGGCCGAGCGGTCTAGGCGTTGGTTGCGACGCAGCCGGCGCCGGTTCGATTCCTTGGTCACGGGCGGCATTTTTCTTCGGGCAAGTCACGGTGTCCGGAGAACAAGTGCCGCCAACCCCACCCGGGCATAGCAGATACCTACGGGTGCCCATTTAAAAATTCTGCCAAACACTCACGTGTAAAAACCCACCACTTCAAAACAAACCCTAACACCACCACAATACAACCCTACTAACAGCTAATGTCCATAGATGCCAGGCTCAAAGGTCAATAAAAAAAAAAACAAAAAAATATTTAAGTACCGTTTTTTTGAATTGAATATAATATTATTAAATATTTAAAATTAATTAACATTTTTTTTACCAGTTATAACAATAATAAAACTAACATCTAAATCCAACAAAACAATAAAATATAGTTGTAGTGTTTCATAAATTGAATAGAGGTAATAGTATTTTTTTTTTACATGTCAATAATTTCAAACAACTACATAATTTTATGTATAGAACATCGTTAATTAGCATTAATTATTAAAAATTCTACATATTTAATACCTATCAGTAGTTAACATCATAACCATTCCCACATGTTTCTTGTACTATGAATAGGTACTAAAATACTCGTTCTTCCGTATGAAGACCAACATTACCTATTATTAAATATTAAGACTAAAAATCGACCTAAGCTGCAATATCGCCTACCTACTAAAAAGTAATGTTAGTGTTAGTGAAACATGTTTTTAAAAATTTATAGAAACTAAATTATTCACTAATGATATTATATGCGTAATATCCACTTAAATAAAAAAAAAATTTAATATATTTACTTTGAAGTTAACCGACACATAATTATCAGGCCAAAATACTTGAATACTGACTAATCATATATTATAGGTATAATGTATATCTTATAGTATGTATATTGTATATAATCATTTAATGTAGATACCTACATAATGTAATTTACAGTCAGTGGCCTAGATTCTGAGGATAAACCTAATAACAATTATAAACAAATAAATATATTTAGATAATTTTCAAAGAATGTATAGTTATTCATTATATATATTTTAAACTAAACACTGGTTGTAACTACATAATCAAAAATATTTAAGTACCATTTGACCACACCTCGTTGTGCCTTGTTTAGGTACATATAGATTTGACTGGTAAAATTTTGATATTAAAAATTAGTGACCTATTCTCATAACCTCCGAAACAGTGAGCAATATTCACTATTCACACACAATTTCGTACAAAATATATAGCATAATATTTTCTATTTTAATTTATAATTTTTTATTGAACAAAACGCTTCAACTCCAATGGTTATTAGCGTACATTAATTATGAAATAAAATTTTTTTTTTTTTGTAACCATTTTGCTAAATTAAATTTTATATTGCTAAAATTTAAAAAAAATGTATTACTTCGATGTTCGCTTTTTCGCCGGGTCCCTGGATTTCGGATAGTTGGTCAGGTAGACCATTTTCTTTTCTGAGGTCTTCGTATTTTAAACATTCAGTTAGAAAAATATTATGCTATGTTTGACTGTTATATGTGTTCCGCATGTTGTGCATACTGGGGGGTATTCCTTGGCCATTAAGAAGCCAATTTAAACAAAGTTATAAACTTATAAGTTATAACAATCAATTTCTTGAAATGGACATTATAAAATATCGGGCGTAATAATGACTATACAAACTTACCTATTCGTAGTTATTCGTTACTAAGGCTAACGATTTATTTACTCGTCCAATAAATGTGATTAGTTGAATTAATTTGACGGGTACCTATAGTTTCTACCTACTGAATTATTAAAATCAAATTAAATCATGAATAGAGTGTAATAATTCAATCCATGAAATCTTCTGCAATTATAATATGAATAAATAACTAATGAAAAATCCAAAAGAAATAAACAAAACAATCAGTAATAATATTATGGTTTGTATACAATGAAAAAATTCTTACGTTTTCATAATATAGTACCTATCATTCGCCAATAAAATTCTTAATAATTTATTATATCAAAGCTTTTCCCGATTACGTCTTATTGATGTCGTCCAATTAGCCTATCGGCTATCAATTTGTTCGTTCACACTTTTATACGATTAATTTATTCATGTCAATGGCGGTTATTTGTAGGCGATAATCAATACATGTTATTAGTTTATGCTACCCATCATTATACGACGTAATGGCGGATTTGCATCGAGTTGAGATTATTAGCAATCGATAAATTATTGCGTCTGCCATAGTGTATAATAATATTATATACATAGAAATTCGAGAAAACGCTCGAGCCTGCAGCTTGACGCAATCAAATTTGTGGTGCCTATATACCTATAAACCATTAACGTACAGTCGCGTATTATAATTCGGCGCACGAGGGCTGGCGTGTGTTGTCGATGGCCATGTGTATACACAGGAGGTACCTACATAATATATTATCAGTAGGTACCTACGAAGTACTATGTCAAACCACTCTTAAAGTGAATTGCTTTAAAATGTATTGTACAACACTATTATTCAGATCTAATTTGTTTTCACCCGTCATTGACTGTCTCCGTTGCCGACAATCGCTTTGTGCACTACCTATATATACATATATATTTTTAGCTAATTACACACATCATGTATACATAATAATATATTTATTCGAGTACCTACCAACATGATGACGCGTGCCCCCTTTTAATTGCGACGTAGGGTGTTCGGCTGACGCAGGAGACGGAGAAAAGGCGGACGGACGACGGTGAGAAAAGGGGCGAAAAGAGAAACAGCAGACTGGCTGGTCGAGTTATACAGTACAGCCAGCTGGGTAGTTTGGTTTTGCAGTCAGTGAACGCCGCTGCGGCGGGAAAATATTCGTGCCAGGCGACAAACGGCATCGACAGCGATAGCAACGAGAACAGAACCACTAGCAATACGGTTCGGTTGTACGTGAAACGTGAGTACAATATGATTATTGTTATTATTATTGATAAATGTTGATTTTTATCGTTGAAATATCATCCCTCGATCAACTACGAAACGGTCACGAACAGTTCGCAATAGTATAGGCAGTTATGTTATATATGTACTGTTTTATAATATATTTACCCGCAAACTGACAACCGTAGATTGCACACGAAACATAGGTATAGGTGCGTAAAAAAAAGTAAAGATTTCAAAATATTCCGTTGGAAGTGAAAAGTGATACAGTGTTCAACACGACAAGTATATTATACCAACATTTGTCAAATATAGATATATTTATTAGTTAGGGGTTTGAAATATTTTATAAATTGACGATATTCTTAAATCAACATGATAACAAATAGTATGATTGTATCGACTTCGTTGTTTTTAATAGGTATTTTACTATATCTCAATAATAATATAAAATTAATACCTAATTATATAAACCTATGTAGTTTGTATAATCTTTATAATGACTGTTTGTCGAATAAATTCGCAAGATGCTTCGTATGTAATTTTTGACTCATCGAAGTATGTTTATTTAATCAAATATTTATATTTCTAATTCTCAAATAGAAGTATCATTCATTTTGAAGTCTTTAAAAACAGAAATAATAATTCACTTAAATACATTTTATAGATTAGCTACCTATACATAATATAAACAGTAATTGCTTGAACTGAGGGAGGGCAGAGTCCCTCTTTAAAAAAAAAAAATGTATGCGTACCGCTTCTAATAATATCCTAACCAATAAGATATTTAAATATTCGGGTTCACATTTTTTTTTACACTTTAGAATCCCCCTTCTATTTTCACCTAATTCAAGCACTGTAAATAGCGGTATAGACTAAAGTTGAACTATATTTTAATAATTGTATATGTTTCTTATAACCGTGAAGATGTCCCGGTGTGTCAGCATCGTGAAGATATTTATATTATTACGAAAAAATCCGACGCAGTCACTGGCCCAGTGATCCGATGTCGGGCTGGACACGGGCATCCACCGACCATCGAATACCATTGGAAATTCTATCCCGAACAATCAGAACCGGAAACCCGCCACAGAGGTCCCCTCGAGTCCAACGAAATGACTTTAACTGGGCGATCAATAAGAGAACTAGACTCATTACTTACGGAATCAGCTGTCCAAGGCAGCGATGGCGGAATATCATATACATTCACCACAAGTACGCCAGTATTAAAATCGTATTTATCAGTCGTATCGGCCGCAGCTTCTGCCTCTTCAAGCGCAGTTCGTCCAAACTTTCTTCACGGTCGACTAGAATGCCGAGCCGTCAACACAATGGGAATACAGAACAAACCCTGCGTTTATCGTATTACAGGTAAAATTAGTTGACATTAAACACTCAACATTCGTTATTTATTTTATTCTCACTATGCAGGAAAACTCGTTTCACGAAATTATTTGCTAACCCTGATATTTAAATACTGCAATCCGCAGTACTTTATTACATCGACATTTTGGTGAAAAACGTTGGTATTTTAACATTTTTTAATTTATCGTCAAAATGTAAATCTTATAACCTCATAAAAAAACCCATTAGCGTTGGTCCCACTTAAGAGTTTTCAGATTTATTAATAGAAATAACAGTAAGTATCCACCTAGTTAGTTAACCCATGCATATCTTTCATCCTAATATTTATACAATTATATCGTAAATTCATAAAATAATTAAGTTATTGATTATACGAAAAATGTAATATCAAATAATTTAAATTGTTTTCTTAAACATTACTGAAGTTAAGATTGAAACAAGTCGTATTGGCTATTGCCTATTGCTAGATAGTCTAGATACAAAAACATCGAGTAGGTACGACGCAAAATTAATTAAATTACAATCTGTGTTTAATTTATAACATGCTAACCTTTATTGGTTAGGTTAGTATATTATAATTAATATATATATATATATAAATAAACATAATATTTAATGAAACTTTTAATATACTTATTAAATTGTATTAATTTGTTTTGTATAGTCAATGTATATTAAAACCCCATTAATATTTTGGTTTCATGAATGTATGAAAATGTGTATAAATATCATATACCTACTTAGTTATTGCATTCGAATAACAAACAACCCATATTTGTTTTATTTTATTGACATCTCCAAACAGTATTATTTATTATAGTGAAATTTCAATTATTTACTTTAATAAATTATACTTACTAAAATTATACCTAAACTATTATTTGTTATATGTACAGATAAGACAATGATCAATCAAGGTAGTAAAGATCTTCAAGAAATCACTGATTGTCGGTCAATATCAAAGAAAGAACTGTCTAACGAAGACTCAAATTCAACTGCGACATATCCTTGCGGTGCCAAAGTGGAAGGCATCGTCACCAGCACTAATAGAAGAACACGATTTTGCATTACTTGTTCATTGAACACGTCGTCGTTGCAGTATCATCAACAGCGGCCCAATTACGTTTTACAGCTATTTAAGTCTACACCTGGGGATGCGCCCGCAACAGTTGTTATTGCATTTAACGTTACCGGCGTTACCATAACCGAGAACAATAATGGAAACGGCAGGACCATTATCAGCGCACAAGACGACGATGATTACTACTCTGATCCCGAAGAAGAAGAAGAAGATGATGTCGTGGATAGCAATAAAGGTGATTATAATCTCGACACTAAGAATGCAGTCCAGAGAGTGGTGTTCGTAATCGACGACACCGTAGAACCAGGAATATATCGAGGAAGGATTTACAACGGTTATGGGGGCACCATATCTGCTGTTATCAAAGGAATGATCAACGTTGCAGCAGTGCCATTTAACGATATCAATGACAACGACAGTTCCAACTACATTATTGACGACATTGGAGATAAGACAGGTAGGTTTATCTAGTTATTTTTGACACGTTAACGTATTAAACACGCATTAATTTTAATACAATAAAATATGATGTTGGGTATTTTGATTTAACCTTAATATATTATCAGATATATTATTTATAAGATATTGTTTCTCTAAAAAACTTAAGCTTAATATTATAGTTTAGTAGTACCTACCTATGTGTAGCAATATATATTTACACACAACAGAAGTAAAAAGGTTAGGATTTTATATTTTTAATGGCTTCACATCATATTGATTTCAGAAAATTTAATAACATATTGGCAATTATTTTATTCAATCTACTTACTTAAAATATATATATATATCGTACAAAATATAAGCTATATGAATAGTATTGTAATACATTGCTTTCGATCATCTTTGGTGAGCAGATTTGATTTAAATTATGTCAGAATTTCGCTTGTGTAACACTGACACCTATAACTTTTTTCTCAAAAAACACGACTGATGTGCAATAACTGTAGGGGATATTTAATAAAAATAAAATCACATTTCATAACGAAAATATTATTTGTAAACCTCCCTAAAATTGACATGAATATATCTAAACCTATTTCCTAGAGTAAAATTATATTAATAACAGCAAATATCATAAATATAATATTAGTAAATTTATTTTTACGGTATAAACATATGAAGGTTAATATAACATAGGTACTTATTACCTATATAGTATATATTATATATTCATGTATATAATACATACGGGCCACTGTATTCTGTTTCCACAAAAAATTAAAAAGATTCATTTCCAATTTCCGCTAAAAAAAGTTCGGAAACCAATGTTTTAAGTTTGTAGTCATTGTAATATTGTATTGTGGACCAAGTCATATTAGGTACCTATTTGCAAAAATGCTTTGGAATTTGTTAATTATCACTTAAAAAATGACCAGTACTTTTCAAAATAACCGAGAAAAACAAAAAATACCGGAATTTTTGCAAAACACAAGTTTTTGATAATTTATTGTCATTCAAAATAAAATAACTGTAGATACTCGAAAATATCAACTAGTTAGAGTTAGAATTTTTATACATGGTAAAATATTTTAAAAATATTTTTGACTATTTGTAGACTTTTGAAAATGTAACATAAAGTTATTCATAAGTTGTAGGTAGTTATTACTGTACCTAAATAAAAAAAAAGACGTTTAACTTAAATCCATAAATAATATGATGAGCGTCTGGACTCTGGAGTTTAAATTTTGACGAAATTGGATACTCACGTGTAAAATACCGATTTCTCGTTAAACAATTTATTTATTTTTTTTTTGTAATTCAAAAAGTAATAACTATAGAAACTTGTAACATTCTATTTACCTAATTTATCATTTTATAAACTCTAATATTTACACAATTTAAGCTATTTTAAGTTTTTGAATTTTTTTTCACCTACCTAGGTAATCTTCTTCTTCTTCTTCTTCTTCTTTTGGCTTTACAATTCTTTAAGAATTTTGGCCGCCACCGTCACCGTTCTCCAATAATCACGATCCTGAACTCCATCTTCCCAATTTGTCACTTCCAATGTTTCTAAGTCCTTCCTTATTCCATCCATCCATCGCTTTCTAGGCCTCCCTCTTGGTCTTTTCCCTGTCGGTTGCCACTCCATTACTGCTCTCGTATTAGTGGTTTCTGTTTTCCGCATGGTATGACCAAACCATTTGAGTCTTTGACACTTAATGTGGCTTGTTAATAGTGGAACTTCAGTGATTTCTCTTAGTTCAGTATTACCTAGGTAATAGTAAAATAAATTGCTATGATTGGAATAAGGGTAAATATATAATAAAATTAAAAATATTTTATATAAGCTGACAGTCTGTCTTCACTCAGAACGGTTTCTTGTTTCTAAGAAATGGTTAATCATTGAATTCGAATTTAACACATACATTACAGTGATATACTGACTTACTCAACGATATACGAGCAGATCGGTTACCTACTTTACCCCGTTTTACGAATTGTAGCTATACATTGGTACCTGATAGAATAATTAATATTTGTACTGTAATCCAATATTTCACCATAACATAATTCATTTTTTTTTACATTTAATTATTATTTTTAAACAAAATTACTTTCTGATAATCACACGGAATATGGAATTATAAAATTATTAGAAATATTTTATCGTTATGTACACACCTTATGGTATTGTCAGTTGTTACATTTTTGCACATTTGGCTTACAAACAATATTTAGCGGAAACTTCTTCAAAAAAATATATCTATTTTAGCGGAAACGACAGTTGAACCTTTTTCGTTTTTGGCGGAAACGGCAATGCGTAAATCTAAGTACTAGTGTTTTGGTGAAATAGGACCATGCTCAATGCTCATATATAATATATTATATTCCTTAACGTTTTAAACACGCATAGGTATAATGCATGAATAATAATACTTGTCTTATGTTATTTATTATTAATTTTTGTTATAGTACCTATTTATAATATTGATATTTTAAAAGTAATAATAAAACAAATAGGTAAATGATAAAAATATTTTTTATTTTAATTTGTGTAGGTAGGTACATGTAATAAAGTATAAATAATTTGTAAAGAAAGTTTATGTAATAGGTAGGTAACAATACTAGTACATATTTATAATCAATGATCAACGATAATACTAAATCGTAGAAACACTAATAATTTATTTATTTATTTTATTAATAGTTAATATTTATTATCACGTTTATCGTGTCCAGGTAATATTATGATATGTATTATTATTTATACAAAATCGTGAACTATACATGTTGACAGTTAAAATAATTATAAAACGTACGAAGTGTTGAAACTAAAACATTTTAACAATGTGAAAAATTAAACCTAAACATATTTTTTACTTGGTCTACTACTACAGTTTGTGCTAAAAAAAAATTACCGCCATAAATTTTCCGCGTATAAAGTGCACGCTATACGACCAAATAGTTTCAGAATTCTCAAAAATTCCACCACTGTGTTGAAAGTGTGTTATAATATATGCGTTGAATATTTAGATGAAACAGTGAAGCTAAAATCAGTTGCTGGAAAATCGAGCTACCCAAATTAAACGATTGTATAGATAACAGCTATACTATCTGTTGTTAACGCTATATTATGAACGCGTGCTCGCATACTATATAGGCACACAACAACAATCATAATAATAATATATGTGTCTTAATATAAATGCACTGTGCATGAAAAATAAATAAAATATATTTATAAGAATTATAACTTTTGTCAGCTCTCGCAGGTTGAAAGGGGAAATATGAGGAGCTTTGGTGTAATGGCGTGCACACCCGACGGACCGGAAACAACCGAGATAATCCTTGTTCCTCTCTCCTAACTTCCGGTACCACGTGTATCGCTTCCTTCGTTTTCGCAGTCTTTGTGACTGTGCGAATCTTTGTATAAAACGCGACGGAGGCGTTGTTGGCATAACAATATTCTGTATATTATAGCGTTGTACCCGCACACGCACACACATAATAATAATAATAATAATAGCTACTATGTGCAATCGGAAGCTGTGTTTATCGATGTGTGATTTTTGATTGTAACAACAAGTGTGTGTATTATACAAAATATGTGTGTACACGTTGCCACGTTGGTTCAAAAGAAAAGAGCATCATTTTCGTATACAGTCGACGACTACTGGAGATAGTAATCTGTTATGGGTGGTGACGGTGGTATATAGAGTGTAAGTAGTGGGATATATATATGCTTATATACACGTATAATATTATACATTATACACCTTAACACCTTTAACACCACTGTTGCCGCCGCGACTGTCGACAACGAACGAACAGCAGTAAAATGATTATACGTGCGTTTCCGGTACGATAGACTCTTGTACAGGAGACAAGAATAAATGTTTAATACGTGAGAGATATGACTGTGTATCTGCAGGTGCACGAGAGATAGAAGACGACCAGAGACACGAGGTTATATTATTGTTATTATTATTATTATTATTCCACATAACAATATTATAGATGGATAGCGATAGCGTAGGTACTACAGGGCCTAGGCTGGTTATAGGTATACCTACTACGTGAGCAGACATTCGTATGTACAACGAATTTATAAATTATTTTTTTTTAGGTAGATATTAGGAAGATAATATAATACTTTTTATACTTGTTGGTTCACGGTTTAGAAATCCTGTGAAAAAATACGACCGCTATGATATTAGGGATACCATAAGCAATTTATAAGATTGATACCAACTATACTGTTTTGTACTTTTGTCTGTATAGTTGGTCAAACACATTTTACGTCTGCCGGCTCGTACCTACGACAATAATGTTGTTTACCCATGATAATAATAATATTATTCCGCTGTTTTATTACACATGTCACACACTATAAAATAAAATGATGACACAGGAAAAATATTATGTAAAGTTTTCTTTTATATCTACGCATTTGTACCTTACCTACTATGACGCATAATAATATACACTTTATATGCAATATTATTGGTATATTATAATAAATTACTTAAGCGAACTGCGAAGAACAAAGCTGGTTAACGGGCCCTGAGGTGTTTTATACTTTTGGAAAGTGTTTAAGGGTGAACATACTGTATACACTGTACAGTCACTTTTAAAACATAGCTACTATAAAGGAAGAATAATAAATTATCGACATTTAATGCAGCCAATAGGTACATATTAAAACTCAATCGACCATTGTCAAAAAAATTCACGTTTTACCTAATTTGGATTTATTTTGATATTTTGTACTTAATTTTTATAGAGATGGTGAGATTATTTTTGAAGTTTTCTTATAAAATTAAAAAAAAAAAAAACAATTATATCATAGAAAAAAATAAATTCTGAAGAAACATGTCGAAGTGAGTAATCTGATAGAGGTTCTTTCTTAGAATTTATAATATCTTGTGGTTTTTTGAAAATTCTCAATAATTAAAAATGTTGATTTCTTTTTTGAAAATAATATTATAAATGATAGTTACTTTGCATTTTGTTTTTTTTTTTAATGGATTTTATTGTTCATCTTATTTATATTTCGTTAATTTTCAAACTAAATTTACAATGTAGAAATAAGCTTTGTGCAAAAAAATAGTAACATACGTTAGTACCTATATAACAATTTTTTTTCTTGTAATGTAAAACAAAACTTTATAGTTTAAATTTTATTGTAATATTTTCTGTTAGCATCAGTTGACTGTTTGGCCATTTGACTATTTAATACCTTAAATCAGAATGCATATACACATATAAATCTCCATAGTAATAAGGAGTTTTAAATAGGCAATTTTAAAGACATTTATAGAAAAACTTATGTAAATTAAAATATATTTGTATACATAATCTACAATTTATTTTAAATGTGGCCACATACCCATATCCACATGTGACTAAGTCAGAAACAGTTTAATTTAAGGCCAATTATGAAATTATATAGAAATACTGTCCCGAGTGGTTTAAATCTTATAAGCCAGTAGTCATCATTGGGAAATCATAATTTTACGAAATGTACAAGACAACTGTTTGTAACCGTCATACTATCATGTTTTTTTCGGTAACACACAATTATCTCTAAAAACAAAAGCAATATTTGGTTTCTTGTTAAAAAACATTAAAAAAAAGACAGCAATATTGTATAACTTGGAAGGTAGTTAATTATCTACAAAATAGTATTATATGAACTAATATAGGCTATAAGAGGTAAACTTTTAATTTTTTTTTTAAATATAAATGTTTCATTTGATTTTTTTATTTAATAAATCCCTTACTTTTAATAACTAAAAAAAAATCTTCAATATAACTTACGAATCTTTAATAAAAATCCTACATAAGTTTCAATCAAATCCAATAACTAAAGAAAACTTTTAAATAAAACTTTTTGTTTAGTAATTAATTTGTCATTTTTATGAGAAATACTATAATTGAGCACACAATATTCAATAATTATAATGAATTTTTTTGATACACTGGAAACAATTATATACATGGTTTTTAATTACCTATTTGTTTGTTTTTAAAGTTCTAGATTCAATATAAATTGATTGATTATTTGTTTACGATTGGACATAGGTAGGTATGTAAGTTTTTCACATTGACAAACTACCTCTTTATTGGGTTCAATAATACATGATGCATGTATATAGAAAAATTGTGTGTAAGTAATAAATTAACTAAAAATAATAAGTTTAAATTATTATTTATATTAAAGGTAGGTAGGTACTTGCTCAACATATCATAACTTATTATTATTCGTAGTTAACAGTTATGTTGACACGTTGTATGTATGTAGATACTGTCATAGGTGAGTGTATAAGTATGTATTCAAAGTAAAACTTATCGTACTACATAAATGTACCTAACCTATAATGCAGGAGTATACATTACCTATTAAAGTTTACATATAATTTATACAGACATTGCTAATCTTAAATAACAATATTTAATGAAAATAATGTTATATGCGAAATAAAAACATTTGTTCTTTAATAAAAGAGAGAAGACAACATTGTTTTTCGAATAACAGCGCCAGTTATAAAAATATTATTCAAACCATATAATAAACGTTTTTTTTTCATTTTATGTAAAATTAAAATACGCATATTTTGGCGTTTGTTACACTGTTGTACGTTTATCTAGTAATCCACAGTATAATATAGCAACGAGAAATATTCATTTTAATTAATTATTATTTTATTTACATGAACTTATGCACCCATACCCTCAAAATTATCTCTCTTGAGCCTTTTATTGAGAGTTTTACGCTGGACGTTGTTCCCATTTCTGGCAGCACCCCCGAAGGTTAGGGCATTTAGGCCACAATTTTAGGCAAAACCCGTTTGTACATGATTGGATCAGGCACTCATTATTTTTTGAAAGATTTTGGCCGGATTTTGCCCGAATACCACAAAAAACTTAACGACGACTCATTTCTCTTTTTTCATGTCACACGTTTTTAAACGTCATGGCACTACACCATTAACTCTAAAAATTCGTATGGCAAACAATATATCTCCGATCACTATCAAACTTGGTAAACTAGTGTAAAAACTTAATATGTACCTACTTCGGTACTTTAGTATAAGCTCATTTTTATGGCATCCGTGTGACCACTTGAGGCGCTTGAAACAAATACTCGTTATTTATTTGCCACACATCGTAAGTCGTAGTCAATGCTTTATCGTTAAATCTAATAAATTGTCTAGAATAATTGTTATTGATTTGATTGTATTCTTCTTTCATGTATCGTAAAGTCGTATAATTATTATTCATTTTGTTTATTGAATCAAAAATAATTGCTTAAAAATGTTCATGTATAACAAAAAGATTCTGCAGCTATACCTTTTAATAGTAATATGCCTAATAATTTGGATAATATAATATATAGAAATAAAGGAACGATAATAAACGGTCTCTAAATGAAAAAATTGAAAAAAATATAAATATTGATTACCTAATATAATAAATTTGACATTTTATAATTTTAAAAATCCACACACAAATATTCAAATGAAATCCTCGTTCTAGAAATAATTAATCTTCAGGCCTCAGTGCATAATATCTTTATTAATATAAGAACAATTAGTTATTAACTAACTTTACTTTAATGGTAGTGTTATGGAATGGCGCTATGCTAATGGTGTCACATTGACTAGAAAAGTTCCGATCTCGTCTGTCTTCTCCTATGATAAGTAGACAAGTGTATAATTTAATAATTTTTAGTCTTCATATTACACGTCAGAAAATTTCTATTACCTACAAATTACAACCGTGTTCATCATCATTACCTATATTTTACTAGATCGCCAGTCGCACCATTCAAGACAGTAATGTTATGTAGGTAACGTAATAAATATGTTATAATATCGTGCCTTAGGTTTTAGAATAGGCAATTTCTTGCAGTACTGCAACCGCTAATATTTAAATTGAACAGTGATTTTTGTGTAACTATACTTACAAACTATAGGTGGTAACTACCTAGGTATACCTACTTAACCCTACCCATATGTTGAATTACCGTCGTTATAATACGTGCGTTTATTACGACAAAGAACAGTGATGGCTACGGCGGAAATATACTTGCGGCGATAGATCCCTTTATTCTGTCCCACAACACTTAAATATACGGTTCATAATATTATATATTGTACACGCACAACTATCGAATATACATATAGGTACACATTCGTTAATGTTGTGTTTAAACACCTGAGGGTAACTGTTTTTGAAGCGTAATTTCACTCCATATACATCTCATTAAACACATACAACACGTAACATATTATACGAAGAAAAATCGTTTACCGTAATATTATTATTTTTACGATTTTTTCGTTATTTAAGTTTTAGCATGTTATACGACACACACACACACCCATACCTATATATAATATGTATAGCTTTATTCTAATTTATTTCCTTAAAAAAATATTATTGTATTTTTCTCTCTGTAAATAAAAGTTAAAAGTCGGTTTTCGTTGATAAATGAGAAAAACGTTCAATCTGTTAGCCGAGTAAAAACATTATTACCTAATTTCTCGGCCGAAACGATAATCCAAATTAAACTTTTAAATCGTTATGTAATATTAGTTTGAAAATTAAAAACATATGTTAACATTGATGTGTGTCTATATATTTTTTTTTATCAATATTAATGATTTTTTTTTATTAAAGGTAGATATTAAACCTAAAAAAGAGAAAGGTTTAAGTTAAACTTTAGAGGATTAGAGTATTCAATCATTATCAGTACCTAGTAATATTAAGTTTTAATAGTGTAATAGCCGATAATATATGTTGATGGTTGGGAAATGACGGAAGATAAATGTTTGGAGTATATAGGTATACTCCAAATAATGATTAATGACTAGCAACTCATTGAAAAGTGAAAAACGTTATCTGTATATGATTTTCAATAAAACTTTTACTTTTCTGTGATTTTTATAACTAGAGATAAAAACTGGAAATGGAAAAAAGTATAATGTTGAAAACAAAAAAAGTATACCAATCCAATAAAATCTTAACCTCTATTTCTATATACCTGTATAGTGTATATGCTATATTTTCTAATAGTGTATAAGAAAAATGAAAAGTAAGTTGTGCGATTTAATTTGTATTAAAAATTTTTAGTAAATAAATTTACTTTACAATTCTCTCGTTAAATATAAAAACCCGTTTAGATTCAATGAATACATTTATTTATTGTTATATTTATTCAACTTAAATTAAAGTTAGGTACATATCAAACGACAAACCTTAATTTCATAATTTGTGATTAATGTCCTAAAAATTCTCTACTCAGAAAATGGGAATAGTATAGGTACTGAATACCAAACAACTCCATTCTTGTGCTACCCAAACATTCGTATTCTGTATTTGCAACAGAAAGTAAAAATTCACGAGAATGTCCAAAGCTCCTAAAGTTCCTAAAGCGTTTTTAGCTAACGAATCGACGGTACAAGCATCTGGTGTTAAATAAACGTTGGGCTATACTTAAATAACTTTAAAGAGCAATTTAATGTCAACAAAACTCATACAAGTAATCAGCCGTGGTGTCCAGACGGGTTACAAAATTATGCAACTGCATGAGCTCTCATGCGGTGGGTGTAAATAACTGGTGTCCCAGGAAAGCTTATGTAAATTATACCTAATAAATAAATAATATTCTTGGACTATAGTGATTTACTGATTTATTAAAATATTTCATCGCTAACGACTAAGACATGGAAGGTGTAACCTATTCACTTTTGTTAGGTATAAATGTGTAAGACTTGATTAGGATAAACAGGACCAGACGATAGGTAATGGATATTATGTTTGTTTTTAATCAACATCTGAATAACTACTGGTAATTATGAAAAAGTTAAAAATGTACCTGGAAAGAGAAGATGTTCATTGCCCCTCCGGCCCTTCCACATGAATCCTACCTATAACCTACTATATATACTATTTATATACAAGGACATAAGGTGTTCAAAAAATTTGGAAACGCTTTAAATACTGCATACTTGTATACCTACATGATAGGCACAGCAATAACAAGTAACATTGCTGCACATTTAGGTAAAATATTTAATCATCTCATTAATTATAATATGATATTAATAAATATCTGATATCATCGTCTATCAGTTCTAATGAGTCTAATGATCGTTATCAAGCTTTTTGAACAGCCTGTACTCAAGGTTTAACTGCATAATATTATAAGAACCCGTCTGCAATAGCTGATTGTCTAGTTTACAGACTAGTTGATTAATATTTTACATGATTTAATTTAAAATGTTAAAAGTAAATGATATAATATGAATAAAAATGTCTAGTACACAGATAACATTTTTTTAAACGTAAAAAAAAGGTGAGTGAGGTCGTGGGGGTACTTATTTATCAACTGCATGTGCTCTCGTAATATTCCTCGGTGCACCGCTGCATTTCACCTTGAAAATTCATATTTTTTGAAGATTGTAATATAATAATATGAAGATCATAGATAACGACCACTATTTGTACATTTATTTCCTAAATGTCTTCATATTATATTCAAAACAGTTAGAATAATGACTTTTGTAAATTCGTTAGAATAATAATATTATTATAATAAAATTATTAAAAATATTTAGTTAGGTAGGTTGGTAGGTAGGTGGTATATAACTCGATAAATAATAAACAATGTCTCCAAATATCTACATATTTGAGAACCAGTAGGTAGTTTTTCTTTTTAATTAAATAAAAGTAGGTATATTTTATTGTTGTTATAACGACAAATGTTTATATTAAGTTGGTTTAATATTATTAGAACAATAATTCAATCATTTTGAAAATTGTTTGTTGAGATTATTTTCGTGACGTTTCGATATTAAGTAGGTTTAAAATGTTTATAGTTGGAAGTAGGTACTGTACATTTAGTGTATTTCGGGCTATTTACCTGTTATTATCTATTATTTATTTTGATAGAAGTTGTAATTTCATTACGTAACTTGAAAACCATTAAATTAACTAACCGTCATAATATAATATATTACCATACATACCATATAATAGGTACCTGTCCAACCACAGATACACACCCGCGTACCTACTATTTATGTGTACGATTAATATTATATATTTTCAAATATTTATACAAAACGCTGTTAATTATTATTGTTTTAACTCAACATTACAATGTTTATAGAAGATATAAAAGTTGCTTATTTCTTGCCGAACAGTCATACCTAACATTTTATACGTTATATGCTTTACGGGTAGAGTATATTCTAATAATATATAATACGTATATAATTTATATAGTTAATTTAATTGAATTGACTCCAGTCACGTACCTACTATGATAAATTGATTACATTTTTGATTTATATATAATACAATATATATATATTTATCACTATTAATCTAATAACAGTAAAACGACAATGCAATATTTGATTTTCAAATAGTCAATAGATATCCATTGCTATTAAATTTGTTTAGGTACTCTGTACCAAATAATCAAATATCAATAGTTTATATTCTATCATCTCCTTAGATAACTTTTTTTTTTGCTTTACAGGTCATCTGCATCTCCAATGCTCCTCCCCTTAATCCTTTTAAATCGTTTTTCGCTCGTCCATAATCGTTTTTATATTTGACTTATTAGTAAGTATTGAGTACCAATTCGTTTAATTAACTTCTCCTCTGCATGCGCAACCATGTCGATTCTAACCTTTTCGATTTTAGAAAATATTGTTATCATTTATATTAGATTAGGTTAGGACTTGCTTCTTTAAAAATTATATATAATATTAATTCCGTATTTGTATCAAAATATATAACAATATTACGTATGAGGTGTTTTATCGTTTATTTTATTATAGTTTTTCTATGCAAATACAAACAATTTATTACGTTAGGATTTATGTTTTATCCCCAGGGTAGACTAACAACTTTCTCCTACCATAGTAGTATTTTTAGACTTTATTATTTTATGATTTATTTCTTTGAGGTGTGTAGTAATGTTTTGTACTTCTTACTACCTGTCTCACAAAATATTTAATACCCATATTAAGACAATAGTATCGTCGATGGTTTGAGTTCCTAAACATTTGAATATTTTTGGTATTTTTTTGTATTGGTAGGTATTTGAAAAATTACCATAGTTGTTGTTATTATAATAGTGTAATTATAATATAACTTTGGAAAAAAATTATTTGTGTTAGAAATAAATAACAATACTGGGTCTTGATCTACATCATATTGTTAAGACCGGTGCCTGTTTCATATTTGGCACTCATTTCGTTTCGTTCATTTTAGTGAAAGATAGTGGAAAGAAATTACAAACCAATAATATAATAGGAAATTATTGATAAATATTTAAATACCTAATAAATGTTTCAACTCAATCGATAATCTTTATTTATAGGTAATCAATATTTATAGCCTATAGGTAGATACATAACTACTACATGTTACTTTGTTATAATTTAATTCAAGATGATGTTTTAATCAAATTGATTAGTAAAGAAAATATGAATAATGTATAAGTAACTATATTATATCATTATATGTAATTTATTATTAGGTACTGTTTTAACACGTCAACTGCCCAATTATAATAGCCAACTTTACGATGCATAATATATTATTTTGATTTACAAAAAACGCATATATTATTAAACGATATGAACGTAACGACGTAACATAGTGTATTAATATTTGAAAGCATTTGACCTTTTGCAGTATTGTAGATTATTCAAAATTCTGGTACCTATTTATTTCATTCAATTTTTTTTTAATTTTAGTTTCTAATAGTTAAATTTCAATATACAAGGTCAATAGGTAGGTAGTATATTAATGATTAAATGATTAAATCTGAAAAATATAGGTACAGGTACTCGTATCTCGTAAGTATTATTACGGGTATTCATTTTTTAAATAGCATATTATGAATTAATAGTTATTTATTTTTTTTTTGCCTTCCAACTGTTAGCTATAATTATTGTTTATATATTTATTACTATACAGGTTAGGTTAGGCTAGGTATTCCGGTAACACATTATAATGATGGTATGCCTAAACTATCGGATTACCAGTCAGCCGTGAGTCATCGTTATAAATATTAATTTATTGTGTTTTGTTTCGCAGACGAATCCGCGTTGGGATACGCGTGGCGCCGCGTCACCGTCGCGCTGGTAGACGCGTTTTCCTTGGTGTTACCACCGTCCGCCGCCGGCCCAGAACCGGACTGGGACGAGGACCGCGCCCGGCCACCGCACAAACGCTGGCGGGCCACGTCCGCCGCCCTAACGGCCGTTCTAGTGGCCGTGGTCGCGGCGCTGTCTTGCGGCATATGCGGCGTAGTGGCGATACTGTACCGCCGCCAAAATTACGGCCACCGTCGCGGCGACCGCGGCCACGTCGCGTACGGACTCGGATGTGACGGAGGAGGTGTTGACAGCGCTGATGGCGGTGACGCCCAAGAAGGTACCGGAAAAACCGTGATTGTCGGACGGCTGAAGGCCACGGACGCCGCACCACCGGCCACCGACGTCGACGGCGCGCGACAACAGCACCACAACCAACAGCAGCAGCAACAGCGCCTGCTGCAACAGCGACAGCAACAGCAGCAGCAGCAACAGCGACAGCGACAACTGCAAGAGCAACAGCAGCAGCAACAGCGACAGCGACGACTGCAACAAACGCCGATCGCCGCGCCCGAAGATGCCCGTTCCGGGGCTTGCACGCCCCTGCTGCACGCGCAACCGTTGTCTCGCAGGGTGCAGTACGCGTCGAGACCGGAAGCGGCAGGTCGACCGCTGTCCGCCACGTTTCCGGTTTCTTGTGCACCAGGTGACGACTACGATGACGACGACTACGACGCCACCGCACTACGTCTACGTCCGACCGACACGTCCACCGTCAACTGCAATGCCGCGACCGTCGATCGCCGCGACGACGGTAGAGGGCCGGACGTCGTCATGTCGACGGCCACGACACTACATCTGGCCGATACCGGTATATACCTATTTATCATAATATTATCTTTATACGAATCGAGAACATTTTCCTTCTGGACATTTTCCCCCTACTCTTTTCGGTGTAGTAGGACATTCCCCCTAATATATATTTTTGATGCGGACATTTTCCCCCCATTTTTAAATAAATTAACTATAGCTTATAAATATAATAAATTATAGATGTATATTTTTGATCAACTGAACTACTTGAATCAAATTAAATTGTTAAATATTCAAACTGGTACAGTTTTAACAAAAAAAATAAATATTAACGATGGCTAAAAAATATGTGTTTAGAAATAACAAAAAAAGAAGTAATCAAAATATGTTTTTTTACAAAATGTATCCTTTCTGTGTCGGAATTTATGGCCATTTTTATTATTTATTAATTATATTTTATTTTATACTTATTTTTTGTTAATTTTTATTGTTTCAAGTAGTTCAGTTGATCAAACATATACATTGATAATCTATTATATTTATGAAAATAAAAAAATGCTTATAGGTATATTTTATATTTTATTTAAAAAAAATAATTTCATATTAAATAATAAATAATATTGTATTATTAAATTCACTTTAAAAAAAATTGGGGGGGGGATGTCCTACTCGACCGAAAACAATTGAAGGAAAAATATCCGGGGGGGAAATGTCCATTTACCCTTTATACACGGTACGGTTTTGGAGGTATTACCTACGATTAAAAAAAAAATCAATAAATCACTTAATTTTAAGCAAATTAATTCAGTTAGGTACAATATTATCAAAAGATTGATAACATCATCTAATTTTGTTATTATTATATACAAATTTTACGTGAGACCAAATAATAACGACATGTAAGTACCTACCGATAGTGGCCGCAAGCACTCCTTTAAACTAGTTGACAATTTGTCCTCACACTTGAATAATTTCCCTATTCTATAGTATCGAGAATGTGAGGGTTGTCATTAAATACTTTCGCTTTTTATGAGGTGACTCCATAAAATGTAACTGCAAGTTACTTATCTGCATTTAATGATACACAATATTTTTGTAATTCACGTCCCTTTAAGAATACATTATATTATATCGAAGTGATAAATCTTCTTCTTTGTGGAGATCAACCCTCATATTTTGATAGTGTGGCACTACTCCTCCCGGCAAACCTCAGTTCCATGCGTGATAATAATTAATAACAGGTATTATATGTTCATCAGTCCAGCACCAAAAAAACGTTTAGTAGATAAATGACGGTCTTGCTCGTCCTCTTGTAAACTACCTATTTAAACTCAATTCCTTCTATTATATTGTTATGTTTATTGCAATTATTCGTCTCCGTATATCTTGTTATGTACCCAATGGTAGTAGGCGCCTATAGGCCAAAATATATGTTACAGTAAATAATAATTGAGAACATAACATATAATGTAATATGACTGACCGTTAACATTATTCACCAATTATCTACATTGGTAATTATATCGTTAGAAACCAAAATATGTTCACGTCAATCGCCAGCTAACGTAACGATTAGGTACCTAAGTAGTAGGTAACATTAATTTTTTTTTCTTGTTTAAATTACATTCACGTTGTTATCCATAAAAAATTAACGTTGATAAACGTTGGGTGATGTAAATTTTCGTTTAAAAAACCCGTTACTCCAAACTCGTGCAACTTAATATAATAATATTTGAGTGACTATAAGTAGGTACAATAGATTACAAAATTACAATATATTATTTTTATAAGAGTACTTACGTTGGACTCACGCCGCTCAGGAGATCTTAGCGAACAAACACACCCATAAAAACTGCAAACTATGATGGTGGTTTTTGAGAAGAAACAAAAGTTAAAGTGGTTTAAAAAAAAATTATTTTTCGTACCTACCTTAAATAATTGTTAAATATTATGTAACGTATATTCAAATAGTACCTACCTATCTAGGTATATTTCATAATTTCCAAAATATTATCCACTTTCTTTCAATTGTATTGTTTTCAATAATAATTACCTAA
Source organism: Metopolophium dirhodum (assembly GCF_019925205.1). Classification (NCBI taxonomy): domain Eukaryota; kingdom Metazoa; phylum Arthropoda; class Insecta; order Hemiptera; family Aphididae; genus Metopolophium; species Metopolophium dirhodum. The sequence continues at coordinate 121,189,907 of NC_083560.1, forward strand.
CAATACACAAACAATTTATTGAAAAAAGTCTAAATTCACAAATATTTTTTTTTATATTATGTAATATGTATACTGACCGCTGAATGCACAAAAGCTAGCCATTTAAAATTATACCAACTAAATGTATGCACGTACATATTTATTGATTTATTTTTAAATACAATGCATATATTATTATAGATAGGTCAGGTGGTAACTGGCCACAGAAAGATCAACCACCACAAACAAAATTCAGTACCACGAACAGCAACCACAAATGGTCGTTAAACCGACTTCCGTATCAAAAACCAAATACAACTACTATTTCAAGGGCCAAATTTACAACGACCTTGACACCAACAGCAGCTGCAATCTTAACGAATAAACATACCATATTATCTAAAACAATCAAGCCGGTAATAGATGAACCTATATCGGTATCATCTCGGGTGTTATTAAATGCGCTTCATCGAGAGTCATCCATCTAGAACTATGGTTAACTTTATATAACATAAATAGGGTTTTATTAAAATAATCGTTGTCTTAATGACTTTATTATCTCTTTTCGCTCTAACTTTATTTTTTCGGTCTATTTGTAATCATTACTAGATACATAAATTATGTGTGTTTACCGTATCTAAAAGTTAAATTAAAATTTTGTCGGTGATCATTGCCACGTTGTATAATAATATTGTGATTCCACATTTTTTTTTCATGGAATTGTTATTGTTTTTGTTAAAATATTATGTCTTGATACGTTTTCATTCCTACGGACGTGTTACCAATTTAAGTTTTAAGATAGGTATAACCCTTTGATTTCATGTACCTACTACTTGTTAGAATATTATTTAGGCCAAGCAAAAACGTTAGTTAAACTTTTGCATTGTTTATTTTTAGCAAAACTATTTATTTACATTAAATTGTATTATAGTAGGTACTATTTGATTTACCGTTGTCATTATAATATTATGTGTACATATCAATATATTATCATGTGTTATTACTTATTAATGTACTTTAATATTTTTTTTTTTGTGATAATGATTTTGTAACCAGTTCCTCATAAGTAAAGACCGGATTTATATTCTCTTAAAATACCTTAAATATGATGCTAATATTCTCGAAAAAACCTTAAAATATTCTCATTATATTCTCTTAAAAATTTAAAAAATATGCTAAAATATGCAAAATATACAAAAAAAAGCAAAAATATGCAAAAATAATCAATAAACATCATTATATTTACTTTAATATGCATTTAAAATTTTTTTTTTAAATTTTATATTAATAGTGAGTTAATTATTAGGTATTTAAAGTTTCGTATTCTAATGGAATATTATTGCACTTTAGTAAGAGTTGGAAATGATAAAATAAAAAATTGTAAATGTTCAAAAAAATTTTTTCTGGGTACCGTAATATTAAAATTAAAAATAAATACAAATTTTTTCTCACAATTTACGAAATATTCCAAAATATGCTAAATGAGTTAAATATTCTCTAACCCATAAAATATTCTCAAATATGCAAAAAAAACTTTTTTGTATGCATTCAGAATTGAACAAATCATCCACATTTTTTACTCTCATAAGACTGCATAGACCCAGTAACGATATGTAAAAACATATAAATCCGGTCTTTACTCATAAGTCATCGTAGAATAAGGTCCCTCGTAGAATTTCTACATAGGTAGTTAGATACCTATATTAATAAGGTATCTAAGGAGATAAAACAACATAAATTAATATAATTCATAACTCTGCTTAATATATAGTACCTAATAAGTAGGGTTAAAATGTTGAGGTAATATAATAAATAAAAAAAAACAATTTAAATTTAAAAATAAAGCATTTTATAATTATTATTATTATTGTTATAATGTTTCCACCAATTAAATATTGTGTTAAAAAAAATAACAACTGAACATAACAATATGTTGACAAACGGTCTTGGAAAAAACGTAGACGGTCTAGTACATTGATAAATAATGAACTTTTAATGTCCATCGAAGATATACCATACCTACCTATACTTAATAATTATTATAATATTATTTCATACCTACCTAATACCTACATACCTAAGCACTATGCCACTATACTACCTACTAATGGCTACTATAGCCGTTATTAACTTAAAAGTCAACGTACCTACCGTAAAACCGTGTGAATATCAGAATATAGGTTCGTGATATAAATAGTTTCAAAGTACTTAGGTAATCAAAATAACTGATAGATAAATTGTATTTATTACTATTGTAGATTATGATATAATAATATGTAGAAACCTACCTCGATATAATATACATACAGTGCATAGGCGGAAATTCGTTAAAATGTCAAGGGGCTTACATTTTTAATATCATCAATGTGAACCATGGGGGTTACGTCTCCCAACCTCCTCCCCATTTTCGCCTATGGTATACACACAGTGACCAAAAGTTTCAAGTCCTCGCTAAAAATGATATTTTTTTAATTAAAACAAAATCACTACTATACTAATTTTTCATTTAAATACAATTTTGTCAAAATTGTAATTTAAGTGTGTATAAAAATATATAAACTTGTGAATATGATTTTTAAAATTTTTAGGATGCTGTAAAAAAATGAAATATAAGTTAGGCGTGTGGATTTAAATAAAAAAAAAAACAAAAACAATGCCTTTTAAAAATACGATTTAAATAATGCAATAATATTATAATATTATAAAAACTAAATAAAATGTCCTTAAAAATGGTGTATAATATCATAAAGTTAATTAAAAATAATTAAATAAATGTTTTTAACAAATGTATTATTTAATTTACACAATTTTGTACCTACACATAGGTACTATCCTGTAGGACTGACTTAAGGTACTTTGTAGGTAAATTTTCAAGTTAATCACTCAAAAACTAACATTTTATTATTCATAAATCGAAAAAAAAATTGAAAACATCAACAATTTTAAACGACTAGAATTAGCACAAAAATAGTTATTTTAAAACATAACACTATCATTTAAATTACCATCTATATACAAATAATACAATTGAACAATTTGAATTTTTTTTAAACATTTTAACTTTTAAGGTACTTATTATTATACTATGAACCTATTTACACTATTCTTCTATCTATATGTCGGCATGTCGTTATTGATCTATAAATTATAATAAATGAAATGTAGCACAATAATATGCGATGAATTAAAAATTAATGGTTCAATTTGGTATGAATATCCTAAATTAAAATAAAATCTTACATTGATGACATAACTAACACAAGAGACAAGATTGCATACAATTATTAAAATAATTTGAATTTTTCCCTGTAGTCAAAGAACATTGTATACCTACTAAATATTTTAATATTAATACACATTAGATTAACACCAGTAATTTTCACTGTAGAAAGCATATTTTTGTGCAGAGTTAAGACAATATCGACAATGAGTGATGTTAGGCTTGATATTCATGACAAGTTTATTAACAATTATATGTAATTGTGAATGAATTTGGTTTTAAAAAAATAAACATGCAATTTTTATTTTGCATTAATACTAAATAGTAGGTTTTATTATTGTAATTCGATTATATAATTTATCTTTTTCAAAATATCAAATGTGTTAATCAAATAATTATAATTTATTGAATTATTGATATTAAGAATTTGGAAAGTGTTAATATAATATATTCATAATATTATGTACCTATATAAATGTAAATATAAACATTTAAATTATTTGTCTACTCAAATCGATAATATAGTAGACTATTATATTGTTTATAGTCATATACAGTTCATCAGTACATATTTAATGTACGAATGTATACCTATATTAAGTAGGTAGGTACCTGCCTAACCTATATTGTCTATAGTAGTGTTTACAATCATGTTGCATGGATGTACAGTAAGTACCTACCTACCTTTAATATTGTAATGTCTACCTAAGTTATTACCTACATCTTATTCTCATTTGAAAAAAATATGTTTTTATCTGGTATTACCACAGGACTCCTACTTGAGCGAGATATAGAATCTGAGTAGGTACCTACTAACTTACTTGAAAATAAGGCCATTCAGTAAATTTAAAAATTCCAAAAATTTGAATTTGAATTTATTATTAAAAGAAAAATGGGGATGAGCATGCTTGGTAAATCACCATGTAGGTATAATATAGGTACTGTTCATTTTTACTATGTTTATTATACTTACCTATTAACTGTAGTAAGATGTAATTAACTGTTTAAACAGTGCCAAGGTTATTTTGAGGCCCTAAGTATTATTTGAACCATAAAAGGTATGCAACTATTTATTATTGAATTCAAATTTCAAATCATAACATATAATGCAACATATCCATTAAGTACCTACCTACAATGACAAGGTTTACTTAAAACGTACAATACAACTTCCCAGTTCTTTTTAAATTGAAACCAATTTTAAAAAAAAATTTAAAGCAATCAGCATATATTTTAGTAGGTAGTAAATATTGAAGTCAAATATTTGAAGTTGACAAACAAATAAGTAATAACCATACAAAATAATCTTAGTTCTCTGTAGACATGATATATAAATTATAAAATAATAATTATTTGTTTTTATAATAAAAAGTTTATACAGAGTTTGTATGCACTTAAGTAGCTTAAGTACTTACCTATGACCTATTGTTATACATTAAGAGGATGTCGCATCCGCATATGTTGTCTCCATCTTACACACGTATGGCATAACAAAAATATTTTGGCGCGGGAAAGAACCAAAAAGGCTAGGTACAGTCATAACTAAGAAACAAAATTTTCCCCACATAAAAAGGAAAACTTTGGCTGTGCAATATCATTTTTATTTTTTTGTTATCACTTACCTATACGAAAAAAGTTCTTATTCTTTCAAAATCCATTATTGTTTATGTTTTTCAAACTTTAATATCTTTTTTGAAGTTCCGATAACGAAAAAATAAAAATGATATTGCACAGCCAAAGTTTTCCTCTTTATGTGGAGAAAATTTTGTTTCTTAGTTATGACTGCAGCGTTCTCGGTTCTTTCCCGCACAAAATAGTTTTTGCTATGTTGTACATTTGTAAGATGGAGAGATACATGCGAGTGCAACGTCCTCTTAAATCATTAATTAAATGTATCAATTACCATTATCTCCAGTCAAGATTTTTATGTTTTTAGTTGTTCAGTGTGTATGTATATAGATTATATATATATATATATAGGGATTATAAAATATAATATGATTTTTAAGTTATTTCCTATCCTATCCTATTTAGATACTAATTACTAATATATAAAATATATGTTTTAGTTGAAGAATTGAATAGACTACTGGAATACTTTGAAAATGAAGACTTATCTTATGTACGATACTGAAGTCAGTAGAGCCTCTACATAACTATAGTCAATAATACTCTACATTGAAGTCAGAACTAAATAACTGCCATTACCGTGACTACAAATAAACTTTATTTTTCCTTGAACTAGCACAAAAACCATAGCCAATAATCAATATAAAACAGACAATTTCAGACATACAAGATACAAATATCCACAATGATCCTCAACATCAATATATCACTTATTCAATTGGTTAAACGATGGAACACAATTGACAATACAAAAAACTCAGATAAATTATAGATTTACTTAAAGTTTTAATACCCACAGTAAGCATGGTAGATATATTTATTTATTTATTATTAATATACGGAGCAAAACTCTATTTACATCTGTGTACTGTGTACAAATATAACAGTCATATAAAGTATTTTGATAAATTTAAATAAGAGTATAAATAATAATTATTAATTATCTATAAACTATGTATAGTCAATAAGTGTATTATATAATAAGTGTATGTAACGAGAAAAAGAAGAAAAAAATTAAATATAAAAATATAAAAATAAAATAGACTATAGTAATCAAATTATACGATTACTAGTATTTGTAAATTATTTATATCAATCATCAGACCTAATAAAGGGTTATAAAATAGGGATTGAACAAATAATGTGATAAGTATATTACTTCAGTACTAAAATTTTTTTAAATTAGATACATATAATAATATGTACCTAAATACTAAATGTTATTAACAGACCCGGATTGAGCCGGCGGGCTACCAGGCAAAACCCGGTAGGCCGTTAAAAATTCGAAAGAGTTGGGACGTCTCGAAGAAATTTTGAATCAGTGATTTGGTCCTGTCTAGGCGGATAGCCCGGTAAGTAATTTCTACCCAATCCGGCGCTGGTTATTAAAAATACAACGTGATTTTATTATGTATTATATATTGGGCCAATTATTAAATTTTTGCCAAATTTTTCGCTCAATGAAATAAAACAAATAAAATTAACATGGCTTACCATGTAGAATATCAAAACCAGTAATTCGGTACCAAATACTACATTTTTATAATTATACAGGTAGCATACGATGCAATTTTTTATATAATATTAAAGTTAGCTATTAAACATATAAAAAACAGCATAACAATCTGAATATTTGAATCTTTATCTAAAATTGAAAATGTTTTTGGTTATACATACTATACATACTTTTGTCTATAAATAATGTAAGCAAATACACAAATATATCAATTTGAAATAATAAATATAGGTTTTGGTTATCACTTATAAGCAAAATTAAATAAATAACTCAACTAGTGAATAAGACACTAAAAAATTGTTATAACAACAGAAACCTAAAAAAGAAAACATATTTATTATAAATAAAGCTAAACAAACTACCAAAAATAAATAGAAATAATTACCTATACACTTACGGAAAATTTATTTCATTGTAGATTATTTAGTTTTAAAGAATAGAAAAATGGTAGTCCCCAGCATTATAATTGGTGCAAGAAATTAGCTAATGAAAAATTATGAACAAAACAGTGTTTTTGTGCCTGGAAATAAATTAAATTTGTACCGTCTACTGATGGCACACTTTTCATACTTTTTTTATAGTATATGGTAAATATTCAGATTTTTTTTATAATTTTATATATTGTTAGCTGATTAATAAGGTTTAAAAAAAAAATTGCATTAAGTATTAAAATAAGGGATTAACATTTTATATAGTATAATATTATACATGCAATTTAAAGCCTGTAGCATTTTATAGAACTATTCACATCTCAGACTTGAGAATCATTTAAATTTAAATTAGATTGTAAAATGTAATTGCTGTATTGCTTAAAATTTATAAATTTCAAAATAAAAACTCTAACATTAATATAAAAAATAAAGAATAAATTACAAGGTATATTATTTACTACTTATAAGCAAATATATATTGTTCATGGTTAAATTAATATCTCTTTCAAAGTTAATACAATCATATTATATATATTTAATTTATTTACAAATAGTATCCAGAGTAAATTATGAAACAAACAACTACTAGGTTATTCAAAATAACTATGCGATAGGCAATAGCCAATACGTAGACTAACCAATCACAATAAGTACTAATTAGTGAATACTAAATAATAGTACAGCAGTGTAATGGTGGGTAATGAATAAACTGTAAAAATGTAGAATAATATAAATTACAATAGGCACCAATTTATAATTTATACAATATATTTATCATAAATGTACATCTCTATGATATATATAAATTAATATATATTATATATAGCAACAGTCTATGATGATCGTAATAATGACCAAAGTAAGTATTATTAATAAAATTTGTGGCAACGTTGCTATTATAATGTCTTTATAAGGGTGATTAATGTTTACTCTATATTATTAGTAATTAATATTATGATAAATAAGTTTTTATCTATAAATATAAATAAAAATATTTTACAATATAAAACTTCTAAAAAAATTTATAAATATTTTCTATATCCTTACAAACTTATAGTTATAATGGTAATAAACAAATTTATTCTGAATAATATGAAAATTCAAGATTAACGTGGTTATGCTAATAGTTAGTAATTAACCCAACATTTAACTCTTAAACTCGTTTATGCCTAACCTTGATTATATTGTTTATTAATTAAAAATTAATGGTATCCCTTTTTAGTCTTAATACAGACTATTTAGGCTTTCCATAACTTATAATGATGCTCGATGCTCAAATATCCACGTGCTGTCAAATTTACTAAAAGTTTAGTACTAATATAAAAAGGCAGTTCACACATATTAACATTAAGTGTAGTTCTGGATTGAAACACATAAATACTATCAAATATACTTTTAAACTTAAAAACAAATACTATAAACTGTATGCAGTAAAGTTGTAACAATTAAAACATGTATAATATCAATTATGAAAATTCACTATAATTTCTTATGAAAAGTAGAAATTAATAAATTAAAATACAACATACGATTACTGTAAAAAATATATTTAAACATTAATGTTATTGTTCGTTAAAATATAACAATAAGTAAATTTTATAAAAAAAAAAATATAATATTTCTGACAATGTAATATTTTCAAATTCTTGCAATTTATTTTAATAATGCTAAAGCAAACAAAATATGTAATCATGTTAGTTAGGTCAAGTTATAACTTTGTCTCAATTAGCATCTGTTTTCATGAACATATTTCAGATACCTAATATATAATTGTTCTTAATTTGTGGCACTTTTGATGCATGTAACTATAAGGTCAGTCGTTTTTATATGCTCACATCAAACAATCTAAATGCCGCAGCATTGGCACACATACTTTTATCACATAGCTATAATTGCATTCATCGGATGAAAACATGTGTGCCAGCACTGTGGCTATTGACATTTAGATTGTCTAAAGTATGCACATAAAAACGTATGTTCTTGTAGTAGAATTGCCACAATATCACAGCATCAGGATTCTCTGAAATATCCTGACGAATATAGATGAGTTTAGGATTTAACTATCATAACCATAGTTGAAGGTGAGTGAATGAAGTGAGTGCATAACTGGACCATGTGGCTATTGTGGCCTGTTACGTTGCATACACATCAACTCTGTATACAAATAATAAATACATTACTTGGGATACAATATTAAATATATTGATATAATATTTACAGAACTTAGCGGTAAAAGGCAATGTATGTATTGTCCATAATGACATGCATGACATGCCAGGGGCGTGTACAAGAGGTGATGCGGGGTCAGATCCCCCACCATTGGCTTTTTTTAAAAATTGTATAAAATAATGTTCTTATAGTGTAAGGGGGTTATTACAAAGAAGCATAAAAAGAAAATGGCTATGAGTAAATTTTTATTTTATCACATCCAACATAGACAGACAAACAGATAGACAGACAGATGGTACACTATTATACTAATGACTAATTAATAATCAACTGTCATGCATTAAATTCATAAATATAATTATTATAAGAATACAATTTGACCGACAGACGGTCACCAATAACAACACTGCAAAGACATCGCTCACATGTCCGTGCAGCTAATAATACATTTTCCTACATTAGAAAAATATTTACAAAATAATAATATAATACAATTATGCAAAGATTGGTTTTGTACTGAAATATTATCAATTTTGTATTACTATGGATAATTGACATACCTATCAAATATAAATTCCTATTAGTGCTAAAAAAATAATAGAAGAAGTGACTAAAAAAAAAAAGAAAATTCAATTTTGTACCATAGGTAATTGTTTAATTCAGGGGCATCATTTCAACTAACAACTAGGAAGGCAAAAATTGCTCGGGTAAACCTATGGGTAGGTTTACATTTTTTTTCTGATCCCCCATATAACATTTTAACTCAGATATAGAATAGTTATTTCACTTTTATTCACTATTTGTGTAACAAAACAATGCAAGTGCTTATTAATCGCGTCCGTAGTTAATATGTAGGTAAGTCTTGTAGAATTTGGATATTAAGTATTGGTTCAAAACTTAAAAATGTTTTTTTAATGTATCGAATGATTTTGACTTTTGCTACTCCATGTAATTATTAATGTCCTTAAAATACTAGTTAATAGTTTTGCAATTGCGCTGTGTAAATTATTGAATTTCCTTGTCACAATTTAAAATTGTTTTTAATTTTTATATTCTTTTTAGTAGTTGGCCTTGGGTATTTAATACAGATTTCGCTTTTTTGATTGATTTAATTTAGTATTCTTAATTACACATTCGCGCTTTAAAATTCAATTTTTTTTTTAAACTCGTATTTGTTCAAATACTTATTTTTTCCATTTACAGAATTATCTAAAATAGTAACATTTATACTAAACATTCTATCCTTATTAACGGTGAGTATCGCACTATTATAAAATACGTTTTTTTTTCTTCATAATTTGTTATTTATGAATGAACATACTTTTACTTCTGACTATTGGCTTACCAATTATTATTTGTACAACAATTTTAGATCGCAGGACTAGTTTTTTTTTTTAGATGTTTTCAAATTTAGATGCTGGGTGCAAGGTCGCGTGTTTTATTTTTTTTCACTTTCAGCGTTTTAAATAATTACTTTATTTTTTGCTATATCTACTAATGCATTATTTTAATTAGGAACTCGTGTCCTAGTATACTGTCTTTTATATATGTTTATAATTTATTTCTACGGTTTTATTATTATTATTTTTTTTTTTAATACTAGTGTGTGTTCTTATTTCTAATGTTCGTTTGCATATGATGAGAGAATGTATAATATACCTATAATATTATAACTTTAAATACACAGAGTAATATAATATATTATAAAGATTTTTTTTTTTTCCGTGTAAATTCTTACTTCTAAATTTTAAACTATTTTATATTTATTTATTATTTATTATTACATGATTTCGGTTTTTCTTAAAAATTTAATTTAATATTCTGGCGGTATATCGATATTATCATAATAATTATATGGTAGATCAAAATTATATCTTCTAATTTTTGGAATATAGACTTCATCATTATTGTAACTATTTAATCCTGTTTTACTGCTCGGTCACTTAAAATATTATTATTTCTGTTATTTCAATAATCATTCCTATAACTAGAGTTATTTATTTCTGAATTCTGCGTTTTTACTGTTTTTGTATCTATTAATCCTTTTGCTAACTTTTGCTTATTTAATATTTCATGTATTATTTTTATTTCCGTATCTATTTAATTAATCGTGCTAACGGTACATAACTTGTAATAAAATTTCCCTATTCTTTGATAATATTCATTTTCGTTTTTGCTATTATGCATTTTAATATAATTTAATTGTATTTGTAAATTTGAAGCTGTAGTTAAGCGTTCATGTGCATTTGTTAAATAACCTTTAATAAACTCCCACTTGTTAGTGGATACATTTTTATATCTTATTTTTTCTAACCGTTTCCCAGTTATGTTAGTAATTATAAATCAAACTAATGTTGATACAAATTTTTCTTCTACCTACCAGATTTTTTACCATGTCACATACATTTATAAACGGATAAATATCATCTTCCTTCGTGCACAAAGGTATCAATTTATAAGCGTCCTCAAATGTTATGGTTACTGCCATTTTAATTTGTTATATTATTTTCAATACTAATTCTTTATACTCAAAACTTTCTGTAATTTTCTACTTGTAATTAATTTTTATATATATGTTTCTTTTATCTGGGCTTGGCTTCTACTTGGCTAGGGACTTCAACTTGGCTATAGAGACTTCTTTAATTGGCATGGGCTTCTATTCGTCTAGGGACTAAAAGGTTTCTTAAATCTACACGTGTTTTATACAATGAGCTACGTTCAAGGGAGATGTAACTTCCCTTCCTTGTTCATGAAATGCCTTCACTACTCATTTAATACGTTTTTAATTCTCAATAATGTGCCTTAAATAAACGCCCTTTAATAATCAATAATTCAATAAATTTCCTTTAATAATTCAACAAATGCCCTTTAATAATAATCTCAATATAATAATAACTTCAATATAATATGTTTCAATAATCCTCATAAACAAATTCTCAATAATAAATCTCAATATAACTTCTCGTAAAATACAATATGCCCTTTATAATAATTCAATATAATAATACGTTTTACACCATTATACTTTATACTCGACTACTTAAATAATTCTTATGTTCTTTTAATTTATGTTATATACGTTTGTGTAAACATTTTTAAATAATTATTCACTTACAATAATGCGGTGTTTTTTGATGCTGACATTCTGTACCGATGTGATGGTGCTGCAACGTTGATTTGTTTGTGTTTGGTTCTTCTTCAGAGTTGTCGGCAAGGAATACTGCAGATCTTCCTTGTCAACGGTAGCCTTTGACGGTTGCCTCCTTTGAAAGAAATCCTGCCAACTGCGCCAGTGTTACGTGCTGCCCCTTCAGGGATCCAGAATTATGATGACTTGAAATAAAATGGTAGTCAAATTAGAACAGTAAATGCAATGTTATTTATTAGAACAGAATAAATGTATAACATCGTTGTTTGTGGTGCAGAATATTGCTGAGTATGGAGTGAAGTAGCTGTTGTTGTTAACAGCTCTGGTCCAGGTACATCTGATTATGCTGTGCTCCTGGCGTCCCTATATATGATGTCAGCTCCTTTGATCTGGTCGGCGCGTGGACCTAGGTGTCCTTAAGGTTGTTATTCTCACAGTGAATGAAATTGCCGCCTCTTAATGGCAATTCTGTTGTGCCCGCTCAGTTTGATTAGTTGTTAAGTGTTTTGCCGAAATGTTCCCTATATGGAATATTCGTAACTACGAGATCATAACATCTCAAAGATGCTTCTGTCCTGAGTAACAATTATATACTAACACGTGAATCGATTACCTACACATATTATATATTAGTACGTAAAGCTATTCCTTTACACCACTGTCATATGCCATGATTGTCAACGGGACTTATACTTACTATTGATTTTCAAGGGCGTTTGAATTCCACTAATGAACAATACCTATGCATTGACATCCGGACCAAGGTAGTCGAAATACAATAATTTACTGTATTACAGCTACCCTGATTGGAATCGTCGAAACCGAGAATCCTCGAGATGATAGGTAAATGTAAGCTGCCTGCGTGTCTGAAGAGCGTGTAAGGGCCAATCGGCCGACGGTTCAGTTAATCGGGCGAATGACGTCGTACTCGGACGCTCGGTTGAGTGAGTCGTCGCGAGAGTGTGAGTGCGGATCGGAGGCTGCGGAAAACGTAGGCCGTCGCACGTATAAACTTAGTTTATAGGTCTGTGCCGAAGCAGGTGAGGCCGACTAGGAGAGAATTGTGCGTAAACGATGTAGAGAAGACAACATCTTGGCCTAAGATATCTACCTCTACATCGTGAGACGTGAATAGTGGAGCCGGAGTACACCATAGACAATAATATAAGAGTACGCAAGTAATATTATCTACAAACGTGGATAAACAGCACGGATATCAGCCGCGATGAACAGTAATTATCGTTATCTATAATATGTCAATGCTTCACGGACGTCGAACGTATACAATTTATTATCAATTATTTAACATCCAACGGCCGTGCGATATTCTGTGGACTGTGATAACTGACAAGTATTATTACGAATTAATGTGAAAACGGTTTTATAAAAGCAATAAATTAAATAAAATAAAATTAAGTAGTATTGTGAATATACTTACGTAAATATCTTTTTGCGGCCAACGGCACTCACATTCACATTTGTATTCATAATCAGATTCATATTATATTCATAATATCATGTTATATTACATGACAGTTAATTAAATAAAACTATGAATAAATAGATCCATATTATTCACAAATCGCAAACCAAACGACCTTCTAATATTCGGCGACTAGAAGAGCATAGCCGCAGCAACAACAACTTTCCAATGACCTTACCAAAAGACACCTTCCAAATCTACGTTCCGACCATAATATCAAAAGAGCTGAAATCCTATATAGGAGGGACAGGAACACGGTATAATATTGAAATGTACCATAGCCGCCATGACCAGAGCGACTACATGCCAAACTATGTGAACTGACAATAATACGATATAATAATATAAACATTATACGTTGAAAAAACATTTTTACATCATACTCGCCTAGTCCTAGTTTATATTGTGCACTGTACACCACAAGAACTAAGATTCATCATTCATGTTGCACTTAAATCACAAATGTTGAATGGCCTACGAGATACTGCACACATTACATAGTGTACAATATATTGGATGTTTGACTTGTGTGTAGGTACTAACAGTAACAGTAATTATAAATAATTATAAAGTTATAATATTATTATAAGTTAACACCATAAAGTTAGGCACCTTCACCCAGCAGGAATTGTACAATTTTATTACATTAATTATAACTTGTATTTTATTAAATAAATAACTGTTATACATTCACTGATTGATTTGAAATTGTCTTGAATTAGTTAAAACACTTCACCGTCTGGATCAATAGCAGAGCTGCACATAATTGGCTCAGTGGATAAAGGATTTACAAAATGGCTAACCAGCAGTATGGCTCACTGACAATTCTGTGAATGATATCCAAACAACAACAACATCAACAACAACGTAGCGGCACTGTTACGATCAACATTTTAATTTACAATGGTAACATTAACAATAATATTAATGCATTATTGTAAAGTAATAATTAAGATTTATTACATAGATGTATGTTACACAGTTTAATGAATTAAAATAAATAATAACACAGAATAATTAGAGGATATTGAGGTCATATTAGAGTGTTTTATTGTAAATTATTATATTTGGGGACATATTATACAGCCACACTCAACATGATATGTCTGAAAATTCATATTTTTATGTTTTATATTTTTCTTATTAACCTGATATTAAATTAAATAATATTTACTTTATAGTGTTAAGTTATATTTATATACAATTGTATAAATAATATTTGTTCATTTTTAAAAATATTGACACTTGTGTGATACTTGTCTTAGGAGTGAGGACTAAATATTTTATGTTTGCTTAAGAGGGCGCTATCCATGCATTTGTTGTCTTCGTTTTACACTTTTATGACATAGTACATTTTTGTTCACTAGTTTCAATAGTATGCTGTTATTTTTGATACTAAAGTAAATTGAACTACTATAACATTTTTAGATAATAACATTATCTTTGCTTAAGCATTATGGGCATTTTTAATTTTTGATATTTCACATACACATATCTTACTTGAAAATGAAAATATTGAAAAATCGGCAACGCTTAAGCACATATAAAATTGTTATTTAAAAGTATGATAAGTCAATTCACTCTAATATTAAAACTAACAACACACTATTGAACGGAAATTTGGTTTGTCATGCGCGTGTAAAACGGAGACTACAAATGCATGGGTAGCGTCCTCTTAACATAAATTGTTTAATAATTTAATCTCATTATGTATTCTGTAGGTACTGTCCTGTTGTATAATGTATTATATAAATAATTACAGATATAAAGGATGTGTTGATGTAATGATGTCTACCACACGTTCTTACACTAGATGTGTCATTGAAGCATTCAGCTAATTATATTTTTGCCATTTAATCTACAGAGATCTGAAACATAAAAATTGGACTTTACTGGTTGTGTGAAATTTGACGAATTTGCTGTTGCTATAAAACCAAAAGTAAGTATAAAATACTTTAAAGTTTATAATATTTTTATAATTTATATTCATAAATCATAATATATTTTCAGAACAGAAGAGAAACGTGGACATTCTATAGAACACCAGAATACATTACACTTGATCTATTCTCAACAGAGTTCATGATATCTTTGGAGTACTTATGTTTGAATTGAATTGCTGAAAAAAGCCCTAAGAAAAAATATTACCGAGTAGTAAAAAGCCATCATTTTTTATTTTAAATTTTAGTTGACATTTGATTATAGTAAGATAAATTACATTATAAAATATAATTTTTTTTTTTATTTAATGTTATTTAAAAAAAAAAAAACAATTTTTTTTAGACTTCTAAATTAAATACATTTTTAAACAAGTTACCAACAATATTATGTGTAATTAAGTAAACTGTACTTTGCTCAAATCAGATAAAAGGACACTACGTTAGTTTGAACATAGCAAATTTATGATCAGCAGGTCACGTTTATGTTTGTTAGTTTACAAATTAGAGTGACTTGAACTATTATAAAACTTAACTATAAAAACATAATCTGTGTTTGCATGGGCATTTTTTTTATGATGATACAGTTTTTAAGTGAGTTTTGAGCATTTTTAATTTGCGCTATACCAATTACCTACTATCAAGGCTGGGAATTAAAGAGTTAAAAAGATAATTTTAAGTTAAATTATAACTTTTTAACTTAACTAGTTACTTTTGGATTTTTGGAAACACTTATCATGAATTGTTTTAAGTTAAAAATGTTATATTATTCAAATGAAAAACTTCAATGAAATACATATTATGTGGATAGTGTTTATACTGTTTACAGTATAAACACTTAAGACCATAATTTAGTATTGGGTTTTGAGTTTTTAAAATATAAAGTACACTATGTTGTATACAAAAAATTGTTAGTTGTATGGTAAAAAGTTAAATAAACATATGTATTAACTTTTAACTTCTAACTGAGTTAACCAAAAATTAAATTACCTTTGTTCTTATTGATGCATATCAACTTAACATAACTGAGTTAAAAAAAAAAATCATTAACTTCTCCATCCTTGCCTAACCTTGCTAAAAAATTGATCCATCATAAAAAACCCACATACAAACCTATAATGTTGTAATCTTATAAGTTATACCTAACCATTTAGTTTTGTAACTAGGTAGATTTTTAAACTAACGTAGCTAAACATAATTTGCTGAGCTTAAATTTGGTTTAAATTTGTGTTACGCACTAGTAAGATGGAGATAATAAATGTGTGTGTACTGTCCTCTTGATATGTCAACATTTTTATCAATAGTTATTAAAAATATCTTAATAGAAACTAGAAATTACATGTTTTATAACAAGACACTATAAAAGATTTTTTTTTCCTTAATTTTTTTGTTTTTAATTAGTAGAATTAATGTACAAAACACATTTGAATAATTTAATATTGTATAATAGCACTTAAACGACCAATTACATATATTTGAAAAAATGTTTTTCCCATAACAACCAAAACTATAAACTGTTTTCTATAGGTAATAGTGTACCTATTTATTATAATGATAGTGTTTACCAGGGCCGGATTATGGTAATATAAAGAGTGGGGGGGCTATAACTTTTGGTGAGGCCAAAACAATTTTGTTATTTTATTTAGATTAATAATTTGTAATAAATATTAATTTAAATAAGTACCTATAGTATATTTGTATATTGTAGTATAGTCACATTTACTGATAAAACAGTACTTTATATTTGTTAGCCAAGTATTATAAAATATGTTTTAATGATAATATAGAAAAATTGTGTTGTATTCTAATTTTAATGTACATTTTTTCACCATATTATGCAATAAAAATATGTTGGTGTTACTCTACTGTAAGGTAGGTTACAAGTGGGTCACTGTTATGAGCGGTGTTAAATTTGAATTCAATGATTTAATATCATTGTGTAAGACAAACGATTCTGAGTGTAGACAGATGTCAGTCTTGATATTTTATACTGTTATTATTTATTATAGCCTGTAAGTTGAATTAATATTATAAATAACAACAAAATAACTAAAATCGGCTTTAAGATCTCCGCTCAGAATCTAATATATATATATATTTTTAATCTATTCAATGTTTAGTTGTTTACAAAACTTTTTCTGGATTTTGTCTCCGTAATTTTTCTTATAACGTAAGTAAACAAATGAAATATTCACTGTCAAGTCACACTCTATTGAAAGTATTGATAGAGATATCTATTGATTCATTCATCATACAACAATTTTAGATTCTGAGTGTAACGATTAATGTATTGATTTTACAATTATGTGTGTTTTAGATTCTGAGTGGAACGATAAATGTATTGATTTTACAATGATGTGTGTTTTTATTTATATTTTAGATTCTGAGCGAAGCGATGAATGTATTGATTTTACAATGATGTATGTTTTTTTTAATTTTTAAATTTTTGGTGCAACTCTAAAACAAATGACCGTAGGTATATGAAAATTGACTGAATGTTTATATTAGCATTTTCTATACACCATAATATCTTCCAAATATTTTGATTTATTTTGAGCTGTTTACGGACATTTTAAGTTTCCATTTTTTTTAGTTTTTTTTTCTATAAATATCAATAACATTTTATTTGTTGGGTAAAAAAGCTTGAAAATTTAAAAGAAGGCTCCTAGGTTATTGTTTCAAAGGCAGATGAAAAAAATTAAAAATCCTTAGTCACAGTTTTTATTTATAAGCATTTAAAGTTCAAATCTTGACAAAATACAGAAAAATCACGAAACTAAGCAAATTATTTTGAGTTGAGAATTCATAAAAATTTTTCTTTTTAAATCTAAGATTTGAAAATGTAATACAAGATTATCCGGCCTAGACACCGTGCCATCTGGTGGTGGCGTACGGTCGTCACTGTCGTTCTCGATACCGATCACACACCTCAGTAGAGCGCATTGTCTTTACCACGGTTCGGCATATTATTATGAATTTCATACCAACTATAAATTCTGTTTATTTTTTTTCGGACTTTTATAGTAGGTAATCGTAATAAATTGTACACGCAGACACGCAGTATTTCTGATTAGTGTGTAAAATAAAATATATTAGTGTGCTCTCGCATAACTGCTTAAATCAATAACGCACGATATTAATTTTTGATTATCAATCGTTTGCCAATTATATCAACCACGGACTAACTAAGAAATGTAACAAGAGATGCTAGAGTTTTAATTCGGTATCTTATACTGGCCCAATAAACACGTCAATGCTATGATATGTCCAACTTGGGTCTATAAGTCTAGGATCTATAAAGATCTATCTAAATATTTTGGTGAATAACGGTTCCGCCAATTTACGGAATCGTGCAGCTTTCAATAGCAATTTATATACATACACGATTCCGCAAATTTCATATATAAATAGACGATTCCGCATGTTTTAAATGCAACGTTGCCATTCCGAAAATAAAATATCTATATTATTGTAACATAATATATATTTTCAACTCGTATCCGTCATACCCGGGTGGGGGATGGCGGCACTTCTCTCCGGACACCGTTACTTTCCCGAAGAAAAATGCCACCTGTGGCCGGATTCGAACCGGCGCCGGTGTGCGTCGCAACCGATGCCTTAATCCACTCGGCTAGTCTGTCCCCCAAAATAATAGTATAAAATATTATTATTGTAATACGTACATTGTACAATTTGATGTATTAATGTATTATAGCCGCAGGTAGCACGTAATAAATTTGTAGTAGTGGCCAGAAGGGCGCTGTATCAAACTATCACTAAATATAAAGGTACAATTTTATACTATTATTATAAATTATAATGTGTAGTATAGACATTTGTGCTATATCCATAGACAAATATTAAATATAACAACTAGATAGCCGACTACCTACTATCGCCCACTACTGTGCAACAGTCGTGCAATGTTCTGAGGTCGTTGACGGATGTCGCCATTTATTTTCCTAAAATATCGTTGGTATAATCGTTAAATTGAATATACTCAAAACATTAAAAAAAAAAAATAAAAATAGTTGAAAAACGGTTTTTTGATTTTCTTGAAAAATTACAATGTTGGACTTGGTTCATTCTACTTCTCATTAAGCGGACGCGTATTCAATAACAAGTTACAGTAAAGTTGTCCTTTAACCCATTTACGCCCAAGGTTAATTTTTGTGAATAAAATTGATTTTTCTACTATAAACTTATATTATTGGAGCCAAATGTGATTGAAAAAATTATAAAAAAAAAAAATTATATACCATACAAGAGTTATTGAGTGTCCTATATATAGGACACTGGGCATATGAACAATTATAAATATTATTATGTTTTCATATACAAATATACCAATAAAAATAATTGAAATTTAATACTTTTAATTGATAATTAATTATTACACGTTATATTTAAATTATGATAATGAGAGGCTTACAATGTATATTTTTTGAATTTACTTAGGTACATACGAACATTATTTTGTGTGATATAAAACGTTACATTTTGCGTGGACACCAATATTGCACTTCATACATCTTGTCGTTGTTTTTTGATGACATTGACCACACCGTGTTTGAGAGTCTTGGGGAATCAAATAATGTTCAAATTTGTCATATCTTATTTCCATAATAACACTGGATGGTTTGCCTCCACTTCTTCCTGGAGTGGGTTCTGTCTTGTAACGTGTCAGATATGAAATAACTATGCTTCTTCGAAATGCCAATTGATCCATTTTATTTTTATTATACATCCTATGAAGCTGCCATGCATTTTGAACGGCTAAGTCTATAATATATAGAACAATAGAAGAGTACCATTTTTTACCTCTGATCCCAATACGATATTGTGATATATTTTGGTCCATTCGATCTACACCACCCATATTTTTGTTATAAACAGAAACGATATTTGGTTGTGAAATCCGTAATCTTTTTTTTTCGAAAGTAGACCAACGGTTTGCCACAGAAATAGGATCTGTCCCAATAGTATTTGAAGCTAAGCAAACAATGTTATTATCACGCCAACAGCAAATAAAAATTGCATTATTTGAAACAAAACTACAGCTAGACCCTCTTGGTTGTTTTTTCATTTTTCCAAAATCAATTGGACATTTCATAACTCTGTTTGACCGAATTGTACCTGTCGCGCGAATGTTGATAGATTTGAGCTTTTCCAAAAGAGTGACACCCGTAAAAAAATTGTCAAACACCAAATGATATGGAGCAGGTCGATGGTTTATAATTTGGTTAGCATAAGCTAAAATAACAGATCCTCCTAATCCGACATCTGTTTGGTTGAACCCGGTATTTTTTCCTTGGTAAGGAGAGATCCATAATGCATATCCTAGACGCAATGTCCCAACCCACACTTTAAATCCAAAACGAATTGGTTTTCCTCGGATAAATTGTTTGCATCCATGTTTACCATAATATGGCACCATGGATTCATCTATGCTATGAAATTCTTCGTGAGGAGCGTGCATTAGGAATCTAGTATTTATCATAGTAATCAACGGTCTTATTTTTGCATATTTATCAGAATTATCCAAGTTGTTGTTGTTTGAAAAGTGAAGATTATGAAATATATCGTCAAATCTATTTCGCCTCATAGCATTGGACACTAAACCATTATTTGTATCAGGGGCCTTTTCCCAGTACATACGTCGCCGAGACATTTCATTATACCCAGATAATAAGAGAATTGCAATAAAACATTTCAATTCATTTTTTGTCAAGTCCAAGGAAATATTTTTAGAAGAAGCATAAATGTTTGTATATTGTACAATAGAATCAAAAACTTGATCATCGAAAAATAATTCAAAAAGTTCAAATGGCGCAAGTGAGCCATATTTTATTTTACTGTTTTCATCTGGACCCCAAAGCTCTGTTATTTTAGGAGTCTCTAAATCTCCTTCACGCCAAATTTGAGATGAATCTTTTTGACTTTTTTTCATGCCCACTACAACCCGATTTTTTTTTGTAGTCACAACTTTTTTTTTTTTTGATTCGTAATAATTGTCGGTGTTGAGAATTTCTTTCGGTAAAATAACATTAGCTTTCAATACACTAGCAGGTAAATGGTTTATATCACCTGTATGTTCATCGTTATCGGAGTCTTCGTCAGTAATATTTTCATCCGGAGGTTCTAAGAAAATAGTATCTTCACTCAGCTCATCTGCTTCCAGCAAATTTATAATATCATTCACACAAAGAGATCTAAAAAAAATATACATATTAGGCTACAGAATATCCCAGTGACCTACATGTAGAACACTAATATTTAAACGCAAATAAATGAAAAAGTATGTGGAATAAATTAATTTAATTTATAAAAATATAAAATGTAAATAGTAATATATATGATTGTATGTGTTTTATGTATAAAAAAAAAATCTAAAATATAGTTCACTTACTTTGACGATGAAGCCATTTTTCTATTTGAACAAGGCGGTGTACAAAATGTTACTAACACGTAATAACGTTCGACTATACAACGCAAAATAATATCATCGGGTCGATTATTATATTATCTAACAGCCTAAATCGATAAAATGGGGAAAATTCTAAAAATAAAACCGATAGCAATAATTATTTCCGGTGTCCTACATATAGGCCACTGGGTGTATATGGGTTAATATGTCAATGGTTTTATTACAGCCTACACCATACCATAAACATTAAAGAATATTTTAGAAATCCAACCATAATATATTAATTGTTGTAAGCAAATTGTAATAATTTATATAAATTTTAATTTAAACGAAGTTCATAAAAATTATATATAAAAACTTTATAACCTTCATGTTATGTTTTTGTTGTAGAAAAAAAACTGTTTATTGTTCAAGTTACCTATAATAGTTTTTGTTGTTAATTATATTAATTTGATGCAGACAAAAAGTCAATCGTTCGTGGCATTATGAGACATGTTTGTCGTTTAATATTTTAATAGTAGCCTGCAAAGTGCAGACAGTGCATAACTTAAATGTTTAAATGTTAAGCAAATTTGATTCCATACTGAACTGCTAAATATGTACATACAATAATGGTATAACTTTATGTACCTAATGATGACTAGTAGTATTATTTTGTATTTATAAATTCCACATAATTTAACTGACTATATTTTTCCGGTAGCAGCATAGCAAGTCAGATCATATTGGCTCAGTCTTTCAAATAAAACATTTTATTAATTTTCAAAACTCGGAGAAAACTAAAGAGGACGAGATGTCACAGTTCAATGTTAATCTCATAAATGTATCTCATCTTTAATTATTAAATTTATTTTTTAACGTTCATTGCATTAAACAAATTTACTCTTAAGTAACTTGTAATGTTCAATTTATGTAATGATATTCATGAGTTTTGAGAACTATACTGTTGAACATACTATGGTCGTTTGAAGCTATATTAATTGTAATTTGTTATTTTGGTTTAAGTTTATTAGTTAGAAACCTATAACATAACTGTTTAAATTCTAATTGAATATAATCAAATGTTTCATTAAATGTTTCAAAATACTGATTATTGATCAAATTACCTACCTAGTGTTTATTGTTAATATTTAATTATATAAATTTGCTGTAGACAAAAAAGTCAATCATTCGGTGACGTTATGAGAATTGTTTTCCGTTTATTATTTTAATAGTACCCCTCAGACAGTTGAACTACATGACTTCCGATGGATGGACGCGTTAAAAAGATGTTTACGCTGGTTAGGGGCATTGCCGCCGAAACCGTGCAAGGAGAAGCGACTAGCATCATCCTGCGATCCTGGTACCTAGTGCGTCCGATGGAGA
This sequence comes from Metopolophium dirhodum, assembly GCF_019925205.1. Lineage (NCBI taxonomy): Eukaryota > Metazoa > Arthropoda > Insecta > Hemiptera > Aphididae > Metopolophium > Metopolophium dirhodum. The sequence goes on from NC_083560.1 coordinate 121,213,211, forward strand.
AGCAAAAGAAAAAAAGAGACCAATTTAAATGAAATTTTGCTATATTTATTTATTATTACTTTTTATATTTGTTGATTAACCTCACATTATATTTCTATGTCTGTTATCATAAATAATAATTATTGTAAATAGGGAAAAATTGCAAGTTATTTGTTGCTAAAAAAAAGTAATTATAAGTAGACAGTTTAATATTTCACCACAGATATTATGTGTGCTTGTGGACTTCGGAAATGGGTTTTTTTTATCACATTTAGAACAATACAATAACGTTATAAATGAAAATAATAATATTTTTTATTCTATTATTATCGACGATAATTTATTATTATTGTGGTAACCGTACAAAATATGGTGGAGAATTTGGTATGACCAGACAGTTTAATATTTCACCACAGGTATTACGTGTGCGTGTGAACTTTGTATTTTACTCGTTTGCTATTGATTGAAAGATATAGATTTTATAATATTTAAATGTTGAATGTCAATATTAATTGTATTGGTGGGTCGTCGTGTCGATAATATTAATATGAATAATAGTATGTATGTAATATGTATGTATGTAATATGTTGGTGGGTCTTTGCGACAAATTTTTTTTATAGTCTTTTATTTATGATTTTTAACTACGGATCGCGATACTGACTACGCGCGACTATGCGGTTTAAACGAACCACGGCATCGTCTACATGGGGTCCTGGTTTCCAGCCGCAAGGAGAACATTGCAGTTTCGAGCATACAAACCGATTTTGACCGGTGCTGTCGGCATGCCGAGGAATGCAAGCAATCGGACGAGCAGGGATGCATGGGGTCCTGGTATGTATTGAGACTAAAGTATAATACAGGGGAACAAAAGAACATTACCGTTTCGAGCATGCAAACCGATTTCGACCGGCGCCGAACAGCAGCGCTGTCCGGAATAGGACGAGTTGTCGTCGGACGACTGTAATCTTCTCGCGTGGGCCGTAAAGCAAAGTTACAGCGCGTGTTGGCCTAGGGTCTTCCTCCCCTTATCATGGCTTGATCATCAGAAATTACAACTATCCAGTGTTGGGTAAATTACTTTCGATAAAAAACTCAATTACGTTACACAATACATTAAATATTTTTATTTTAATAACATTTGCGCATTACCCGAAGTTTTTTTTCTATAGATTATCTTTTTAAAATATTGTACTTTTCAGTTTTCTTAAAAAAATAATTGTTACAAATCTAAAATGCCTTTTTGATAATATTTTTCAAATTAATTTACAAAATACCAAGGGGGGCATCGCCTCGTTAAATTTTTGAAGGGGGCAGGGGCAGTTTCCCACTCTTGCCCCCCTCAGCTTAAGCTATGAGTTGTACCAATTGCACAAACCAATAAATCTATGAAGGTCCTTTAGCTTTTTAAAAACTGGAGAATTAGCGATACTGACGAATTCTTCTAGTTGTTTTTGTATGTAAACCGAATCTACAATATGCCCAGAAAATGAAAATCAGATGATCAGTTTTATAATTATATTATTAAAGTTTTTTTTTTTTTTTAAATTTATTTTTTATAAATTATACATAGCTGAAAAGAACAAGTTTACAATAATATAATAAGATGAATCTATCTACCATCTGTATAAGCAAGCTTGTGATGATAGTAGAGAGTGACAAAATCTAGTAATTAATTTAATAATCGATCAAATATAAATTAAAATCAAATAAATTAAAAAATTAAACAATGTTAAAGTTTTTGTATATAACAAAATAATAATAATAATAAATATATAATATACATAAAACACTAGTCTAATAGAGTGTCTAACCAGTTAACAATCAATTTTATGAGATTTGACTTTTTAAGATTCCTGGAGTTAGCGTACATACTTATTTTAATGTTAATTGGCAGTGAGTTGAAATACGTAAGACTAAGGTAATTAACAAATTTTTGTCTGAAAGATTTTTTAGTAAAAGGTATTTTAGCATCATATGCTCTATTTTCTCTTTTATCATACATGTTAACTACGTCCACCCATAGATTATAATTTTTAATTATGAAAAATATAGCTATTTTTTTGTACAGTTTTTCTAGTGGTAAAACATTGAATAGATTAAAATGTTCTATTGTTGATCTTTCTAGGCTTATCTTACTAAGACAGATCCTAACTATTATTAGTGTCCGCAGTACGTTTTTAGCTGTACCTCCTCAGACCAACAGTCCGTATTGTAATATTGTTTGATATAAGCAAGATAAATTATTCGTAAAGTATGAATTGGTAAAAAATTTCTTAATTTATAAAATTTGAATGACACAGTTCGTAGTCGTGACACAATGTTACTCACGTGTAGATTCCACCTCAAGTTCTTATCGATTATTAATCCTAGATATCAAGTACACCGTACACGACACTCTGAAAATACTTTGACAATTTAACTCACCACAAGGTTCATTCCCACAATTGTGTATTTCTAAATGTTCAAAGTTATTTTCATCCTTAAGAATAGAGAAATTAATAAAACTTGTTTCATTATAATTAATTAAAAGTTGTCTTTGATTCAAGTAACCTTATACTTTTTTGAAACCGAGTGTAGCATTGGTTCGCACGTCATCCCAAGTATCACCAGAAAAAAGTAAACAAGTATCATCTGCATACGTTACGACTTGCCAATTGATATCAAGATCACATATACTATTAATATATAATATAAAAAGAGTAGGACATAAAACACTCCCTTGAGAGTACTCCGCAAGTAATTAACATTTCATCCCCTAAAATAGCATTGATTTTTACTTTTTGTTTTTTTTTCTAGATAACTTCCCAGTAGTTTTCACAAGCGACGTGAAAAACAAAAGAAAAATTAAGGAAAAACGGGAATTTTTACGCAAAATCTGTTTTCGAGAAATTAGATTTTGGTTTTTGGTGTAACTCTAAAACAAATAACCGTAGGGACATGAAATTTTGACTGAATGTTTATATTAGCATTTTCTATACACCATAAAATTTACAAAATATTTTGACTCTTTTTGAGCTGTTTACGGACATTGTTAGTTTTCAATTTTTTTAGTTTTTTTTTTTCTATAAATATCAATAAAATTTTATCTGTTGAGTAAAAAAGCGTGAAAATTTAATATAAGGCTCCTGATATATCATTCTAATAGTAATTAAAAAATATTAAAAATACATAGGCACAATTTTTTTTTATAAGCATTAAAGTTCAAATTTTGGCAACATTTATCAAATTTATAATTTATAAATTATTTTGTGGTTAAAAATGTATAAAATGTTTAACTTTTATGGCTAAGGATTGAAAATTTAAAACAAGGCTCCACGTAAATAGGTTATATATAAATTACTTTATTCACATTAATATCATCAAATATACTTGGTAATATCATAGGCTGACTGACCGTTTTCGCTCAGAATCGTTTTTCTTATACAATGATATTATATCATTGAATTTAAATTTAACACCATCCATTACAGTGACCCACATGTAACCTACTGTACAGCAGAGCGACATCCACTTATCCACCTTTTACTAGTTGAACTTAGTAGGTAGCACCGCAGAACATATTAATATTATGTTCAATTTAAGATATGTAATTAAAATATTTTATGTCAATAACACGAATCTGTATAAATGTACTAAGCGTTTATTCTTACACATTATATATTATCTTGATGTGTTATTATAAATAATAACTATTGTAAATAGAAAAATAATGCAAGTTATTTGTTGCTAAAAAATAGTAATAATACCAATAACCATATCGTTCATATCGATATTTAGTACTGATTATTGTTAAAATTACATATAATAGTCTTTATTGATAATTATATTAATTTGAAGTAGAAAAACAAGTCAATCATTCGGTGCGTTTTGAGAAATTTTTCATAGTAGCCCCCAGACAGTTAAACTACCTATATATAACTTAAATGTTTAAAATATGTTAAACAAATATGATTCTTTACCGAATTGCTACATTTGTACATATAATTATAATGGTATGTATGCAGCGCTATGTATGGGTTTAATGATGACTAGTAGTAATATTTTGTACCTATAAATTAATACTAATACTAATATTATCTCAAGTAACTTGTAATGATCAGTTTAATTGACGATATCTATGGGTTTATTGCGCTTAACATAAATTGTTTAATAATTTAGTCTCATTATATATTACACAATTACTGTAGGTACTGTACTGTTGTATAATGTGTTATACAACTAATTACAGATATCAAGGATGTGTTTATGTCTACCACACGTTATTACACTAAATGTGTCGTTGAAGCATTATATTCTAGTCATATAATCTACAGAGATCTGAAACATAAAAATTGGAAATGTCCACTGGTTGTGTGAAATTTTCCGATTTTGCTTTTGCTATAAGACCATAAGTTAGTATTATAGTATACTGTGTGGCGTGGGCGGGAAGTGAGCTATCGGGAAAGGCCGCATTTCGTCCAAGACTGAAATTGCCTTCCCGCACGAGCCACACATACTGTTTTTTGTCACACCTCTGCGTTCATTGATCGCACCATCACGGCAAAGGTAATTCAGGCTGGGATCTATGCAACAACCAGACTATCTACAAAAACAATAGGTATTTCATGAAAGAAACGACTTGGTTTTATTTATTTTAAGCGTCATGCATGGAGGTTATAATATGAATATAACTATATAAGATGTCACCAAAAGTTTATGTTTTATAAGGACCGTAGTATAGATTTTAGTGTCTGTTTGTTCAGAGGATACGCGTGATATCTGAGCTCAGTACTCTTGGGGATTTTTAATTTAGCAACCGATACTTTTGGTATACTAACCTAACCGTCATCGACAACTAAACTTTCGGTACAGGCAGGACAAAAAATAATTTAAAGTTTATAATATTAGATTCTGAGCAGAGCGATGAATATATTGATTTCACAATGTTGTGTGTTTTTTTATTTTTATTTATTTATTTTTGTGTCTGTTATCACAGTTTGGGGCAGTAAAAAGGCTTCGATTTTCTTCAACAGTATCTTGTTCGATGAGAAAGTGAGTCTAGTTGGTGCATTCAGAAGGTCAAATTTTAAAATTCTCAATTGTTTTCAAAAGCGCCAGGAAAAACAACATAAAAATTAAGGAAAAACGGGAATTTTTACGCAAAATCGGTTTTTGACAAAAGCGATTTTGGTTTTTGCTGTAACTTTAAAACAAATAAACATATACACATGAAATTTTCACCGGTTGTTTATATTTACATTTCCTATACAGGATAAATTTTTAAAAATATTTTAATTTATTTTGAACTGTTTAAGAACATTTTCAGTTTCCAATTTTATTAGTCTTTTTTTCTAAGGATGTCAATAAAACTTTATTAGTAGGGTAAAAAAGTTTGAAAATTCAATACAAGGCTCCTACCATATTTTTACAATGACATTTGAAAAATATTAAAAATCCTTAGTCACAGTTTTTTTTTATAAGCATTTAAAGTTCAAAAATTGACAAAATATGAAAAATCATGAAAATTACCAAATTATTTTGAGTTAAGAATTCATAAAAATTTTTCTTTTCAAATCTAAGATTTTAAAATGTATTACAAGATTCCTTATAAGATTATCTACCTTTAACAAAAAAAAAAATGTCTATAAAAAAGTCAAATTAAATTTTTACGAGCGTTTGAAGTTATGATATTGGATATTTACTCGATTTCTTATATAGCGATTTTGTTATTTTATTGTTATTCAAAAACAAATAACTGTAAATACATGAACATTTTTCTGAATGTTTATTTTTTCATTTGCTATACACCATACAATTTTAAAAATATTTTGACTTTTTTTTGAGCTGCTTATGGACATTGTCAGTTTTTAATTTTATTTGTTGGGCAAAAAAGTGTGAAAATTTAATGCCAGACCTCTGATATATTTTTACAATAGCAGTTGATATTAAAAATACCTAGACACGATTTTTATTTATAAGCATTTAAAGTTCAAATTTAGACAACATTTTCAAATTTCAAATTTTATAATTATTTTGTAGTTAAAAATGTATCAAATGTTCAACTTTTTTAGTTAAAAATTAAAAATTAAAAACAAGGTTCCACGTAAATAGGTCAATATATAAATTACTTAATACACAATAATATCATAAAATATACTTAGTAATAACCCTCTATATTGTTACTATTATATTCTTTAATATCTATGGTTAAACCCCCATCCGCCGTATTGTTTTTAAGTGCTCAGATAGTCCCTCTACGACTCTACGTTCCTAGATATTATCCACGATCCCCCCCCCCCCCCACCATATTGTCCCATTCAACATTTCTGAGAACGCCACCGCTCGTGGGTGTAAAATATATTCTGTATTATTATTATTAGTTTATAATCAAATCAAATTCCGGTATCATTTGGTGCTAGATAGGCAACCAAATTAACATATTTTTCAATGCTTATCCAATAATACATTAGAACTATTTTTAAGATTCTGTCTGTAATCAACATTCGGTGAGTTTAGTTGGGTTGGTATTATTATGAGGTAAAAATAGAAAATTCCTAGTAGTCTTAGAAACAAAAAAAAAGTGGTAATTGTTAACAATTGGGTCTTAGGTACTACATTTTTTCAGGTTCTACACTAGTTGAGTCCACAATTTTATTATTTTGGGTACCTATTACACTTATTTTTAGTTAGTACGGTTATTACTAGTGTACTACACTATACTAACATTCTATTTTTTTCCCATTTTAATAGACTTAGGAGTTAGGACTGTCTCTAATCTATTTAAACCAATAAGGTGTGGTTAAAAATGTTTTTTATGGTTTTTTTGTTTCTTTTTTAATAAAAGTATAAATTATTAGAATTTTACAAATTATGTTATAATACAAATTTAGGTCCAATTCCTAGAATTAATGTCGTACACACTTTTACCAACACAAAAAGTGGTTTAAATAGTATTTTATTTTTATTTTTAACATTTTCAAAATGTTCTCTTGGTATTGTCTCTGTATTTTTATTGTATCATAATTTGTAAAATTTTAATAATTATTATTTTAAATAGCAAAGAAACTTTTAGTCTAAATAGATCATAGACAATTCTAAGTCTGATTAAATAGGACTAAAATAATGCAGGACCCAACTTATTACTAGTGTAGTAAGTACCAAAAAAAAAAAAAACCAGGAACCATTAAGTTAGCAGTTTTTTTACGGGATCTAACTAGGACACAGTTATATAAGTAGTTATAACTCTGTATAGCCACATCTGGTCACCGAAAGTGATCGAGTAAATAATCATGCTTGGAGACAATTCATTGATAAATTACAGCAATATTTATTTCGTAATTTTTCAGTTTATAGCTATCAAGTTTAATTTTTTTAGATGCTGAGCGGAGCAAGGAAGCTAGTGGTTTTACAATGGTGTTTATTTTAGTACTATTTTAGTAGGTGTTTAGTACTTTATATTTAAAAAAAAAAAACAGTATTTCACTATTATTACGGTTTTGTGGTAGGCATTACTTTAACGCGTTGGTGAAACCCAGTATGTACGCAATACGCATATCTCAATTTGCTATTTAACTATTTAAGTATGACATGTAACCACTATCAACGCTGGCTGGATCCGGCTACAACACATTACCGGTAGAGCCCAAAATGTCATACGAATGCCCGAGGCCCGCTGGCCCATAATAATTACAGGAAGTACGAAACGATATCATGAGCATAATAAAAGCAAATAGGGAAAAGATTATAAAACTGTATTATTATTAAATACCTAATACACTATATGAAATGAGGCATTTATTATGTTATTTTATTCCGAGGTACGATGATACACACGTGTCAAATTGTTATGTACGGGAAAGTATATATCGGGCACAACCTGAACGTTGATAATCTATTATGTATGTGTTTTTCTAACTTATTAATTTTTTTCGTGGAAGTGATGTTGAGAATAGAAAAACAATAACACAGACATTATACTTTTAAATAAAATTGAAAATTGCCTATACAAAACCCCTTAAAAAGTCTGAGTTCTCTTAACGTTAACACATTATACTATTGTTATGCTCAGTCAAAAAGAATACATCTACAATAAAACGTAAATATTTATACTTAATCGCCACTCTGTCACCTTATTCATGAAATTCGTATGATTTGCGTACTCTTTATAATACCTATATAAATAATATTATAGAGTGTATTAGTTATCTGCAGGTTTACTTTTTTATTGACACGGTGGCGGCGCGTGAACAGTTGTCGGATGGGCCATGAGAGATCATGGTACATGGTACATGGACGATATCACGTCGTAAGCTTCGTCAATTGTCCATATGAGTTCTTGGTATATACGGGACTAAACAGCGACATAAGACGTAAACTGTCTAGGCAATTATTATAATATAATCTCGTCGCCGCCCGTGGTTTTTGGGCTAGCCGTAGCTCGTAACTGATAATTATTTTTGTTTTTTAGCACTTAATTAGTAGTGTTGCACAGTAGTCGCTCGCGTTGTACATATGATAGAAGACAATTATTTTAGCTGGCCCACACTATTATTTTTGAAAATTCAAAAATTATTGTTATTTTAACATAATTATGTTTCGGGCTGGTTACAGATATTTTTAATTTCTAACCATTTTTTTTCTACAACTAGCAGACCCCATGCTCTTCGTTGCCTGCTCGAAATACCAATTCTATAATGATTCAAAATTTGTGTTCAGTCCGTCATTTAATACTCAGCATATCAGTTTTTCAAAACTTCCGGTGACAAATTCCCGTGGATTTACCCATTTTAATTACCCATTTTTAGCTTTGTATAGGTGTAAGAATTTTTTTAATTGGAACCTAATAAACAATTGCTAATTTACTTCTTCTTCATAATAATATAAATAAAATAATAAATAAATGTAATATAATAATCAATCATAATAACTTTTTTATTTGTTGTAGCCAATAGAAACCCTATAATAAACAAAAAAATTATTATTATTTGTCCATGTTCTATAAAAAATGATTAAATTTTCATTAAAAAAAAATTAAGGGCCTATAGATCCATGGGACAGTGTTCCTTCTAATGGTGAACTAATTTTTAAAATCGGTTAAGTAGTTCCAGAGATTACCCCTAACAAACGAACAGTTTTTCTTCTATATATATTAGTATAGATTAGTGGTTACTTATTAATATATTTTAATTATTATTTATTAATTTTGATTCATAAATTCTCTTCGAAGTTGAAAATATCTAGTAGCGCTACACTTATGTCACATGACAACCACTTATCAAAAAATTGATCTTTATAAAATTATGGTGCAAAATATAAAATTTCAAATGAATTAATTCATATACATCTGCTTATAGCACTGTTTGTATAATTTATAAAGGTAGTATTTATATAATTGTATTTGTGTGTCGTCGTGTCGATGATATTAATATGTTGGTGGTTATTTGCGACTAATTCTTCTCAGAGTGTTTAACTTACGATTTTTAACCACGGTTTGCGATACTGACGATGTATGGGGTCCTGGTATGTATCGAGACTTAAGTATAATACGGGGCACGAAACAACATTACCGTTTCGAGCATACAAACCGATTTTGACCGGTGCAGTCGGCATGCCGAGGAATGCAAGCAATCGGACGAGCAGGGATGCATGGGGTCCTGGTATGTATTGAGACTAAAGTATAATACGGGGCATGAAAGACCATTTCGAGCATGCAAACCGATTTCGACCGGCACCGAACAGCAGCGCTGTTCGGAATAGGACGGGTTTTTGTCAGACGACTGTAATCCTCTCGCGTGGGCCGGAGTATAATATTATATTAACGAGTAGGTAATAACGTAAAGCGAAGTTACAGAGCGCGTCTATTTAATAATAATGGGCAATATTTAGGCAATAAAATATAATATAATATAATATAATCTCTATTTGTCATCTTCATTTATTTTTTGTGGAATCTTATATAATTTTTTATAATATTTTGGTTCTAATTACTTTAATATTATTACTTACTTTAAAACTATACCCAACATAAAATGATAATCTATCATTATTACCAAATATTGCCATACTAATGAGATAGTATTATTGCGGTAATGGAACCGATATATAAATAATGTTATTTTAAATCTAATATCCTATCTGCATTTGAGGTGGAACTTGGTTTGGTTTTTTTTAATACTTAAAAATAATTTAAAACTTAAGACTAATGTGGTAATAATATCATAGTATAAATATGATTATTTATTTTGTGTGTCATAAACTATTGTCAAAATTTAAGTTACTTAAGATCGAAATGGTGTGGTACATCTGTACTTACCACACTAAATGTTAGTCCACTACTCCGTGGGTCTAAACTATAAATACTTAAAACTTATACACATATCCTACTAGTCCGGTATTGGATTTTAATAAATTGAAGTACTCCGAATGACATATTGCTTAGGAATGTGAATTTAAATAACATGTACTTGTATATAAAACGATCACGAATATTTTCATAAGCATATTATGTGTTTTCTGAAATAATAAGTATCTTACATGTTAAATGTATGACTCCATATTGTAGGTATATTTAATATAATACAATGGTCGTGTGCATTGTGATTCTTGAATACTGTACCTATTTTCCCATAATTTTTCATTTTATAATCCATAGTAGATATTATAATTCTGGGACCGTTATGTTTGTAAACGTAAAATACGGTAATTTCATTTTGCATTTCTTAAACTTTTATTTTACATTTAAATAAAAAATAGTTTTCAAAAAAAAGTATAATTTAAGTTGAATTAATAACTGGATTTTTGCAAAACTTCTTGGTGGGGTTCATTTTAATAATTATAGTATATAAAGTGGCTTAGTCCCTCTAAATCTCACTTAATTGTGCCTAAGTGGGTAGAACATTTTTGAATAGTCAAGTTTTGGCTATAGATCACTTCGAAAAATGATCTACCTACGACTAAAGTCTAAAATTAGCAATAACTAATTATACATCTAACTGTATTTACATTTATTTTATCTTATAACTCAGCTATTGAATTGAATCGATTATCTTCAATACGAAAATACTAGGTACAATATTTTTTTATTTTCATATTATATTATATTTTACATGATATATTTTTTTGTTTTTAAAAATATTAAACTTGACCTAGTGCATCTGATGGATATGCTCAAGCTCGAGACGTGCGATGGATCAGAAAAAAAGGAAATATTGTTGCTTAAAAAAAAGTAATAATAACCAATAACCCTATCGTATTATGTAACCTACGTATTGAGTAAATTTGCTTAGATGGCTATTGTCTACTAACTATAGTCGTGCTAATTGCTTACACTAAAAAATGCATGAAGGTCTTTTTACCTTTTTAAAAACTGGAAAAGTAATGAAACCTTTATGCATTATAATGATCTCTTTTAAAATTGTATAGCTTGTGAGACTACACATTCATACATGTGCTGAATATGTGATATTTGGTATTGGATTTTAATAAATTGAAGTACTCCGAATGACATATTGCTTAGGAATGTGAATTTAAATAATATGTACTTGTATATAAAATGATAACGAATATTATTATAATACGCTTGGATGGCTATTGTATATAGGTAAATTATTGTCTACTAACTATAGTTGTACCAATTGTACACACCAAAAATTCTATGAAGGTCTTAACCATTGTAAGAACCGGAAAATTAGCAACACAGACCAATTTTTAAGATTTTTAACGAATGGTAACATTATCGCCTTGAGAAATTGTTCATTGGTTTCAGTGGTTCTACGTGCATTTCGATTTTTGGAGCCTCAACGGTAGGGGCAAAAAATCAGTATTATTTTACATATCAGTTGTGTAACCAGATCTGTATCTTTAATCGTGCTACAAAGTTTTTGTGGTGGTTCCACTAGGCTTATACTATGAAGCCTAGAATAAAGAGACTAAACTCGTACAGCTGCCTACATGAAAAAACGTCCCGTATTGGGACGAGTCACATGATTAAACTGTGTTAGGGGGTGTCAGGCACAGTAACTAGAGTTGCTACTTTAATCAGTATAGATGGTGTAGTAAAGGCGTACCTAATCCGTTAACATTAACACTATATTATCTAGTTATTTTATTCCTATTTATCTGTGATCACAGTAAGTGTGAATTTGGATTATATACCATACATGTCTTCTTGAACGATCGTTTAACGTTTTTTACCAATATGTATCGTTAGTCATTGGTTGTTAGTTGTTACACTCAAATTCGTTTCTTAAGAGTGTTAAATGTTTATGAAATATACACATATACAAATACATAATCGTACAAGCTACAACATTTAAAAAAAAGCCTAGGTTTAAAATAAAACATGAATAATCCCTATGGCCTATATTAAGGCCTTGAAGGATTATATATCGTGTAGATGGCAGAAGAAAATAGAAAAAAGAGACAAGAATTGCTGTCAATTGAATGCTGTTGCTGGACAGTCAGACAGAGTAAATATAATCACCTCTAATACCAGTACTGAAAAGAAAACTCAGTAAAAATGCATTCAAGTGCACATCTGTATAACACCAAATTATGTAATAATACTTTATAGTGAACAGTTATTGTGTTTTAACTTTCAATCATTTCTGTCTATAATTTCTGCTTATCTTTAAAAGTTATATACAAATCACTAGTTAGAAAAAGTAAAAATACATGCTTCAATTTAGAGGTTTCATTACACTATGAAAGAAAATGTTAATATCTTATAATAAATTATATTGTTTAAATAAATATATAATTATTGAATAAATATCACTATTATTATATTTTAATAGAGCATATTTATAAATATTTATAAAATAAATAAATAAAGTCAGTTTATCAATATCAGTATTTGTAACATTTGTTGAGGACAGGTGTACACAACAGGTATTTAGGAAATGTGTTTCTTGTACAAAAACCTAATAAGGAGTAATAACTATACATTTATTATTGCATTTACAATTTACATTATATCATAATAAATTATTAAACTCAAGTATTATGTGATAATAGTATAGTAAATGGAAAATGTAATTTTATGGATAAGTAAATTTAATTAATATATTTGTGTATGTAATAAATAATACAATATATATATATAAAATATATTAAATCTTCACACACAATAATAATAAATTAATATTACCAGTTAACTTTTTTTTTAGCCATAAATAAATACTATTTCTGAGTACAAATTATCTTATATAAAACAAAAAAAAATAGTATTCAAAAATAAGAATACCAACAAACAAATTACTTTTAAAATAAAATTTTGATTTTACAAAGTTAAACTGTCAATGTTATATCTTTTTGAGGTACATCTACTTAATGCATTGGTCCAAATTAACAAATAAAAATACAGTTAACCTATTACAGGTGTCTGAGGAGGTGTCTGTATGTCCACTTTATAATCACAAATCCAATAAACGATATTACGATAACATACAAGATTGTTACCAAAAACTACCTAGTTTAACAAGGAAGCATAAATAGAGTCCTAATATTGATAACTTATCATCACAACATTAAAAAAAATAATAATAATATAATAATAAAAAGATATTTTACAATCAGATTTATTGTATTTTGTTTTGGTTTACAAATAAAATAGTTAACTAGAAGAAAAATTTGATTATTGCTAATTGTATTGCTAAACAATATATAGTTTTATATAATACATTTATATAAATACTAAAAATCATTCTATTTAAAAAAAAAAAAATATTTTAAATTTTAAAATGGTAGATAATACTGTAAAATGACTAGCAGACAGTGTTACTAAATAGAATAATAATTACTAATAGTTTTTATAATTCCGCACTAAGGGAAAATCAAATAATATTTTAAAGCTGAAGTTAATTTTTAGTGAACTAAAATAATGAAGAAAAACATGTTCAACAAAAATGATATGTTGAGATTATTATTTTCGAGTTTAAATAAAATAAAAATATAATAAAGATACTGATAGTTAACAATTTGTTGACACAATGGAATGTCGGATAGAGCTTTTTGGATCTGGTTCACCATCACATATCTTCACCTAAGAACCATCATGGCCAATCTCAAAAAATTCAAAAATACGTTTTATATATCAATAGATTCGTATTTTCGAGACGCGTGAGACCAAGTGATTAGTTTTGATGTTTGTCCGATAGGTTCGCTGTGAAAATTCAAAATGTCATCATGGCCTATCTAAAATCGTTTGTTATCAGTGGTATCATGGCCAATCTCAAAATATCGCAAAATAATAATAGAACACAGCCGTCGCCCGTCAGCGGCCAACAAATCGATGAATTTATAATTATTGTTATTATGATTATTGCTGATTAATTATTATTATCATATTATGATAATATCCCTTCAACACGTTATCAATGCTGTGTTAGTAAAGTATTTTAATGATGCTTAATTAATAGTGAAGTTTTATTAAGTTTAAAATATCAAGTTTATTAAATAATTAAGTTATTTATTAAAAGATTTTTCATTACTTCTCAGTGACCCAGTTGTTACTGACTTGAAATGGTTGCAGTACAATTTATTCCTCTGGCCAAATAAAGTATGCTCTGGAGTTTTTTACCGAACTGCAACCTCTTCCAATTAGGCCCAAGACTAATATTAGAACAGGAAAAATTACGTCCCCTCCTCTCAACAGTGGCCCAATAAAAATACCTAAAGACAAGTGGAAAGATTTGCAAGATATAAAACCAGTGGTTCCACATGATTGTCACAATTATTATGAACTTCTTCCCCACGCAGATATCTCCTACAGACAAAATAAGAGGGCTGAAAAAGAAAAAGCTAACAAAGCTACAAAATTGGGCCAATAATTGTTATTGGCTAGCTTTTATTTTGATGTGTTTAATACGAAAGTTATAAATTTTAAGTTAAAAGTTTTAAAAATTGTATCTTTAAGTTTAAAAAAAATAAATTTTATTTTAAGAACACAAAATTGTAATATTATAATAATACCTATGTCTTACAAAGAGAGTAAGAGACTTAAATATTATTTTGTTATCTTACCTATTGTTCATGAATTTTAAAATAAAACCATGATAATAGTAATAGTAGTATTTTATAACTTTTTAATTTTATGTTGTTGTTTAATTGTCATGTTATTTAATTTTTTTTATACTTTAATAAAAATATACGGTTATTATGTATTTTAGGTATTATGTTATCTTGCCCCATAGACATTTTCATCTTACCCTGACCTTAAAGTAAGATGGTACATTTTTGGATTTTTAAAAACAGTGATGAGTAAAAATATTTTTAAGTTTTTAATATTATTACTATTTATTTAAAAGGTAAATACTTCAACACGAATATGTAAAAATCCCTTTCAAAAACTCGTTCATACTACGTGGAAGAGGCTAAGGGATTTATCTTGCCCCGGTCTCCCCTAATGTATAATTTTTATGTTTAAGGAAATGATTTCATTTTTATTTTATTCTAATCATGGCCTATCTAAAATATAAATATTACGATATCAAGGCCAATCTCGTGAAATTTTAGTAAAAATAAATATCTGGAAATAATATTTTTTCAGAAAGATTAAGTACATGTATTAGAGTCATTTAATGTCAAGAGGTATACCAACATTCAAAATTCCTAACAAAAAAACAGTTTTTTGTTCACCCTGAAAAGTTGGGAAAACTGAGAATGGCCATGATGGTTCTAAGGTGACGATATATATTTAACTGAAAAAGTTAATGATTATAAATTAGTATAAAATATTTAAAAAAAAGTATGTGATTATTTTTGTGTATAAAATATCAGTGTCAATGACAACTTTCAGTAATAGAAAAAAAAGAAATTTAACTAATAGTTATAGTTATATTTTAGTATAACTCACACATGTACCTACAACTGTCATTATTATATTATTGAAAATTGGAATTTTATTCCGTTAATAAAATATTATTATTATTATTATAGGTACTTACAATCTAATATGTATACATGTAAGATAAAGTATAAAGATCTTAGTAAAAAAAAAAGAATTTCACAATATTGTAAATCAATATTAATTCTGACTGTTACATTAATTAATATAAATGTATCATAGGTATTAAAACGTTTAATGAGATAATGTACTCAACGTCGATATAATATATATCAGGTAAATAGAATAATTAATATTGGAAATTTACTAGCAACAAAACGTCTTTTGATTAATGACACTCTATAACCACTACTTGCTAGCTCAAATTCTAGTCCCGATAATGTAGTAACCTCAACATTTAATTGAGTAACTATAGTTGATAATGGGCATGAGCAGTCAACCTCAAATCTTGTTTTTAGTGAACCGGAACCTTGATTTTCAGAATATTTAAAGAGTTCCTCAAACCTTCAACGTACTGTTTTTGTATCTGATTCCCTATGTTTAAATCAATCTATAAAATTATTGGCTCATTAAAATTGTGTTAGATCGAAATTACCATAGGGCAGTTGGCTTGGACTGCATATTATGTAGGTAAGGCTGAATTCAAATTAGCAAAAACAGTAATATTCAGTTAAGGTGAATGAACATTTATGGAGTGATTAGTAAACTTGTAGCCAATTTTAAGATCCGTATAAGTATTAGAACATGAAACTAATTGGTACGGACATGAAGCTGCTGCAGTATTGCGCAAATTTACCTAAACCATACAATAAAAAATTATAAAATATTTGATTAATTATCATGACATTAATATAATTAATTTGACATTTAAGAATATCAACATGGCTCAAATTGTTTAAGTAATAACGAAGTTAGAGCAGGCATGTTGAACTCATAAACAGTTGAACCAGTAGATTTTATTTTTATATTAATAGTCACAATTTTTCCTTACGTTAAGACTAATTGTTTGTTCGGAAGAATATTTTCCACCCGTGTAGTGTTCTTCAATCGAAACTTTAATTTTGCTGGATTCGGATTATTTGCTAAAATATTTGCCATACCTGCAGGAAAAATATCATCATTATCTCCAAACATTTTTACTTGACACCTAAAATAACATTTTAATAGTTATCTGACTGACACATCTTAAAAAACATGGTATTATTTTAAAAACACGATGTACCCAAACATTGTAATCATTTTTGGTGACGACTGAAAAAAATTGTACCTAAGAGTGTGCCTAATCGTTCTACCAATTTCTTACAAAAATATTGTTTTGTGCCTAAATGTGTTACAGCCATTATTTTTTACAAATAATCAGTATAAAATTTTTGAAAATTTCCATAGAAGTGCTCTATTTAATTTGTTTGGCATTGACAACATTTTTGGGGGTTCATCAGATAATTTTACACTTGCTGGTTCTTTCTTCTGGCTTTATCTCCACTCTCCTGTTCCATAACCATGGCTACGCCACATCTCTATACGTTGGTATATGTAGCTTGTAATAAACAAACTTGATAATTAAAAAAAAATTAGTGATATCACAATAAAAACCCTCCACAATGTTCAGATGTCATGACTAAAACAAATATATTTTAGCATTATACAGTTGTGATATCCTACCAAAAATATTAGATACTCAATTTTGAACATGCTCGACAAGAGGGTTCTGCAAGAGGCTGAAGAATCCTTTAGTGTTCTATAAGTCAGCAGAGAACAATTTGTCCATCAAGGAGGATGAAGAGCAACTAGTTGAGAGGCAGATTGGATAAAGGTAACGTAACCTATTGTTGTTTTTTTATTTTTCATCATGTAGGCTCAGGCCATCATGGAGTATTATGTATGTATATTTGTTGTTGGATGATTTTGCATAATTTGCATGGCACAAGATAGAAAGAAGTGGAAGAGCGTGTGGGAAGCAGTGATGATCCTAAATAGACTGTTAAAACTTATAAGCATTTAGGTTAAAATTTTAAAGTAAATCTTAGTAAAATGTTTAATATCAATCACATTAATACTATTTAAATAATTATATAATTACCTACCTCACGCCGTGAAGAAGGACGAGGAATAGAAATAGAACACATTGGTGGAGTTGTTGATGGAGATCCCTGTTTTGGAGTAGAATGTTGAGCATCTCCAACATCGAAAAACAAGTTGCCTAAATCTGAACAATTTTAAATTTTATTACAATATACTTTTTTTTTATCATTTTAGTTATTTTAATTTATAATTATAATTGTAAGTAAAATTTGATATATATTTTTTTTCTAGTTAGTTACCTTTAGAGTGTGTGTTCCTAATTTGGGAATGAGGTCCAAACATAATAATCAATGATTCAAGATATTTAAAATTTAGATTTTAACTATAATTAGATGGTAGGTTAATGAAGATGAGAAACACTTTTTTTCTTAAACTCAAACAGCGAGTAATTCAACAATACATTCACCAATATAAACAGCCAATTACCCTGCAAACTCTATTTCCTAAATCTTTGCAGTCGAGTTAAAACAGATAATTTCATTATCTGTAAAAGAAAAACATCTGGTATTAATATAGTACAATAATCAAAAATAATAAATGAAACCATATAATAAATATACAGTTGACAACATTTTTTTAAGAAAGAGATGTCCTTAGGCAAAATATAGTTTTTGAAAAATATAAATCCTAAATTATTTACCAAGGATTCTCAGAAACCATTATCCAATTTGATTTTGTTTTCCAAAGTGTATAAATCTTCATATTTTTCAATGGAAAACATGGATGGATGGATATTTGTTAACATTCGGGAGGCAAAGCTGGGCACTAACTAGTTAGAAAGTTAAAATTAAGTTAGAAAGTTACTTTTTAAGTAACTTTCTAACTTAACTAGTTAGTTTTAAATCATATTAACTTTGTAACTTAACTAGTTGAATTTAATGTGTAAAATAGTCTTATCTAACTCGTTAGAAAAAAAAGTAACTAGTTATTATTATAATTTTTTTTTCATTCCAAAATTCCAAAAGCTGTTCATTAATCATAACATTACGGCTAGGTTATATAGATTATTGGCTCATATAATATATAATATTATTAAATATTAGTATTTACTATTTATAATAATGTACGCACAGAAACCACGGTTTTTCCGCGTAGTCTGTAGAATGTAGATATCTACTAGATGTCTAGATATAAATAGTATCTATACGGGTGGCTTAACCAATTAGTATAGACACAATATCGTATAAAATCGTATAATATCAAATAATATTTACGACTGTCGCGACGCGCGATTATTCTAGAATCCTACACACATGCACATGACGACTGAGAACCAAGACACTTTTGTGACACTTTACGATCGTGATTCATACGCGCTGTTGCCTGTTGTTGTTTTCTTTTTTTAAACAGTTTTCAGTACCAATACGTCTCGTGCCTACTTTCGTTGTTGTGCAAATTGTTCATTATAAAATTGAAATGAGTGTTATCGTTGCTGATTCGGCTGTTGCCGATAGTAATTATAATTTAAAATGGCCACAGTTACAACAGTTTTTTGAACAACAAGGAAAGATTGAGGATAAAAATATTGAATTTAAATGTGTATTATGTAAACCTAAACATAAAACATTATCCACTTCAAGTACATCGTATTCAAACTTGAGAGCACATATTAAGGTAAATTTAATCTTGGAATATATTTAATTATTTTTAATAAATAAATTTTTTTCTTCTACTTACTGGCATGGTTGTATGGTTATTATTTGTCCAATTAAAGTATACATTTGCTGATTATTATTTAAAAAAATTAATAACATATACTTGAAAAATGAATAAATAATCACCCGCCTACCAGCAAATTAGTTACTATGACTAGATATGGCCTAAGCTATTTAGCCATTAAAATAAAAGGTGGTTCTTTATTATTTTTGTTAATGGTTAAATCTGAAAAATTACTAATTAATAATTATAGATTATATATTTATACTTGTCATTGTTTGATTTTTTTAGAGTACACATAAATCTATGTTAGATAAGTTTAATGATATGGTTAAAAAAAGATCACTTAATCAAGATAAACCGAGTACATTGAAACAATTAAATTTACATGAATTTAAAAAACAAAAAACTAAGTTGTCTCAAGCTACTTTTGATAGAGCCAACATGGAATTAATAATTAGTACGGTGTCCCCTTTTTCATTCATTGAACATCCTGCATTCCTCAAATATACTAATACTGTGGCACAAATGGTACCAGTATCTAGAAGAACATTGATGAGAAATATTAATTCAAGTTTTGAAGAAATGAAAAATTCAATTATCAAAAAGTTTAATGATTTGGAATATGTATGTGTTACTGCAGATTGCTGGACTGCATTCAGAAGGTAAATGTTTTAGTACATATAAAAATATTTCCTGTTTGATTTATCAGCTTTTTCTCTAGTTTTTACTATATTAATGCAACAGTTTTAAATAAAATTACTTTTTAATAATACCTACCTACCAGTCCTATCATCATGTCTTTTTTCAACTACTTAGGTACCTTCGTATTATAATATATATATATTTTAAATTAATCACAATCTATTCAAACTATTCACAAATCATTGTTACTTACACACTTCTAATGCTTGTAATTTATTTTATTTCATTATTTGGTAGGTCTTATATGGGCTTTACTGCACACTGGATTGATCCATTCACCTTTGAACGCAAGTCGAATGCCATTGCTTGTAGGCGTATAATTGGTAAACATACATATGATGTTCTAGCTGATATGATTGAACTTGTGTTGAATGAATACAAAATAAATACAAAAGTAACCTATATGGTTACAGATAATGCATCAAACTTTGCTAAGGCATTCAGGTATAATAAATATTTATTATTAAAAGAATAAAAGAAGAGAATCGGCTAACCATTTGTATTATTTGGTATTTTAATTTTTAAACAAATAGTGAACTGACATCTTCTAAATATTGTATTGTGAGACAATTGTTTTACTCATACCTACTTAAAGTAGTATTTTTCTTTTTACATGCCTACTTACTTATATCATAATTACAATTACAATTTTTTCATTAGACTTTATAGCACTACTGAAGATGAAATAGAAACTCCAGAAAATGATTCACTTATATATTCAACGGATATTTTTGAAATTTTAAGTGAAGGGGAAGAAAGACATTTTAGGCTGCCTAAACAACTGCGCTGTGCTTCGCATACATTCAATTTGCTGGCCACGAATGATGTGAATAAATTACAAATCAAAGATGGACCATATAAAACATTAAGTAGAAGGGCTTTTGGAAAGTGTAATGCACTTTTCAATAAACAAAATAATGAATATTCAAACTCTTCTCCTAAACTACCATTAAACACATTTTCTGAAGAAATACAAAAATTATATATTAAGTATAATACAAGTATTCCCTCTAGTGCTCACGTCGAGAGACTTTTTAGTGCAGGAGGCCAATTGTTCGATGAAAGGCGTGGATCTATGTCCGATGATACTTTTGAAATGTCACTTCTGTTAAAATTTAACAAATATTTTGAATAAAATATACTAGCATATAGTCATATAAATTATATTATGTATTATTATTAAATATTAACTTATTATTTACATTTTAACAAAAAATTTTTTTAATTTTTATAAACTAACTTCTAACTTCTACTCTAACTTAGTTACTATTTTCACCAAACTAACTTCTAACTAACTAAGTTAGAAATTTTTACAGTTTCAGAAACTAACTTATATTCTAACTTAGTTAGTTTTTTTATTGAAGTAACTTAACTTCAACTAGTTGAAAAAAATGACTAACTTGCCCAGCTTTGTCGGGAGGAAACAATCAATGTTCAAATGTTTAGAAAACAACAGCTATTACAATTTAAAATAAAATATTAGCTATTATTATAATAATATATTGAGGTATCTATTACATTTGTGAGTATTTAAATACCACGACCATACTAGCCCTTGGTAGTCTTATACTGTACAACATTATTATTTTGTTAACTTGAATATAATAATTCAGATGTAACTGCAGCAGGTAACCCTATAAAATAAATAACATTTTTCTAAATAATATTTTATTTACCACACAGCTAAGTCATGCTGTTAGTTACCAGTACATATGTACGATTGTTGATTTTTATTTATTATTTTCCAGTTACAATTATTGTTGATATAATATTATATTACATAAATTATATATAGAATTGATATATTTATTAAGTTGTATTAAAATACATTTAGAAAATAGGAATTTAGCACACTCGCAAAATGAGCTTTCCTAATCTTTTTCTAATTAAAATTATCGTTTATTATTATAGACTATAGTCATATTATTGAAATGCACTGAATAATATTATATAAACTATTGACAAATGTTATTAATAACCTGGTTGTGTGTGTGGATCCTCAACATCTTTGAATAGCGCTCTTTATACTGGCGATTCTTCATCGTATGTTGTCTCAAATGTTTTATCTACATTCCATTTATCAGTAGTAGAAGAATGTGGAACTATTGTTGTATGACACTGTTCTGGTGAATCAACAGCATGATTTAATATTTTCCAGTTGTCTTTGGTCAAATATATTTCCTTTACTACCTTTGATGGAGTGTCAATAACAATGTCATTGTCATCACTAGTAGGTAACTGATACAGCTTACATATAATTATAATAATTATCAAAATAGCATTTCCCAAATTATAGAAATGTATTACTATAAAAAATGTATTTTTATGTTACAGCTACCACTGTATTTTGTGATGTAAATTGTACAACACCCCAAAGTTCCATCTATTAAGTAATATTAAATATTATTATTTACTTTATAGGTATGACAATATTATAATCTTTATCTATTAAATAGTATTTAAATCATAAAAAAATGAATTTATTATAACTAATTAATTCAAACATAAACAATTAAAGTATTAATATGTATAGCAAATTTAAGTGTTTTCTGTAAGTAAATTGATCAAATAATATAATAACTAAGATATTATTTTCTTTTCTAGACCTATCATACAAACAATTGGTATTTAGAATTATACTAAATCAACACATTTACAAAACAACGTGTCTAACAGAATAAAAATAATAATAAACACTCTAATTGAATTATTTATACCTAGAATTGAAAATCGGTTATATTTTATAATTATTCTTCTACTGCTGAGTGAATAATTGGCATGGATATAATCTTTCCACCGTGTTTTAAAATCATAATTTTTTTTTTATATCATAAATTTCCCAATAATGGATGTTTCTAGAAAGATTTTTTAATTCAAATATAACCAACAATGAGGAATATAATGGTTTCATGTAATATGGTAATAAAGTCTTAAAAAATTTTCCTATTAATTGGTAGATGATTATTTATGGGATAATGATTTTGAAGTTGATACCATGATTCATGAACTACCTACCTACCCAATGAGCAGTAAGTTCATATTTGAAAGCTGATACAATATTTGTTTATAAACAAATCAATGAACCACTGGCCAACATCTTAGTCAGGAGAATGAAAAGTGGACACCGGTGATATGCAACCTTTTTAATCTTTGGAAAGCAGGGATACTAAAAATCATACACAACATCATTCTATAATACATTTGTATTAGGTAAGTATATTTAAATCTAATATTTCAAAATGCGTGCTATGCGAAACCATCTCAGAAATTCACCACCAGAAGTGTGCGCAACAGCGGCCAGATTTCATTTTCCCGACTATAGTGACAGTTAGTTTCATTGTAATAAAATTCATATTTTTTTACATTTTCACATATTTTTCTTAAAACACAGCTACAACTGCTGTGCAGATAAAAAGAAAATAGTTCTCTTAAGCTGTACTGCTAACCAAATAAATAACATTAATCTATTCACCAAGATGGAACACAAAATGCTATTTTATGCGATTTTATAAGTTTATTAATTTTTTTGTACATATTTAATATTACTAATTCTATAAACTCTAACTTAACAGAAAACTGACATCAATTGATGATTTACAAAGCTGGGCACTAACTAGTTAGAAAGTTAAAATTAAGTTAGAAAGTTACTTTTTAAGTAACTTTCTAACTTAACTAGTTAGTTTTAAATCATATTAACTTTGTAACTTAACTAGTTGAATTTAATGTGTAAAATAGTCTTATCTAACTCGTTAGAAAAAAAAGTAACTAGTTATTATTATAATTTTTTTTTCATTCCAAAATTCCAAAAGCTGTTCATTAATCATAACATTACGGCTAGGTTATATAGATTATTGGCTCATATAATATATAATATTATTAAATATTAGTATTTACTATTTATAATAATGTACGCACAGAAACCACGGTTTTTCCGCGTAGTCTGTAGAATGTAGATATCTACTAGATGTCTAGATATAAATAGTATCTATACGGGTGGCTTAACCAATTAGTATAGACACAATATCGTATAAATCGTATAATATCAAATAATATTTACGACTGTCGCGACGCGCGATTATTCTAGAATCCTACACACATGCACATGACGACTGAGAACCAAGACACTTTTGTGACACTTTACGATCGTGATTCATACGCGCTGTTGCCTGTTGTTGTTTTCTTTTTTTAAACAGTTTTCAGTACCAATACGTCTCGTGCCTACTTTCGTTGTTGTGCAAATTGTTCATTATAAAATTGAAATGAGTGTTATCGTTGCTGATTCGGCTGTTGCCGATAGTAATTATAATTTAAAATGGCCACAGTTACAACAGTTTTTTGAACAACAAGGAAAGATTGAGGATAAAAATATTGAATTTAAATGTGTATTATGTAAACCTAAACATAAAACATTATCCACTTCAAGTACATCGTATTCAAACTTGAGAGCACATATTAAGGTAAATTTAATCTTGGAATATATTTAATTATTTTTAATAAATAAATTTTTTTCTTCTACTTACTGGCATGGTTGTATGGTTATTATTTGTCCAATTAAAGTATACATTTGCTGATTATTATTTAAAAAAATTAATAACATATACTTGAAAAATGAATAAATAATCACCCGCCTACCAGCAAATTAGTTACTATGACTAGATATGGCCTAAGCTATTTAGCCATTAAAATAAAAGGTGGTTCTTTATTATTTTTGTTAATGGTTAAATCTGAAAAATTACTAATTAATAATTATAGATTATATATTTATACTTGTCATTGTTTGATTTTTTTAGAGTACACATAAATCTATGTTAGATAAGTTTAATGATATGGTTAAAAAAAGATCACTTAATCAAGATAAACCGAGTACATTGAAACAATTAAATTTACATGAATTTAAAAAACAAAAAACTAAGTTGTCTCAAGCTACTTTTGATAGAGCCAACATGGAATTAATAATTAGTACGGTGTCCCCTTTTTCATTCATTGAACATCCTGCATTCCTCAAATATACTAATACTGTGGCACAAATGGTACCAGTATCTAGAAGAACATTGATGAGAAATATTAATTCAAGTTTTGAAGAAATGAAAAATTCAATTATCAAAAAGTTTAATGATTTGGAATATGTATGTGTTACTGCAGATTGCTGGACTGCATTCAGAAGGTAAATGTTTTAGTACATATAAAAATATTTCCTGTTTGATTTATCAGCTTTTTCTCTAGTTTTTACTATATTAATGCAACAGTTTTAAATAAAATTACTTTTTAATAATACCTACCTACCAGTCCTATCATCATGTCTTTTTTCAACTACTTAGGTACCTTCGTATTATAATATATATATATTTTAAATTAATCACAATCTATTCAAACTATTCACAAATCATTGTTACTTACACACTTCTAATGCTTGTAATTTATTTTATTTCATTATTTGGTAGGTCTTATATGGGCTTTACTGCACACTGGATTGATCCATTCACCTTTGAACGCAAGTCGAATGCCATTGCTTGTAGGCGTATAATTGGTAAACATACATATGATGTTCTAGCTGATATGATTGAACTTGTGTTGAATGAATACAAAATAAATACAAAAGTAACCTATATGGTTACAGATAATGCATCAAACTTTGCTAAGGCATTCAGGTATAATAAATATTTATTATTAAAAGAATAAAAGAAGAGAATCGGCTAACCATTTGTATTATTTGGTATTTTAATTTTTAAACAAATAGTGAACTGACATCTTCTAAATATTGTATTGTGAGACAATTGTTTTACTCATACCTACTTAAAGTAGTATTTTTCTTTTTACATGCCTACTTACTTATATCATAATTACAATTACAATTTTTTCATTAGACTTTATAGCACTACTGAAGATGAAATAGAAACTCCAGAAAATGATTCACTTATATATTCAACGGATATTTTTGAAATTTTAAGTGAAGGGGAAGAAAGACATTTTAGGCTGCCTAAACAACTGCGCTGTGCTTCGCATACATTCAATTTGCTGGCCACGAATGATGTGAATAAATTACAAATCAAAGATGGACCATATAAAACATTAAGTAGAAGGGCTTTTGGAAAGTGTAATGCACTTTTCAATAAACAAAATAATGAATATTCAAACTCTTCTCCTAAACTACCATTAAACACATTTTCTGAAGAAATACAAAAATTATATATTAAGTATAATACAAGTATTCCCTCTAGTGCTCACGTCGAGAGACTTTTTAGTGCAGGAGGCCAATTGTTCGATGAAAGGCGTGGATCTATGTCCGATGATACTTTTGAAATGTCACTTCTGTTAAAATTTAACAAATATTTTGAATAAAATATACTGGCATATAGTCATATAAATTATATTATGTATTATTATTAAATATTAACTTATTATTTACATTTTAACAAAAAATTTTTTTAATTTTTATAAACTAACTTCTAACTTCTACTCTAACTTAGTTACTATTTTCACCAAACTAACTTCTAACTAACTAAGTTAGAAATTTTTACAGTTTCAGAAACTAACTTATATTCTAACTTAGTTAGTTTTTTTATTGAAGTAACTTAACTTCAACTAGTTGAAAAAAATGACTAACTTGCCCAGCTTTGATGATTTATAAAAAGTCTATCACAAAATGTTTCAATTTTTAGTCAAAAGTTTTATAATTATACTTTAAAAAGGGATTTTAATTTAAATTAATTTTAAAAAAATAAAATAAAACTGTACTAGGTTATCAATTGCATTTTATCTAGAAATTAATATACACTTTTAGTAAAATATACACAATATTGTCGGTACTACTTAATTCTTCACGTTTTCATTTTAAATAATATAAAAAAAATTAATTAAATAATGTTATTCAATTTATTTTTAAAAATATTAAACTAATGAGTGGTATAATTTAAATATAATATATTAGCATCATATTTTGGCGGACAGGTATATGGTTCTTTTGTAATTATACCAGATTGTTGTTTACTATTATTAAGAGTAGTATAACGTTTAGTTGAATACATTTTTTTTGACATAAATTGTGCATCATCAGTTGAGGAAAAATCAGTAGTAACTGTAGCTTTGGCAGTCTTCATTTGAGCCAATGCCAATGAATCTATGATATTAAGATTAAATTAATTTCACAAAAGTAAAACTGAAAATATTTAAGAAACATACCATAACTCCCATTTCCCAATTTTCTTGCTGGGCAGTAAAAAAATTATGTGGTGTTTGGTTTAAAATGATTTACTATAAATCATTTATCCAATTTCGGATTAGGCCATACACATTTAGATCTTTACCTATTAAATATACGTAGTATTTAAATCATAAAAAATTAATTTATTATTACTAATTAATTCAAACATAAACAATTAAAGTATTGATATGTATAGATAAATCTAATATTTCAAAATGCGTGCTAGCGAAACTATCACAGAAATTTACCACCAAAAAGTGTGCGCAACAGCGTCCACTTTTCATTCTCCCGACTATAGTGACAGTTAGTTTCATTGTAATAAAATTCACAGTAAATTTTACAATATTTACAATAAACATATTGTATAAAATATAAAACATAATATTTAAAACACAACTACAACTGCTGTGTAGATAAAAAGAAAAAAATTCCTTTAAGCTGTACTGCTGAGCAAATAAATAACACGAATCTAGTTACCAAGATGGAACACAAAATATTTTGCTATTTTATTAGTTTACTAATTTTTTTGTACATATTTAATATTACTAATTCTATAAACTCTAAATTGGCAGAAAACTGACATCAATTGGTGATTTATAAAAAGTCTATCACAGAATATTTTTAGATACAAATTAATTACTTTTCTTCACACCATTCATTCTCTTTACGTACTTTATCCTCCTCTGCAGCCGTAAAATCACTTTTGATGCTGAAGTTTGTCCTTATTTCCTCAGGTGTCTTACCCTTGATCATATTAGCGATTGTCTTGGAAGTTACATTTAACAAGCCTTTGATTCCCAAATAGTTGGCGGCCAATATGAGTTCAAACAGCGTACACTGATCCACCTTCAAGAAATCCATGTCCCAACTGCATATATCATCGGTGCGCTTTTCAAGTCCTTCGTCGTCTTCGGCCGGTGGTGGGTCGTCCTTGTGGTAGGTTGCCCACTGGATGACTTTCTTCAATATACCAGCTTTCACTTTAGGCAACGGTACGATCTTCTCGTCTTTCTCTTCCAAGCCCAAGTGTTCCACCATAGTTTTGATGGTCACCGAAGCTTTGGCGATCTCAAAGTCGACTTGAAACACTTTTCCATCCGAACTCTGTAGCTTTATCATAGGCATCTTGTATTGATGTGATGCGTGAACAAGTGGGTCAAAATATACAGTCGAGAAAAACCAAAATAATTAAATAATGACAACTGACGAATTAAATATTGATATTTGATAAGATACAAGCTGAAAATTGTATTTTGTGTGTTCCTCGAATCAGTTAGATATTATATTATGATGTAACGTACCTATAAACTATTAAGTACTCAAGTGGAAAGTGCTTAACGCAGGACGCTTACAGCCATGACAAAATGAACAGGTATGACAGCAATATTTTCATTATGACGATTTTCTGAGCAAATATGGCGTACTTTATGACCACTCTCATTGGTCGATAATTGATCACATGACTAGAGATAGGGATTCGGGATATCATGAATAAATAAAAAAAAAACTACAGTGCGTCCAACATGAATTGACCGGAAATGCTGATAGTCGACTCTGCACTCTGTTGTCGACACAGATATATAAAAATACTAGATTGAAGACTCCCTGTTCCGGTAGTCCGTAATTTTCCGGAAAATAAATTATCCAGGTTGATAAAAATCCGGAAATAAAAAGAACCGGAAAGTCAACGAGCGATTGCAGCGCCATCTCCTAGTATCTATCTTTTTCACTAGCTTCCTATGCTGCTCTATTACTATATACAGTCACTAAATTTTAGTTACTCAATTTTATCGCCACGATCGCTCGTTAACTTTCCGTAACAGATCTTGATCAAATGATAAAGGTTCGTTTCCAGTCCTGTATATCTTAGTCCACGGTCTTAGAAGATAAGGTCGGACAACTATACATCATCAGCATTCCGCTTAGTGAGGTAAATCTATTTCAAAATTAAGCCGCTATACAATTGAGCGCTGCCCTTCAGACTTTTTTTGAGGTAATGGCATTATAGTATTATAAAAGTTTAACATAACCTTCGACCATATAAACTAACTAGTTCGTTATAAACAACGTTTATATGTTCGGAGAAAATAATATAATAATAAAATCCATAAAAATAACCCCGGATGCCATTTAAATATTGTTCTTAACCTCAAAATAAGTCTAACCGGCAGCGCTTTTGCGGCAACTTGGGAAACCGGCAGCGCTCAATCGTATAGCGGCCAAATTTTGAAATGGATTTGCCTCACTAAGCGGAATGCTGATAATGTATAGTTGTCCGACCTTATCTTCTAAGACCGTGGTCCTATCCATTCTTATATTATCTATGGAAATACGACGTAAATATTAAATAAGTACCAGGACCAGAATTACTTGCTTACCTTCACAACTGGTAACAATAATGATAAGGCAACGATTTGATTAAAAGTCTTGTGATAAATAACAGCACATGTGAGAAGTGCTAAATCGCTAAATGCTGATGTATTATATTTTAAGACTACCTAGTGTTTTTTTGAATACTCAAGAATTAAAGTATACTAATAAACAAAATAATATTATCTGCTCAATATGCCCAAAGTGAAAAAGGAAAAAGGCCATAGTGTCTATGGCAGACAAGGTAATATTTAAAAATATTTAGCGACATTTTTACTACATTATCTTGCTTCTTGGTGTTTAAAAATGGTTTTCGTAATTCGTTTGAACTTACTTAAGTAACGTTTTCCGATAATTCATAACTATTACTACTATTCATAATATTACAATTAGCCTTGATGCCAACATTTTATTGGCTAGAAAAAGTTCAGTGAATAATGCATTGTTTCAGTTGTTGATAATTAATTTTTACTGTTGATTTTCATCGTGTGTATTTTCACCACATAGGCCTGGAGTGAATTAGTAGTGAATCATGTTAAGCTCCTAGAGGTGCCAACACAAAGGCAGTTTACTTCCCACTCTCCATTTTGAATTTTTTTAACAAAACTTGTGTAACTCCTCGAGTTAAGAACGATGGTGCAATCAGGATTTCTTGCTTGAACTTACTTTTTAAGTAATAAAAATAAAACATTTTTATTAGGTATCTATTAGATTTTTATAAAATATTCAAATTTGAATATATTGGGTTCAATTTATTCCTAAAACATGTTGTTTACACAAAATATTCTTTAACCTTAAATTATTATTTTTTATACGCTAAAAAAATATATTGTATATTATTCATAGGTAAATGAATCGTTGAGGAAGCTTATCCAATTGAAGCTGCATACTCTCAGTAATGAGATGTAAAAACATAAAAAACTGGTATCTATATATAACATATATAATGTTAAATATTATTATATTATTATATATTATAGATAGTTGGAAAACTCAAGGGTAGGACTTCTTGGTTAGCCTAACCTATATGGTGGGAAAATACGCATAGCACATACGCAAAATTGCAAAATCCTCAATTCTATTAGGTTATCACAATGAAACTAAGTCCGAGCAACAAGTTCTGATTGTTTCATAAGTTATAACTTGTAGAGTTACTTAAGTTCCGGTAAAAGAATTCAAATTGGCAAGAGGGAACTAAACATTTATACCGAGATGCCAATTCTTATGGATAAAATAGTTAACCCTAGTATGTTTTTAATTTTTGGTCTCGATTTAGTACTGTGTAAACCAGTGGCATATTTTAGGTGATTTATCGGGGGGTGTCCAACATTTAATAGTTGAACCTCACAAACAACATTTTTAGAAATATTAACTGATGTACAAAAAACATTGAACTTACTTTTTAACATATTACCACGTTAGGAATAGACAAGAAGTTTTACATTTGAAACTCATGCAAATGGTATAATAGGCAAGTTGTAGGTTATTACTTAATACTGATTACTAATATTAATTTTAAAAATTACCTTCAAATATTAACAGTATTTTGAAATTAACAAAGTAAATCTATAGTAAAAAATCTAAGCGCCTCTTCTTTAAACTTAGTTGGTCGATCACTTCATTGACATCAATTCCAACGTCTCTGTGGATAGCTAGCATAGCTAAACCATTTAACCCCCCCTATTTTTAAAAAAAAGACTTAAAACTCATAATCATAAAAGAATAAAAAGAATAAATTAACCAATGTTGATTTACTTGTGACATTGTGTTTTGCAAGTATGTCTTTATTCTTTTCAAGTTTTAAAACGACCTCTCACTAGATGCAGTTGATCCTGGTTAAGTTGCAAAAATCTGTAGGAGTTTAAATACACTTGGATAAACTTGCCTATTGCATAAAACTATTGCTTCCATGGCATTTCTTGGTATATTTGATGATCTAATATTTTCTAAATGTCTTTGCCATAATTTGAACTCAGCCAATAACACAGATTCTTTACATTTACTTAAGTCAACCATGTACTTTGTGCCAGGCGTAAGAAGTGAGCTTCATATTTGTCTGTTGAAATTAATAACTTGAAGTCCAATAATAACATTTTTACACCTGGTACAGTGGTGGACGGTGGTAGACGGTAGACGGTAGATGAAAAAATGAATGACAAATTGACAAATAATACCATAATAGTATAATAGTATAATCAATGGTATTATTATTAATGAAATGTATAATTCTCTAAACTGATAAATTGTAAACTAGATTAAAATATAATCTTTTACAATATTTTCGTTGTTATTGTATTTTTGCTGCGGCCTGCGGGTATTTTTATTATCGTAATGACCCGGGGAAATTCAAATAATTTCTGGATATCTCTGATAAATTGTAGATAAGTCTCTGTGTCGTCGAATCTATTCAAATTAATTTCAGTTTTACCGTTTATATAAAATTACCATTTATTTTATAATAAAATAAAAATAGTATACTAATAAACTATAAAATAAATGATAACACCAACGACCAATATATTAGAACTTTTTTTTTAAAAGTCGGGGGTGTGCAGACATGGAGAACACCCCCACCCCCCTTCAAAATACGCCATTGGTGTAATCGAATAAGAAGATGCTCAGGAGTCAGGACATTCAAAATAATACAACAATACTTTCAATATAATATCTAATAATCTAAAAATCCTTTTTTTCATATCCAATATATTTGGGATAGAGATTGTGGGTTAGAGATTGAAAATAAAACTATATTGGTAGTTTGTCACTTGATTAAATTTATTTTGATCTATTATATATTATATAGGCATGTAGTCCAATATTTTTTATTATTAAATAGGGGCAGATAGCAAAAGAATACTGGATATTATAATAATAAAATACACAATATTAATATTATGTTAATTTTTAGGAATTATGTTGAAAAAAGATTTTGAACAACATATACTGAAAAATCCACTGTTCAACAATCCAAGGAATAGTAGAAAAGTCAGCTTTATTACCTACAGATACTGTACTTAAAATTGGCCCTGGAACAGGAAACTTAACTGTTAAGTTATTGGAACGTGTTAGCTTGTGAAATTGTGTTAGGTAAATTTACTTTAAATAATATCTTTGGTTTAGATGTTAAATAGTTAAATCATTAAGTATTCATTTTTTTCTAAATATATAATACCTATTTGATGAATATTTAACCAAAATTTATATTAAAATGAATTAATATATTTTTAACGAAACATGGAAATTAATTATAATTTATTGTATTTTTAGGTTAGTGGCAGAGTTGAAAAAGCGTGTTATGAACTCTCCTTATCAAAATAAATTGCAAATAAGAGTTGGAGATGTCCTTAAATCTGAATTACCATATTTCAATGTACTTGTTGCTAATATTTCGTATCAAATATCATCTCCTCTGGTTTTCAAGTTATTTTCATACAGATAAAACATTATGAAATGTTCTATTAAGTTGACACAAAAACTTTTAGTTTTTATATGTTTTTTATTACTGAAATATATATGTTTTAGGTTGGAAAAAATAATTTTAGACCTCCACCAAAAGTAGAGTCCAAAGTGGTGCGTATAGAACCTCGTAATCCACCACCTCTTATTAACTTCAACGAATGGGATAGCTTAACCAGAAGAATTGAATTCTCCAGGAAAAATAAAACATTAGGTGCAAGTTTTAAACAAAATGCTGTTGCAGTAACATTAGAGAAAAATTATAGAGTTTATTGTTCTTTAAAAAATCAAGTTAGTTAAAAACACTATTTTTATTTTTAGTTTAAGTACTATCTAATGAAGAATTTACCAAAAAATATTTTGAATTAAAATTTATCTTAAGCATCATTTAAAAATGATGCGCGATGTCACGGGTTCCATCTGCTGGCCGCCCGTCCATTGGCATTACAATACACACTTTTCTTCAATAATGTGATTTAAAATGTAATATATACTACTATTACCTAATAATTAATATATACTGAAAAAATCTGCTGACGTTGTACATCAACGGTATAAACAATATTTACTCTAATAGTTTTGAACGCTAAGAATAAATTAGAAAGTATATCAAAATTATAATCACACCAATCTCATAAACACAAATACACATCAGATTAAATACAAATAAAATAAAAATGTTAAATTTAACGATTGAATTTGTAGTATTAATCTATACTCTGTTCAAGTTCAGAAACACAGTCAGCAGTGACCCCCCCCCCCTCCCCCACCAACGGGTTAGGTTAGGTTTTTAAGCCTTTTAAAAGAACATTACACAGACATCACGTTTGTTTTACAAGTGTGTAACTTAGCAAATGTTACAATAAGCAGATCATGTTTGGCTCCGTTAGTTAAAAAATTAGAATGAGTTGACCTCATATGAAATTTAAAGAAAAGATTATTATTCTGGGAATCTCGTAGGTTTTTATTATATTTTAATTTTAAAGCGAGTTATGAGTATTTTAAAATTGTAAATTGACAGAGATAATTAACCCATCATACACGATACCGGATACACAACATGTTTATGTGTCTATTTCTAAAATATTATGAACTTACAAAAAAAAATATATAATTTATGAATGTAATAAATGTTTTCTACCTTAAAGATTTATTATTTCAATAGGATGTTGGTATCAAATTGTAAGAAAATATCTAAGCTTGTGTTAATATGTAAATACAATAATGAAGACACTTCAAGGAAATGTGTGTATTGTGGTGAGCCAACAGATAAACCCATGTCATTACCGTACTATTTTTAAATGTCTCCACTAATCAAATGAAATGACAGATACTATTTTTGACTATTTAGTTTTTAGTTATACCAAGTACTAATGATTTACCTTTTGTAAATTTGTTCTTGGATAGTCCTTACATAACAATTTGGTTAAAAATAAAATGTGTTATAATATTGCTATGTTTTTTATAAATATATAAATTATTTATTTTAAAATTAGGAAATAGGAGACGACTTTGACATTAAACAAAAACTGGACGATGTCTTAAACAAAAATGATTTATGTGACAAAAGAGCAAGAAAAATGGATATTGATGAATTTCTTGAGTAAGTAAACCTTTGTATTCATTTTAAATTCAATGAACGGGAAATTGTTTTTTGGCCAGTAAAATAATTTCATATTTTAAAACTATCAATTATTGATTTAACGTTAAACATTTATGTTGTATATAATAATTAGGGCAGTGAAGTTGTTGCATTTGCATGTTTTTTTTAAATGGTTATATTTATTGCTGAGTGAGCTTAAAATATGTTTCATTAAACTCTTAATTTAAACCAAAAAAAATTATATTGCAATAAATGCAATTTTGGTGATTTTTTTAATTTTACTGCAATTTTAACTATTTTTGATAATTTTCGTTTACATTTAAGATTATATAACTTAATATATAAAATAAAAGTAACTAAACGTAGCAGTGAACAAATTTCTATATTTGTTGTAATACCTACTTATTATTTCTATAGAGCGATTATCGCATTTTGGTCGTTAATATAAAAACTTGTCCCTCAATAACAATCGAAGCTTTATCTATAGTTAAAAACGTTGAAACTAAAATAGAAAAAATTACGGGACAAAATGGAATAATAAAAAACCAGAAATTCAAAACTATTTTACAAAAAAATGAAGGATATCAAATAATTGTTCGTATATCAAAAATTCTAAGTGGAGAAATACAGTCAATGGAGGGCTTGCCAGAAGACTTGACCAACAACGATTTAATCTATTTCAAGTACGTGCCAATAACAACTACTGACGTAGAAAGAAGTTTCTTCCGATACAAAAATTTGTTGTGCGATAACAGACGATCATTCGATTTTGAAAACTTAAAAAAATCATTTGTAGTGCAATGCAATAATGTAAGCAATATTCATATTTAATTTTTATTATTATTATGTATTAATATATTTAATTTTATTGATTATAATTAAATTTTTTTAAATTTTTTCAATGCAATTTTTAAATTTAAAAGTGCAATTTTTAATATATTTTAATGCAATAATGCAATCAATTTAGTGTGTTTTTTAATGCAATAACTTCACTGCCCTAATAATAATATATGCTTAATTTTTTTTTTTTATTGTTTTAAACTACTACTCGCCTTCAATAAAGAAGGAATTCATTTTTAATGAATATAAAAAAATCATTTTTAATTTAAAATTGTTACAACTTGGACTTGAAAAATAAAGAAATTTGTTCAAGTATAGAATTAATTTTTTTTAAGTTATTTACAATTTATTAATTTAAATATTAAATTTAAATATTATAAGTAATACAAATTAAGTTTATTTTTGTTTAATTTTAATATTATTAACTCCCCTTTTGTTTTGTCAGTATAAAAATATAATAATTATTTTTGTAGTGTTCCCCAAATAACTAGATGGCTATTTAAGGAACGTGGTTGTTGTTAATCAGTTATTGGTTCCCAGACTTGTTTCTCTAAACAGTAATCACTAATCATTTATAATTCAACAAATTATATTTAAATAACTGTATGCATTATGCACGTATTCAGTATTGTAAACTAATAAATTTAGCTAATTTTAATATAAAAATTATTTAAAAAAAAAAATTAGCTCATTTATTGAGTTTAAAGGGCCACCATTATTATTCCAAATTGTCTGGTGAGTGTGCACTGTATATCTGTATATTGTGGGAAAAAGTTAAATAATTAAATATTTATAATGGAGTCTAGAACTAAAAAAAACAATTTTTAATATATGGTATAGTTTAGGTAAACTTTCATGAAGCAATAAACTATTATATTCATAGTTATAAATTAAAATGTAGATTAAACTTTATCCGCTTAATTTTAGTATTTACATGTACATGCTGCTTTGTGAAACTAATTTTTACATTTAAAATATTTAATTACAAATTATGAAGTCATACTTTTTAAATACAAGAATACATTTTTGAGACTTAAATTGTGCATTAAGTTTAATATATTGGTATACAAGATATACATTTAGATACTGGCCCTTCATTTTCTATATCTACTATTAAAATTGTTAACTTTTCATCAGGGTGGGCTTCTGTTGCCACTAATTTGATCAAACAATTAGTGAATAAATATTTCCATTTTAATTCTGTCTTTTGGCTCAAGCTCATATTTTGAAAATAATTTACCTGATAAAAGTATTATGTAACTAGTAATTACTAACTATGATTGATAAGTTTTATTTACTATTATTGTTAAACTATTTTATTAAAGTCAAATGAAATATTAATAAATGTTTAAAGATAGTGTTGCTACGGTATTGAATAAAGCGTTTCACTATTCTTTCTAAATTTGTATTTTATAAGTGTCAATACCAAACTTATTTCTCCTATTCAATATTACTTACCTCATTTAATATGTTGATAGCAACATGATGATGTAATATACAGTTTTCTAGAGTGCCCGTAGAATCTGTTATTGATAATCGAATATTTAATATCCTTTCCAATTCATATGATTCAGTTTCCATTTCAAAACTAAAAGTTACATTCTGGATTAAGACACATTAAGTATGTAGTGTTCACATTCATACCATATAGATTATTGCACAAAGTGTTTCATACATTTAAGAACTGTTTATTACAATTTCAATTTAGAATAATAAAATTACTTGCCACTTAGTTAAAACCAATGGAGATAATCCATCAATATTAAATTTGCTCACAATTGCATATAAGATAGCTGTAAGTTGTCTTCTAATTTCATTAGACTTGACTAAAACTCGTTTACAAGTCATAATGTCCGTTATAGTTGACACTGAAGACATAAAAAATTATTTTTTTAATATTAGTTGGACAGACAAGTATTCTAACCTAAATATGAAATGTTTATATTTGTTAGATAAATAAAATACAATTTCTAATATGGTGTAATCAGTAACTATTATAGAATGACATAATTAAATTTTAAAATATTTATATTATGTAAAAATAATAAAAAGAAAAACTATAATATGCATGTTCGTTATGTAGGAAATATATAAGAAATCAACAATAGTACAATGTACAGTATAGAACCAAGTTTATTTTCCTTCAAAACTCTTTTAACAATTTAAAGTTTCTATAACCATAAACATAAGTATTAATTACAATCGGGAATGTTAATGTTTAATTTAGTAGACAGGCCAGTCAAGTGTGTATTTGCATAATTTTTTAAATCGTTAGCTTCATTTGTAATTGAATCTTCGGTAATAATTGTTTTATTGGAAACAACAGCTGTCATGCTTCTTTTAAAAACATTCCATTTCAAGAATAAATTTGAGAAAGACAAGACTAAAATACAAAAATATAGCCAATTAATCATGGTTTTCTTTTTAATTTAAACTTAACAGCATGCTTAGTTAATTTATAGACATTAATGAGACTTGTGAGTTATGGCAGATTATACTAATATAACTTCGAGTTAAATTAAATTAAATTATTTAAAAAGTTATACCAACTAACTGAAGTAGGTATGTGGTATTATACTATTATGGTACAAGGCGATTTTTTAATAAAAATATTATCAAATAATCTTTCAATGAAAAGATGATATATACTTAAAACCTATTTGATAGTTTTACACTAGATCAAATTAATATATACATATATTTGTTAGTGAAAATAGTTTATATACTTGAATTTATCTTATTGTTATTTGTTATTGATGTTTCAATGCTGTAAAAAAAATCCTTTAATACCTAGGTATATATTTTAATGAAAAGAAAATGTTTCCTCATCTAACTCATGAGTCATGACTAAAGACCGGATTTTTGTGCAGCTAAAATCTAAAAAATGTGCAATTAAAATGTTAAAATGTGCAAAAACGTGCAATAACAAAATTTTCATTATAGGTACTTCAAATTTTAATTTTAATAAGTAATAACTAATAACTAATAACTGACTTTACAATATTTGATTAAAATAATAATAAACTGACAATATGTATATAACTGACTTTACAATATTTGATTAAAATAATAATAAACTGACAATATGTATATAACTGACTTTACAATATTTGATTAAAATAATAATAAACTGACAATATGTATATAACTGACTTTACAATATTTGATTAAAATTTATAATCATGTACATTTCCAAGTTTTTTTCTTTAAAATTATGTCTTCTGTCACTTAATATATGTTTTAACTTATAGTTAAATTATTTAACTATAAAATTGTATATAACACGAGTTGACTACGACGGCTGCGGATAGACTGTAGTACTGTATGTGTACCTATACTGTATATGTAATCGATAATCTATCGACTATCGTAGTACCTTAGTCATTATCTTAATTACTTTGTATTATATCGTTATATATATATATAATTATATTGTTAGATATAAAACACCGATAGCAGCATTTATCGATTAGCACCGATAAAATTAATACAAAAATACAAAAATATTTGTATAAAAGTACATTTTTATAAAAAAAACCCGAAACGTGCAATTTTGTGCAAAAACCCAAAAACGTGCAATTTTGTGCAACATAAAACTTTTTTTAAATTAATCTACATCTCTTGATTTGGATTTGTAGCTTGTTTCTATTGAATTTAGAACACGCCATAAAAAGATGCAATTGCACGGAAATCCGGTCTTTAGTCATGACTTAACAGTATAATTTTATTATTGATTACTTGTTTTTTTTGGTAACCATTGTGCAGCTCTTTCTGATAGTTCCTTATCCCAAATTCTTACTACAAGTGTTGGGTATGTTTTGTCCATGACAATAATTTCTTTTAAGAACGCTTTCTTGCCAATTTTAGTTTTTATTAATTTAGTAAACTTTACCTAATTATTAAATTAGGTGTTAAGTATCACTTTTGTATTTTTGATAAGTTGTCAGTTGTTAATAACTTACACATCTTACTGCAGCCAACAAACAACAAAATTTCCCACTCATCTCTTTTCCACTAGAATGGATATCCTCAATATTAATATGCATGTGTCGTGGACAAATAAGAATAATTCTGAGAAGATATTTATACTTCAAAGAATCATGATCATCATGTAGCAACATTTGAGATGACATTTCATTTAATGTTAAATATAATGGGCTAAATATTTAATAATATTAAATTAGATGGGTAGATATACAATATAAGTAACCATTTAAGTCATTAAGTTTATTAGTATATTATATTTACCTAGAACTTTTTGGCATATATTTATCTTTGATACCCATGTTATAAGTAACTTTTGAATTAACTAAGTCAACTATAAGCATAAATAAATAATTTCAAAAACTAACAGACATTCTTTAATATATATTGCATATTATTTTATATTTACCAACATCTCCAATTTTAAAATCATTATATAAACGAACGTGTAGTATAATCATTAGAACCCCAAACACTTATATTAACCACATCTTCTGGAGAGTCAAGTATAGTAAACGAAAAGACAGATTTTTCTTTATTATCTGTTTAAAAATATATAATTAGGTACGCGTTCATATTTTTAGTTTTTTTTTTAATTATGTAAAATATTTATTATGCTTATACTGAATTATTTTTAATAGTTTTAATTATAAATTATA
The DNA here is from genome assembly GCF_019925205.1 of Metopolophium dirhodum. Taxonomy (NCBI): domain Eukaryota; kingdom Metazoa; phylum Arthropoda; class Insecta; order Hemiptera; family Aphididae; genus Metopolophium; species Metopolophium dirhodum. Next base: position 121,253,570 of record NC_083560.1, read on the forward strand.
AACCAAATATTTAATAATTATGAATGAAAAAAAATTGTTTCAATATATGCGTATTGTTTAAGTTTTAGGAAGGTAATGGTATATATTTAAATATAATTTAAAACCTAAAATTATACATAAATCATTTATTCAAATTGAATATAACATTATATTTATGTTTATCGTTTTATGTTAACAAACAATAGTTTACTCTAAAATGTTATTTTTTTACCTTGTTTTGATACAATTACTATAGGATTTTGTTTAGCTATAATAATCCCAACTTCCAAAATGTTTGTTGTTCCTGGGAAAATTGAATTAAGCTTCAGTTTCATAACACCGGTATTCATTTTTTCTAATTATTATTTAGTAATTCTAAAGTATCTATATAACCTAAACAGCATATTATATAATATAATTATGGATAGATAACATAGGTATTAAATATTATATAGATAGAAAATAAATAAATATAAATTTGGATTATAGTTAATAAATTATGGAATACCTAAGAACTGAATATTTAAGAAAATTATTCTGAAGTGTTCTATGTGTAGATGTGTTAATACTTCTTAAAATGTTGTTACTGAATAAAATTAATTGATTTATAAATATTGGATGCAATCAAAAGTTAACTTAATTACAGGGTAATTTACCAGACAGGCTCACACCCATGGACCCATGTTCCTCTTTAATAATGAATTTGAATAATTTAGATTTTTAGAGTTCTTAAATATAGGTACTTAAAGACATTATTCAGGAAAAAAGGTGGTGAGCATGCTTGGTGAATCATCGATCACCTGTACAATTTTATTATACCTAAACTCAATGGTTCAACATACCTATTTATACATACATTTTTAAAGTGTAGGTATCAATAGTTAAAATATAATTATTGAAACTTATTTAGAAAATGTATCAACTTTTTAGCCTTTTAATAATTAAACCACTAAACTTCTATATTTCTTGACGTCTTTTTAAATGTTTCTTTCAATATTTAGCTCATAAATTAAGTTAATTACCAGTCACACGATTTTCAAATTAATAATAAATAATATTAATAGGTTACAAAATATAAAGGCATATAAAACTGAGAAGTGGCGGACTGAACTTACATTTTAAATTATGTAATTTCATATTTAAGTATTTACCACAACCTCACAATACTATAATAATATACATTATTTACTTATAACAAAATTAGGTAGGTACCTATGATGTAAATACAATATGGCTGAAAAAGGTTGAGCCGTGGCCCAAGACCTTAGCCCAGACCTTAGTATAGACTTCGGCCCTACTGCCACCACCCCTTTGAATATTTGACGTGGTTGCGTCAAAATTCAGCCTTTCGTCCCGCCATTGAAACTAAGAGATTCAGATTTTAATCAACTTCGAAGACAGATCTGCGTCTTCCTAATAGGTCAGTATTTTAAAAGGTATTTAAATTTTTCTATCAAAATGTTCAATCTGCACTCTGGAAATAACCGAAATAGTTACACTATATTTTGTGTTAATTGTTTAACTGTTTATATGCCACCACAACTTACTGTTACTAGGTAGTTACCGATAATATTTAAAAACTATATCCGGCGTGAACGACAAACATAACGTTATTGGCATTTGGTATAACATAGCAAGGATTTAGATACATACCTACTTATAAACATACTTATCATTTTGATATAAATACAATAAATACAATAAAAATATTAAAATATAATATAAATACATAATCAACGATATTGGTATATACGACATAAAATTACTTACCGTTGCTTTTGGTGCCGGGTTCTCACAGGTCACAGTTTCACACCCGTACCGTGCGGATATTCAAGTCATAAGTTAGAATACAGATCGATGCATAAATCTTATCTCGCGGCATGTGCTAGGTTAGACCAAAAATTCAATGAATTCGAACTTTAAAGGTCAAATGTAAATAACTTGGTTAGCTAACCTACCTCACGATTCGAAAAGAAAATAAACAGATTTTGTAATGAATTTTAAAAACCGTACCGACCGCAACGCAGCTTTGGTAAAATATGTGCGGGTGGTTGTGAACCGGATACCGGAAACCGGACTTATCAAGATAAATAACCAATAGATCGGTCGATGACCGGACTTTTCACAGCGTATTTTTGTCGTTATCTATGTACATACATTTTAAGTGTCTTCAGTCACAGTTTATTCCTAAATACAGGTACCTACTTAAGAGTACCTACCTACTCCTTAAACTGTGCTCCAGTCTTATTCTAGCATAGAAGACAATGGACCAGTGCTGGGCAAGATACCTCAAAAAAAGTATCTAAATATAAGATAGGTACAAGATACAAGATACTATAATATTTTTAAAGATACTAGATACAAGATACATGTATCTGAGATACCTGTAAGATACAAGATACTTAATATATTTATTTATTTTTATTAATTTCTTAATTTACTTTGGATACAATTTTATCATATATAATTTATATTATATTATAGCTTATAAATGTATAATAATACGGTATTTATTGATCATTAACAATATAATTTCAAATAACATTAGATACGTTTAAAATAATAACACTAATAATAGACAAACGAAATAATAGGTAAAAAGATTTACAGTCTATAAAAAAAATTACGTACACAATAAGAAAACGTTATAAAGAATAATAAATATATTTATAAATTAGCAATGTTTACTTATTGTTTATTAAATATTTAAATGTAGATGATTTATATAAATATTTAATTATATTATTTATATCCCATGTTTTGAAATAAATTCCTGGTTATCTTTTAAAGAGTCTAATTTTTTGAAAGTATCATCTGACATACTAGATCTACATGGAGAATGAATAAGCCCAGCAAAAGAAAATAGTCGTTCAATAGCTACTGAAGAGGTTAGGCTTGTATTATATTTTATAAATAATTTTTTTATTTTTGGATAATTGTCTAAACAACTAAGTGATTTATTTTTATCATTTAAAAAACTTATAAATTCAAGCTCGTTACTTGACTGTTGTCTGAACTGGTCTGGTTCAGAAGAAAAAATAATAATTTTTCTCGTGTCCATTAGTGTATTGACCTGATGCATATAATATATTTATTTTCTATAGTTGATAATTGATATTATGATGAATCAATCACACTAATAATTAGAAGTATACATTTTTGTAGCATTTAGTATTAATTTAATAGGTAATTATTATTAAAACCAATAGCAAAAATATTTTAATAAATACATACATAATTTTTTTTACTAATTTATACCTGGCACAAACCGGCCTTTTTTTATAGCTTTCTTTTTTGTTTTTTCCTTTTTTTCTTGTTTCTTTTTCAATAAATTATTTGTACGTTTATCTTGCTTTTCTTTCTTGGCCTTCTCCAGAGTATTTGTTCTTTCTTCCCACTTTGTTTTACTAACCTTTTTCTGTCTTTCTTTTTTGGCAATGGTCTTTTTTAATAACTCCACATTGTCTTTAACTTTTACCCCTTCAGCTTTGGCCAAGACGTTATTCCAAGCATCGCGTTCTTTCAACTCTTTGGCTTTATCAATTTCACCAGATTTTTCTAATTCATTATACATATGTTGCTTTGTTTTAATTTCGTCTAAAGCCACCTTTGCATTTGTACTAGTTGGATGTGGAGCTATTTCAGTTTGTTCTCCTAAGAAATTTATCCGATTGAATACTAATTTAGTCTTCATTTTAGTACCATTTACTTTAGGAGGCTTTTCATTTGCTTTTTCAACACTGTCATTTGGTTTTTTTTCACCCTTCATTTTTTCATGTATCTTTTTTTTTCTTTTAATCTTATTTTGAAGTTTATTTTTAATTATTTTTGCTTGGTAAGTATATTTCTTTTCTAAATAAAAGTGAAAAACAAAGTTTATATTTAAATATAGTACATATGATATTTGATTCATAAAATTATTCACTTACAAGTGATAACAAAATAATTGAATTTAACTCATTACATTACAGTAATATTAGTCAAAACTTAAGTTATTATACCTGGCACTGATAGCTATTACTAAATATTTACCATTATAAATGTATAACCCTAACAAACAACATTTCTACTTTTGAAGTAGCACCATAGTAGTTATTTTAAAAGTGAATAAAATTTAGGTAACAGCTGTAAATAATGTTTCACAACAAAAAACCATTTAAAAATGTCCACATTTTAATTGGAAATGCATGATTTAATGCTACAGTACTTTTGAAACAGTATGTAATTATTATTATAAGAAACTAAAATAATGTCTATGGAGACAACACTATAGAAAAAAACAAAATATTATATTGTTTTTGGGTGGCACATGCTAGTGGCTAGAAAGATTACACAAAATATACTGTCTAATTAATAATTTTTTTTTAAAAATTACTAAATTATGAATTTAGACTAAAATATTTCAAAGGTGAAGTATACTTTTTCAAAAAATAATAACAAAACAAATGAAGTTTCGACTCCAAAAATCTACATTTGTATTCCTTACCTCTTATTGCAGCAAGTCTTGTATGCAGTTCTTCTAAACTTTGTGCTCTGTTTATTTTGTCACTTGCAAGTATTGGCTCTAAACAAAATCATTCAGTCAAAAACATACTTAATATATATATTATATACATATAAAAACAAAGTAAAGCTTACTTCTGACTTTTTCATTACTATCGCATACTTCTGAATCTGAAAATGTAAAATATACAACATATACAAAATATAAATTGTAATTATGTCAACGACTCAAGATCAAAATGTGGATTTTACTAATATCACTTAAATACTTGATACTAATACATTTTTCGTATTTATTTTGTAAGTACAGTAATATTTTTTCGACACAAAGATGCACATGTTTATAAAATAATTTACCCAAGACTTCTACGCGCTCCGGCAGTTTCACTTGATTTAGGACTTCACTGACGAAATCGAATTCTTTATTGAAAAGGTTCTTCACGTTTTCTTGGTTTAACGACAACATTATAAGTTTTTTATTTTCGTCTTAAATTTTAAAGTTTAATACAGTTATCAGTAATTGCTAAACTTTGTTATTTCAAAACACACATTTTTTCAATGTTCTGTATTCCGTTATCATTAATTTTTATCACCACTGTCGACAACGTTAATTTGTCAAATATAAAATATATTATTATACAGTGCACACTGCACAGACACACTGTTCGATTTATTAACTCACGCAGTCACGCCGCTGTTACTGATTTAAAACATTATTTTATGAATTTTAGGATTGTATAATACTAATATACTAGGTATTAAGTATTAATACGCGTTAACATTCATAACTCATAACTCATAAAGTCATAACCAGAGCCGGATTGGTGTGTATCGGCCCATCGAGATTTTCACTTCTAAGGGGCCCATTTACATATTCAGAGGCCCAAAATTACGAGTATAATTATCTATAATTATTACGAGTCAATCGTATTTTAAACATGAATTTATTTTCCCTTAAACTCAGTGGCGATCTCGGGAATTTTTTACGGAGTGGGTTCTGAAAATCTACTAGAATTCAATAGTGGGGGGCTCTGCCCCCCACACCCCTCATCTGGTGACGCTTCTAATATCCAAAACTACAGACCAATTTCTATAATACCACATATTGGTAAATTATTTGAATCGATTGTATACTCCAAAATAAAGCGTAGTCTTAATCATCTTATTATAAGTGAGCAGCATGGTTTTAGATCACATAAATCAACCGTAACAAGTGGTGTTGCCTTCTCTTCTTATTTATCAGAAGTTATCGAACACAGAGGTCAGGTAGATGTAATCTTTACAGACTTTAATAAAGCATTTGACACTGTGGACCACAATTGCCTCATAATGGTGCTTAAGTCTTTAGGCATTGGGAATCCCCTACTATCTTGGTTGCACTCTTACATCACAGGTAGAAAACAATTCATAAAATTCAAAAATGCAATTTCAGAGTTAGCTGTGATACCATCTGGAGTCCCTCAAGGAGGCCACCTTAGTCCTCTTTTATTTATTCTGTTTGTAAACTCGATAACCAAACGGATCACTAAGGCTAAACTCCTTCTTTTTGCTGATGACATAAAAATATTCCTTAAAATAGACAATCTTAATCAATGTCATATCCTACAGTCAGAACTAGATATTTTTGCAAGTTGGGCGTACTCCATTGGTCTTAGCCTTAATATAAGCAAATGTCATGTTATGTCGTTTTCTAGGCAGCGATCTCCTATCTACCACAACTATTCTCTTAATAGCACTTCTCTTAATCGTGTCTTCCTCTATAAAGATCTTGGTATTCATTACTCACCATCATTAAATTTTGAGCACCATATAAATGTCACTGTAGGTAAAGCTTTAAAAGTATTGGGTTTTATTAAACGCAATACTAATCAGTTTTCTTCTGCTCGTTGTCTCTGCACATTATACTTCTCATTAGTACGTTCTATATTAGAATACGGTGTGGTGGTGTGGCATCCCTACCTAGCTAAATACGAATTAAGACTCGAGCGTGTACAAAATAGATTTCTTTCCTACATTGCCTACATAAGGAAGATACCTCACCCTACGCATGACTATTCCTTAATTCGTAGTTCATTGGGAATACCAATGCTGTTTACTCGTCGACAAGATGCCGATGAGCGCTTTATAACCTCGCTCCTAGGTGGCACCATAGATGCACCCGATCTCCTCTCTAAAATATGTTTTCGTATCCCTTCCTTCTTCTCCAGAAATCACGCACTCTTCCAAGTTCCAACTCACAATACATTATACGGACATAATCACCCCTTGCACAGAATGCTTCGTAATCTTAACAATCTTAATTTTGATTTTATTAAGTAATTAAATAATATCATTGTTATAAATATGTTATATCATAGATTTATATAGCTAAATTAAGGTATTACCATTTAGTTTAAATTATGTTGTGTTTTTCCATATGTTCTAATTTTGTGTGTATTTGTATTATTATATTATTGTTATATCTATTAAATTTAAACTTAATCTGTTAATTTAAAATTGCCGTTTGGCGTTTATATATTATAAATAAATAAATAAATAAAATTAGTCATAATATTTTCAAAAATATAATATAACTTAATATAATATAATATAATTTTACCATTTTAGTAGTCAGTACCTAGTGAGCTGTATTTGGTATATCAAATGAATATCAAATGTAAAATAATGCAACCAAACACTAAGCTTTTCAACATTCATACTTTAATCAATACTACTATATAAAATGAAGTTGGTTCGGGATAAACTCCGAAACTACTGAACCGATTTGGCTGATTATTTTTTTGTTGTGTTCGTGATTGTTCTTATGAAAATCCACCAGAAAAGTAGGAAATAGGGATGTCAAAAATACAACAGTGGCGCCGTCCGGAAAAAAATAAACTAAATAATAAAAAATTTAGTTTATTGTTGCAGATTAAAATAATACTAGTGTACTATAATATTGGTTGCTATTGGTTAATCGGGCATGTTTATTGATTAACTTCGTTGCCCGTTAAATGTAACAACTCTATACGACTCAAACTTTGTTCAATTCGTTATTTAATATTCGGTGTATGGTGTTTAAAATTAATCTTAACTTTTCCGTTGCCCCGAGTAAAAATTCTGATTCGCAGCAGTATATTAGCAGTTAGGCAATCTACCTGCGGTAGATCACAGACCCCGTGTTGTTTGTACGTAAGTGTATGATTTAAATCTAAACTATCAAAGTTATACCAAGTTCGTCGTATTCTACCTATGGTGGATTAATATAATCAATTAATACAGAATCCTAACCTAACCTTTTCGTTTAAAAAAAAAAATCAAGAAGATCTGATAAGTAGTTCCAGAGTTTATCCTGAACAAAGATTTTCATTTCACATTTATTTAGTTAAAGATATATTATATGTATTTACAAAAATAATAATACAAATCAACAAACATGCCCGTAACAATAGCAAGCAATATATAATACACTATTATTATTTTAATCTGCAATTAATTAACCTGTACATTTCTTATTTGTATACTTGTTATACTTATAATATATTATGTACTTATCTGTACATAGGCCCACGGCCTGTTTTCATGGCCAACGACGTTTCTTTAAAATATTTATTTAACTGACTTCATTTTGAATGAAATGTGTCACTATTAGCTTAGTTAATAGTTAATAGGTATCCATATTTTTATTCTAAATTTCAAACAATAGGTACGATACAATATTGTAAGAAACTAATATTAACAGTAACCCTTATAACATTTCCGTCAATAATATAGTTATATAATATTTTCTGTGAATATGCAATATAATAACTATTATTATAAATTATTATTTCCTAATTAATATATTTAATATTTCTGCTTCTTTTTTATAAAATGAATTTTTACAAAAGTGAATTTATTTTAAACCTGTGGCTTAGGAAAAAAATTTACTTAACGTGGCAATAAAATTAACCAACTCGTAAGTTACTGAATAACATAAGAAAAAAGTAACTCGTTAATTAACTTAGTTAAAAGTAACTTAACTTAAACTTATTAACTTGTTAATGTCCAGTCTTGCTTTTTGGACTAAAAATAAAATTTTATTGATTTTTATAGAAAAAAACACTAAAAAATTTGAAATTTGAAATTGTCCTCAAAACAAATCTAAAAATTTTGAAAATTTTATCAAGTATAGCCATATAAAAACTGATAAAATAAACATATGATAAATTGTGCCTATGGATTTTTAATATTTTTAAAATGTCATTGTAACAATATAATAAGAGCCTTGTATTAAATTTTCAAGCTTGTTTACAGAATAAATAAAATTTTATTGACATTCATAGAAAAAAAAATTAACAAAATTGGAAACCAAAAATGTCCGTATAAACAGTTCAAATAAATCCAAATAATATTATTAATAAATTTTATCGTGTATAGAAAATGATAATATAAACAACCAGTGAAAATTTCAAGTATCTACGGTCATTTGTTTTAGAGTTACACCAAAAACCAAAATCGATTTGGTCAAAAACCGATATAGTGTAAAAATTCCCGGTTTTCCTTATTATTTTTTTTTTTCATAGGCGCTTTTCAACACTAATGGGAGTATAGGATTTTGACCTCCTCAATACACCAACTAGATTCACTTTGCCATCAAACAAGATACTGAAGTTGAAAATTAAAGCATTATTTCGACTATTTATCGTGTACATAAGTCAGACAGAGTAAATATAATCTCCTCTAATGCCAGTACTGAAAAGAAAAATCAGTAAAAATGCATTCAAATGTACATCTGTACATAAAATTGAGTAATAATACTTTATAGTGAATAGTTATTGTGATTTAACTTTCAATAATTTCTGTCATTAATTTCTGCTTATCTTTTAAAGTTATATACAATTCACTAGTTAGTTTTCTAGTTACCTTTAAAGTATGTGTTCCTAATTTGGGAATGAGGTCCAAACATAATAATCAATGATTCAAGATATTTAAAATTTAGATTTTACCTATTATCAGACAGTAGCTTAATGAAGATGAGAAACGCTGTTTCTTCTTAAACCCAAACAGCGAGTAATTTACCAATACATTGTCCTTAAACATATGGCCAATTACCCTGCAAACAATATTTCCTAAATCATTGCTGTCGGGATACAACAAATAATTTCATCTGTAAAAGAAAAACATCTGTTATAAATATTGTAAAATAATGAAGAATAATAAACAAAACCATATAACAGATAAACAAAAGACGAAACAATTTTTATTTGAGTTGTGAATCAGCTGAAAAACACTGACTTTGCAGACATTTACATATGTCTTTAATTAGGAAAAATATGTCACTATGCTAAATATAGTTTTTGAAAGATATAAATGCTATATTATTTACCATGGATTCTCTGAAACCATTATCCCATTTGATTTAATTTTCCAAAGTGTATAAATCTTCAAATTTTTCAATTGGAAACATACTGCATTTAATGTTTGAAAGTTGAAATTGGGAAGTAACTGTAAAAGTAAATGTAAATCATCATAACTGATGTCATCATCTTGTTCCTGCATTACTTTGATTTGTTTAATATTGTCCGTACTACATAATTCTTCAAGTTTTCATTCTAAATAATCTAAAAAAAAAAAATAAATAAATGTTAATCAATTTATTTTTAAAAATATTAAATTATTGAGTGGTATAATTTAAAAATAATATATTACCATAATATTTTGGCGGACAGGTATACCATATTATACTAAATATTTTGTAATTAGACGAGATTGTTATTTACTATTGGTATGAGTATAACGTTTTGTTGAATACATTTTCTTTGACATAAATTGTGCATCATCAGTTGAGGACAAATCAGTAGTAACTGTAGCTTTGGAAGTCTTCATTTGAGCTAATGCCAATGAATCTATGATATTAAAATTAAATTAATTTCACAAAAGTAAACCTGAAAATATTTAAAAAAACTTACCATAACTCCCATTTCCCAATTTTCTTGCTGGGCAGTAATAAAATTATGTGGTGTTTGGTTTAAAATAATTTACTATAAATCATTTAACCAATTTCGGATTTTTAGCCCATGCATATTTAGTCTTTTTTACCCAGGTGTAAGGTACAGCTTCCACATTATTTTGTGATGTAAAATGTACAACACCCAAATGGGATACTGATTTTGAAAATGATACCATGATTCATGAACTACCTACCTACCCAATGAGCAGTAAGTTCATATTTGAAAGCTGATACAATATTTGTTTATAAACAAATCAATGAACCACTAGCCAACATCTTAGTCAGGAGAATGAAAAGTGGACACCGGTGATATGCAACCTTTTTAATCTTTGGAAAGCAGGGATACTAAAAATCAAACACAATATCATTCTATAATACATTTGTATTAGGTAAGTTTATCAAAATCTAATATTTAAAAATGCGTGCTATGCGAAACCATAGCAGAAATTCACCACTAAAAGTATGCGCAGCAGCGGCCAGTTTTCATTCTCCCGACTATAGTAATAGTTAGTTTCATTGTAATAAAATTCACATTTTTTATTTAAAATACAGCTACAACTGCTGTGTAGATAAAAAGAAAATAATTCCCTTAAGCTGTACTGCTGACCAAATAAATAACATTAATCTAGCAACCAAGATAAAACAAAATATGCTATTTTATTAGTTTAGTATTTTTTTTTTTTGTACATATTTAATATTATTAATTTTATAAACTCTAACTTAACAGATAACTGACATCAATTGGTGTTTTATAAAATGTCTATCACAGAATATTTCAATTTTTAGACAATAGTTTTATAATTATACTTTAAAAAGGGATTTGAATTTAAATTAAATAAAAAAAAACTGTACTATGATATCAATTGCATTTTATCAAGAGAATAATATACACAACATTATATTGGAACTTACAGTAAAAGTTTAAGTAATTTTTTTATAAATTAATCAATACTCACACAAATCCGTTATTTGAAATGTACGTATAAGTTAATCTACTTAATTTAATAAGGTCAATTACAATTAAGCAGGTAAAATATACAACAAATGTTTAAATCCAAATTTTCCTTATATTAATATATAAATTAAAATAAAATTCCTATTACAAAAAGTAAAAAAATATAAAATAAAGGTTTATTATTGAATGAAAAATTAAATATATGCCGTTAGAAAAAAAAAATACATACGTAGATAAAAATAAATTACTTTTCCTCACACTATTCATTCTCTATACGTACGTTTTCTTGCTCTGCAGCCGTGAAATCATTTTTGATGTTGAAGTTTTTCCTTATTTCATCAGGTGTCTTACCCTTGATCATATTAGCGACTGTCTTGGAAGTTACATCTAACAAGCCTTTGATATCCAAATAGTTGGCGGCCAATATGAGTTCAAACAGCGTACCCTGATCCACCTTCAAGAAATCTATGTCCCAACTGCATATATCATCGGTGCGCTTTTCAAGTCCTTCGTCGTCTTCGGCCGGTGGTGGGTCGTCCTTGTGGTAGGTTGCCCACTGGATGACTTTCTTCAATATACCAGCTTTCACTTTAGGCAACGGTACGATCTCCTCATCTTCCTCTTCCAAGCCCAAGTGTTCCACCATAGTTTTGATGGTCATCGAAGCTTTGGCGATCTCAAAGTCGACTTGAAACACTTCTCCATCAGAACTCTGCAGCTTTATCATAGGCATCTTGTATTGAAGTGATGTGTGAACAAGCTGGTGAAAATATACAGTCGAGAAAAACAAAAATAATTAAATAATGACAGCTGACGAATTAAGTATTGAAATTTGATAAGATACAACCTGAAAATTGTATTTTGTGTGTCAATCGAATCAGTTAGATATTATATTATGATGTAACGTATAAACTATTAAGTACTCAAGTGGAAAGAGCTTGACGCAGGACGCTTACAGCCACGACAAAATAAACAAGTATGACAGCAATATTTTTATTATGATGATTTTCTGCGAAAATATGGCGTACGTTATGACCACTTCTCACTGGTCGATAATTGATCATGTGATTAGGGATAGGATTCGGGATATAATGAATAAATAAAAATAAAACTACAGTGCGTCCAACATGAATTGACCGGAAATGCTGATAGTCGACTCAGCACTCTGTTGTCGACACAAATATATAAAAATACTAAATAGACGACTCCCTATTCCTACAATGTAATAATTACCAGACAGTAAATCTTAAATCATATACAATGGATACTCAAACGAAAAATCTGTGACGTAGTGATATGCGCATACGCATGGAGCAGATATCAAATGAACAAGGTGTCATAAGCTGTCACGCATGCGCAGATGTCACGGGTCCTACTATTAAGTTGTTATGTTCACTTCAACTAATTCTATAGGTGTGATATGCTATGACTCTGATAACCAATGTTTATGATCTAAGCAGTAAATAAAAGCGGTTTATATCACTAGAAAAAAAACGGTCTATATCACTATCATGGATGAAAATTATCATATCAGTTTGGCTTGGAATAAACAACAAATTACATTTATCACTGACCGCCGAATTATAAAATATATACATTTTTAATATTATATATTATTGTAGTATACAAATACAATTTCATAAATAATATATTAATATATTATTCGCTTTAGAAAAATTGACATGCAATGTTCTTGGAACAATTTTGAATTGGAATATTCAAATTGTACCAATTAATAATTTAGATTTTTGTTGTATTAATCAAAAGTTATATATAAAATCTTATATAATTATATTTAAAATACAATTATTTGATAGAAAATACATTTATTAGGGTTTTACTAATATTATCATAAAGCTATTTTCAATGTCCAAAAATTAATGAATCCAATTACCATAACTATTACTCATGTGCAACTAAATGTCTGAAGTCTGAACTAGGTATATTGATGGCGAATATGCAAAAGGGCATAAGCGGCACTTTTTATGAAATCGACTTTTTGTAATTAGGGCATAAGTGACGGCATTCTGTATCGATTGCTCTTAATCATTAATCGATATGATTATTATTTACAATAGAAAACGAAAATTTAGATTTAGACCTAAGCGCCAAAAAATTTTAATTAATTAACAGGTATGTGTATAAATAGGGAATAAGCGACATTTAGTTTTAAATATTAGCATAAGCGCCATAGGATTTTACTTTATGGGGCCTAAGCGACAACATCATTGTTATAATTAATAATAGATTTTATAAAAAAACCATTTTCTGTTATCTGTTCGGTTGACGATAAATAATCTTAATCTTAAGAATGCAATATCGTATGAAGTTATTAACATTTTTATTCCAAAGAGAATATTTATCTACGTTTCTATTAAAATAACATGTCATTTATTTATGATTTATGATTATAAATTATAATATTATTATCAATGAAAATTTACTATGATTGCCTATTTGTGTTTTATAATAATTATTAGTTTTGCGTGTGAATATTCACACAATAAGGAAAAAATTAATACGACATAAGCGCCAAAATACTTGTACTAAAATTATAGGTAAGGAAATGAATGGGGCATAATCACCAAATTATATAATAATAGCCAATTCTAACTAATACTAATGTTTAACTAAAAAAATCGAAGAACAATTGTCTTAAATAGAGTATAACTCATCTTTTTTATTCTTATCATATTTTTTTTAATTAAAAATATAATCTACAAAATGTAATTATTATTGTTATAAAATAGTTTTTTGGCTCTCTCTTTCTCGTATAATATGAACGAACAATATATAATTATAATACTTTTTCAATTTACATGAAGTGGAGTTTCTTCATCTCACACTGTCGATGATTCTATATTAGTTCATTCAAATGTTTATTCCGGATTTGTAGTGCATGTAACTAACATTCAAATAATTACTTGTATGTTCTACCGGTTGTGTTTATTAATTTTTGTGATAGAATTTGGTTAACATAGGCACCGTAAAATTTTAAATTTCTAACTACCTAGGATTTAAGTTTACTTATAGTCGTCTGTATTTATGGGCTGGCTACTAGGCTAATGCCTAATTGTCTAATGTAAACTAGTATAGTAGGCACCCTGTTTTATGGAAAAATCGCGGAAAAAAAGTCCCGGTAAAAAAAGTCCCACGCTAGGAAAACAAAGTCACGATAAAAAAGAATGAAAGTATATCAAAATTAAAGTATAAATATGTTGAAATTGTATTGAAAAATACATTAAATTTATATACAAAATCATATAATGTCATAAAAAGTGTATGACTGTTAATTACTTACTTAAATCACATATTAAAATATAATAAAATAAAATTAAATACAAGTCCAAAATAATAAAATGTAATACAAATAATACAATAATAAATACATTTATAGTACTTATTAAATTATATTAATTTTGCTATACAAATTTAATTTTTTAATTAGGTACACCTCTTTCTTATGTTATGAGCCACCGATATTGCGCGCTTGCATTTGTATACATACATTTTGTAAACGTTTTTCTACGGTCCGAGTTTGCCCTAGTTTTTTAATAGTTCTCGAATCTCCTACAGCATTTAAAGCTAATTTCGCTTCATCTGCGGAAATTTCCATTTTTATTTTTCTAATTAATTTCCAAATAGTTGGAACATTATGTTCACAAAGTTTTGAAAATCGATTATTTCACCCTACAGTCATACTATTTGTTCGATGACGGCCCTACTAAAGTAAAATATACGGCTTAAGATAATTACTATGGTAGATAACAAATATATTTTATACCTACTTATATATTACACACTAAAATAAGTACAAAGTTGAAAGTACAACTCTACTACTGCAGTATAAAATAAGTATTTTGTTAAATTGTCCACTTATATTTTTTTCTATTATTTATTACTTATTTATTACTTACTTACATTTTATACATTACATGAACACACTAACATACAAAGCATAACTGTAGAACTGTACAAGAATAAGATAGATACATTTGGTACATTTTTCACTAAACTTTTTTTTACAGGACCTTTTTTTCCGATTAGGTACCGTATTATGTTTGGGACTTGTATAGGCAATACATCGTACACATTCTTATCAATGTCTTATCAATAATAATTATTACTGATTAATGGCTAGTTTTAGACTTTTTGGTTTACAGACATTTTGTAAAGTCTATACTCTATTGTCTAACTCGCGTCTCATAGTTGAATAGTTCAAATACGACACACGTGACACGTAAGTAGTTATCTGAGGTAACTAAAATTTTATATATTTGCTGAAAGTAATTTAATGATTTACTGTTACTGTTTGTAGTTCATACAAATACACATTGTATATCATAGTTTTCATAACTGAAATATATTACGATGCAGATTTTTCATTTTTGAGAAGTTGATTTTAATTAAGACAATTCTACGAACCAAGTATACCTTATAAATATTGCAATTCAAGTTATAAAAGCATTAATATTAAAGTGAATACTAAAACTTAAAGGTAAGAATATTATTGTGGGCCCCTCATGGGATTTTATTTATTTATTGATTTAAAAGTGAGTTATCTGTATGACACTATTACTACATTACATTGTCTGATATCATTATGTTATATAGTTATATTATAATATATTTAATTATTGTGTGTGTAGAATTATATTTGTGTCCAAAAGGCTTAACCTGTTAAGTCATAATAAATAATAAATAACTATGCTAAATAAATTATATTAGGTACTTAAAACACCCATAACTTACTTTAAAAATAAAATATAAATAAATATACCTGTAAGGTTCTTTAGAAAATATTTTTACAATATGTTTATTAAATCTAACATTACACAATTAGATCTGCTCTACACAAATTTGTTATGTTGCTCATAGGTCAGAGATAACAAATACTGCACTGGCATATTTTTAACAAACTTTTAATTTGTAGGTAATATTATATTGTAAGTACCATAACAATTAACAATCTACCATACATTTGATTAAAATATTAGAAAATAAAGCTAGAATTATGATTACCTGCAATGTAGATGTAATATTCAGTGGCTAGTTCTAGCTAATATACCTTTGTTTTGACCATTAAATAGCTGACTTGGCAACACTCAACTGGCGAGTGATAAACTAGCTGAACTGACAATAATACAATATAATAATATAAACATTATACGTTGAAAAAACATTTTTACATCATACTTGCCTAGTCCTAGTTTATATTGTGCACTATACACCACAAGAACTAAGATTTATCATTCATGTTGCACTAAAATCACGAATGTTGAATGGTCTACGAGTTACTGCACACGTCACATAGTGTACAATACCTATTGGACGTTTCACTTGTGTATAGGTACTAACAGTAACAGTCATTATAAATAATTATAAAGTTATAATATTATTATAAGTTAGCACCATAAAGTTAGGCACCTTCACCCAGCAGGAATTGTACAATTTTATTACATTAATTATAACTTGTATTTTATTAAATAAATAACTATTATACATTCATTGATTGATTTGAAATTGTCTTGAATTAGTTAAAACACTTCACCGTCTGCATCATTAGCAGAGCTGCACATAATTGGCTTAGTGGATAAAGGATTTACAAAATAGCTAACCAGCAATATTGCTCACTGACAATTCTGTGAATGAGATCCAAACAACAACAATGTAGCGGCACTGTTACAATCAACATTTTAATTTACAATGGTAACATTAACAATAATTAATTAAGATTTATTACATAGATGTATGTTACACAGTTTAATAAATTAAAATTAAGAATAACCAAAAATAATTGAGTATATTGAGGTCATATTAGAGTGTTTTATTGTAAATTATTATATTTGGGGACATATTATACTGCCAAACTCAACATGATATATCTGGAATTAAATATCTGAAAATTCATATTGTTATGGTTTATATTTTTCTTTCCAACCTGATATTAAATTAAATAATATTTACTTTATATTGTTAAGTTATATTTGTATACAATTGTATAAATAATATTTGTTCATTTTTAAAAATATTGACACTTGTGTGATACCTGATTTAGGAGTTAGGACTAAATAATTTATGTTTGCTTAAGAGGACGCTACCCATGCATTTGTTGTCTCCGTCTTACACACTTAAGACATAGTAAATTTTCGTTCACTAGTTTCAATAGTACGCTGTTATTTTTTATATTAAAGTAAATTGACCTATTATAACATTTTTAGATAATAACATGATCTGTGCTTAAGCGTTGGCTTTTATTCGATATTAGATTCGATATTAGATTTTGTATATTGAAATATATTACTAGAATAAACAATTAGGTATTTCATTTTACTATTCTAATTAACTACAAACTTATTTAAAATCAGCATCTTTTGGATCCCTAATGGAGCTGCACGTAACAATCTGATTAAATTAATTATAACTAGTAGAAAATGTGTTATATCTTATAATATTTGAAAATATTAGAAAATATAGCTAGAATTATTACTACCTGCATTATAAGTAGATGTAATATTCAGTGGTTAGTTTTAGCTAAGGTGTATTAATACACATTCGTTTTGACCATTAAATGGCTGACTTGAAACATTCAACTGTCGTTTGATAAACTAGCTGAACTGACAATAATACGATATAATAATATAAACATTATAAATAATTATAAAGTTATAATATTATTATAAGTGAGCACCATAAAGTTAGGCATCTTCACCCAGCAGGAATTGTACAATTTTATTACATTAATTATAACTTGTATTTTATTAAATAAATAACTATTATACATTCACTGATTGATTTAAAATTGTCTTGAATTAGTTAAAATACTTCACCGTCTGGATCGATTGACACTTGTGTGATACCTGTCTTAGGAGTGAGGACTAAATATTTTATGTTTCCTTAAGAGGACGCTACCCATGCATTTGTTGTCTCCGTTTTACACTTTTATGACATAGTAAATTTTTGTTCGCTAGTTTCAATAGTATGCTGTTATTTTTGATATTAAAGTGAATTGAACTACTATAACATTTTTAGATAATAACATTATCTTTACTTAAGCATTATGGGCATTTTTAATTTTTGATATTTCACATACTCATATCTTACTTGAAAATGAAAATATTGAAAAATCGGCAACGCTTAAGCACAAATAAATTCTTATATAAAAGTATGATAAGTCAATTCACTCTAATATTAAAACTAACAACACACTATTGAACGGAAATTTGGTATGTCATGCGCGTGTAAAACGGAGACTACAAATGCATGGGTAGCGTCCTCTTAACATAAATTGTTTAATAATTTAATCTCATTATGTATTCTGTAGGTACTGTCCTGTTGTATAATGTATTATATAAATAATTACAGATATAAAGGATGTGTTGATGTAATGATGTCTACCACACGTTCTTACACTAGATGTGTCATTGAAGCATTCAGCTAATTATATTCTCGCCATTTAATCTACAGAGATCTGAAACATAAAAATTGGACTTAACTGGTTGTGTGAAATTTGACGAATTTGCTGTTGCTATAAAACCAAAAGTAAGTATAAAATACTTTAAAGTTTATAATATTTTTATAATTTATATTCATAAATCATAATATATTTTCAGAACAGAAGAGAAACGTGGACATTCTATAGAACACCAGAATACATTACACCTGATCTATTCTCAACAGAGTTTATGATATCTTTGGAGTACTTATGTTTGAATTGAATTGCTGAAAAAAGCCCTAAGAAAAAATATTACCTAGTAGTAAAAAGCCATCATTTTTTATTTTAAATTTTAGTTGACATTTGATTATAGTAAAGATAAATTGCATTATAAAATATGATTTTTTTTTTTATTTAATGTTATTTTAAATAACAATAAAATATCAAATCGATATGTCATTCCCTCTAAAATATTATTCTCTATTTATTTTGTGATGGGTGATTTTACCCTAAGATTACTTAAAAACAAAGAAAAAACGATTCTGCGAAAAAGCGTTTTGTCTATGTTACGCGTTAGAGAGAAAACAAATATCATCTGACATCCTCATAAAACGATTCAAATGTGTTCAATATTCTTGAATTATATTTTTAATTTAATTTATAACTTAATTAAAATTTTAAAAACTAAATTTTAGTACGTTTTGAATTAACTTTTTTACTACCTATACAACACGTATAACACGGGTAAAAGTACATTTTGGCATAACATAAAAAAGTAAGTTTTGGAAATAGTTGGTTTTGATATAGTTAATGAATTGTTCCTATTCTTTTAACATGGGCATTACGATTTTGGCTTAAAACTGGTAAAAGTACGTTTTGATTTTTTAAATATCATTTTTATGTATGGAAATTGGAAAAGGTTCGTTTTGGGATTAATCAGGCATTTTGAATCACAGATTAGATCAGGAAATAGTACGTTTTGATATATTCTGACGACGCCAATCGATGTATTGATATTTTTTCCATAAGAATCGATACCTAACTCGATTTTGTCAATTTTGGCAATAGTACGTTTTGGATTTCCACCCCTCACATATAAAAGTGTAAACATTGTTAATAACTTAAATGTTTAAATGTTAAGCAAATTTGATTCCATACTGAACTGCTAAATATGTAATATAATAATGGTATAACTTTATGTACCTAATGATGACTAGTAGTATTATTTTGTATTTATAAATTCCACATAATTTAACTGACTATATTTTTCCGGTAGCAGCATAGCAAGTCAGATCATATTGGCTCAGTCTTTCAAATAAAACATTTTATTAGTTTTCAAAACTCGGAGAAAACTAAAGAGGACGAGATGTCACAGTTCAATGTTAATCTCATAAATGTATCTCATCTTTAATTATTAAATTTATTTTTTAACGTTCATTGCATTAAACAAATTTACTCTTAAGTAACTTGTAATGTTCAATTTATGTAATGATATTCATGAGTTTTGAGAACTATACTGTTGAACATACTATGGTCGTTTGAAGCTATATTAATTGTAATTTGTTATTTTGGTATAAGTTTATTAGTTAGAAACCTATAACATAAGTGTTTAAATTCTAATTGAATATAATCAAATGTTTCAATAACTGTTTTAAAGTACTGGTTACCTACCTAGTGTTTATTGTTAATATTTAATTATATAAATTTACTGTAGACAAAAAAGTCAGCCATTCGGTGACGTTATGAGAATTGTTTGCCGTTTATTATTTTAATAGTAAGGCCCTGTGTTGGGAATAGATAACTAAAATATTATTTAGATAAGATAAGATAATTTTAACAAAATATTATCTAGATAAATATAAAGATAAATACAACAATACACTTATCTATATAAATATCTAAATAGATATCCTTTTTATTGTTTTTTAGTATTTTTGTAGTATTATATTATATATATCAGTATAATGACATAATATTTATAATAACAACAAATTGAACCTTTGAAATACAGTTCTACGAAGTTAATTTTAATTTATTTTTAAAATGAATGGGGAAATAAACTTATACCTAATTAATTTTAATATGCTTATTATGGCTAGTAGAGAACGATGTATAGTGCAAGCCCGAATGCAGGTTCTCGTGTTATCGTTATATTGTTATTGGCAATAATAACAAGAAATATATTCTTCTAATTTTATAAATAATTCATATTATATTAGAATTTTAGTAACATTGGTTTTATAATTTTTTATTGGCACTATAATATTTATCTAGATAAGCCCATTTTTTATTTAAGCTAAACATTAGATAAACCGTAACATAATTATCTAGAAACTTTAAACGATTATTTATTTCAAAAAATCTTATCTAGATAATTCCCAACACTTACTCTTAGTTACCCTCGGACAGTTGAACTACATGACTTAAATGTCCTGCGACCTTGGTACCTAATGCGTCCGATGCATCGACGCGGAAAAAAGATGTTTACGCTGGGTAGGGAGTCAAAGGGGTCCAGACCGCATCGCCGCCGAACCGTGCAAGGAGAAGCGACCAGCATCATCCTGCGATCCTGGTACCTAGTGCGTCCGATGGATAAGCAAAAGAAAAAAAGAGACCAATTTATAAATGAAATTTTTCTATAACTGTTACCTAATATTACATTAACTGTATTTATTTATTATTACTTTTTATATTTATTACCCCATATTATATTTCTATATCTGTTATCATAAATAATAATTATTGTAAATAGGGCGTATGAATAGGCGGTCACAGGATTTTATTGCAGGTGTGGCATGGATGGCTAATTTCTAAATGTTAGGGGTATCGGGAATGTGTACGAAGTTAGATTTACTGAGTATCAATGAATCATAATTTACATAAGACTATTATATATAATTGTTGAAACTAGTTAACTAGTAATTTCCTTTCCTCCGAACTTGGTTTTTCTTCATATGATAGTTATAATGTGATCGTGACTATATAAATAAATACCGCCGTTAGCCTAGGGTCATCCACCCCTTAATCCTGGCTTGATCATCAGAACTACAAGCTTACAACTATCCAGTGTTGGGTAAATTACTTTCGATAAGAAACTCAATTACGTTACTCATTTCATTAAATATTTTAATTTTAATTACATCCGCGTTAATTCTTCTAGTTGTTTTTGTATGTAAACCAAATCTACAATATGCCCCAAAAATGAAAATCAGATGATCCGTTTTATAATTATATTATTATAGTTCATACCGATGAGTTTTTTTTTTTACACCGGCTTGGACCAACGAACTGCTTGATTAACACTGATCCCGACCTTCGAGTTTCTCTATCAAAAAGTCCACGGTTATCATTTGATAAAGGCAATATATGTGTATATTTCATAAAAAAATGTATTATTAGTGTGTAAATAATGAAATTATTCAATCATTATCTAGTTTTTTTATTCCTATTTATCTATGTTCACAGCAAGTGTGAATTTGGATTATATACCAATACCATACAAATGTCTTCTTGGACGATCGTTTTAAACAGAATAGATACGTATCGATAGTCATTGCTTGTTACACTCAAAATTATTTCTTAAGAATGTTAGATGTTAATGAAATATACAGTATACACATACATATTATATTATACAAATACAAAATCGTACAAGCTGCAAAATTAAAAGAAGGCCTAGGTTCAAAATAAAACATGAATAATCCCTATATTATGGCCTCAAGGGATTATATTATATCGTGTAGATGGTGGAAGAAAATGGACATCGAGACCAAAGTTGCTGTCAATTGAATGCTCTTGCTGCACAGAGTAAATATAATCACCCCTAATACCAGTACCTACTAAACAGAAAGATCAATAAAAATGCACATACGCACAACACCAAATTATGTAATAATACTTTATAGTGAACAATAATTGTGTTTTAACTTTCAATCATTTCTGTCTATAATTTCTGTTCATCTTTAAAAATTACATACAATTCACTTGTTAGAAAAAGTAAAAATACTTGCTTCAATTTAGAGGTTTCATTACATTATGAAAGAAAATTTCGAATAATACTATTGTTCCCGAAAATCGGGCCATTCCCAATTTGTTTTTAAATTTAAAAAAATGTTTATATTAGCATTTTCTATACACCATAAAATTTACAAAATATTTTGACTCTTTTTGAGCTGTTTACGGCCATTGTCAGTTTTCAATTTTTTTAGTTTTTTTTTCTATAAATATCAATAAAATTTTATCTGTTGAGTAAAAAAGCTTGAAAATTTAAAAGAAGGCTCCTAGGTTATTGTTTCAAAGGCAGATGAAAAAAATTAAAAATCCTTAGTCACAGTTTTTTAATTAAAGTTAAAATTTTGACAAAATACGGAAAAATCACGAAAAATAGCAAATTATTTTGAGTTGAGAATTCATAAAAATTTTTCCTTTTAAATCTAAGATTTTAAAATGTAATATAAGATTACTCATAAGTTTGTCTACCTTTATCAAAAAATAAATGTCTAGAAGAAACTTAAATTAAATTTTTATGAGCGTCTGAAATTTATATTTTTACAACATTTGATATTTACTCGATTTCTCATGTAACAATTTTCTTATTTTATTGTAATTAAAAAACGAATGACTGTAGATACTTGAAAATTTCACTGAATGTTTATATTAGCATTTTCTATACACCATAAAATGTTGAAAATATTTGACTCTTTTTGAGCTGTTTACGGACATTGTCAGTTTTCAATTTTTTTAGTTTTTTTTTTCTATAAATATCAATAAATTTTTATTTGTTGGGTAAAAAAGCGTGAAAATTTAATATAAGGCTCCTGATATATCGTTCTAAAAGCAGTTGAAAAATATTAAAAATACATATGCACAATTTTTTTTTATAAGCATTTAAAGTTCAAATTTTGACAAAATTTATTAATTATTTTGTGGTTAAAAATGTATTAAATGTTCAACTTTGATAGCAAAAGATTGAAAATTTAAAACAAGGTTCCACGTAAATAGGTCAATATATAAATTTCCTAATGCACAATAATATCAACAAATATACTTAGTAATATCATAGGCCGACTGACGGTTTTTACTCAGGATCGTTTTTCTTATACAATGATATTATATCATTGAATTCAAATCATCCATTACCTTTTTTTTTTATGAATGTCAATAAAACGTTATTTGTTGGGTAAAACAGCTTGACAATTTAATACAAGACTCCTACTGTATTGTTACAATGACATTTTAAAAATATTAAAAATCCTTAGTCACAGTTTTTATTTATAAGCATTTAAAGTTCAAATCTTGACAAAATACGGAAATTTTCATATTATTTTGAGTTGAGGATTCAATAAAATTTTTCTTTTTAAATCTAAGATTTGAAAATGTAATACAAGATTTCTCATAAGTTTGTTTACCTTTATAAAAAAAAAATGTTTACAAGAAAGTCAAATTAAATTGTATGATCGTTTGAAAATCATACTTTTGAAAATATTTTGACTCTTTTTGGTCTGTTTACGAACATTGTCAGTTTTCCATATTTTTAGTTTTATTTTCTATAATTATCAATAACATTTTATTTGTTGGGTAAAAAAGCGTAAACATTTAATGCAAGGCTTCTGGTAAATTGTTACAATAGCAGTTGAAAAATATTAAAAATACATAAACACGATTTTTTTTTATAAGCATTTAAAGTTTGAATTTTGTCAAAATTTATCAATTTTAAAATTTAATAATTATTTTGTAGTTAAAAATGTATTAAATGTTCAACTTTGATAGCAAAAGATTGAAAATTTAAAACAAGGTTCCACGTAAATAGGTCAATATATAAATTACTTAATGCACAATAATATCATCAAATATACTTAGTAATATCATAGGCCGACTGACGGTTTTCACTCAGGATCGTTTTTCTTATACAATGATATTATATCATTGAATTCAAATCATCCATTACAGTGACCCACTTGTAACCTACTGTACAGCAGTGTGACATCAACTTATCCACTTTTTTATAATTTATATTCATAAATCATAATATTTTTTCAGAACAGAACAGAAACATGGACATTCTATAGAACACCAGATTACATAATTACACCTGATCTATTCTCAACACAGTTCATGATTTTTTTGGAGTACTGATGTTTGAATTGAATTGCCAACAAAATAAAGGTGACATAATATTGTCTCTATATTTGTATTGTATCATAATTTGTAAAACTCTAATAATTTTTATTTTTTATAGCAAAGGAACTTAAAATAAAAGAATCTTCAAAAAAATCATTTTCTATATTAGGCATCTTTTTCCTAGTTTAATATATTGTTTTGTAAGCATGGGCGTACTTATGATGGGGGGGAGGTCATGGGGTTTAAACCACAGAAATTATATAATGGATAGGTACCTAGGCCATTTATGATTATAACAGGGGAATGAACATGAAATTATAGAGGTATTATCACAAATTAATGGATGTATACGTTTATATACAGAGTTTATTTTATGTCATTGTACGCGGGGTTTTTTAACGATTATGGATCGATGACATGGAATTTCGTTAAAACAAAAAAAGACATGTTTCTTTATTTTTAACAGGCAATGTTTTTATAATAATTTCAAAATTTTTAAACACGCAGGTGTACCAATAGCAAAATCAACTTTATTTTTCAAATGGCAACTACTATATTTTTAATGGATTATAGTAAAGCTTTTTTTTCTGAAATTTTTGATAGTCAAATCATCAATTTTGGTTAGCTAGTTTATTAACTATGGTTCTCTAAAGTTTAGTAAAATCTGCATTAATACTTTTAATTAATACTTTTTTTGGTATAGGTTTAATTTACAAGAGCTAAATACATTTTTCTTTGTTGTGACTAAAATAATGCAAGACCCAACTTAGGTATTACTAGTGTAGTAGGTACCGAAATAAATCCAGGAACCATTAAGTTAGCAGTTTTTCTACGGGATCTAACTCGGATACAGTTATATAAGTAGATATAACTCTGTATAGCCACATCTGGTCACCGGAAGTGATCGAGTAAATAATCTTGCTTGGGGACAATTCATTAATAAATTACAGCAACATTTATTTCGTAATTTTTCAGTATGTTGTTTGTACATATTATTTTAATATTATTTAATTTTCTCAACTAACACATTACATTTTTAAAATTATTTAGTAATTATATTTATTTTCCTTAATGTAATTATGACAGATTATTATTTATTAGAGGTATTTTTTTTATTTTAGTATATAATGCCATATTATAATATTATGTTGTCAAAAGATTGAGTATTTCAATGGGTTTTTAAATTTTTAAGAATGATACTTACATTTACACTCTTTTACTAATTGCTCAATGTAATATATTATTATGTCATGTAAAAGAAACTAATAGCCATTTTAAAATTGCATTTAATAGATTGTACTTAATATTACAAAATTGGTTTTAATTTGGAATTTTATCACATTTAGAACAATAATATAATAACTATATAAATAAAAATAATAACATTTTTTATAATATTATTATCGACGATAATTATTGTGGTATTCGTAGAAAAGACGGTGAGAGAATTTTATATGGCTAGACAGTTTAATATTTCACCACAGATATTATAAGTGCGTGTGAACTTTGTGTTTTATTCGTTTGCTATTGATTGAGGGATATGTGTAAATAATAATATTAATTGAATTTGTGTGTCGTCGTGAAAAAAAAAGGTAATCAAGGCAAAGGTAATGCATTATGCGGGGATCTATTCAACAACCAAATTACTATACGAAAACAATTTCATGAATGAAAAATATTTACGCGTCATGCAAGGAAGTTATAATTTGAATATAACCAAAAGTTTATGTTTTATAAGGACCGTAGAATAGATTTTAGTGTCTATTTGTTCAGAGGATACGCGTGATATCTGAGCTCAGTACTCTTCGGGATTTCAATTTTACCGCCCGGTACTTTTGGGGAATTCCAATTTACCGCCAGATACTTTTGGGATTTCCACTTTACCACCAGGTATTTTTGGAGATTCCCACTTGCTAAAAAATAGTAATAATAACCAATAACCATATCGTCCATATCGATAGTATTGAATATAACCATGTTATATTATAATATAGTATATAACTTAGTACTGATCATTGTTCAAATTACATATAATAGTCTTTATTGATAATTATTATATTAATTTGAAGTAGAAAAAAAGTCAATCATTCGGTGTGTTTTGAGAAATTTTAAAAATGATAAATAAAAATTTTATAACCGTTCATGTTATGTTTTTGTTATTGAAAAAAAAACTGTTCATTGTTCAAGTTAGGTACCTATAGTAGTATTTGTTGTTAATTATATTAATTTGATTCAGACAAAAAAGTCAATCGTTCGTGACGTTATTAGACATGTTTGTCGTTTTAATATTTTAGTGATAACTTTGATGGTTAAATGTTCAGCAAACATGATTCCATACTGAATTGCTAAATGTGTACATAATATTATAATTATAGTAACATTTTGCGGGCTTCGATAAAAAAAAAATGTATATATATTTAAATCATTCTAATTATGCTTACAGGCTTATTACTAGTTGAACTTAGTAGGTAGCACCGTAGAACATATTAATATTATGTTCAATTTAAGATATTATGTAATTAAAATATTTTATGTCAATAACACTAATCAGTATAAATTTAATGAGCGTTTGGAAGTTAGCAGTATTACCACAAAAACGCAGTGATTTCCTTCAAAAATAAGTTTGTGTTGTTTAAAAGTGAACATTAGGCGGTCTTCAATGACTATTAATACTAATATTATCTCAAGTAACTTGTAATGATCAGTTTAATTGACGATATCTATGGGTTTATTGCGCTTAACATAAATTGTTTAATAATTTAGTCTCATTATATATTACACAATTACTGTAGGTACTGTACTGTTGTATAATGTGTTATACAACTAATTACAGATATCAAGGATGTGTTTATGTCTAACACACGTTATTACACTAAATGTGTCGTTGAAGCATTATATTCTAGTCATATAATCTACAGAGATCTGAAACATAAAAATTGGAAATGTCCACTGGTTGTGTGAAATTTTCCGATTTTGCTTTTGCTATAAGACCATAAGTTAGTATTATAGTATACTGTGTGGCGTGGGCGGGAAGTGAGCTATCGGGAAAGGCCGCATTTCGTCCAAGACTGAAATTGCCTTCCCGCACGAGCCACACATACTGTTTTTTGTCACACCTCTGCGTTCATTGATCGCACCATCACGGCAAAGGTAATTCAGGCTGGGATCTATGCAACAACCAGACTATCTACAAAAACAATAGGTATTTCATGAAAGAAACGACTTGGTTTTATTTATTTTAAGCGTCATGCATGGAGGTTATAATATGAATATAACTATATAAGATGTCACCAAAAGTTTATGTTTTATAAGGACCGTAGTATAGATTTTAGTGTCTGTTTGTTCAGAGGATACGCGTGATATCTGAGCTCAGTACTCTTGGGGATTTTTAATTTAGCAACCGATACTTTTGGTATACTAACCTAACCGTCATCGACAACTAAACTTTCGGTACAGGCAGGACAAAAAATAATTTAAAGTTTATAATATTAGATTCTGAGCGGAGCGATGAATGTATTGATTTCACAATGGTGTGTGTTTTTTTATTTTTATTTATTTATTTTTGTGTCTGTTATCACAGTTTGGGGCAGTAAAAAGGCTTCGATTTTCTTCAACAGTATCTTGTTCGATGAGAAAGTGAGTCTAGTTGGTGCATTCAGAAGGTCAAATTTTAAAATTCTCAATTGTTTTCAAAAGCGCCAGGAAAAACAACATAAAAATTAAGGAAAAACGGGAATTTTTACGCAAAATCGGTTTTTGACAAAAGCGATTTTGGTTTTTGCTGTAACTTTAAAACAAATAAACATATACACATGAAATTTTCACCGGTTGTTTATATTTACATTTCCTATACAGGATAAATTTTTAAAAATATTTTAATTTATTTTGAACTGTTTAAGAACATTTTCAGTTTCCAATTTTATTAGTCTTTTTTTCTAAGGATGTCAATAAAACTTTATTAGTAGGGTAAAAAAGTTTGAAAATTCAATACAAGGCTCCTACCATATTTTGACAATGACATTTGAAAAATATTAAAAATCCTTAGTCACAGTTTTTTTTTATAAGCATTTAAAGTTCAAAAATTGACAAAATATGAAAAATCATGAAAATTACCTAATTATTTTGAGTTAAGAATTCATAAAAATTTTTCTTTTCAAATCTAAGATTTTAAAATGTAATACAAGATTCCTTATAAGATTATCTACCTTTAACAAAAAAAAAAAATGTCTATAAAAAAGTCAAATTAAATTTTTACGAGCGTTTGAAGTTATGATATTGGATATTTACTCGATTTCTTATATAGCGATTTTGTTATTTTATTGTTATTCAAAAACAAATAACTGTAAATACATGAACATTTTTCTGAATGTTTATTTTTTCATTTGCTATACACCATACAATTTTAAAAATATTTTGACTTTTTTTTGAGCTGCTTATGGACATTGTCAGTTTTTAATTTTATTTGTTGGGCAAAAAAGTGTGAAAATTTAATGCCAGACCTCTGATATATTTTTACAATAGCAGTTGATATTAAAAATACCTAGACACGATTTTTATTTATAAGCATTTAAAGTTCAAATTTAGACAACATTTTCAAATTTCAAATTTTATAATTATTTTGTAGTTAAAAATGTATCAAATGTTCAACTTTTTTAGTTAAAAATTAAAAATTAAAAACAAGGTTCCACGTAAATAGGTCAATATATAAATTACTTAATACACAATAATATCATAAAATATACTTAGTAATAACCCTCTATATTGTTACTATTATATTCTTTAATATCTATGGTTAAACCCCCATCCGCCGTATTGTTTTTAAGTGCTCAGATAGTCCCTCTACGACTCTACGTTCCTAGATAATATCCACGATCCCCCCCCCCCACCATATTGTCCCATTCAACATTTCTGAGAACGCCACCGCTCGTGGGTGTAAAATATATTCTGTATTATTATTATTAGTTTATAATCAAATCAAATTCCGGTATCATTTGGTGCTAGATAGGCAAAAAAATTAACATATTTTTCAATGCTTATCCAATAATACATTAGAACTATTTTTAAGATTCTGTCTGTCATCAACATTCGGTGAATTTAGTTGGGTTGGTATTATTATGAGGTAAAAATAGAAAATTCCTAGTAGTCTTAGAAACAAAAAAAAAGTGGTAATTTTTAACAATTGGGTCTTAGGTACTACATTTTTTCAGGTTCTACACTAGTTGAGTCCACAATTTTATTATTTTGGGTACCTATTACACTTATTTTTAGTTAGTACGGTTATTACTAGTGTACTACACTATACTAACATTCTATTTTTTTCCCATTTTAATAGACTTAGGAGTTAGGACTGTCTCTAATCTATTTAAACCAATAAGGTGTGGTTAAAAATGTTTTTTAATGGTTTTTTTGTTTCTTTTTTAATAAAAGTATAAATTATTAGAATTTTACAAATTATGTTATAATACAAATTTAGGTCCAATTCCTAGAATTAATGTCGTACACACTTTTACCAACACAAAAAGTGGTTTAAATAGTATTTTATTTTTATTTTTAATATTTTCAAAATGTTCTCTTGGTATTGTCTCTGTATTTTTATTGTATCATAATTTGTAAAATGGTAATCATTAAATTGAATATACTCAAAACATTAAGAAAAAAAATAAAAATAGTTGAAAAACGGTTTTTTGATTTTCTTGAAAAATTACAATGTTGAACTTGGTTCATTCTACTTCTCATTAAGCGGACGCGTATTCAATAACAAGTTACAGTAAAGTTGTCCTTTAATATGTCAATGGTTTTATTACAGCCTACACCATACCATAAACATTAAAGAATATTTTAGAAATCCAACCATAATAATATATTAATTGTTGTAAGCAAATTGTAATAATTTATATAAATTTTAATTTAAACGAAGTTCATAAAAATTATATATAAAAACTTTATAACCGTTCATGTTATGTTTTTGTTGTAGAAAAAAAACTGTTTATTGTTCAAGTTACCTATAATAGTTTTTGTTGTTAATTATATTAATTTGATGCAGACAAAAAGTCAATCGTTCGTGGCATTATGAGACATGTTTGTCGTTTAATATTTTAATAGTAGCCTGCAAAGTGCAGACAGTGCATAAATTAAATGTTTAAATGTTAAGAAAATTTGATTCCATACTGAACTGCTAAATATGTACATATAATAATGGTATAACTTTATGTACCTAATGATGACTAGTAGTATTATTTTGTATTTATAAATTCCACATAATTTAACTGACTATATTTTTCGCGGTAGCAGCATAGCAAGTCACATCATATTGGCTCAGTCTTTCAAATAAAACATTTTATTAGTTTTCAAAACTCGGAGAAAACTAAAGAGGACGAGATGTCACAGTTCAATGTTAATCTCATAAATGTATCTCATCTTTAATTATTAAATTTATTTTTTAACGTTCATTGCATTAAACAAATTTACTCTTAAGTAACTTGTAATGTTCAATTTATGTAATGATATTCATGAGTTTTGAGAACTATACTGTTGAACATACTATGGTCGTTTGAAGCTATATTAATTGTAATTTGTTATTTTGGTATAAGTTTATTAGTTAGAAACCTATAACATAAGTGTTTAAATTCTAATTGAATATAATCAAATGTTTCATTAAATGTTTCAAAATACTGATTATTGATCAAATTACCTACCTAGTGTTTATTGTTAATATTTAATTATATAAATTTGCTGTAGACAAAAAAGTCAATCATTCGGTGACGTTATGAGAATTGTTTGCCGTTTATTATTTTAATAGTACCCCTCAGACAGTTGAACTACATGACTTCCGATGGATGGACGCGTTAAAAAGATGTTTACGCTGGTTAGGGGCATTGCCGCCGAAACCGTGCAAGGAGAAGCGACTAGCATCATCCTGCGATCCTGGTACCTAGTGCGTCCGATGGAGAAGCAAAAGAAAAAAAGAGACCAATTTAAATGAAATTTTGCTATATTTATTTATTATTACTTTTTATATTTGTTGATTAACCTCACATTATATTTCTATGTCTGTTATCATAAATAATAATTATTGTAAATAGGGAAAAATTGCAAGTTATTTGTTGCTAAAAAAAAGTAATTATAAGTAGACAGTTTAATATTTCACCACAGATATTATGTGTGCTTGTGGACTTCGGAAATGGGTTTTTTTTATCACATTTAGAACAATACAATAACGTTATAAATGAAAATAATAATATTTTTTATTCTATTATTATCGACGATAATTTATTATTATTGTGGTAACCGTACAAAATATGGTGGAGAATTTGGTATGACCAGACAGTTTAATATTTCACCACAGGTATTACGTGTGCGTGTGAACTTTGTATTTTACTCGTTTGCTATTGATTGAGAGATATAGATTTTATAATATTTAAATGTTGAATGTCAATATTAATTGTATTGGTGGGTCGTCGTGTCGATAATATTAATATGAATAATAGTATGTATGTAATATGTATGTATGTAATATGTTGGTGGGTCTTTGCGACAAATTTTTTTTATAGTCTTTTATTTATGATTTTTAACCACGGATCGCGATACTGACTACGCGCGACTATGCGGTTTAAACGAACCACGGCATCGTCTACATGGGGTCCTGGTTTCCAGCCGCAAGGAGAACATTGCAGTTTCGAGCATACAAACCGATTTTGACCGGTGCTGTCGGCATGCCGAGGAATGCAAGCAATCGGACGAGCAGGGATGCATGGGGTCCTGGTATGTATTGAGACTAAAGTATAATACAGGGGAACAAAAGAACATTACCGTTTCGAGCATGCAAACCGATTTCGACCGGCGCCGAACAGCAGCGCTGTCCGGAATAGGACGAGTTATCGTCGGACGACTGTAATATTCTCGCGTGGGCCGTAGTATAGTAACGATTTTGACCGGTGCAGTCGGCATGCCGAGGAATGCAAGGAATCGTAAGAGCAGGGTATGCATGGGGTCCTGGTATGTATCGAAACTAAACTATAATACGGGGGAACGAAAGAACATTACCGTTTCGAGCATGCAAACCGATTTCGACCGGCGCCGAACAGCAGCGCTGTCCGGAATAGGACGAGTTGTCGTCGGACGACTGTAATCTTCTCGCGTGGGCCGTAAAGCAAAGTTACAGCGCGTGTTGGCCTAGGGTCTTCCTCCCCTTATCATGGCTTGATCATCAGAAATTACAACTATCCAGTGTTGGGTAAATTACTTTCAATAAAAAACTCAATTACGTTACACAATACATTAAATATTTTTATTTTAATAACATTTGCGCATTACCCGAAGTTTTTTTTCTATAGATTATCTTTTTAAAATATTGTACTTTTCAGTTTTCTTAAAAAAATAATTGTTACAAATCTAAAATGCCTTTTTGATAATATTTTTCAAATTAATTTACAAAATACCAAGGGGGGCATCGCCTCGTTAAATTTTTGAAGGGAGCAGGGGCAGTTTCCCACTCTTGCCCCCCTCAGCTTAAGCTATGAGTTGTACCAATTGCACAAACCAATAAATCTATGAAGGTCCTTTAGCTTTTTAAAAACTGGAGAATTAGCGATACTGACGAATTCTTCTAGTTGTTTTTGTATGTAAACCGAATCTACAATATGCCCAGAAAATGAAAATCAGATGATCAGTTTTATAATTATATTATTAAAGTTTTTTTTTTTTTTTAAATTTATTTTTTATAAATTATACATAGCTGAAAAGAACAAGTTTACAATAATATAATAAGATGAATCTATCTACCATCTGTATAAGCAAGCTTGTGATGATAGTAGAGAGTGACAAAATCTAGTAATTAATTTAATAATCGATCAAATATAAATTAAAATCAAATAAATTAAAAAATTAAACAATGTTAAAGTTTTTGTATATAACAAAATAATAATAATAATAAAT
Source organism: Metopolophium dirhodum (assembly GCF_019925205.1). Taxonomy (NCBI): domain Eukaryota; kingdom Metazoa; phylum Arthropoda; class Insecta; order Hemiptera; family Aphididae; genus Metopolophium; species Metopolophium dirhodum. The sequence continues at coordinate 121,287,467 of NC_083560.1, forward strand.
ATATAATATACATAAAACACTAGTCTAATAGAGTGTCTAACCAGTTAACAATCAATTTTATGAGATTTGACTTTTTAAGATTCCTGGAGTTAGCGTACATACTTATTTTAATGTTAATTGGCAGTGAGTTGAAATACGTAAGACTAAGGTAATTAACAAATTTTTGTCTGAAAGATTTTTTAGTAAAAGGTATTTTAGCATCATATGCTCTATTTTCTCTTTTATCATACATGTTAACTACGTCCACCCATAGATTATAATTTTTAATTATGAAAAATATAGCTATTTTTTTGTACAGTTTTTCTAGTGGTAAAACATTGAATAGATTAAAATGTTCTATTGTTGATCTTTCTAGGCTTATCTTACTAAGACAGATCCTAACTATTATTAGTGTCCGCAGTACGTTTTTAGCTGTACCTCCTCAGACCAACAGTCCGTATTGTAATATTGTTTGATATAAGCAAGATAAATTATTCGTAAAGTATGAATTGGTAAAAAATTTCTTAATTTATAAAATTTGAATGACACAGTTCGTAGTCGTGACACAATGTTACTCACGTGTAGATTCCACCTCAAGTTCTTATCGATTATTAATCCTAGATATCAAGTACACCGTACACGACACTCTGAAAATACTTTGACAATTTAACTCACCACAAGGTTCATTCCCACAATTGTGTATTTCTAAATGTTCAAAGTTATTTTCATCCTTAAGAATAGAGAAATTAATAAAACTTGTTTCATTATAATTAATTAAAAGTTGTCTTTGATTCAAGTAACCTTATACTTTTTTGAAACCGAGTGTAGCATTGGTTCGCACGTCATCCCAAGTATCACCAGAAAAAAGTAAACAAGTATCATCTGCATACGTTACGACTTGCCAATTGATATCAAGATCACATATACTATTAATATATAATATAAAAAGAGTAGGACATAAAACACTCCCTTGAGAGTACTCCGCAAGTAATTAACATTTCATCCCCTAAAATAGCATTGATTTTTACTTTTTGTTTTTTTTTCTAGATAACTTCCCAGTAGTTTTCACAAGCGACGTGAAAAACAAAAGAAAAATTAAGGAAAAACGGGAATTTTTACGCAAAATCTGTTTTCGAGAAATTAGATTTTGGTTTTTGGTGTAACTCTAAAACAAATAACCGTAGGGACATGAAATTTTGACTGAATGTTTATATTAGCATTTTCTATACACCATAAAATTTACAAAATATTTTGACTCTTTTTGAGCTGTTTACGGACATTGTTAGTTTTCAATTTTTTTAGTTTTTTTTTTTCTATAAATATCAATAAAATTTTATCTGTTGAGTAAAAAAGCGTGAAAATTTAATATAAGGCTCCTGATATATCATTCTAATAGTAATTAAAAAATATTAAAAATACATAGGCACAATTTTTTTTTATAAGCATTAAAGTTCAAATTTTGGCAACATTTATCAAATTTATAATTTATAAATTATTTTGTGGTTAAAAATGTATAAAATGTTTAACTTTTATGGCTAAGGATTGAAAATTTAAAACAAGGCTCCACGTAAATAGGTTATATATAAATTACTTTATTCACATTAATATCATCAAATATACTTGGTAATATCATAGGCTGACTGACCGTTTTCGCTCAGAATCGTTTTTCTTATACAATGATATTATATCATTGAATTTAAATTTAACACCATCCATTACAGTGACCCACATGTAACCTACTGTACAGCAGAGCGACATCCACTTATCCACCTTTTACTAGTTGAACTTAGTAGGTAGCACCGCAGAACATATTAATATTATGTTCAATTTAAGATATGTAATTAAAATATTTTATGTCAATAACACGAATCTGTATAAATGTACTAAGCGTTTATTCTTACACATTATATATTATCTTGATGTGTTATTATAAATAATAACTATTGTAAATAGAAAAATAATGCAAGTTATTTGTTGCTAAAAAAATAGTAATAATACCAATAACCATATCGTTCATATCGATATTTAGTACTGATTATTGTTAAAATTACATATAATAGTCTTTATTGATAATTATAATAATTTGAAGTAGAAAAACAAGTCAATCATTCGGTGCGTTTTGAGAAATTTTTCATAGTAGCCCCCAGACAGTTAAACTACCTATATATAACTTAAATGTTTAAAATATGTTAAACAAATATGATTCTTTACCGAATTGCTACATTTGTACATATAATTATAATGGTATGTATGCAGCGCTATGTATGGGTTTAATGATGACTAGTAGTAATATTTTGTACCTATAAAATAATACTAATACTAATATTATCTCAAGTAACTTGTAATGATCAGTTTAATTGACGATATCTATGGGTTTATTGCGCTTAACATAAATTGTTTAATAATTTAGTCTCATTATATATTACACAATTACTGTAGGTACTGTACTGTTGTATAATGTGTTATACAACTAATTACAGATATCAAGGATGTGTTTATGTCTAACACACGTTATTACACTAAATGTGTCGTTGAAGCATTATATTCTAGTCATATAATCTACAGAGATCTGAAACATAAAAATTGGAAATGTCCACTGGTTGTGTGAAATTTTCCGATTTTGCTTTTGCTATAAGACCATAAGTTAGTATTATAGTATACTGTGTGGCGTGGGCGGGAAGTGAGCTATCGGGAAAGGCCGCATTTCGTCCAAGACTGAAATTGCCTTCCCGCACGAGCCACACATACTGTTTTTTGTCACACCTCTGCGTTCATTGATCGCACCATCACGGCAAAGGTAATTCAGGCTGGGATCTATGCAACAACCAGACTATCTACAAAAACAATAGGTATTTCATGAAAGAAACGACTTGGTTTTATTTATTTTAAGCGTCATGCATGGAGGTTATAATATGAATATAACTATATAAGATGTCACCAAAAGTTTATGTTTTATAAGGACCGTAGTATAGATTTTAGTGTCTGTTTGTTCAGAGGATACGCGTGATATCTGAGCTCAGTACTCTTGGGGATTTTTAATTTAGCAACCGATACTTTTGGTATACTAACCTAACCGTCATCGACAACTAAACTTTCGGTACAGGCAGGACAAAAAATAATTTAAAGTTTATAATATTAGATTCTGAGCGGAGCGATGAATGTATTGATTTCACAATGGTGTGTGTTTTTTTATTTTTATTTATTTATTTTTGTGTCTGTTATCACAGTTTGGGGCAGTAAAAAGGCTTCGATTTTCTTCAACAGTATCTTGTTCGATGAGAAAGTGAGTCTAGTTGGTGCATTCAGAAGGTCAAATTTTAAAATTCTCAATTGTTTTCAAAAGCGCCAGGAAAAACAACATAAAAATTAAGGAAAAACGGGAATTTTTACGCAAAATCGGTTTTTGACAAAAGCGATTTTGGTTTTTGCTGTAACTTTAAAACAAATAAACATATACACATGAAATTTTCACCGGTTGTTTATATTTACATTTCCTATACAGGATAAATTTTTAAAAATATTTTAATTTATTTTGAACTGTTTAAGAACATTTTCAGTTTCCAATTTTATTAGTCTTTTTTTCTAAGGATGTCAATAAAACTTTATTAGTAGGGTAAAAAAGTTTGAAAATTCAATACAAGGCTCCTACCATATTTTGACAATGACATTTGAAAAATATTAAAAATCCTTAGTCACAGTTTTTTTTTTATAAGCATTTAAAGTTCAAAAATTGACAAAATATGAAAAATCATGAAAATTACCTAATTATTTTGAGTTAAGAATTCATAAAAATTTTTCTTTTCAAATCTAAGATTTTAAAATGTAATACAAGATTCCTTATAAGATTATCTACCTTTAACAAAAAAAAAAAATGTCTATAAAAAAGTCAAATTAAATTTTTACGAGCGTTTGAAGTTATGATATTGGATATTTACTCGATTTCTTATATAGCGATTTTGTTATTTTATTGTTATTCAAAAACAAATAACTGTAAATACATGAACATTTTTCTGAATGTTTATTTTTTCATTTGCTATACACCATACAATTTTAAAAATATTTTGACTTTTTTTTGAGCTGCTTATGGACATTGTCAGTTTTTAATTTTATTTGTTGGGCAAAAAAGTGTGAAAATTTAATGCCAGACCTCTGATATATTTTTACAATAGCAGTTGATATTAAAAATACCTAGACACGATTTTTATTTATAAGCATTTAAAGTTCAAATTTAGACAACATTTTCAAATTTCAAATTTTATAATTATTTTGTAGTTAAAAATGTATCAAATGTTCAACTTTTTTAGTTAAAAATTAAAAATTAAAAACAAGGTTCCACGTAAATAGGTCAATATATAAATTACTTAATACACAATAATATCATAAAATATACTTAGTAATAACCCTCTATATTGTTACTATTATATTCTTTAATATCTATGGTTAAACCCCCATCCGCCGTATTGTTTTTAAGTGCTCAGATAGTCCCTCTACGACTCTACGTTCCTAGATATTATCCACGATCCCCCCCCCCCCCACCATATTGTCCCATTCAACATTTCTGAGAACGCCACCGCTCGTGGGTGTAAAATATATTCTGTATTATTATTATTAGTTTATAATCAAATCAAATTCCGGTATCATTTGGTGCTAGATAGGCAACCAAATTAACATATTTTTCAATGCTTATCCAATAATACATTAGAACTATTTTTAAGATTCTGTCTGTAATCAACATTCGGTGAATTTAGTTGGGTTGGTATTATTATGAGGTAAAAATAGAAAATTCCTAGTAGTCTTAGAAACAAAAAAAAAGTGGTAATTGTTAACAATTGGGTCTTAGGTACTACATTTTTTCAGGTTCTACACTAGTTGAGTCCACAATTTTATTATTTTGGGTACCTATTACACTTATTTTTAGTTAGTACGGTTATTACTAGTGTACTACACTATACTAACATTCTATTTTTTTCCCATTTTAATAGACTTAGGAGTTAGGACTGTCTCTAATCTATTTAAACCAATAAGGTGTGGTTAAAAATGTTTTTTATGGTTTTTTTGTTTCTTTTTTAATAAAAGTATAAATTATTAGAATTTTACAAATTATGTTATAATACAAATTTAGGTCCAATTCCTAGAATTAATGTCGTACACACTTTTACCAACACAAAAAGTGGTTTAAATAGTATTTTATTTTTATTTTTAACATTTTCAAAATGTTCTCTTGGTATTGTCTCTGTATTTTTATTGTATCATAATTTGTAAAATTTTAATAATTATTATTTTAAATAGCAAAGAAACTTTTAGTCTAAATAGATCATAGACAATTCTAAGTCTGATTAAATAGGACTAAAATAATGCAGGACCCAACTTATTACTAGTGTAGTAAGTACCAAAAAAAAAAAAACCAGGAACCATTAAGTTAGCAGTTTTTTTACGGGATCTAACTAGGACACAGTTATATAAGTAGTTATAACTCTGTATAGCCACATCTGGTCACCGAAAGTGATCGAGTAAATAATCATGCTTGGAGACAATTCATTGATAAATTACAGCAATATTTATTTCGTAATTTTTCAGTTTATAGCTATCAAGTTTAATTTTTTTAGATGCTGAGCGGAGCAAGGAAGCTAGTGGTTTTACAATGGTGTTTATTTTAGTACTATTTTAGTAGGTGTTTAGTACTTTATATTTAAAAAAAAAAAACAGTATTTCACTATTATTACGGTTTTGTGGTAGGCATTACTTTAACGCGTTGGTGAAACCCAGTATGTACGCAATACGCATATCTCAATTTGCTATTTAACTATTTAAGTATGACATGTAACCACTATCAACGCTGGCTGGATCCGGCTACAACACATTACCGGTAGAGCCCAAAATGTCATACGAATGCCCGAGGCCCGCTGGCCCATAATAATTACAGGAAGTACGAAACGATATCATGAGCATAATAAAAGCAAATAGGGAAAAGATTATAAAACTGTATTATTATTAAATACCTAATACACTATATGAAATGAGGCATTTATTATGTTATTTTATTCCGAGGTACGATGATACACACGTGTCAAATTGTTATGTACGGGAAAGTATATATCGGGCACAACCTGAACGTTGATAATCTATTATGTATGTGTTTTTCTAACTTATTAATTTTTTTCGTGGAAGTGATGTTGAGAATAGAAAAACAATAACACAGACATTATACTTTTAAATAAAATTGAAAATTGCCTATACAAAACCCCTTAAAAAGTCTGAGTTCTCTTAACGTTAACACATTATACTATTGTTATGCTCAGTCAAAAAGAATACATCTACAATAAAACGTAAATATTTATACTTAATCGCCACTCTGTCACCTTATTCATGAAATTCGTATGATTTGCGTACTCTTTATAATACCTATATAAATAATATTATAGAGTGTATTAGTTATCTGCAGGTTTACTTTTTTATTGACACGGTGGCGGCGCGTGAACAGTTGTCGGATGGGCCATGAGAGATCATGGTACATGGTACATGGACGATATCACGTCGTAAGCTTCGTCAATTGTCCATATGAGTTCTTGGTATATACGGGACTAAACAGCGACATAAGACGTAAACTGTCTAGGCAATTATTATAATATAATCTCGTCGCCGCCCGTGGTTTTTGGGCTAGCCGTAGCTCGTAACTGATAATTATTTTTGTTTTTTAGCACTTAATTAGTAGTGTTGCACAGTAGTCGCTCGCGTTGTACATATGATAGAAGACAATTATTTTAGCTGGCCCACACTATTATTTTTGAAAATTCAAAAATTATTGTTATTTTAACATAATTATGTTTCGGGCTGGTTACAGATATTTTTAATTTCTAACCATTTTTTTTCTACAACTAGCAGACCCCATGCTCTTCGTTGCCTGCTCGAAATACCAATTCTATAATGATTCAAAATTTGTGTTCAGTCCGTCATTTAATACTCAGCATATCAGTTTTTCAAAACTTCCGGTGACAAATTCCCGTGGATTTACCCATTTTAATTACCCATTTTTAGCTTTGTATAGGTGTAAGAATTTTTTTAATTGGAACCTAATAAACAATTGCTAATTTACTTCTTCTTCATAATAATATAAATAAAATAATAAATAAATGTAATATAATAATCAATCATAATAACTTTTTTATTTGTTGTAGCCAATAGAAACCCTATAATAAACAAAAAAATTATTATTATTTGTCCATGTTCTATAAAAAATGATTAAATTTTCATTAAAAAAAAAATTAAGGGCCTATAGATCCATGGGACAGTGTTCCTTCTAATGGTGAACTAATTTTTAAAATCGGTTAAGTAGTTCCAGAGATTACCCCTAACAAACGAACAGTTTTTCTTCTATATATATTAGTATAGATTAGTGGTTACTTATTAATATATTTTAATTATTATTTATTAATTTTGATTCATAAATTCTCTTCGAAGTTGAAAATATCTAGTAGCGCTACACTTATGTCACATGACAACCACTTATCAAAAAATTGATCTTTATAAAATTATGGTGCAAAATATAAGATTTCAAATGAATTAATTCATATACATCTGCTTATAGCACTGTTTGTATAATTTATAAAGGTAGTATTTATATAATTGTATTTGTGTGTCGTCGTGTCGATGATATTAATATGTTGGTGGTTATTTGCGACTAATTCTTCTCAGAGTGTTTAACTTACGATTTTTAACCACGGTTTGCGATACTGACGATGTATGGGGTCCTGGTATGTATCGAGACTTAAGTATAATACGGGGCACGAAACAACATTACCGTTTCGAGCATACAAACCGATTTTGACCGGTGCAGTCGGCATGCCGAGGAATGCAAGCAATCGGACGAGCAGGGATGCATGGGGTCCTGGTATGTATTGAGACTAAAGTATAATACGGGGCATGAAAGACCATTTCGAGCATGCAAACCGATTTCGACCGGCACCGAACAGCAGCGCTGTTCGGAATAGGACGGGTTTTTGTCAGACGACTGTAATCCTCTCGCGTGGGCCGGAGTATAATATTATATTAACGAGTAGGTAATAACGTAAAGCGAAGTTACAGAGCGCGTCTATTTAATAATAATGGGCAATATTTAGGCAATAAAATATAATATAATATAATATAATCTCTATTTGTCATCTTCATTTATTTTTTGTGGAATCTTATATAATTTTTTATAATATTTTGGTTCTAATTACTTTAATATTATTACTTACTTTAAAACTATACCCAACATAAAATGATAATCTATCATTATTACCAAATATTGCCATACTAATGAGATAGTATTATTGCGGTAATGGAACCGATATATAAATAATGTTATTTTAAATCTAATATCCTATCTGCATTTGAGGTGGAACTTGGTTTGGTTTTTTTTAATACTTAAAAATAATTTAAAACTTAAGACTAATGTGGTAATAATATCATAGTATAAATATGATTATTTATTTTGTGTGTCATAAACTATTGTCAAAATTTAAGTTACTTAAGATCGAAATGGTGTGGTACATCTGTACTTACCACACTAAATGTTAGTCCACTACTCCGTGGGTCTAAACTATAAATACTTAAAACTTATACACATATCCTACTAGTCCGGTATTGGATTTTAATAAATTGAAGTACTCCGAATGACATATTGCTTAGGAATGTGAATTTAAATAACATGTACTTGTATATAAAACGATCACGAATATTTTCATAAGCATATTATGTGTTCTCTGAAATAATAAGTATCTTACATGTTAAATGTATGACTCCATATTGTAGGTATATTTAATATAATACAATGGTCGTGTGCATTGTGATTCTTGAATACTGTACCTATTTTCCCATAATTTTTCATTTTATAATCCATAGTAGATATTATAATTCTGGGACCGTTATGTTTGTAAACGTAAAATACGGTAATTTCATTTTGCATTTCTTAAACTTTTATTTTACATTTAAATAAAAAATAGTTTTCAAAAAAAAGTATAATTTAAGTTGAATTAATAACTGGATTTTTGCAAAACTTCTTGGTGGGGTTCATTTTAATAATTATAGTATATAAAGTGGCTTAGTCCCTCTAAATCTCACTTAATTGTGCCTAAGTGGGTAGAACATTTTTGAATAGTCAAGTTTTGGCTATAGATCACTTCGAAAAATGATCTACCTACGACTAAAGTCTAAAATTAGCAATAACTAATTATACATCTAACTGTATTTACATTTATTTTATCTTATAACTCAGCTATTGAATTGAATCGATTATCTTCAATACGAAAATACTAGGTACAATATTTTTTTATTTTCATATTATATTATATTTTACATGATATATTTTTTTGTTTTTAAAAATATTAAACTTGACCTAGTGCATCTGATGGATATGCTCAAGCTCGAGACGTGCGATGGATCAGAAAAAAAGGAAATATTGTTGCTTAAAAAAAAGTAATAATAACCAATAACCCTATCGTATTATGTAACCTACGTATTGAGTAAATTTGCTTAGATGGCTATTGTCTACTAACTATAGTCGTGCTAATTGCTTACACTAAAAAATGCATGAAGGTCTTTTTACCTTTTTAAAAACTGGAAAAGTAATGAAACCTTTATGCATTATAATGATCTCTTTTAAAATTGTATAGCTTGTGAGACTACACATTCATACATGTGCTGAATATGTGATATTTGGTATTGGATTTTAATAAATTGAAGTACTCCGAATGACATATTGCTTAGGAATGTGAATTTAAATAATATGTACTTGTATATAAAATGATAACGAATATTATTATAATACGCTTGGATGGCTATTGTATATAGGTAAATTATTGTCTACTAACTATAGTTGTACCAATTGTACACACCAAAAATTCTATGAAGGTCTTAACCATTGTAAGAACCGGAAAATTAGCAACACAGACCAATTTTTAAGATTTTTAACGAATGGTAACATTATCGCCTTGAGAAATTGTTCATTGGTTTCAGTGGTTCTACGTGCATTTCGATTTTTGGAGCCTCAACGGTAGGGGCAAAAAATCAGTATTATTTTACATATCAGTTGTGTAACCAGATCTGTATCTTTAATCGTGCTACAAAGTTTTTGTGGTGGTTCCACTAGGCTTATACTATGAAGCCTAGAATAAAGAGACTAAACTCGTACAGCTGCCTACATGAAAAAACGTCCCGTATTGGGACGAGTCACATGATTAAACTGTGTTAGGGGGTGTCAGGCACAGTAACTAGAGTTGCTACTTTAATCAGTATAGATGGTGTAGTAAAGGCGTACCTAATCCGTTAACATTAACACTATATTATCTAGTTATTTTATTCCTATTTATCTGTGATCACAGTAAGTGTGAATTTGGATTATATACCATACATGTCTTCTTGAACGATCGTTTAACGTTTTTTACCAATATGTATCGTTAGTCATTGGTTGTTAGTTGTTACACTCAAATTCGTTTCTTAAGAGTGTTAAATGTTTATGAAATATACACATATACAAATACATAATCGTACAAGCTACAACATTTAAAAAAAAGCCTAGGTTTAAAATAAAACATGAATAATCCCTATGGCCTATATTAAGGCCTTGAAGGATTATATATCGTGTAGATGGCAGAAGAAAATAGAAAAAAGAGACAAGAATTGCTGTCAATTGAATGCTGTTGCTGGACAGTCAGACAGAGTAAATATAATCACCTCTAATACCAGTACTGAAAAGAAAACTCAGTAAAAATGCATTCAAGTGCACATCTGTATAACACCAAATTATGTAATAATACTTTATAGTGAACAGTTATTGTGTTTTAACTTTCAATCATTTCTGTCTATAATTTCTGCTTATCTTTAAAAGTTATATACAAATCACTAGTTAGAAAAAGTAAAAATACATGCTTCAATTTAGAGGTTTCATTACACTATGAAAGAAAATGTTAATATCTTATAATAAATTATATTGTTTAAATAAATATATAATTATTGAATAAATATCACTATTATTATATTTTAATAGAGCATATTTATAAATATTTATAAAATAAATAAATAAAGTCAGTTTATCAATATCAGTATTTGTAACATTTGTTGAGGACAGGTGTACACAACAGGTATTTAGGAAATGTGTTTCTTGTACAAAAACCTAATAAGGAGTAATAACTATACATTTATTATTGCATTTACAATTTACATTATATCATAATAAATTATTAAACTCAAGTATTATGTGATAATAGTATAGTAAATGGAAAATGTAATTTTATGGATAAGTAAATTTAATTAATATATTTGTGTATGTAATAAATAATACAATATATATATATAAAATATATTAAATCTTCACACACAATAATAATAAATTAATATTACCAGTTAACTTTTTTTTTAGCCATAAATAAATACTATTTCTGAGTACAAATTATCTTATATAAAACAAAAAAAAATAGTATTCAAAAATAAGAATACCAACAAACAAATTACTTTTAAAATAAAATTTTAGTCAATGTTATATCTTTTTGAGGTACATCTACTTAATGCATTGGTCCAAATTAACAAATAAAAATACAGTTAACCTATTACAGGTGTCTGAGGAGGTGTCTGTATGTCCACTTTATAATCACAAATCCAATAAACGATATTACGATAACATACAAGATTGTTACCAAAAACTACCTAGTTTAACAAGGAAGCATAAATAGAGTCCTAATATTGATAACTTATCATCACAACATTAAAAAAAATAATAATAATATAATAATAAAAAGATATTTTACAATCAGATTTATTGTATTTTGTTTTGGTTTACAAATAAAATAGTTAACTAGAAGAAAAATTTGATTATTGCTAATTGTATTGCTAAACAATATATAGTTTTATATAATACATTTATATAAATACTAAAAATCATTCTATTTAAAAAAAAAAAAATATTTTAAATTTTAAAATGGTAGATAATACTGTAAAATGACTAGCAGACAGTGTTACTAAATAGAATAATAATTACTAATAGTTTTTATAATTCCGCACTAAGGGAAAATCAAATAATATTTTAAAGCTGAAGTTAATTTTTAGTGAACTAAAATAATGAAGAAAAACATGTTCAACAAAAATGATATGTTGAGATTATTATTTTCGAGTTTAAATAAAATAAAAATATAATAAAGATACTGATAGTTAACAATTTGTTGACACAATGGAATGTCGGATAGAGCTTTTTGGATCTGGTTCACCATCACATATCTTCACCTAAGAACCATCATGGCCAATCTCAAAAAATTCAAAAATACGTTTTATATATCAATAGATTCGTATTTTCGAGACGCGTGAGACCAAGTGATTAGTTTTGATGTTTGTCCGATAGGTTCGCTGTGAAAATTCAAAATGTCATCATGGCCTATCTAAAATCGTTTGTTATCAGTGGTATCATGGCCAATCTCAAAATATCGCAAAATAATAATAGAACACAGCCGTCGCCCGTCAGCGGCCAACAAATCGATGAATTTATAATTATTGTTATTATGATTATTGCTGATTAATTATTATTATCATATTATGATAATATCCCTTCAACACGTTATCAATGCTGTGTTAGTAAAGTATTTTAATGATGCTTAATTAATAGTGAAGTTTTATTAAGTTTAAAATATCAAGTTTATTAAATAATTAAGTTATTTATTAAAAGATTTTTCATTACTTCTCAGTGACCCAGTTGTTACTGACTTGAAATGGTTGCAGTACAATTTATTCCTCTGGCCAAATAAAGTATGCTCTGGAGTTTTTTACCGAACTGCAACCTCTTCCAATTAGGCCCAAGACTAATATTAGAACAGGAAAAATTACGTCCCCTCCTCTCAACAGTGGCCCAATAAAAATACCTAAAGACAAGTGGAAAGATTTGCAAGATATAAAACCAGTGGTTCCACATGATTGTCACAATTATTATGAACTTCTTCCCCACGCAGATATCTCCTACAGACAAAATAAGAGGGCTGAAAAAGAAAAAGCTAACAAAGCTACAAAATTGGGCCAATAATTGTTATTGGCTAGCTTTTATTTTGATGTGTTTAATACGAAAGTTATAAATTTTAAGTTAAAAGTTTTAAAAATTGTATCTTTAAGTTTAAAAAAAATAAATTTTATTTTAAGAACACAAAATTGTAATATTATAATAATACCTATGTCTTACAAAGAGAGTAAGAGACTTAAATATTATTTTGTTATCTTACCTATTGTTCATGAATTTTAAAATAAAACCATGATAATAGTAATAGTAGTATTTTATAACTTTTTAATTTTATGTTGTTGTTTAATTGTCATGTTATTTAATTTTTTTTATACTTTAATAAAAATATACGGTTATTATGTATTTTAGGTATTATGTTATCTTGCCCCATAGACATTTTCATCTTACCCTGACCTTAAAGTAAGATGGTACATTTTTGGATTTTTAAAAACAGTGATGAGTAAAAATATTTTTAAGTTTTTAATATTATTACTATTTATTTAAAAGGTAAATACTTCAACACGAATATGTAAAAATCCCTTTCAAAAACTCGTTCATACTACGTGGAAGAGGCTAAGGGATTTATCTTGCCCCGGTCTCCCCTAATGTATAATTTTTATGTTTAAGGAAATGATTTCATTTTTATTTTATTCTAATCATGGCCTATCTAAAATATAAATATTACGATATCAAGGCCAATCTCGTGAAATTTTAGTAAAAATAAATATCTGGAAATAATATTTTTTCAGAAAGATTAAGTACATGTATTAGAGTCATTTAATGTCAAGAGGTATACCAACATTCAAAATTCCTAACAAAAAAACAGTTTTTTGTTCACCCTGAAAAGTTGGGAAAACTGAGAATGGCCATGATGGTTCTAAGGTGACGATATATATTTAACTGAAAAAGTTAATGATTATAAATTAGTATAAAATATTTAAAAAAAAGTATGTGATTATTTTTGTGTATAAAATATCAGTGTCAATGACAACTTTCAGTAATAGAAAAAAAAGAAATTTAACTAATAGTTATAGTTATATTTTAGTATAACTCACACATGTACCTACAACTGTCATTATTATATTATTGAAAATTGGAATTTTATTCCGTTAATAAAATATTATTATTATTATTATAGGTACTTACAATCTAATATGTATACATGTAAGATAAAGTATAAAGATCTTAGTAAAAAAAAAAGAATTTCACAATATTGTAAATCAATATTAATTCTGACTGTTACATTAATTAATATAAATGTATCATAGGTATTAAAACGTTTAATGAGATAATGTACTCAACGTCGATATAATATATATCAGGTAAATAGAATAATTAATATTGGAAATTTACTAGCAACAAAACGTCTTTTGATTAATGACACTCTATAACCACTACTTGCTAGCTCAAATTCTAGTCCCGATAATGTAGTAACCTCAACATTTAATTGAGTAACTATAGTTGATAATGGGCATGAGCAGTCAACCTCAAATCTTGTTTTTAGTGAACCGGAACCTTGATTTTCAGAATATTTAAAGAGTTCCTCAAACCTTCAACGTACTGTTTTTGTATCTGATTCCCTATGTTTAAATCAATCTATAAAATTATTGGCTCATTAAAATTGTGTTAGATCGAAATTACCATAGGGCAGTTGGCTTGGACTGCATATTATGTAGGTAAGGCTGAATTCAAATTAGCAAAAACAGTAATATTCAGTTAAGGTGAATGAACATTTATGGAGTGATTAGTAAACTTGTAGCCAATTTTAAGATCCGTATAAGTATTAGAACATGAAACTAATTGGTACGGACATGAAGCTGCTGCAGTATTGCGCAAATTTACCTAAACCATACAATAAAAAATTATAAAATATTTGATTAATTATCATGACATTAATATAATTAATTTGACATTTAAGAATATCAACATGGCTCAAATTGTTTAAGTAATAACGAAGTTAGAGCAGGCATGTTGAACTCATAAACAGTTGAACCAGTAGATTTTATTTTTATATTAATAGTCACAATTTTTCCTTACGTTAAGACTAATTGTTTGTTCGGAAGAATATTTTCCACCCGTGTAGTGTTCTTCAATCGAAACTTTAATTTTGCTGGATTCGGATTATTTGCTAAAATATTTGCCATACCTGCAGGAAAAATATCATCATTATCTCCAAACATTTTTACTTGACACCTAAAATAACATTTTAATAGTTATCTGACTGACACATCTTAAAAAACATGGTATTATTTTAAAAACACGATGTACCCAAACATTGTAATCATTTTTGGTGACGACTGAAAAAAATTGTACCTAAGAGTGTGCCTAATCGTTCTACCAATTTCTTACAAAAATATTGTTTTGTGCCTAAATGTGTTACAGCCATTATTTTTTACAAATAATCAGTATAAAATTTTTGAAAATTTCCATAGAAGTGCTCTATTTAATTTGTTTGGCATTGACAACATTTTTGGGGGTTCATCAGATAATTTTACACTTGCTGGTTCTTTCTTCTGGCTTTATCTCCACTCTCCTGTTCCATAACCATGGCTACGCCACATCTCTATACGTTGGTATATGTAGCTTGTAATAAACAAACTTGATAATTAAAAAAAAATTAGTGATATCACAATAAAAACCCTCCACAATGTTCAGATGTCATGACTAAAACAAATATATTTTAGCATTATACAGTTGTGATATCCTACCAAAAATATTAGATACTCAATTTTGAACATGCTCGACAAGAGGGTTCTGCAAGAGGCTGAAGAATCCTTTAGTGTTCTATAAGTCAGCAGAGAACAATTTGTCCATCAAGGAGGATGAAGAGCAACTAGTTGAGAGGCAGATTGGATAAAGGTAACGTAACCTATTGTTGTTTTTTTATTTTTCATCATGTAGGCTCAGGCCATCATGGAGTATTATGTATGTATATTTGTTGTTGGATGATTTTGCATAATTTGCATGGCACAAGATAGAAAGAAGTGGAAGAGCGTGTGGGAAGCAGTGATGATCCTAAATAGACTGTTAAAACTTATAAGCATTTAGGTTAAAATTTTAAAGTAAATCTTAGTAAAATGTTTAATATCAATCACATTAATACTATTTAAATAATTATATAATTACCTACCTCACGCCGTGAAGAAGGACGAGGAATAGAAATAGAACACATTGGTGGAGTTGTTGATGGAGATCCCTGTTTTGGAGTAGAATGTTGAGCATCTCCAACATCGAAAAACAAGTTGCCTAAATCTGAACAATTTTAAATTTTATTACAATATACTTTTTTTTTATCATTTTAGTTATTTTAATTTATAATTATAATTGTAAGTAAAATTTGATATATATTTTTTTTCTAGTTAGTTACCTTTAGAGTGTGTGTTCCTAATTTGGGAATGAGGTCCAAACATAATAATCAATGATTCAAGATATTTAAAATTTAGATTTTAACTATAATTAGATGGTAGGTTAATGAAGATGAGAAACACTTTTTTTCTTAAACTCAAACAGCGAGTAATTCAACAATACATTCACCAATATAAACAGCCAATTACCCTGCAAACTCTATTTCCTAAATCTTTGCAGTCGAGTTAAAACAGATAATTTCATTATCTGTAAAAGAAAAACATCTGGTATTAATATAGTACAATAATCAAAAATAATAAATGAAACCATATAATAAATATACAGTTGACAACATTTTTTTAAGAAAGAGATGTCCTTAGGCAAAATATAGTTTTTGAAAAATATAAATCCTAAATTATTTACCAAGGATTCTCAGAAACCATTATCCAATTTGATTTTGTTTTCCAAAGTGTATAAATCTTCATATTTTTCAATGGAAAACATGGATGGATGGATATTTGTTAACATTCGGGAGGAAACAATCAATGTTCAAATGTTTAGAAAACAACAGCTATTACAATTTAAAATAAAATATTAGCTATTATTATAATAATATATTGAGGTATCTATTACATTTGTGAGTATTTAAATACCACGACCATACTAGCCCTTGGTAGTCTTATACTGTACAACATTATTATTTTGTTAACTTGAATATAATAATTCAGATGTAACTGCAGCAGGTAACCCTATAAAATAAATAACATTTTTCTAAATAATATTTTATTTACCACACAGCTAAGTCATGCTGTTAGTTACCAGTACATATGTACGATTGTTGATTTTTATTTATTATTTTCCAGTTACAATTATTGTTGATATAATATTATATTACATAAATTATATATAGAATTGATATATTTATTAAGTTGTATTAAAATACATTTAGAAAATAGGAATTTAGCACACTCGCAAAATGAGCTTTCCTAATCTTTTTCTAATTAAAATTATCGTTTATTATTATAGTCATATTATTGAAATGCACTGAATAATATTATTTAAACTATTGACAAATGTTATTAATAACCTGGTTGTGTGTGTGGATCCTCAACATCTTTGAATAGCGCTCTTTATACTGGCGATTCTTCATCGTATGTTGTCTCAAATGTTTTATCTACATTCCATTTATCAGTAGTAGAAGAATGTGGAACTATTGTTGTATGACACTGTTCTGGTGAATCAACAGCATGATTTAATATTTTCCAGTTGTCTTTGGTCAAATATATTTCCTTTACTACCTTTGATGGAGTGTCAATAACAATGTCATTGTCATCACTAGTAGGTAACTGATACAGCTTACATATAATTATAATAATTATCAAAATAGCATTTCCCAAATTATAGAAATGTATTACTATAAAAAATGTATTTTTATGTTACAGCTACCACTGTATTTTGTGATGTAAATTGTACAACACCCCAAAGTTCCATCTATTAAGTAATATTAAATATTATTATTTACTTTATAGGTATGACAATATTATAATCTTTATCTATTAAATAGTATTTAAATCATAAAAAAATGAATTTATTATAACTAATTAATTCAAACATAAACAATTAAAGTATTAATATGTATAGCAAATTTAAGTGTTTTCTGTAAGTAAATTGATCAAATAATATAATAACTAAGATATTATTTTCTTTTCTAGACCTATCATACAAACAATTGGTATTTAGAATTATACTAAATCAACACATTTACAAAACAACGTGTCTAACAGAATAAAAATAATAATAAACACTCTAATTGAATTATTTATACCTAGAATTGAAAATCGGTTATATTTTATAATTATTCTTCTACTGCTGAGTGAATAATTGGCATGGATATAATCTTTCCACCGTGTTTTAAAATCATAATTTTTTTTTTATATCATAAATTTCCCAATAATGGATGTTTCTAGAAAGATTTTTTAATTCAAATATAACCAACAATGAGGAATATAATGGTTTCATGTAATATGGTAATAAAGTCTTAAAAAATTTTCCTATTAATTGGTAGATGATTATTTATGGGATAATGATTTTGAAGTTGATACCATGATTCATGAACTACCTACCTACCCAATGAGCAGTAAGTTCATATTTGAAAGCTGATACAATATTTGTTTATAAACAAATCAATGAACCACTGGCCAACATCTTAGTCAGGAGAATGAAAAGTGGACACCGGTGATATGCAACCTTTTTAATCTTTGGAAAGCAGGGATACTAAAAATCATACACAACATCATTCTATAATACATTTGTATTAGGTAAGTATATTTAAATCTAATATTTCAAAATGCGTGCTATGCGAAACCATCTCAGAAATTCACCACCAGAAGTGTGCGCAACAGCGGCCAGATTTCATTTTCCCGACTATAGTGACAGTTAGTTTCATTGTAATAAAATTCACATTTTTTATTTAAAACACAGCTACAACTGCTGTGTAGATAAAAAGAAAATAATTCCCTTAAGCTGTACTGCTGACCAAATAAATAACATTGATCTAGCAACCAAGATAAAACAAAATATGCTATTTTATTAGTTTATTATTTTTTTTTTTGTACATATTTAATATTATTAATTTTATAAACTCTAACTTAACAGAAAACTGACGTCAATTGGTGTTTTATAAAATGTCTATCACAGAATATTTCAATTTTTAGTTAATAGTTTTATAATTATACTTTAAAAAGGGATTTGAATTTAAATTAAATAAAAGAAAACTGTACTAGGATATCAATTGCATTTTATCAAGAGAATAATATACACAACATTATATTGGAACTTACAGTAAAAGTTTAAGTAATTTTTTTATAAATTAATCAATACTCACACAAATCCGTTATTTGAAATGTACGTATAGGTTAATCTACTTAATTTAATAAGGTCAATTACAATTAAGCAGGTAAAATGTACAACAAATGTTTAAATCCAAATTTTCCTTATATTAATATATAAATTAAAATAAAATTCCTATTACAAAAAGTAAAAAAATATAAAATAAAGGTTTATTATTGAATGAAAAATTAAATATATGCTGTGAGCAAAAAAAAATACATACGTAGATAAAAATAAATTACTTTTCCTCACACCATTCATTCTCTTTACGTACGTTTCCTTGCTCTGCAGCCGTGAAATCATTTTTGATGTTGAAGTTTTTCCTTATTTCATCAGGTGTCTTACCCTTGATCATATTAGCGACTGTCTTGGAAGTTACATCTAACAAGCCTTTGATATCCAAATAGTTGGCGGCCAATATGAGTTCAAACAGCGTACCCTGATCCACCTTCAAGAAATCCATGTCCCAACTGCATATATCATCGGTGCGCTTTTCAAGTCCTTCGTCGTC
Source organism: Metopolophium dirhodum (assembly GCF_019925205.1). Lineage (NCBI taxonomy): Eukaryota > Metazoa > Arthropoda > Insecta > Hemiptera > Aphididae > Metopolophium > Metopolophium dirhodum. The sequence continues at coordinate 121,307,203 of NC_083560.1, forward strand.
TTCGGCCGGTGGTGGGTCGTCCTTGTGGTAGGTTGCCCACTGGATGACTTTCTTTAATATACCAGCGTTCACATTGGGCAACGGGACGATCTCCTCATCTTCCTCTTCCAAGCCCAAGTGTTCCACCATAGTTTTGATGGTCATCGAAGCTTTGGCGATCTCAAAGTCGACTTGAAACACTTCTCCATCAGAACTCTGCAGCTTTATCATAGGCATCTTGTATTGAAGTGATGTGTGAACAAGCTGGTGAAAATATACAGTCGAGAAAAACAAAAATAATTAAATAATGACAGCTGACGAATTAAGTATTGAAATTTGATAAGATACAACCTGAAAATTGTATTTTGTGTGTCAATCGAATCAGTTAGATATTATATTATGATGTAACGTATAAACTATTAAGTACTCAAGTGGAAAGAGCTTGACGCAGGACGCTTACAGCCACGACAAAATAAACAAGTATGACAGCAATATTTTTATTATGATGATTTTCTGCGAAAATATGGCGTACGTTATGACCACTTCTCACTGGTCGATAATTGATCATGTGATTAGGGATAGGATTCGGGATATAATGAATAAATAAAAATAAAACTACAGTGCGTCCAACATGAATTGACCGGAAATGCTGATAGTCGACTCAGCACTCTGTTGTCGACACAAATATATAAAAATACTAAATAGACGACTCCCTATTCCTACAATGTAATAATTACCAGACAGTAAATCTTAAATCATATACAATGGATACTCAAACGAAAAATCTGTGACGTAGTGATATGCGCATACGCATGGAGCAGATATCAAATGAACAAGGTGTCATAAGCTGTCACGCATGCGCAGATGTCACGGGTCCTACTATTAAGTTGTTATGTTCACTTCAACTAATTCTATAGGTGTGATATGCTATGACTCTGATAACCAATGTTTATGATCTAAGCAGTAAATAAAAGCGGTTTATATCACTAGAAAAAAAACGGTCTATATCACTATCATGGATGAAAATTATCATATCAGTTTGGCTTGGAATAAACAACAAATTACATTTATCACTGACCGCCGAATTATAAAATATATACATTTTTAATATTATATATTATTGTAGTATACAAATACAATTTCATAAATTATATATTAATATATTATTCGCTTTAGAAAAATTGACATGCAATGTTCTTGGAACAATTTTGAATTGGAATATTCAAATTGTACCAATTAATAATTTAGATTTTTGTTGTATTAATCAAAAGTTATATATAAAATCTTATATAATTATATTTAAAATACAATTATTTGATAGAAAATACATTTATTAGGGTTTTACTAATATTATCATAAAGCTATTATCAATGTCCAAAAATTAATGAATCCAATTTCCATAACTATTACTCATGTGCAACTAAATGTCTGAAGTCTGAACTAGGTATATTGATGGCGAATATGCAAAAGGGCATAAGCGGCACTTTTTATGAAATCGACTTTTTGTAATTAGGGCATAAGTGACGGCATTCTGTATCGATTGCTCTTAATCATTTATCGATATGATTATTATTTACAATAGAAAACGAAAATTTAGATTTAGACCTAAGCGCCAAAAAATTTTAATTAATTAACAGGTATGTGTATAAATAGGGAATAAGCGACATTTAGTTTTAAATATTAGCATAAGCGCCATAGGATTTTACTTTACCATAACCTTTTATTTGTAAAGCTTTCAGATCTTCAGCTCTTGATCCATTTTTTATTATTAGCAAAGATCTGTTGATTTTTTTTTTTACTGCAAATCCAAATACTTCAAGTGAGGATTTGGACTCATCTAAGATTTAATTTTTTTTTTTGTTATTTCGATACTGGTTTTCTTTTGTTGTACCTTTGTCGTTATATTCACTAATTTCAATGGATTATCTTTTATTTTTTATTTCGGTGGACATATTGTGGATCGGCTCTATAGTTGATCCATTTAGTGACTGATCAGGGATATTTTTGCTAGTACTGTCATCATCCTGTTCTACAATGCATGTACTAGGAGAGATAGGAAGTAAGGTGTGGTTCAGTGACCGATCAGAAACCACGGAGTACTGAATATTATTATTTTCTGCAGTATTTACTGTGTTACTATTTGTGTGAAATTTGCATGTTACAATTTGAGTATAAATGAACTTTTAAAAATTTCACCATATGATCAATATGTTTGATTAATTGATTGTTTAACTTAATAATTACGATTTCGACCAAATGTTAAGCATAAAAACACATTTTTCAATAAAAAAAATTATCTAAAAATATGAGCATTAAAATATTCAAGGTTTCCCATAAGCAACTTTTATCAAAATTAAAAACAGGAAAATATATATATACATTTTTTTTGTTATTTAATCGTTTAAATTATCATGAACGTGAACAAAATGAAGGATTTATTTGTTTTTCTATGAATTTTAATAATATGATTATTTGGAAGGGTACATGCGTATGGGCATTCTAACGTCATAACGACTCCTTACATGATATAACTTTCAAAATATTTTATATTTTAGATTCTGAGCGAAGCGATGAATGTATTGATTTTACAATGATGTGTGTTTTTTTTTTTTATTTTTGTGTCTGTCATCACCTTTTAGGACAGTAAAAGTGCTTGGATTTTCTTCAATGGTAACTTTTCTGATAGGAAATGGAATCTAGTTGGTACTTTGGGGGGTCAAAAATTTCCCAGTAGTTTTCACAAGCGACGGGAAAAACAAAAGAAAAATTAAGAAAAAACGGGAATTTTTACGCAAAATCTGTTTTTGAGAAAATAGATTTTGGTTTTTGGTGTAACTCTAAAACAAATGACTGTAGGGACATGAAATTTTGACTGAATGTTTATATTAGCATTTTCTATACACCATAAAATTTACAAAATATTTTGACTCTTTTTGAGCTGTTTACGGCCATTGTCAGTTTTCAATTTTTTTAGTTTTTTTTTCTATAAATATCAATAAAATTTTATCTGTTGAGTAAAAAAGCTTGAAAATTTAATAGAAGGCTCCTAGGTTATTGTATCAAAGGGCAGATGAAAAAAATTAAAAATCCTTAGTCACAGTTTTTATTTATAAGCATTTAAAGTTCAAATTTTGACAAAATACAGAAAAATTACGAAAATTAGCAAACTATTTTGAGTTGAGAATTCATAAAAATTTTTCTTTTTAAATCTAAGATTTGAAAATGTAATATAAGATTACTCATAAGTTTGTCTACCTTTATCAAAAAAAAAATGTCAACAAGAAACATAAACTAAATTTTTATGAGCGTCTGAAATTTATATTTTTAAAACATTTGATATTCACTGGATTTCTCATGTAACAATTTTCTTATTTTATTGTAATTAAAAAACGAATGACTGTAAATACTTGAAAATTTCACTGAATGTTTATATTAGCATTTTCTATACACGATAAAATTTTGAAAATATTTTGACTCTTTTTGAGCTGTTTACGGACGTTGTCAGTTTTCAATTTTTTTAGTTTTTTTTTCTATAAATATCAATAAAATTTTATTTGCTGGGTAAAAAAGCGTGAAAATGTAATATAGGGCTCCTGATATATCTTCTTAATAGTAGTTAAAAAATATTAAAAATACATATGGACAATTTTTTTTTATAAGCATTAAAAGTTCAAATTTTGACAACATTTATCAAATTTATAATTTATAAATTATTTTGTGGTTAAAAATGTATAAAATGTTTAACTTTTTTGGCTAAGGATTGAAAATTTAAAACAAGGCTCCACGTAAATAGGTTATATATAAATTACTTTATTCACAATAATATCATCAAATATACTTGGTAATATCATAGGCTGACTGACCGTTTTCGCTCAGAATCGTTTTTCTTATACAATGATATTATATCATTGAATTCAAATTTAACACCATCCATTACAGTGACCCACTTGTAACCTACTGTACAGCAGAGCGACATCCACTTATCCACCTTTTTTTTAAACTATTTACCTGTGGACATTTGAAATTATTTAACTTTTAAATTCTTGAAATTAATGTATTGTTTTTACAAAGATGTGTGACTTGTGTGTTATATATTATTATGTGTCCATCAAATTATTCATTAGTCAAAAATCTTAAAAATTTAATGAAATGCTTCTCACGCATTTGTTACAATGTTAATTTAAAAATATTAAAAATACATAGTCTAGAGTATTTAAATTTCAAATTTCGAAAAAAATGTAGTGTTCAAATTATATAGTTAAGGATTAAAAATTGAAAAGAGGTTCCACGTAATTAGTTCATACTGTAATCAAAAAATCTATAAGATATAATATAAACAATTTGTTTTATATAGTTATTTGAAGTTCAAGTTTAGACGATATTACATATCTAAACGAAGAAGAACGATTTTAGTTTCGTGTTATAATTTAAAAATATTATTCGTGGGTTCTTGAAACTTCTACAAGCATTTTTTTAAAAGTAAGAATCATAACGTTATACATTTTACATTCCAAGACTTATAATATGATTAAGTGAAATTTCATTATTTTAACATATAAACCTACTTTACTAATACAATTATTATTTAAAATATTCGGTAGGTACATTGTGTCGGTGCTATTTTTATCGATACGTGGTTGGTTTTATTGTAGAATGGGCCTCATCCACCGTAACGTTAAAATGCCTCGTTTAACTATTAGCAGAGTTACACAGGACACATAATATTATAAATATAAATTAAAATATCGAACAATTAAAAACGATATTCCACAGATAATGTTCTCCTCTAATTTGGTTTCATAAATATCCCCAAAGCATCCCCATTGGATAAAAAGCTTTTTTGAATAAAATATCCGAATTAGATAAAAAAAGTCTAATTTGAATAAAAAAAACTGATTTGAATAAAAAACAGTTTGGTAAAACACCATAATTTATTAAAAAATCTAAATTGAATAAAAGAGCCTTGTTGATTAAATTGTCTTTTTTTTTATCGAATTTAAGTTTTATATTCATCAAGACTTTTATTTAAGACTTTTAATAAAATAAAATGTTTTTTCATTATTCATATTAATTCAATAAAGATTGTAATCCTTATCAAAAAAAAATTTTAATAAAAAAATCTATATAGCATAAAAGCCTAGTTGAATAAAAAATCTAAATTAGATAAAAATTCCAATTTAGGGCACTAAATTTCCCCAGCACCCCACCAAAATTTTGATTTTAAAAAAAAACTAAATATCTACAAACGAAAAAAATTAGATTACAATCCAATACAAACCGGCTACAAACGAATGCTAAAAAAAAATTTAATTTCGTAATTGGTGGTTGTGGGGGGGGGGGGGTGGAATGAACCTATTTTTTTTTCACTTATAGCCACTTGACGTCGGGTCTGCAATCCACCGCAGGTTAGCCTAACCTAACCGCAGGTGGATTGCCTACCTGATTTGCTGCAGCACATTGTCCGCTATCCTACTTAGGTAGCTAACTTGAAAGTTAATCGATTTTGACTTGAGATGACTGACTTGCTAGACACTCCAACAATTCTTATCACAAAATTACCTTCTTTATATGTGCGGCATTTATAATTTGAACGTGTCTCCAAAATCGGTACTCACTTAATAATAAAACGGGGGTCTAACTATATTTTCGATTATTCACCTATCTACGCAACTAACGGGGTCCGTAATCAACCGCATAACCTGATGATATACCCTTCGCATATTTTCGGATCACCTACCTATGTGATCTTATGACTGATAGCTTGACAATCAAATAAACCTATCGACTCTACACTGTTTAACAATTTTAACAATCAAAAGCAGCGGACAAACGGGAGGTGATCCTGAAGATCGTATCCAGCCTATCCATTTACAACGTTCGTGATGGATTTCTAGACACTCAAACTTTTAAACATTCCCGCCAAAGTGCCAAGCCATATCTCCAATCCATATCACTAATCCTTATCTCAAATCCTAAACTTTCGTCTTATAACCTTTGCGACTTTTATAATTACAACGACATTATCTCCAAAATCGATACCCACTCTCAGCGAGTCCAACCGGCCCCGAGTTTCACTTAGAGCTAATATTATAATAACAGCTGCTCATAGCCCGTATGAATAATGTAAATAAAACGGAGTGAGTGTGTTAGAATGAGATAGCGAATACTTTAGAGTTGAGGTGTTTCTATCTCTGTCTTTATTGATAACATGTCGTATCGTACCTATTTACTTTTCGGTGTTTACCGGCATAAATGTATTCGTCGACCGTCAATTTCAGCTTTTTGTGTTTTCTGCTTGAAAGTTGAATTGTGTTTGTGTTATAATTTATATTCTATAGGTATAATTAAACAATGGTTCATTTTTATAGTGTTTTTAATTTCTCCAGTACAAATGATGTCAAAAATGAATTAATATTCCATAAGTTAGTACTAATGTTAATTGTGGTTCGTAATTTTATGTATCGTACTATTAATTTAAATTATAGGCAGGTACCTTTATAAATATATAAATAATTTATTTTTGTATTTTTATTGTCCAAGGTTTCCACTCAATGATAGTGAAAGGTTAAAAAAATGGGTAAATGCTGTCGGACGGACAAACAAAATTGTACCTACTTCTTTTTTATGCAGTCTACATTTTACTGAAAATGATTACAATATTACAAATTTGTTTTGGAAAAATGTGCTGTGCCAACTATTAGATCATTTAATGCAAAAGGTGAAAGAAAGGCAAATTCTGCAATGATCTGTGGAAATTCATGTAAGAATTATTTTTAATTTTCTTAGGTAATATGCTAATAATTTATTGTGTAATTATTATTTTATATTGGATAATAAAAAAACAATACATTAATAATAATTATTTAACAATCTAAAAAAAATTACATAGATATTATAAAATATCTTTGAATACCTATTTATTATTTTTTTTTCATAAATAATAAATATTAGGTATCATATTATTATATTAAATGTTTACTATATAATTAATAATAATTAAATAAATTATAATACAATTATAATTATATAATAATTCTAGGGATGATTTAGACCTTCAAGTAAAAAATACAAAATAATAATTTTAAAATTCCAAATAAAAAAAAATTAACATGTTTTTAAATTTATAAATAATATATTTTATATTCCTTATTAACATATTTACTAAAATTTCTTTTCATAATATATAATATTATATTGATAAATATTTGTATAGGATGAATTAAAACCAGTTCAAAATACTACAAATGTTCATGTTTCAGATGGCACAAAAATGATGTTTGTTGATGATGGTGTCCAAACAAAACTAACTGGTGAAGAGTTTAACTAAACAATACTTGATTTACACCAAGAAAAGAAAATACTGCAACAAAAACGTATGTAAAGAGATAATCAAGTAAGTAATATGGGAGAAATGTAACATTTATTCCGAAAATATAATTTAATTGAAGAAATTGTAGAAGATATTTTTAAAAACTTATTTAATTCTTCACTATCGTTCATATTATTTCAAAATAAAATTGCAAATTTTCAAAATTTTTTCATTCTTTATAAATCCTTTGAAATGGCTTTTATTGTTGCATTTGTTTTAAAAGATTACTTATATTATTAATTTACCCATTTTTTTTATAATACAATTTTTTTTTTATCCTAGTTGCATGTATGTTATTCACAATTATTTTATCATTAGTATTATTTATTGAAAAGATTTTAAGTGCCAAATACAAAGGTTTTGGTTAAGATATTTAATGTGTTCAGGGTTTTAAGGATCAGATGAGACAAACGCAAAGAAAAGAAAACTAAAAAGAAAAAGAACTCTAGTTGGTGAAACAATTGGCAAAGAAGATAAATCCTACAAGTACATAAAAATTGTGATATAACATACATTTTATTATAATATACTAAATTATAGTATGAATTTTAGTGAAGAAAAAATAGATGAGCCAAAAAATAATGCTGCAGAAATTGATGATGAAGGATATTGTATTCGGCCATCAGGACAATGAACTGTTGATATAGAAGAAACATTTGATTCCTCTTCTGATTCGGGTTCTTAATTTGTACTTGTTGCAATTCAAAACAAAGTGTACTTATTATGAATGACTTTATAGATGAAGAAAGTCATAAAAGACTACATGTTGAGATAAAACCATTAAGCAATGGGGCAGGCCCAAACATTGCAAGTGTTGATGAATTAAGAGCTACTGTTCAAAACATATCATTATTACCTTTAGGAACACATACTTGAAAGGTAACTAGAAAAAAAAATATCAAATTGTACTTAAAATTGTAATAATAAATTAAAATAGTTTTAAGTTCAAAAACAGCATTTGGTGGAGATCTATATTATATAAGTATGCACAATTAAAAATATTATACAACTACAGTTTGATGTCTATGAGAAATTTTTTTACATTTAAATATAACATTGTTCATTTATTTAATAAAAGGGTAAGTATTTAAATATTTATAAAGCTACTATACTTAATAAATATGTTAAATGTTCTTTAAATGTATATTTAAAAATATAAAAATGATACATTTCTAATCGGTTAAAATAAATGTTTGGTTCACAGAACAATGGACCCACGGGGTCAACTTAGTCGTCCAATAAGTATTGGCAGAACAGATAGTGTGTCAAGTCTTAATTATTTTCGATCTTCCGGAGTTTTAGGACCATCTAGATGTTTATCTCCATTAACTATTGGATTATATGATTCTATTCCACTGGCTATTGCTTTTCATGAAATAATCCATGCATATTTCAAAAAACAAATAAATCGAGGTATTATTTTAAATGTTTTAAAACATCAAAAATCCTCTATAATGTTTCATTAAAAAAAAAAATTTGTTAAATAATAAAAAATAAAATCTTTTATTGCTATTAAGTTGTATTATGTCATACATATTGTATTGTGTTAAGTAAACAAAGAATGTCAGATACTCAATACTGTTAATTATTTACTAAATAAGAACATTTTTACAGAGATATAGAATTGTAACCTAATATCTTTATAAATATTCTTCCTAAATAAATAATTACAGGATTGAGTAGTAATCTTTTTTCTCATGGTGTGAACTATTATAATATTACTTCCACGTAAGGTGCATCGTTTATTGTACAATAATCATCAGAAAATTATGCAAAATAAACCATCAATAAATACATATACATAATACATAGTCCATGGTGGCCAGAGCCTACATAATTTACTTATGATAAAAAATAAATTAACAACAATAGGTTAGGTTACCTTCATCCAGGGCCAGACTGGAAGAGTTTCGGCCCACAATTCTCTGTAAGCAACCGGCCCATTTTCCTTCATTCATCGGCCCAGCTTAAACAAAAAAAATATTAAATATTCCTCAATAGTAGTACAATAATTAGGATTTAAGAACTTTTTCTATGTTGATTACAAAGAAAATGTAAAATATTGACAAATTAAATCTTATAATTATATATTTATGTAATTATGTGTATGTACGATAATTCGAGAACTTCCTTTACAATATTTTTGTATTGCCAATAGTGTAATGTTGAGTAATTTTATTCTCAGTCTTTTTAATTAGATTTAAATAAAAATAATATAGCAAAGTATAATAAATCTTCAATTATTTGATCTTCAAAAAAAAATATATATATATATATATAAATATTTTACATATTGGTTTACGATACAAGACCTATTTCTTAAATTAAAAAATCAAATATAAAAGAAAAAAGAGTATTCAACCACAAAAATCAAATAAATGTCTTTCTTACAAATTCAGAAAAATTTAGAATATAATAAAAATTTATCGCGTATCAACGGTCCTAATTTTGGTTAAAAACATTTTTAGAGACCTCAGAACCTATGTTTCAATTCAGTAAGAATGTAGAATACAGGGATAAAAATGCGTCAAAAAAAATGCGAGTTTTACAAATTTTAAAATAGTCATTGAAGACCGCCTAATGTTCACTTTTAGACAACACAAACTTATTTTTGAAGGAAATTACTTTTCCAGTTTTTAAAAAGGTAAAAAGACCTTCATGCATTTTTTAAAGTAAGCAATTAGCACGACTATAGTTAGTAGACAATAGCCATCTAAGCAAATATACTCAATACGTAGGTTACATAATACGATAGGGTTATTGGTTATTATTACTTTTTTTTAAGCAACAATATTTCCTTTTTTTCTGATCCATCGCACGTCTCGAGCTTGAGCATATCCATCAGATGCACTAGGTCAAGTTTAATATTTTTAAAAACAAAAAAATATATCATGTAAAATATAATATAATATGAAAATAAGAAAATATTGTACCTAGTATTTTCGTATTGAAGATAATCGATTCAATTCAATAGCTGAGTTATAAGATAAAATAAATGTAAATACAGTTAGATGTATAATTAGTTATTGCTAATTTTAGACTTTAGTCGTAGGTAGATCATTTTTCGAAGTGATCTATAGCCAAAACTTGACTATTCAAAAATGTTCTACCCACTTAGGCACAATTAAGTGAGATTTAGAGGGACTAAGCCACTTTATATACTATAATTATTAAAATGAACCCCACCAAGAAGTTTTGCAAAAATCCAGTTATTAATTCAACTTAAATTATACTTTTAGTATTTATATAAATGTATTATATAAAACTATATATTGTTTAGCAATACAATTAGCAATAATCAAATTTTTCTTCTAGTTAACTATTTTATTTGTAAACCAAAACAAAATACAATAAATCTGATTGTAAAATATCTTTTTATTATTATATTATTATTATTTTTTTTAATGTTGTGATGATAAGTTATCAATATTAGGACTCTATTTATGCTTCCTTGTTAAACTAGGTAGTTTTTGGTAACAATCTTGTATGTTATCGTAATATCGTTTATTGGATTTGTGATTATAAAGTGGACATACAGACACCTCCTCAGACACCTGTAATAGGTTAACTGTATTTTTATTTGTTAATTTGGACCAATGCATTAAGTAGATGTACCTCAAAAAGATATAACATTGACAGTTTAACTTTGTAAAATCAAAATTTTATTTTAAAAGTAATTTGTTTGTTGGTATTCTTATTTTTGAATACTATTTTTTTTTTGTTTTATATAAGATAATTTGTACTCAGAAATAGTATTTATTTATGGCTAAAAAAAAAGTTAACTGGTAATATTAATTTATTATTATTGTGTGCGAAGATTTAATATATTTTATATATATATATTGTATTATTTATTACATACACAAATATATTAATTAAATTTACTTATCCATAAAATTACATTTTTCATTTACTATACTATTATCACATAATACTTGAGTTTAATAATTTATTATGATATAATGTAAATTGTAAATGCAATAATAAATGTATAGTTATTACTCCTTATTAGGTTTTTGTACAAGAAACACATTTCCTAAATACCTGTTGTGTACACCTGTCCTCAACAAATGTTACAAATACTGATATTGATAAACTGACTTTATTTATTTATTTTATAAATATTTATAAATATGCTCTATTAAAATATAATAATAGTGATATTTATTCAATAATTATATATTTATTTAAACAATATAATTTATTATAAGATATTAACATTTTCTTTCATAGTGTAATGAAACCTCTAAATTGAAGCATGTATTTTTACTTTTTCTAACTAGTGATTTGTATATAACTTTTAAAGATAAGCAGAAATTATAGACAGAAATGATTGAAAGTTAAAACACAATAACTGTTCACTATAAAGTATTATTACATAATTTGGTGTTATACAGATGTGCACTTGAATGCATTTTTACTGAGTTTTCTTTTCAGTACTGGTATTAGAGGTGATTATATTTACTCTGTCTGACTGTCCAGCAACAGCATTCAATTGACAGCAATTCTTGTCTCTTTTTTCTATTTTCTTCTGCCATCTACACGATATATAATCCTTCAAGGCCTTAATATAGGCCATAGGGATTATTCATGTTTTATTTTAAACCTAGGCTTTTTTTTAAATGTTGTAGCTTGTACGATTATGTATTTGTATATGTGTATATTTCATAAACATTTAACACTCTTAAGAAACGAATTTGAGTGTAACAACTAACAACCAATGACTAACGATACATATTGGTAAAAAACGTTAAACGATCGTTCAAGAAGACATGTATGGTATATAATCCAAATTCACACTTACTGTGATCACAGATAAATAGGAATAAAATAACTAGATAATATAGTGTTAATGTTAACGGATTAGGTACGCCTTTACTACACCATCTATACTGATTAAAGTAGCAACTCTAGTTACTGTGCCTGACACCCCCTAACACAGTTTAATCATGTGACTCGTCCCAATACGGGACGTTTTTTCATGTAGGCAGCTGTACGAGTTTAGTCTCTTTATTCTAGGCTTCATAGTATAAGCCTAGTGGAACCACCACAAAAACTTTGTAGCACGATTAAAGATACAGATCTGGTTACACAACTGATATGTAAAATAATACTGATTTTTTGCCCCTACCGTTGAGGCTCCAAAAATCGAAATGCACGTAGAACCACTGAAACCAATGAACAATTTCTCAAGGCGATAATGTTACCATTCGTTAAAAATCTTAAAAATTGGTCTGTGTTGCTAATTTTCCGGTTCTTACAATGGTTAAGACCTTCATAGAATTTTTGGTGTGTACAATTGGTACAACTATAGTTAGTAGACAATAATTTACCTATATACAATAGCCATCCAAGCGTATTATAATAATATTCGTTATCATTTTATATACAAGTACATATTATTTAAATTCACATTCCTAAGCAATATGTCATTCGGAGTACTTCAATTTATTAAAATCCAATACCAAATATCACATATTCAGCACATGTATGAATGTGTAGTCTCACAAGCTATACAATTTTAAAAGAGATCATTATAATGCATAAAGGTTTCATTACTTTTCCAGTTTTTAAAAAGGTAAAAAGACCTTCATGCATTTTTTAGTGTAAGCAATTAGCACGACTATAGTTAGTAGACAATAGCCATCTAAGCAAATTTACTCAATACGTAGGTTACATAATACGATAGGGTTATTGGTTATTATTACTTTTTTTTAAGCAACAATATTTCCTTTTTTTCTGATCCATCGCACGTCTCGAGCTTGAGCATATCCATCAGATGCACTAGGTCAAGTTTAATATTTTTAAAAACAAAAAAATATATCATGTAAAATATAATATAATATGAAAATAAAAAAATATTGTACCTAGTATTTTCGTATTGAAGATAATCGATTCAATTCAATAGCTGAGTTATAAGATAAAATAAATGTAAATACAGTTAGATGTATAATTAGTTATTGCTAATTTTAGACTTTAGTCGTAGGTAGATCATTTTTCGAAGTGATCTATAGCCAAAACTTGACTATTCAAAAATGTTCTACCCACTTAGGCACAATTAAGTGAGATTTAGAGGGACTAAGCCACTTTATATACTATAATTATTAAAATGAACCCCACCAAGAAGTTTTGCAAAAATCCAGTTATTAATTCAACTTAAATTATACTTTTTTTTGAAAACTATTTTTTATTTAAATGTAAAATAAAAGTTTAAGAAATGCAAAATGAAATTACCGTATTTTACGTTTACAAACATAACGGTCCCAGAATTATAATATCTACTATGGATTATAAAATGAAAAATTATGGGAAAATAGGTACAGTATTCAAGAATCACAATGCACACGACCATTGTATTATATTAAATATACCTACAATATGGAGTCATACATTTAACATGTAAGATACTTATTATTTCAGAAAACACATAATATGCTTATGAAAATATTCGTGATCGTTTTATATACAAGTACATGTTATTTAAATTCACATTCCTAAGCAATATGTCATTCGGAGTACTTCAATTTATTAAAATCCAATACCGGACTAGTAGGATATGTGTATAAGTTTTAAGTATTTATAGTTTAGACCCACGGAGTAGTGGACTAACATTTAGTGTGGTAAGTACAGATGTACCACACCATTTCGATCTTAAGTAACTTAAATTTTGACAATAGTTTATGACACACAAAATAAATAATCATATTTATACTATGATATTATTACCACATTAGTCTTAAGTTTTAAATTATTTTTAAGTATTAAAAAAAACCAAACCAAGTTCCACCTCAAATGCAGATAGGATATTAGATTTAAAATAACATTATTTATATATCGGTTCCATTACCGCAATAATACTATCTCATTAGTATGGCAATATTTGGTAATAATGATAGATTATCATTTTATGTTGGGTATAGTTTTAAAGTAAGTAATAATATTAAAGTAATTAGAACCAAAATATTATAAAAAATTATATAAGATTCCACAAAAAATAAATGAAGATGACAAATAGAGATTATATTATATTATATTATATTTTATTGCCTAAATATTGCCCATTATTATTAAATAGACGCGCTCTGTAACTTCGCTTTACGTTATTACCTACTCGTTAATATAATATTATACTCCGGCCCACGCGAGAGGATTACAGTCGTCTGACAAAAACCCGTCCTATTCCGAACAGCGCTGCTGTTCGGTGCCGGTCGAAATCGGTTTGCATGCTCGAAATGGTCTTTCATGCCCCGTATTATACTTTAGTCTCAATACATACCAGGACCCCATGCATCCCTGCTCGTCCGATTGCTTGCATTCCTCGGCATGCCGACTGCACCGGTCAAAATCGGTTTGTATGCTCGAAACGGTAATGTTGTTTCGTGCCCCGTATTATACTTAAGTCTCGATACATACCAGGACCCCATACATCGTCAGTATCGCAAACCGTGGTTAAAAATCGTAAGTTAAACACTCTGAGAAGAATTAGTCGCAAATAACCACCAACATATTAATATCATCGACACGACGACACACAAATACAATTATATAAATACTACCTTTATAAATTATACAAACAGTGCTATAAGCAGATGTATATGAATTAATTCATTTGAAATCTTATATTTTGCACCATAATTTTATAAAGATCAATTTTTTGATAAGTGGTTGTCATGTGACATAAGTGTAGCGCTACTAGATATTTTCAACTTCGAAGAGAATTTATGAATCAAAATTAATAAATAATAATTAAAATATATTAATAAGTAACCACTAATCTATACTAATATATATAGAAGAAAAACTGTTCGTTTGTTAGGGGTAATCTCTGGAACTACTTAACCGATTTTAAAAATTAGTTCACCATTAGAAGGAACACTGTCCCATGGATCTATAGGCCCTTAATTTTTTTTTTAATGAAAATTTAATCATTTTTTATAGAACATGGACAAATAATAATAATTTTTTTGTTTATTATAGGGTTTCTATTGGCTACAACAAATAAAAAAGTTATTATGATTGATTATTATATTACATTTATTTATTATTTTATTTATATTATTATGAAGAAGAAGTAAATTAGCAATTGTTTATTAGGTTCCAATTAAAAAAATTCTTACACCTATACAAAGCTAAAAATGGGTAATTAAAATGGGTAAATCCACGGGAATTTGTCACCGGAAGTTTTGAAAAACTGATATGCTGAGTATTAAATGACGGACTGAACACAAATTTTGAATCATTATAGAATTGGTATTTCGAGCAGGCAACGAAGAGCATGGGGTCTGCTAGTTGTAGAAAAAAAATGGTTAGAAATTAAAAATATCTGTAACCAGCCCGAAACATAATTATGTTAAAATAACAATAATTTTTGAATTTTCAAAAATAATAGTGTGGGCCAGCTAAAATAATTGTCTTCTATCATATGTACAACGCGAGCGACTACTGTGCAACACTACTAATTAAGTGCTAAAAAACAAAAATAATTATCAGTTACGAGCTACGGCTAGCCCAAAAACCACGGGCGGCGACGAGATTATATTATAATAATTGCCTAGACAGTTTACGTCTTATGTCGCTGTTTAGTCCCGTATATACCAAGAACTCATATGGACAATTGACGAAGCTTACGACGTGATATCGTCCATGTACCATGTACCATGATCTCTCATGGCCCATCCGACAACTGTTCACGCGCCGCCACCGTGTCAATAAAAAAGTAAACCTGCAGATAACTAATACACTCTATAATATTATTTATATAGGTATTATAAAGAGTACGCAAATCATACGAATTTCATGAATAAGGTGACAGAGTGGCGATTAAGTATAAATATTTACGTTTTATCGTAGATGTATTCTTTTTGACTGAGCATAACAAGACCGCCTAATGTTCACTTTTAGACAACACAAACTTATTTTTGAAGGAAATCACTGCGTTTTTGTGGTAATACTGCTAACTTCCAAACGCTCATTAAATTTATACTGATTAGTGTTATTGACATAAAATATTTTAATTACATAATATCTTAAATTGAACATAATATTAATATGTTCTACGGTGCTACCTACTAAGTTCAACTAGTAAGCCTGTAAGCATAATTAGAATGATTTAAATATATATACATTTTTTTTTTATCGAAGCCCGCAAAATTTTACTATAATTATAATATTATGTACACATTTAGCAATTCAGTATGGAATCATGTTTGCTGAACATTTAACCATCAAAGTTATCACTAAAATATTAAAACGACAAACATGTCTAATAACGTCACGAACGATTGACTTTTTTGTCTGAATCAAATTAATATAATTAACAACAAATACTACTATAGGTACCTTACTTGAACAATGAACAGTTTTTTTTTCAATAACAAAAACATAACATGAACGGTTATAAAATTTTTATTTATCATTTTTAAAATTTCTCAAAACACACCGAATGATTGACTTTTTTTCTACTTCAAATTAATATAATAATTATCAATAAAGACTATTATATGTAATTTGAACAATGATCAGTACTAAGTTATATACTATATTATAATATAACATGGTTATATTCAATGCTATCGATATGGACGATATGGTTATTGGTTATTATTACTATTTTTTAGCAAGTGGGAATCTCCAAAAATACCTGGTGGTAAAGTGGAAATCCCAAAAGTATCTGGCGGTAAATTGGAATTCCCCAAAAGTACCGGGCGGTAAAATTGAAATCCCGAAGAGTACTGAGCTCAGATATCACGCGTATCCTCTGAACAAATAGACACTAAAATCTATTCTACGGTCCTTATAAAACATAAACTTTTGGTTATATTCAAATTATAACTTCCTTGCATGACGCGTAAATATTTTTCATTCATGAAATTGTTTTCGTATAGTAATTTGGTTGTTGAATAGATCCCCGCATAATGCATTACCTTTGCCTTGATTACCTTTTTTTTCACGACGACACACAAATTCAATTAATATTATTATTTACACATATCCCTCAATCAATAGCAAACGAATAAAACACAAAGTTCACACGCACTTATAATATCTGTGGTGAAATATTAAACTGTCTAGCCATATAAAATTCTCTCACCGTCTTTTCTACGAATACCACAATAATTATCGTCGATAATAATATTATAAAAAATGTTATTATTTTTATTTATATAGTTATTATATTATTGTTCTAAATGTGATAAAATTCCAAATTAAAACCAATTTTGTAATATTAAGTACAATCTATTAAATGCAATTTTAAAATGGTTATTAGTTTCTTTTACATGACATAATAATATATTACATTGAGCAATTAGTAAAAGAGTGTAAATGTAAGTATCATTCTTAAAAATTTAAAAACCCATTGAAATACTCAATATTTTGACAACATAATATTATAATATGGCATTATATACAAAAATACCTCTAATAAATAATAATCTGTCATAATTACATTAAGGAAAATAAATATAATTACTAAATAATTTTAAAAATGTAATGTGTTAGTTGAGAAAATTAAATAATATTAAAATAATATGTACAAACAACATACTGAAAAATTACGAAATAAATGTTGCTGTAATTTATTAATGAATTGTCCCCAAGCAAGATTGTTTACTCGATCACTTCCGGTGACCAGATGTGGCTATACAGAGTTATATCTACTTATATAACTGTATCCGAGTTAGATCCCGTAGAAAAACTGCTAACTTAATGGTTCCTGGATTTATTTCGGTACCTACTACACTAGTAATACCTAAGTTGGGTCTTGCATTATTTTAGTCACAACAAAGAAAAATGTATTTAGCTCTTGTAAATTAAACCTATACCAATTATTTCAATTAAAAGTATTAATGCAGATTTTACTAAACTTTAGAGAACCATAGTTAATAAACTAGCGAACCAAAATTGATGATTTGACTATCAAAAATTTCAGAAAAAAAAGCTTTACTATAATCCATTAAAAATATAGTAGTTACCATTTGAAAAATAAAGTTGATTTTGCTATTGGTACACCTGCGTGTTTAAAAATTTTGAAATTATTATAAAAACATTGCCTGTTAAAAATAAAGAAACATGTCTTTTTTTGTTTTAACGAAATTCCATGTCATCGATCCATAGTCGTTAAAAAACCCCGCGTACAATGACATAAAATAAACTCTGTATATAAACGTATACATCCATTAATTTGTGATAATACCTCTATAATTTCATGTTCATTCCCCTGTTATAATCATAAATGGCCTAGGTACCTATCCATTATATAATTTCTGTGGTTTAAACCCCATGACCTCCCCCCCATCATAAGTACGCCCTTGCTTACAAAACAATATATTAAACTAGGAAAAAGATGCCTAATATAGAAAATGATTTTTTTGAAGATTCTTTTATTTTAAGTTCCTTTGCTATAAAAAATAAAAATTATTAGAGTTTTACAAATTATGATACAATACAAATATAGAGACAATATTATGTCACCTTTATTTTGTTGGCAATTCAATTCAAACATCAGTACTCCAAAAAAATCATGAACTGTGTTGAGAATAGATCAGGTGTAATTATGTAATCTGGTGTTCTATAGAATGTCCATGTTTCTGTTCTGTTCTGAAAAAATATTATGATTTATGAATATAAATTATAAAAAAGTGGATAAGTTGATGTCACACTGCTGTACAGTAGGTTACAAGTGGGTCACTGTAATGGATGATTTGAATTCAATGATATAATATCATTGTATAAGAAAAACGATCCTGAGTGAAAACCGTCAGTCGGCCTATGATATTACTAAGTATATTTGATGATATTATTGTGCATTAAGTAATTTATATATTGACCTATTTACGTGGAACCTTGTTTTAAATTTTCAATCTTTTGCTATCTAAGTTGAACATTTAATACATTTTTAACTACAAAATAATTATTAAATTTTAAAATTGATAAATTTTGACAAAATTCAAACTTTAAATGCTTATAAAAAAAAATCGTGTTTATGTATTTTTAATATTTTTCAACTGCTATTGTAACAATTTACCAGAAGCCTTGCATTAAATGTTTACGCTTTTTTACCCAACAAATAAAATGTTATTGATAATTATAGAAAATAAAACTAAAAATATGGAAAACTGACAATGTTCGTAAACAGACCAAAAAGAGTCAAAATATTTTCAAAAATATGATTTTCAAACGCTCATACAATTTAATTTGACTTTCTTGTAAACATTTTTTTTTTATAAAGGTAAACAAACTTATGAGAAATCTTGTATTACATTTTCAAATCTTAGATTTAAAAAGAAAAATTTTATTGAATCCTCAACTCAAAATAATATGAAAATTTCCGTATTTTGTCAAGGTTTGAACTTTAAATGCTTATAAATAAAAACTGTGACTAAGGATTTTTAATATTTTTAAAATGTCATTGTAACAATACAGTAGGAGTCTTGTATTAAATTGTCAAGCTGTTTTACCCAACAAATAACGTTTTATTGACATTCATAAAAAAAAAGGTAATGGATGATTTGAATTCAATGATATAATATCATTGTATAAGAAAAACGATCCTGAGTAAAAACCGTCAGTCGGCCTATGATATTACTAAGTATATTTGTTGATATTATTGTGCATTAGGAAATTTATATATTGACCTATTTACGTGGAACCTTGTTTTAAATTTTCAATCTTTTGCTATCAAAGTTGAACATTTAATACATTTTTAACCACAAAATAATTAATAAATTATAAATTTGATAAATGTTGTCAAAATTTGAACTTTAAATGCTTATAAAAAAAAATTGTGCATATGTATTTTTAATATTTTTCAACTGCTTTTAGAACGATATATCAGGAGCCTTATATTAAATTTTCACGCTTTTTTACCCAACAAATAAAAATTTATTGATATTTATAGAAAAAAAAAAACTAAAAAAATTGAAAACTGACAATGTCCGTAAACAGCTCAAAAAGAGTCAAATATTTTCAACATTTTATGGTGTATAGAAAATGCTAATATAAACATTCAGTGAAATTTTCAAGTATCTACAGTCATTCGTTTTTTAATTACAATAAAATAAGAAAATTGTTACATGAGAAATCGAGTAAATATCAAATGTTGTAAAAATATAAATTTCAGACGCTCATAAAAATTTAATTTAAGTTTCTTCTAGACATTTATTTTTTGATAAAGGTAGACAAACTTATGAGTAATCTTATATTACATTTTAAAATCTTAGATTTAAAAGGAAAAATTTTTATGAATTCTCAACTCAAAATAATTTGCTATTTTTCGTGATTTTTCCGTATTTTGTCAAAATTTTAACTTTAATTAAAAAACTGTGACTAAAGATTTTTAATTTTTTTCATCTGCCTTTGAAACAATAACCTAGGAGCCTTCTTTTAAATTTTCAAGCTTTTTTACTCAACAGATAAAATTTTATTGATATTTATAGAAAAAAAAACTAAAAAAATTGAAAACTGACAATGGCCGTAAACAGCTCAAAAAGAGTCAAAATATTTTGTAAATTTTATGGTGTATAGAAAATGCTAATATAAACATTTTTTTAAATTTAAAAACAAATTGGGAATGGCCCGATTTTCGGGAACAATAGTATTATTCGAAATTTTCTTTCATAATGTAATGAAACCTCTAAATTGAAGCAAGTATTTTTACTTTTTCTAACAAGTGAATTGTATGTAATTTTTAAAGATGAACAGAAATTATAGACAGAAATGATTGAAAGTTAAAACACAATTATTGTTCACTATAAAGTATTATACATAATTTGGTGTTGTGCGTATGTGCATTTTTATTGATCTTTCTGTTTAGTAGGTACTGGTATTAGGGGTGATTATATTTACTCTGTGCAGCAAGAGCATTCAATTGACAGCAACTTTGGTCTCGATGTCCATTTTCTTCCACCATCTACACGATATAATATAATCCCTTGAGGCCATAATATAGGGATTATTCATGTTTTATTTTGAACCTAGGCCTTCTTTTAATTTTGCAGCTTGTACGATTTTGTATTTGTATAATATAATATGTATGTGTATACTGTATATTTCATTAACATCTAACATTCTTAAGAAATAATTTTGAGTGTAACAAGCAATGACTATCGATACGTATCTATTCTGTTTAAAACGATCGTCCAAGAAGACATTTGTATGGTATTGGTATATAATCCAAATTCACACTTGCTGTGAACATAGATAAATAGGAATAAAAAAACTAGATAATGATTGAATAATTTCATTATTTACACACTAATAATACATTTTTTTATGAAATATACACATATATTGCCTTTATCAAATGATAACCGTGGACTTTTTGATAGAGAAACTCGAAGGTCGGGATCAGTGTTAATCAAGCAGTTCGTTGGTCCAAACCGGTGTAAAAAAAAAACTCATCGGTATGAACTATAATAATAAAATTATAAAACGGATCATCTGATTTTCATTTTTGGGGCATATTGTAGATTTGGTTTACATACAAAAACAACTAGAAGAATTAACGCGGATGTAATTAAAATTAAAATATTTAATGAAATGAGTAACGTAATTGAGTTTCTTATCGAAAGTAATTTACCCAACACTGGATAGTTGTAAGCTTGTAGTTCTGATGATCAAGCCAGGATTAAGGGGTGGATGACCCTAGGCTAACGGCGGTATTTATTTATATAGTCACGATCACATTATAACTATCATATGAAGAAAAACCAAGTTCGGAGGAAAGGAAATTACTAGTTAACTAGTTTCAACAATTATATATAATAGTCTTATGTAAATTATGATTCATTGATACTCAGTAAATCTAACTTCGTACACATTCCCGATACCCCTAACATTTAGAAATTAGCCATCCATGCCACACCTGCAATAAAATCCTGTGACCGCCTATTCATATGCCCTATTCACAATAATTATTATTTATGATAACAGATATAGAAATATAATATGGGGTAATAAATATAAAAAGTAATAATAAATAAATACAGTTAATGTAATATTAGGTAACAGTTATAGAAAAATTTCATTTATAAATTGGTCTCTTTTTTTCTTTTGCTTATCCATCGGACACACTAGGTACCAGGATCGCAGGATGATGCTGGTCGCTTCTCCTTGCACGGTTCGGCGGCGATGCGGTCTGGACCCCTTTGACTCCCTACCCAGCGTAAACATCTTTTTTCCGCGTCGATGCATCGGACGCATTAGGTACCAAGGTCGCAGGACATTTAAGTCATGTAGTTCAACTGTCCGAGGGTAACTAAGAGTAAGTGTTGGGAATTATCTAGATAAGATTTTTTGAAATAAATAATCGTTTAAAGTTTCTAGATAATTATGTTACGGTTTATCTAATGTTTAGCTTAAATAAAAAATGGGCTTATCTAGATAAATATTATAGTGCCAATAAAAAATTATAAAACCAATGTTACTAAAATTCTAATATAATATGAATTATTTATAACATTAGAAGAATATATTTCTTGTTATTATTGCCAATAACAATATAACGATAACACGAGAACCTGCATTCGGGCTTGCACTATACATCGTTCTCTACTAGCCATAATAAGCATATTAAAATTAATTAGGTATAAGTTTATTTCCCCATTCATTTTAAAAATAAATTAAAATTAACTTCGTAGAACTGTATTTCAAAGTTTCAATTTGTTGTTATTATAAATATTATGTCATTATACTGATATATATAATATAATACTACAAAAATACTAAAAAACAATAAAAAGGATATCTATTTAGATATTTATATAGATAAGTGTATTGTTGTATTTATCTTTATATTTATCTAGATAATATTTTGTTAAAATTATCTTATCTTATCTAAATAATATTTTAGTTATCTATTCCCAACACAGGGCCTTACTATTAAAATAATAAACGGCAAACAATTCTCATAACGTCACCGAATGGCTGACTTTTTTGTCTACAGCAAATTTATATAATTAAATATTAACAATAAACACTAGGTAGGTAACCAGTACTTTAAAACAGTTATTGAAACATTTGATTATATTCAATTAGAATTTGAACACTTATGTTATAGGTTTCTAACTAATAAACTTATACCAAAATAACAAATTACAATTAATATAGCTTCAAACGACCATAGTATGTTCAACAGTATAGTTCTCAAAACTCATGAATATCATTACATAAATTGAACATTACAAGTTACTTAAGAGTAAATTTGTTTAATGCAATGAACGTTAAAAAATAAATTTAATAATTAAAGATGAGATACATTTATGAGATTAACATTGAACTGTGACATCTCGTCCTCTTTAGTTTTCTCCGAGTTTTGAAAACTAATAAAATGTTTTATTTGAAAGACTGAGCCAATATGATCTGACTTGCTATGCTGCTACCGGAAAAATATAGTCAGTTAAATTATGTGGAATTTATAAATACAAAATAATACTACTAGTCATCATTAGGTACATAAAGTTATACCATTATTATATTACATATTTAGCAGTTCAGTATGGAATCAAATTTGCTTAACATTTAAACATTTAAGTTATTAACAATGTTTACACTTTTATATGTGAGGGGTGGAAATCCAAAACGTACTATTGCCAAAATTGACAAAATCGAGTTAGGTATCGATTCTTATGGAAAAAATATCAATACATCGATTGGCGTCGTCAGAATATATCAAAACGTACTATTTCCTGATCTAATCTGTGATTCAAAATGCCTGATTAATCCCAAAACGAACCTTTTCCAATTTCCATACATAAAAATGATATTTAAAAAATCAAAACGTACTTTTACCAGTTTTAAGCCAAAATCGTAATGCCCATGTTAAAAGAATAGGAACAATTCATTAACTATATCAAAACCAACTATTTCCAAAACTTACTTTTTTATGTTATGCCAAAATGTACTTTTACCCGTGTTATACGTGTTGTATAGGTAGTAAAAAAGTTAATTCAAAACGTACTAAAATTTAGTTTTTAAAATTTTAATTAAGTTATAAATTAAATTAAAAATATAATTCAAGAATATTGAACACATTTGAATCGTTTTATGAGGATGTCAGATGATATTTGTTTTCTCTCTAACGCGTAACATAGACAAAACGCATTTTCGCAGAATCGTTTTTTCTTTGTTTTTAAGTAATCTTAGGGTAAAATCACCCATTACAAAATAAATAGAGAATAATATTTTAGAGGGAATGACATATAGATTTGATATTTTATTGTTATTTGACTATGTATTAAAATTTCAAAATAAACAAAAAATGTTGTAAATTAAAATTAAATTAAAATTGTTTTGAAACAATATTTAGAGAAATCGATATGTCATTTCCTCAACAATGTTATTCTCCATCTTTTATGTAATGGGTAATTTTACTTTAAGATTACTTAAAAACATAGAAAAAACGATTCTGCGCAAATGCGTTTTGTCTATGTTGCGCGTGTGCAGTGCCGCAACTAGAGATAAAAGGGCCCAGGTGTGAGTCAAATTTTGGGGCCCCCTATGGCCCTATTTCAAACTTTTGTCTTACAACATTGCCTAGCACTAAAAGCGCAATTAAGGGTGGGCTTACAACTCCATCGTAACAAAAAAACAAAGAAAATAATGAAGACACATGCTTTTCCATCTCAGGAGGCTAAACATTTTTATATAATTGGCAAAAGATTGATAATCAAAAATTAATATCGTGCGTTATTAACTTAGGCAGTTATGTGAGAACATACTAATATATTTTATTTTACACACTATTCAGAAGTACTGCGTGTCTGTGCGTACAATTTATTACGATTACCTACTACACACGGCCCAGAACTAATAGACAGACTTTATAGTTGGTATGAAATTTCCAATAATATGCCAAACTATGGTAAAGACAATGCGCTCTACTGAGGTGTGTGATCGGTAGCGAGAACGACAGTGGCGACAGTACGCCACCGCCAGATAGCGTGGTGTTTACGCCACCCGCAACACGACTAAAGATAAGTGTAACTGAAAGGTTGTTTCTAACTTGTTATTACCATTGTCGATTTGCTATGTATATATATTATATACATCCAAACCGATACGTGATATTTGTGAGGTGCTCGCAGTAGTCGACGTCAGATCAGCCGTACGCTGTAGCTAGATATGTGTTTACTTGTGTTTACAAACTTATAGATATGTTGTGGAATTTCAATTGCTTCACTGTGCATTAAGTGGTTTCTCACTAGGCCACGCACCGAAGTAATTTAACGTTTAACAGATCCGTCTCACACAATTTTTTTGTTTTTGGGTGCATTTTTTTTTGGTCGCGAATGATATATAAAATGATAATCGATATTATTTTTTATTTCATATCATAAAGGTTTAGGACGTGTATAAGCATAGGATACTTTTTCCTAAATCTGTTATGAAGATATGAAGTATTTGAACGTCAAATCGTATTTATTGAATATAAATTATTAAATTATTCAATCATATTCAGAACACCTCTAAAATACATATTATTTATTTTACGATTATTTAAATAATTTTTTCTTGTAATTACGAAATATTTTATTTCTGATAAATAATTACATAAACAGGAGAATTGTTCATGTGACCATGTCGGACGTCGGTAGTACCTACTCGGTAGTCGGTTAGTCTGTACTGTGTCTACTCTGTACATATTACTGAGATCCAACATCATACATAACTACAAACTTCTTTAAGATAGACCATGAATTAAATCAAATACTTAGGTATTATATTATAATATAATACCAACATTAATAATATTAATAAAATAATAAAATATCATTTGATGCTAACATTGCAAATTATGTTGAAAAAAAATATGTAGTAAATTACGGTGTTTTTCCACATATTTATGTAGCGTTCCGATTTTTTTAGTGTGTACCAGGTACCTATACTAGATATTAACTGTAAAAGCGAACGATACTTTTCTTCACTATCAATAGTTAAAAATAAATATTGTTGTATGATATGGACGAATCAATAGACATCTCTATCAATACTTTCAATAGTGTGATTTGACAATGAATATTTCTTTTGATTACCTACGTTATAAGAAAAATTACGGAGACAAAATCAAGAAAAAAAGTTTTGTAAACAATTAAACATTGATTAGAATAAAAATATATATATTTTTTAGATTCTGGCATATTTTATAATAGTTGGCTAACAAATATAAAGTACTGTTTTATCAACAAATGTGACTATACTACAATATACAAATATACTTAACTTATTTTAATTAATATTTATTACAAATTACTAAATCTAAATAAAATAACAAAATTGTTTTGGCCTAAAAAGTAATATCCCTCCTTATCTGACCATAACCAGCCCGGTAAACACAATCATTATAATAAATAAATTCACTATTACCTATAGACAACAGTATAGTTATGGTCGTTATGGTAAAATATTTTAACACAAATATGTAATTGGTCGGTTAAGTGTTATTATACAATATTAAATTATTAAAATGTGTTTTGTACATTAATTAATTAATTAATTAATGAATACATTAATTCTACTAATTAAAAACAAAAAAATTAAGAAAAAAAAAATCTTTTATAGTGGCTTGCTATAAAAAATGTACTTTCTAGTTTCTATTAAGAAATTTTTAATAACTATTGATAAAAATGTTGGCATATCAAGAGGACTGTATACACAAATTTGTTATCTCCGTCTTACTTGTGGGTAACACAAATTTAAAACAAATTTAAGCTCAGCAAATTACGTTTAGCTGCGTTTGTTTAAAAATCTACCTAGTTACGAAACTAAATGGTTAGGTATAACTTATAAGTTTACAACATTATAGGTTTCTATGTGGGTTTTATTAGAATGGATCAATTTTTTAGCAAGGCTATAGGCAAGGATGGAAAAGTTAATGATTTTTTTTTTTAACTGAATTAAGTTAAGTTAATATGCATCAACAAGAACAAAGGTAATTAAATTTTTGGTTAACTCAGTTAGAAGTTAAAAGTTGATACATATGTTTGTTTAACTTTTTAGTATACAACTAACAATTTTTTTTATACAACATAGCGTACTTTATATTTTAACAACCCAGAACCCAATACTAAATTATGGACTATAATGTTTATACTGTTTACAGTATTTCCACATAATATGTATTTCATTGAAGTTTTTAATTAGAATAATATAAAATTTTTTAGTTTAAACAATTCATGGTAAATATTTTTTGACATGAAAACTAAATAACTGAAATAGTGAAATGTAATATAACTAAAACATAATGATAAATTAACTTACTTTTTAAAATGAAAAATTAATCGTTAATTACACGTCAGTTAAAAAATAAATGTAGTAAGTTAATAGTTAGGTTAAAAAGTTATAATTTAACTTAAAATTGAATTTGTAACTCTTTAATTCCCAGCCTTGATAGTAGGTAATAGGTATAGCGCAAATTAAAAATGCTCAAAACTCACGTAAAAATTGAATCATCGTAAAAAAAATGTCCATGCTAACACAGACTATGTTTTTATCATTAAGTTTCATAAGTTCATAAGTTTGTTTACCTTTATCAAAAAAAAAAATGTCCACAAGCAAATCAAATCAAATTTTTATGAGCGATTAAAGTTCATATTTTTACAATATTGAATATCCACTCGATTTCTCATGTAGCGATTTTGTTATAATTCAAAAACAAATAACAGTAGATACATGAAAATTGCACTGAATATTTATATTCTCATTTTCTATACACCATCATATTTTGACTCTTTTTGAGCTGATAACGGGCATTGTTAGATTTCAATTATTTTGGTTTTTTTTTCTATAATTGTCAATACAATTTTATTTGTTGGGTAAAAAAGCGTGAACATTTAATAAAAGGCTCCTGATATATTGCTTTAATACGAAATAAAAAAAAATATGACTGTTATATTATATTGCTACAAAATCTTAATGTGCATAAAATATTTTTATAACGATTTATAAAGATTTATAAAATTATATATGTATTCTACTCCACTCTCAGTATACTTGGTAGACTAACAAAATAACATTTATTGGTAAATCGACTTATTTTGATAGTGATCAAACCGGCACTTGTTCGGAATTATTGATGATACGGAACAATATCAACCGATTACAATATATACAGTATAATAATGTATAAATGGTGCAGTGTTGGGAAAGTTCCTTTTAAAAAGGAACTCGTTCCCGTTCCTCGTTCCTACTGTAAGAAAGGAACTCGTTCCCGTTCCTCTTTCCTGTCCCGAAAAAAGAACGCGTTCCCGTTCCTTCATGTTCCTTTTTTTGCAATTTGAGTGGTGGTCAATGGTGTATTTTGCGAACAATTTTTAAGTCAGAAATAATCGAACCGAGAGAGTTAACCGATTATTTCTGACTTAAAAATTTTTCGCAAAAAACACCATTGACCACCACTGAAATCGGTTAACTCACTCCTTTCTAGGAGCACCGATTTTTAACAAAAATGATTTGTCTTAGATTTTTTTTGTTATAATTCAAAAGTTGTATAGCGTAGACTTGAAACTTTATATATATACATTCATATTGCATAATTGCATAATATTATACATGTATATTACTATAGTAGTATAGTATACAGTGTATAGTGTGTACTATACACGATACACCACACATAGAGACATGCTATAGGTTATAGGCTTATAGCCCATAGGAGTATAGGACATAGTATGATACAACAATCTGTTTTTTTTTTTAATTCAATTTATTTGAAAAAATATTTTTATACTGACATTTTGTTTTGTTTGAGAAGAACTAATTTGGCGCGCGGAACCGGAAACGACCTGGAACACGACACGCAGTCGACCGACGGCGTCGCGGCTCAGTTTTGGCGCGGAAACACACTATATGCGCTTCATAAAATATACTGTGGCACTCAACGTGTTAAAATTTTTTCATTATTTGAGGAACGGAAATTTTCGTTCAAGTTCCTTCAAAATAGGAACTCGTTCCCGTTCCTCGTTCCTATATTTTAAATGGAACGCGTTCCGAGCTTCGTTCCTATAAAAGGAACGCGTTCCTTCCCAACACTGAAATGGTGTAGGTCACAGCTGGAGTTTAAGATGTAGATTTAAGAACGAAAAAATATTAGTTTAGTATATAAATCGAATGAAAGGTTAAGCAGACTGTACCGGACGGCGAAAAAATGATAATATCTAATATGTTTGAATGTAATGGGGACAGTCGTCATTGGAATGTGTCCATTTTTGGGAGTATCGGCTATTGATGTCACGAGGGTAGCAGCTTTATTATAATATAGAACATCTTTTATTTAATCATTGTTTATATTGGTATAAAATATCTGGTTGGCTGAGCCCTACCCCACATCTACGTGGTGCCGACCGGTAACGGAATTTCGGTTTCGGCTAACAGGGAAGGCACAGAACAGCCTGTACAGCAATGTATACATTTTTACAAAATATCTAAAATTAGTATATTATGTTGAAAATAAAAATGCACGTATAATCATGTACTTTCAGGCATCTTGATATCCAACAGGCATCCTGTTTATTGTAAAATAATTTTAAACTCTATATTATACTAAACATTTAGCTGGAATTTTTTTGGTACATGTTGGAGTAATAGAAATAGAAAAAGTCAATTCCTGACCATTGGTGGAGCTGTAGAAACGTCTCCCACACCCTATCATAAATTTATTCATTTCGCGGGGCGGGTGTTGTGCAGGAATTCCGGAAGACGGAAGTAATGGCAGGAATTGGTTGGAATGGAGCACTAAATATTAGCGTTGGTAAAAGTTGTTAAATTTAAATGGGTGGTAGTTAGGAAATTTACCGTTTAACATTCAGCATTGGGATTTGAAATTTATACAAAATTCCTCATAAGTTTTATTTATAAAAATCTTAAAATATTCAAAACACTATAGGTACCTAATATGCAATTTTTTTTAATGGACAATTACAATTAAGAATTTGAAGAAAATTGTATCTTAAAGCAGCTCATAGTGGTTATAGTTTAAGGGGATCTTTTAAGTTATCTTTGCGTTAGTCTTAAATTATTATTACGTATTAGTGTGAAGGTGGATGCTTATTATGAAATATCGTGTTTGAAATGTAGATGATATCTTCACTATCTTTGCTCAGAATTATTTTGTTTGTGTATGCAATGGTTTATAATTGAATTTAATTTAATATGTATTCTCTACAGTTATCTAACCAATGACGAGGTATACACTCAAAACTTATTATATAGCAGAGCGACTTCTCGGGTTTTATTTTTTTTTTGCCTCTCCGGTTTTGACCATCACGCGACGGGGGACTATATTATATTATATTATATACTATATAATTATACGACGCGTATACGGCATGTGCATGTACTATCGCAGAATTTCTGTGGCCTATTGTGGTATAATATATAAATTACTATACATGTATGAACTACGAATAATATATACAGACAACATGTGTTGTCGTACTGGCCCTAACCTAACCTGACACGGTCGGAGGTCCGGATGTTCGTGGAACAAGTCCAAATGTCCAAAACGATCGGTTCGGTGGCAGAGATGGCGGTGGCGGGGTGGGTCTTGGAAACTGTCGCCTTTGTAGTGTAGGTTTGCCGCACTACAATATAAAACTCGACTGCTGCAACTGCTGTTTCTACGGGGTTGAAGGCTTATAATAATATTGTGTTTTTATTCGATACATAGCCATGTGTGCGTGCATATGTGTGCGTGATGTTCCTAGAACGTGACCGGCGGGAGATTTTTTTTATACTGGACTTATAGCCTATAGGTTTTTTTTGCATGTGTGCTGAGGGGAAGTACCAAATCTCCTCCAATACTCTACAGTCCTTCCTTCTAAATGTAGTTTTAGGAACCACTTTGCAGAAACATTTCTTATAACAATATTATATTAAGTTATATTATACCTACAAAGTACAAGTATATTTTAATAACACACAATATTAAACTCCAGTTTTCCTGCGCCACACTGTATTTTATATAATAGTGGGTGTAGCCCTGCAGGACGCAGGCACTATATATACATTAGGTATACCATTGATTATACCTACAAAAGAAGTGTCGTTGACAAATCGATTATTGAAATATAGCTTCCGGTTTGTTCAGCACGTTAGTAGGCGCTAATATTATATTATTATTATATTATATTCAGACTGCGATGGGTCGTACCTTAATTTATGTCCCCATATTATATTGTGTCCATTTAATAATGCGTGTATGTGTAATGTGTTAATGTATTTCTATACAGTTTAGACAGTCGACATTATATCAGCTGCAAGTAAATAATATTATATACATATAAAAACATGTAGGTACTGTATATAGCTGTAGTTCTCGCGATAACAATCACCGATACTCAATAATGGGAATACCAACGATGACTATCCTCATTATGTTCCAACATATTATTATTATACCTAAATTCAATTTATTTCTTTTTCGCCGTCCTGTACATTCTGCTTAACCTATTCATTCGATTAATATACTATATCTACTAATATGTTTTCATCACCAGCTGTGACCTACGCCATTTAGATAGCATTGTTATTTGTTATACTGTTTACATAGTTATCGGTTAATATTATTCAGTGTCATCAATTCCGAACGACGAACGACGGAATTTTAATTCTTCTCAAAATAAGTCGTCGATTTACTAATAAATGTTATTTCATTAGTATACATATAGGGACTTAGAAATGAATGGAATTTTTAGTTTTAAAATTTTCGTTCATTGTCTGTACTTATTATTGTATGTACATGTAGTAGGTACAATACACAAAAGACATATTAAGTACCATCTATAATAGATGAGTTTCCGTCCTTAAATTGTCTAATTTAGCACAAAAAAAAAGGTCGTTTAAATTCTTTAGAAGTGATAAAAGACAATATATATAAATACTTATTCTAATATTATATTTCCATTATAATTTTATATCTATCTAACTGTCATTAAGAATGTATTTCCTTCTAAGGTATGAAGTGGGCCATCACGCATTTTCCCATTATTTAAGTACGTAAATAAAAATAAATACCGTGGTACACTGAAAGTCAGATATATGAGAATCAAAAAGACAAAAAACCAATCCATCGTGAATATAATATTACTATAGGATAATATAGGCGTTTTATATATTCTATTAAAATTATGGATTTAATAAAACATAAGCCTTTTGAAAAAAATTAAGCAATAGATAAAACAAAATAAAGTTATCATAAAGTTATATTATTATGTAGGTATATAGCATAAGTGGTAGGTATCTATTTTTTAGATTTAGAATCGATTCGCGTGATCACACTATATAGCACCCCAGGCAGTCCGCCACACAATATATAAATGGCAGAGCTGTTTATTTTTTCTCTCCGGCCCACACGTTACATAGACAAAACACATTTACGCAGAATCATTTTTTTTTATGTTCTGGAGTAAAATAAATCACCCATTACAAAATCGATAGAGAATAATTCTTTTGAGGCTATGACATAACACTTACCTATCGATTTTCCTAAATAAAAAAACAATTTAAAAACATTAAAATTTACAATTTTTTTTTTTATTTTGATTACCAAGTCGAATAAAAGTCAAATAATATTAAAATAGTTAGGACATTTTTTCTAAGATATCGCAAAAATCATAAAAAAAATGTTTGTGAAAGCGTTTTATCTATGTTGCGCGTGGGTCTGAAAGAAAAAAAATATTGCACTGCAGACATCCTCTTAAAGTTAAACTGCAACGGAACGTGAATCAAAATATATTAACTTGACTAAAAGAAAGTATTGATTTAATACATTTAAAATGTAGTTTTGAGCTGCTAAATAAATACATTTTTATTAATTTAATATTTTATATACTTTCATTACAATTTGTTGCAACAAAAAATAATTTGCATTAGTTTTTTTTTAAGTTATATCTTAATAATGATTTTCTAAAAACAAGTAATGAACCTTATATAGAACAAATATTATTGGAAGAGAAAACCTATTTGTTTTTGTAAATAAGCTATGTTCTGGTTTCGAGTTTTACCATTATGTAATGACGGTAGGTATAAAAGAAAATATAATATATTATAATATGATTTGTTAAAATAGTAATTCTGGAAGTACTTATTATGTTAAATTTTTCTTAAAATATTTATATTTTATTTAGGTACCTACTTATCGCCGTACGATAATATATTAGAATTAAATATATTTGGAGATTAGATAATAATATTAAATAAAAGAATATTGTAATAATGGCATCGTTTAAATTGTCTTTAGTCATATTTGTTCATAAGTAATGACTCACAATAATTATGATTATTCCTGTAAACTGAAAATGTAATTTTTTAACAATCCGGGTGTGTGTGTGTGTGTGTGTGTGGGGACATTAGACCTGCAATAACTGTTAATAGGGACAAATGGATAAAACCGTTTGGACAATTGGATTTTAATAAAATTGTTCTGAAACATTGGCTAATCCTATATTTTGTCTCCTATTTTACAAAAAGGTTAGTATATACCCAAACGGTTTCCGTTGCACAAAATACACGTCAGTTCCCAGACGGCTCCCGTTTTCGACAACGCAATTTCCTTCGAACTTCATACAATCTAAGGACTGTTTCGAATGAAGTGTGGTTGAAAATACGTCGGTGTTTTAAATTTTAAAGTAAATTGTAAAATATGGAATTGTATACAAATTCATTAGTATCATAAATCATAAATTTAAAATTTGTTGGTGTTATTTTTAAAATTTATAATATGCAAAGTAAATAATTATAAAGAATTTTGGTTGTCGAATACCGGTAGGTGTTTAGAAATGTACGTATTTGTGAAACTTGGGAATAGTTTGGGAACCAACAAATAATAATGGATGGGAAACGTTTGGGTTGCACTTAATATACATATTACATATATTAGATTAATGAAGTAGAATATTTTGGGTGATTCTACTGAAAAATGATAAAATACGGTACGATACCATTAGTTATGACTTATGAACATTATCATTGGTTTTATAATTCATATTATATACCTAAACCAGAACTAAAACATAATTTTCACGCAGATTTGCTCAAAATATTTCATTTAATTTTAATTAATATTAAATTAGTAATTTTTACATTTGTTAATTTTTTTAAAAATATTTTAATACTGATCTATTTGCCATTTTATAATAAATATATATATTTTTGATATTCTGTTTGAATTTTTTAATCTTTATTACCGATTTATTTATTTTTTGTCCAAACTGGTACTTTCAAACAACTACGGTTATTATAGTTCTAGATCGTAAGAAAAGGTAACCCTCACGCCCATATAACGGCAAACGGTCCCTTTGTACGGTTCATTGTTTAAAATACATAACGTGGATACTTTGTACGGACAGGTAAAAATGTACATTTCAGAACGCGGACACTTTGTACTATTATATATACAAAAAGTATATATAAATATTTAATATAATCTTATAAAGTTCGATGAGATTTAAACATTATTTTATTTATTTTATATTTAAAACTTAAATGCAAATTAAAGATGTTATACATAGTATAATATATGCATAGGTAAACAAGGCAAAACAATTAATTTTTTAAATTGACATGTTTGTTATGCATATTTTCTGCGTATGGTAACAACCATAAACATAAGGTACTTGGTGCAGTAATATATTTATAAATTATAATTATATTACCAAATGGTTTTTAAGCTTAATAATATTTTTAGTATAATTGATAACACTATTCAGATTTTTTATATTATACCTGTACTTGTATAGTTTATAGTATACTTTCTGTAGTTACATAATATTATGTGTATAATCGTACAAAATCTACGCGTTCTAAAATCTAATATTTTACATTAGCTAGGTAATCTGCTTAACAAATAAGTAGGTACTTACTGTAACCTGGAGTATACATATTATTACTTATTAGTTTCAAAATACTTTCATTCAAGGTAGTGTATATAGGTAATAGTTATTTTGCTATTTTATATGTCCCATGTTTCTCTCGTCATTATTTATTATCTTGTCTTCCATAATAATTAATATATGTTATACCTCAAAAATGAAAATATTCTCTACAGCGTTTGAATAATTTTAATCCTATAACTATTAAATACTCTTTTATTGTTGTATAATATAATATTATGTATAATTTAAATAACTAATGAGTGCACAATATAATACATTTACTATATCTGAACAATAATTTTAATAACCTACGTAGTTCTAGATATGTCTATCAGTCTATGCCATTATTTGAGTGGCTTGAAAAAATGTACATAGTTACGGAAGAAAATTAAAATGTCATCGGTAAGAGAATATCTCGATATTCGCCTGACCTCTGGAATCTTTATCAATGAATATTGAATAGTAGAATTCAACCAGATAAAATTGGTGGAATAACAGATAGATCAAACAAAGTCAAACCGACGTTTATATTTGGATATGGATACTTGTCTAGCAATTTGGACCTTTATTCCATGTTTCAATAACAATTTATGCCAGACGTGACACGTATAATGTGCTGGCATTGATTAAGGGGGGGGGGGGGGTGTGCTATGGGTGCTTGAGACAATATACTTATTAGTTTTAACAGGTATCAACATGATAATTAAAAATATTTTTTAGTACTAAGGATAATTAACAGTTGGTAATTTAAGATATACCGAAGTAACAATGTGATTACAATAATATTCTAATATTTACATATTTACAATAATTTAATAACTATAAGTAATGGAGAGGTCGTAGAGAGATCTGGAAGAAGCGCATGTGTAGAGTGAAGATTTGGGTGTTGAGAATAAGTGGCTTAGTGAAGAGGTCGTGTGGACGATCTCGTTTTAATCGACAAAGAGTTGGGTGAGTGAGAAGGTTATAGTGATGTTATAGTGATGTTGCACCTGATGAGTTTGATTCTTTGCAGCTTACTAAAATCTAATAGATAAAAAAAACCAAATTTAACCATTTTTAAATTAGCCTTTCTTCTTCCTAGAGGTCTAATCTACACACAAACATTAATTTATTGATTGATTGTTTTTTTTTTTTGCTAAACTAAATATTTATAATAATTGTTTGAATGTTATTTATTTTCAGCCATCGATTATTTCTTACTAAAAAAGGTATAGGTATACAATTTATACATTTTTTAAATTAAAAAATTCAATATATCTTTATAAATTGTAGCATATGTGTTATTCTGATGTATAAACTATATTATTGTAAAGTTTCATTAAAATCCATTCAGTAGTTTTTACGTGAAAGAGTAGCAAACCTACTTATAAACTTTCGTGTTTATAATATTAGTAAGATTTATAAATTGAGTGAAAAACAAAGATAGCTGTCATTGCGTATTTGCGTATTGCGTGCTTCTAATAAAGCGGGCGTATTAAAATCTGATAATTGATTACACGCTAGGCGGATTGCTGACTCCCGCACACCAATAGTAAAGACCAACTCTCTACAGAGGTACGCCCAACTTACATGAGTTATACACTTATACGTTATTAAATCATTTTAATTTTACCTATATTTAAAAAAATATTTTCAATGTGCTCAGATTTTATTTAATTCTATTTTTTTACTATTGAACCATCTAATAATAATTAAGTCAGAAGTCAGTAGGTAATAACCTAAACGATTGGAAAAAATATATAAAATAACTAAAATTAATTTTTAGATTCTGAACGGAGCGATGAATTTATTAGTTTTAGTATATTACAGTGATGTGATTTTTTTTTGTGTTTGGAGATAATTTTTACAAAAAATACTTTAATATCTTTTCTGACGGGAAAGTGAATATAAGGCTCAGTCAAACAGAGAGCGGGCTGCCATGGTGTACGGGTACGCGGACCACGGTCTGGTTGTATAATTTTTTACAGTGCCCACGCGGGCAGACCGCTTTTTGTTTTACTGAGCCTATAGTTGGTACTTTGAAGGATCAACATTTCCTAGGACTTTTCTTAATAATTTTGAAAAACTAAAATACACTGGAGCACAAACATTTATAATATTTAATTTACCTTAGTACGCAATGCAATATTAAATATAATATAATATCATATATCACAACGGAATATATAATATGTAATTTATTCCAAGCGTATTTTATAACAATTATTTTAAGATATGGACATTGTATTTACTTATTGATACACGATTAGAATTGAGAACATTTGGAAATATCAAATAAGATAATAATATTATGTAATAAAAAGATATCGCCTTTTCGGCTTCGACTAAATTATTACTTATTACTATTATTAGTCATATAAGTAATGACTCGTAATTTTTATAGTATACGCAGATGGCCATATTTTATTATATTAACGATTATGTATAACATTATTTCATTATGCATTGTGTAGGTATATCTGAAGTCTGAAGACTGTCATTGCAGTAATATTTACTTCACAGAAAAGAGTATAATAATAATAATATTATAAAATAATGATGAAGTATTGAATATCTATTATATTATGAGAATTTATGTAAAGTTAGAACGGGAATAAATGTGCGATGACGACAATCTGGGTTATGTACCTATAGGTGGTTGTTTATAGTGGGGGGGGGGACTTAAATTAAAATAATTTATTAATTAGACGCCAAACCCACATGTGTTATCTCTGTTTTACAAACTTACAACATGACAATTTTTATGTTCACAATAATACATTTTACTCTGTAATTTCTAAAATTAAAGTGAAATTACCTCTTGTAAAATGTATATTAAAGATTATTATCTAGGACATATCATAGGTTTTTTGTTATATTTTAATTTTAAAGTGAGTTATAAAATTTTAAGGTGTACAAACAATTTACAGTTTTAAAATATTCATAACTCGTTTTAAAATTAAAATATAATAAAAAACCTATGATATACTCTAGACCAGATCTTCCCTTAAATTTGATAAAAGGTAATTTCACTTTAATTTTAGAAACTATAGAATAAAATGTATTTTTGTGAACGTTTGTAAGATAGAGACAACACATGCGAGTTCGGAATTCTCTTAATAATCAAATAGATTTTTAAGATTTAGCCACCCATTCTTGATTATTGATTAATCATAATATAGTTTAATATAAAATATATTATTATACTCGAGCATAGCTCTTCAATTATTAAAACATTATACATGTAGGTAGAGCGATATTAGTACCTTGTAAAATGACACGTGAGGATAATAATGATATTATTAGTAAAACTAATGTTTATATATTTTAATAGAATTCAATGAGCTTCTAATATCATTATATAGATACAAAAAACTTTTACCCTCACGTCCACACGTAATTTTTCTATTATGTATTTGAAAAAATTAGTAAAATAAATTACTATAGTCGCAATAAAAAGTATTATAAAATATACTTAGCTGACAGACCAGCTTCCGAATCGTTTCTCGTGGTCAATGTATCACATTGATTATAATCGATAATGTGTAATGTATGCAGTGATTTACTCATCTGCAATTTCTGTACATCAGAGTGATATTCATTTGCACACCTTTTTACTACTCAATATAATTTGTAGTTTTATTTCTTTAAAGTGGATATTTTTTAGAAAAATTTACAATCTGTACAGAGGAAAAGTGAACATATTCTTAAATTACTTATTTCCGTTCATACTTCATTCGGTTTACATGTTCTGAACGAGAAAATTACATAACATGTTATAATGACTTGAATTTACTCACCGTTTGTTTACAATCAGTTATATGCCAATAATATGGTAAATGTACCTGTATATTTATACTAACATAAAAAAAAATGTATTATCTAATATCTTGACTTAATATATCAGTGCTTTAGCAAAGTGCCCCCTAAGATTTTTTTATTAACAATGATGTCATAAAATAAAATTTGTCGATTATAATTCATCGCTAGTTCTATTTCAACCAACGTGCAACGTAAATAAATTGAAATATTTAAAAAGTAGTTTTTTTTTTATTGGGTAGTCATAAATCACCTAATATGATCAAAATCAATTACATATAAATAGTTTAGTTAAAATTAAACAGTTTTTACTCTCATAAAAAATTTGGAAAATGGTGATATGTGTTGTTTACATGATAGTAACGATCTATATTAATATTTTGGATGTATATTATCTATCGTTATTAGTTATTCCAGTTTTCGTAGAAAATAATGTAGTGACCCACGATAGTAGACAATATAAAATATGATTAGTTCTTTTTCTTATAAAAATATAACAATAAAGTTTCTGTGATAATATACTAAAATTAATCATGCATTCATGCATAGAATAAGATTATAATAATATAATTGATGATAGTTATATTTTAACAGTATTCACTTCTAAATACAGGCCACGGGCGTAACTATTCAATAAATTGTAAAAATATTAATTTAGCGTACCGTAGAAAACTAGAAATAAAAATATATACTTCTTAGTAATTACCAGTATTAGTATATACGTTATATTGCTTAAATTTGAATTATTTTTTAATGAGGAAAAGAGACCTTTTGATTTTTGATTGTACGGCTCATTTTGAACTTTGATCTTTACACTCTAGAGTGTACTCTTGTCACTCTAGTGCCTGCAATGTATTACTAAATTCTAGTTACGGATTTACGATCATATAGTTAATATAAATAATGATACACTAAAAGTAATAAAAACTATTTTATTTTATTAGACAGAAAAGACACATATTTATATTTTTAATATTTTTTTATAAATGTTGTACACAATACAATATTACGATAAAATAAAATAGGTACCTATCTGGTATATAGCTGGTAATACAAAAATAATATAGCTTAAAAAAAACTGAAAATTATAGTCAGGAAAATAAACAGTGGCCGCTGGTGATACCTTTGCAACATTTTTTTCTTTGAATACCTACTTAAAATCTTATACAACATTATTCTATGATAGGTACATTTATATTAGGTAATTATATCTAAATTTGATATTTCAAAATTTGCACTTTGCTGAACTATTACAGAAATTCACCGCGTTCATCAGTGGCACATCAGCGGCTTAATTTCATTCTCCCAACGATAGGTAACATTTTATTTATTTAATTAAATTAGATTGATAACGTATTTTTAATTAAGACAATTTTTCGTCTATTAAAAATCAACGCAAAGCTGAACCTTTGAAATGTTGAGTGTAAATTAATATTATAATTTCACCGTGCACTAAGAAAGGATTTTGCAAAATTTTGATTTTAAAGAGTTAAAATTGGAAAAAACAAAATTTTACTTGTTAATTATATACCTAACCTATATACCTACGTAATGGTTGCTACTAGTTATAGGAGAAATAATTAGTAGAAATTAGTATTTATTTATTATTGGTTACCATTGGTTATTCGAGTAGTTCAGGTACAATGACATCAAATCGAATTTTTGAATATTGCCTACCAAGGTTAGGTTAGGTATGAGTTGCCTTTTGTCCGCAACGTAGTCGGATTGCCTACCAGTTTTAACAAGTGAGTTGCAATTAATGCAGCAAGTTACACCGAAAAGGAGTCGAACAATCAAATTATTTTTAAGAGATGCCATTTTTTACGGGTAACAAAGTGCACGGGAATACGGGATCAGTTAATATTATATAAATAATCTCTATATATTATGTTAATATTATAATGTATATGTATATCGTATATGAAACGTGCAGAGACGTTGATTGTATAATTGTTTTAAATGATAGGTAAATATAGGTTATATATATCATCGGTTATAAATCCTACAAATATGATGGTGAGTTTTACTGATATTTTATTGAAAATTATTAAGCTGTGAATACAATAATTTCTTATCAGCAATTTTGCACCAACATCAAATGTATATACTATATTTTTACATATATTTTTTTATTTTTTGCTTTTGTGGTGTCTGAACGGCTCTGAAGACACTTATTCTTTATAATTCTTCAACATTTACGTCGGCAACGGTTGTCAACGCGTCAATAACGTGAAGATTTGACACAGTAAAAAGGTCCGCTTAGTGTCGCCTATTCACTTCAAAAGAGAAATGAATTATTTTTTAATATTAATATAATTATTAAAATAATAGTTTGGTAATCAAAAAGGTTACTAAAAACTAAAGCCCGTCTCCACAGAGATCATTGAATTAAAATTTAGCAAATCATATATTTTAATAATTGACCTCTTCATTGACGGGATCTGGTGCACATACTATTTAAAATACATATTTTTATGGGTTTTAAAAAAAATTAAATATATTTAAGCGGTTGTTGACCTAACTGTATATTCACTATTGTATTCTGAAAACGGTATTCAAGTACATGATATGGATCATAAAATACTAGTAAATTAAAATTGCTTACTAGAAGTAGGTACCTACTTATATATAGATATAGTATTATAATATAAAACAAAGCTATGTCTACAAATCAGATATCGACAATATATAAGTAATAGATATATCTCTATGTTTATTAGTATAAAGTGGTGGTGACATCCCAAGATTGTTTATTTAGTTTAATATTATGTTTTATAGTTTTATTTTATTATTATTTTTAAAGCTAAAAATATACAGTGAAAATATAAAGTTCATCATAAAATATTAAAATCTAATAATTATTATAACAACCTATAGTAAATATTCTATACACAATTGTAAATGAGAAATGATTAGTGTCTAAGCAGTAGCTGATAAGTATATATTATGGAAAGGCAGACCATAGGTACATATTTATAATAATTAATTAATATGTATACTTTATGACTAATGATAAGCATATTCTTAAAATCATATTAATATACCTAATATAGATTTAAATTTAAGCTCCTATATTATATACGTATTTTAATTTAACCTATCACAATTTATATTAAAAAGTTATCATACAAATAAAGAGAAAACACCTTTGCAGGGAATTCAGAATTCACTCTTCTGTATAATAACTAATGAGGTGTCGACGGTCGAATGTTGTAAGTACTTCGTCATTGATTAGGTTTCCATAGTATAATTTGTTTAATTTAATTTCAGTGATAAATTATTGGATACGAAAACAGATTTTTTACATATTTTATATAGTAGATTATTAAATAATAAAATACATATAGGTAGTAGGTAAAAAAAAAGTTTCAATTTTCTTAGAATAATATTTTTAGATTTACGAGAAAATAAATATAATAAAATCATTATTATTATTTATTTGTTTGAATATCAAATGTCTATAAAAATAATTGTATATTTTTATTTCTGAGGTAGGAATGCTTGGATACATTGACCAAAAATCTAAAACGTTTGGGCATAAATAGACAACGTTAGGACGCCATTTTTTTAACCATAAAACAGTGAATATTTTCGTAATTTGGACGAATTTTTTCAATATTTCAAATTACAATACCAAATTGTAAACAGTATTATCCGACTAGAATTTTGAAATAGGGTCATTGGACCCACCCTTCTGTCATGCCGTTCAGTCCTGTTTACTTGTACCCCCAGTTTTTTTTTGATTTATTTTATTAATTAGAGTCAACACAACTGCAGAATCTTGTATGACATTTTCAAGCTATTTTACTCATACACAAAAATCACATCATACATAAATCGAATAAAAATTAAAAATTAAAATGTCTGTAACA
This sequence comes from Metopolophium dirhodum, assembly GCF_019925205.1. Classification (NCBI taxonomy): domain Eukaryota; kingdom Metazoa; phylum Arthropoda; class Insecta; order Hemiptera; family Aphididae; genus Metopolophium; species Metopolophium dirhodum. Next base: position 121,350,090 of record NC_083560.1, read on the forward strand.
CTATAAAAATGTAAAAACAGCCAAGTATTTTAAAAATTAATTCTTAAACTGCTGGTATAGGTATACATTTTGATGTAAATGTAAATTCTCTACTGTATTTCGTTTTTAATTCACAACAAAAAAAACGAAATTTAATTTTCAGAATTGTTTATTTTCGACAATTACCTATAGTTATGGATATTTATTTTTTCGAAATTCTAAAGATTCAATTTGGTGTCTGAAACTATCTTCGAAGTTGATGATCGAAGCACTTTTTTACTATAAAAAGTTTCTTCGTGTACAAAGAAAACCACACATTATTGCAAAACCAAAAGTAGATATAATCCGCTCAGAATCAAAAATATATTACTATAAATTGTTATATGTATATTTTATAATAATATTCATGCGATTAAATTGAGTAGGTAATGACGCTTGTATAACAGAAAGTAAGAAAAACAAAAAATCCACAAGACATGTTTTTGATATATCTTCGGTATATTATACCTAATATTAAAACTAATTTATATATAGCCATGTAGGTAATGCAATTGTTGTCGATCAGGAATATTTGACTAATTATTTTATTCTATATAGGTAGTAGCAACCTATCAAAATATGTATCCTGTATATTACTTTAGTTTATTTTCTTGTTTGATATTTGAATGATACGTGTCAATATTATTAATACATATTTTAATTCTTTTTTAATAAACATAGGTGCGAAAATCAGTAATAGCTAATATTTATTTTTACGAATATAGCATAAATTATTAAATAATATGAATAACACTCAGAGTGTAATAGTGAACATCGTCGAAATGTTTAAAAATGTATGTTCTTCTACATCGTAACTTTATAAAATAACTAGGTCCCATTAAAATGTTTTTACCAATATCATTTTATGGGCGTTTAGTACATTTTCATCTGCGTCTACATGCATCATTAGTTTAATCAGTGATCGTATTCATTGTAAAGTATTATATATAATTAAAATAATCATAGCAATAAAAATAAATACTTAACTGATAGGCCAAGAGCCTCTTATTTGGATATATTTTCGTTTTAGTAAACATGTAGGCATTATTATTGAATGCTGTTTCAGATAATATTATATTGAAGGAATTATACATTTTTATCTTTTTTCAGCTGTTCTCAAGCACCTTTTTCATAAAGGTCAAGCGTTTATCATGGATATTAATCGTACTATTCATTATTTTGTAAGTACAAACTACACAAATAATGCATGTTTAGATTTGATAAACTCACGTCATTATTATTCATTTAATATACAAATATCATTCATACAATATTTAATCAATGAACATACTGTTACATGCCTAAAGGTCATTGTTCATTTAGAATAACAGATTAATTTCATGTATAGGTTTTAGTTATATATTATTCATTAATAATTTGAGATTCACTTATTATTTCAAATTATAATTATTGCTTAGAAATGAATTATAATGACAATTATTTTTTTATAATATTAAGATATACGAATAGACGATGAAAATAAAATAAAATATTTTAATAATACATCAGACAACATATTTTATTATTTTATTATTTCATAAAAAAATAAAAATAATGTTATGATTATAAATTAAGTTATAAGTTTATATTTTACAGTAAACAATTCGTTATATTGACAATTATTATAAAACCAAATCCAAGGATTAGCATTTTTCTTATATATAAGTAAGGGCTTGGATATTGAATTATGGTGATTGTATTGTAATGATGACCATATATTTTTATTATTATTTATTTGTGGAATATTTTAGCCTATTATATATTTTAATACTAAAAGAATATTTATTTATTATTCATTATTATAATTATTATAATTGAATTCTATATTTATATTATTATTTTTAATTAAATGGCAATAAATTAAAACACGGGAATTAAAAGAAATTTATTTTGAGAATTTTGTAGAATAACATGATTTATAGTACTACATTTTCAATTCTATATAATATAATGGTTAACAGGTATATTTTTATAAATGTGTTCGAAATAATTTGGTTTGTGTGTGTTAATTAATATTAGGTGGCCAACCTTTTACTTACATCTGACAAAATATTCTAAAACATATTGGGTTGTTGATTGCAACACTCTTAAAATATTAGAAATAGGTTTAAAATGTACAGTAAGTACAGCAGATGATTTCAACAGACATACTACGAGATACTTGTTTAAATGCTTATGATTTATGAACAATAGAAATGGAACGTTTTTCAATCATAGTATGTTTCCTATAGTTTTAGTATTTAGTTGCTAGAACGCGGGTTTAACTGAGTAAAAATACAGCCGGGTGGTATGGGTCCCTCTAGTGGCTACAGACAACAAAATCCACCTTAAAGACGTAATTTTACCTGATCTCTAGTGCTAAGTAGTAATAAGTGCTAAGTAGTGCTAATTGTTCATTACATATTGGACTCACGACCTCCCTGCCGACTACTATTTTATAAAATGTGTACAAAAATATCAATTTTTTATTAAGTTAATATTATTATTAGGTATGTTTAAAATACTTGCTTCGTAAAGTTTAATGAAATTAATTTTAATTGTATATATATACATTTTTTAGAATAGCTTATAAACTTTAGAACATTATAAAAAGAACCCATAAAGTGACCGATTTGTGAAGCTCGCGTAACCTTGAAAACATATCATTATTCGTGTAATTTATGGATTATAATTTATAAGTCACCATTGTGCTTTATACAAATTGTGCGATATACAGTTAAAACTCTAAATATGAATTCTCTGGTCGATGAAATGTTGTCCATTATTCGAAGGTGTCCGTTATTTAGAGGATTTATTTTGTAGACAATTTGTAGTTAGTTTCCAAATAAATGTCCCCTACCTATTATGGATTAATAATTAATATAGGTATAGGTACATTATGTAATGTGGTAAGCAATTATTTCGTTCTTAAGCGCTTTCTGTTATGTTCAAGTGAAACCATTTTATAAAAAACCTGAGCTTGCATCCGGTTTTCATGATAGTTATAATGATTTACAATACCATGTTTTTAATGATAGTACATTTATTTATCAAAAAGTGGTTTTCTTAATCTATAGGAAAAAGGAACAAAAAACCTCGGAAAACAAAAATATTTAAGCAAAGAAAATATTTTCAGTTTTGAAAAAATATGTTGATTAAACGGTAAATGGACATCCCCCCCCCCCATGTTTTTTAAAGTTAATTAACTAATAATATTGAATTTAATAATATAATACTATTATTTATAATTTTATATGACATATTTTTTTTAAATAAAATATAAAATAGTTTGTATTTTCATAAATATAATACATTATAAATGTAATACATGTATGATCACTGAACTGTTTACTTGAAACAATAAAAAAATAAATAAAAATAAGTAGGTATAAAGTAAATTATAATTAATAATTAATAAAAATTGTTAAAAATTCCAACATAAAAATGATACATTTTGTAAAATACATTTGAATTCTGATTCTTTTGTTATTTATTAACTTATATTTTTTAGCCTTTGTTCATATTTATTTTTTTTATTTTTTGTTAAATCTGTATCAGTTTTAATATTTAACAATTTAATAATTGCTTGTAAATTTGATTCAAGTAGTTCAGTTGATCAAAAATGTACATTTTTAATTTATTATAGGTATTTATGAAAATATTTGAAAATATTGGACAATAGGCATAAATATATTCATATTAAATAATAATATTGTATTATTAAATAGTAAACTTAAAAAAAATGGTTGGAAAATGTCCTACTACACCGGAAACATTCGAGAGGAAAATGTCCGGAGGGAGGGGGAAAATGTCCGTGATTCGATTAAACATAGTAAGAACTATAATATTTTGCTGTACAAACTAAACACAAAAACGAAAATGTGTTCATAGGTATTAGGTACTTTATAAATTTATAATATAAGAATAACAAAATAACAAATACCTATATAAGTTTTAAATAATTGATTTCAATACTTAATGTCATAAGCTAACCATATTTGTGGACGAAAAGTAGGATGATCATGTATAAGAACAAAAGACCGGTAGTTCAACAGTTAAATAAACACTTAAAAATGAGTCAGACTGTATATTAGTGTAAATAGTGTCCCAAATACCTACCGATTGTTTAATGGTTGATAATGGTTAATGGAAATTCCATTCGTCTACAGATATATTTGTAAATGCCCAAGCCACTCGGTGCAATGTACAATGTACATTGACAATCAGTTGCGGATTTAACTGTAATTTTGTTAGTAAAACATATTATACACACTACACGTCTACACACACAAGACTCCAATATATTTTTAACGTTTAATTTTTTTATTAGGTACGATAAATTTTAGTGAAGTTTACATGCTAACTGCTTTTCAAATCTCATATGACGAGTGGAGTTTACCTACTATATCGTTATTATTAAAAATATAGTATAGGTCCCCGGTTGGGTTGATATAGCTTATAATTATAATTCGCTGACATTTTAATTATTATGTAGGTACTCACTCTAAATAAAAGAAAAATAAGTGATTTATTCTCATGTAGAAAAATGTTGTTTTTTAATTAAAGTTCTTCATTGCTTCATAAAGTATTAAAAACGATAGAACATTTCCTTAGAATAAAATAAAAACCAACCAAAAAATCCTATCCCCAAAAATTTAATTTAAAAAACAAAAGCTAAAATAAATCTTATGTAACCATGAGGTACCTATACCTACTATACTTTCATATTGATTAAACAAATAAATTGTATTACTATACATATTAACTTGCTGTAAATTTATCTTTTACTTTATTATATAGAATTTTTACTAGAATATTTACTAGTTAATAGTTTTTTATAGTAATTGTTCAATTTTATGTTAAGTTTAACATAACATTTTATTACTATATATTATGTATTTCTCTGTTTATAAAAACGTTTATAATATTATCTTATAACAATAATAAACCAAAATCAATATCCTCTAGAATGTATCAAATTACTTGTTTACAATATTAGTTATTAATTATTATATTTGATGATTTGGAATAAAAATATAAAACTAAGTTTAGAGTTTTGACTGTATGTCTAATAATTATGTTTTAGTTTAATCGAAAGTACGTGTATTCAATATTGGAATGTACCTATATTATTTTATAGCTATTTAATAATTAAATAAAATAATCTACTTTTTATAATATAACATTAAGAAGACGTCCCACCCATATGTGTTGTCTCTGTATTAAAAATGTACAACAGAGGAAAAACTGTTTTGAGGTAGGTAATCTAGGAAAAAAAATCCCCAAACCTATACCTAACGTTTGTATAGGTACAGCTCTCAACAATAGTAATTAAGAATAATAAAAAAATACAAAAACTTAATGATAATTTTTATATTATTATTATAATATTGATGAATGGGTTTGTTTATATTATATGATATTGCTATATAAATATTTAATTATTTATTTATAAACGGGAAGATGCCCTCTAGTAATAATTTTTTTTTTTTTTAATTGGATAACCCGCGGCAACTTAGGCCATTGGGTGTGAGGGAGGGAACTGTAGGTTTTTAAATTGGGTAGGTTGGTACACGTGTGTGTTTTGTTTTTGGCAGAATTTCTAATGGGTCACCCGTAGGTTTCTGCCATGCCCCGGGTGGGGGGATGGTGGCACTTATTCTCCGAACACCATGTTTTGCCCGAAGAAAAATGCCACCCGCGGCCGAGGTATCGAACTCGGGTCGGCTGCGTCGTAGCCGACGCTTTAGTCCGCTCGGCCACTCCGTCCCCCCCCACTCTAGTAATAATTGTACATACATTATAAGTAGAATCTCAATTTGACAAACATATACAACCTATAATTAAATAATATAATGTTTTAAATAAATTAATATTTTTAAAATTAATCGAATTCCTGTATGTGTATGAATACAAACATCTTAAATTATTTTTAAACTTAAGTATTAATATGTACTATATCACACTTATAAATTTTATAATTATAAGTAATAACATTATCTAGACGAGAAAAGGTAAGTGGGAGGTAATTTTGACGACTCCAAGTAACAAATGTGTCTAGATTTTACTGTATAATTAAAGTATCAGTTGGATACTTTTAATATTCAAACATATTATTCAATATTTATTTATTACAATTTAATTTTGATTTCTGATTGGAAATAGTATACTGTATAACTACTCGTATACGAAATCGATATATTCATATAAAGTTGTCCATTTCATTAAGTGGAAATAGTAGATAATATACCATATATCCACATAAATAGTTACAGAGTAACATAATTTATAAATATTTAAATAGGTAATATTAAATATAAAAAAAAGCGGGTAAGTGGATGTTGCTCTGCTGTACAGTAGGTTACAAGTGGGTTTTATATTGTTATTATTTATTACATCCTGTAATTTGATATATATTATAATATTATTAATTTTTATTCGTTTCTATGGTGATATACAAAGCGTTAGAAATTAAAATCCTATTTTTAGCGGTTTTTCGTAATTTGTAGGTGGTTTTTCCCATGGCATTAAGTTACTATTGAGAAAATCGAAAAATGACTTCTCTAAAGTACCATCTTGATCCAATTTTCTAAAAGATAGAGTACAATATGTTGAAATTGAAGCACTCTACTATAAATACAGTAGGAGTAATGTTGTCCCCTGAAAAATAGTTTTTGCTATATGTTGTACATTTTTAAGACAGAGACAACACATGCGGGTGTGAAGTTTTCTTAAGAATATATCATCAGACATAATGTATTTGAGTAATGACTAATTAGTGCTGATACTGTCGGTCATTAGTCAATGACTCATTCTATAATCTCTAATAAATACACAATGGTACTAATAGATTATTTATGTTACTATAGTATAAGTACATATTTAGATAATATTATGTGGTATATTTTTAATTGGCTCAAGCTAAAATATTCATAAGATTTCATGTCGATCTTTGTATTTGTAATGTATGTATTAAGCTCTTTAAATATGAAAAATCGAAAACTTTATAATATGTTATAATAATACTAAATTAAAAGAATGTCCCACTGTACGTTATCCAGCAATTTGCTTGTTATTTTATCTTTTATATTACTTATGACAATTTAAACTTATTATGGAAAATACATAGGTAGGCGCACTACATTAATTATTATTTATTATACATATTATATTATTTTCCACACACAATGCAATTTTATAAATATTTTTACTAATTTTAAGCTAGGTAGGTTAGCTACGAAACTTAGGTACACACTATTCTACGGTACATGAATATTGACTTATAAGTTTTTAAAAATAATATATCAAGATTTATTATTATGATAATAAATTAATAATATATAATATTATTTTATGTTGTTTTGGAGAAAATTATTTTAACCTACTATATTACTAGGTAATTATAAAATAAATTACTTGTTGGAAAATAATTTTAAACTTTATAATTTCCTACAAAAAGGCTGTTAACGTGTCATAATCGTTTTTTGTTTACTACGATTTTTTTTAATATTTAACACATCCATTACAGTAATTTATTAGTGTACCTACTCTCTATAAACCTTCATTTCGTACAACAGAACGAGTTGATCGTTTTTTATTTGAAAAGTTGGTAATGCATATGGATTTTTAAGTTAAAAACATTTGAAATGTAATATAAATTACCAAGTATAATGTACTGCGTATTATGGCTTGAAACTAGCCATAGCACCCTATAGTACCAACATACATTTTGTATTGACAAAAATGCTTTATAGTGTTTTTTAAAGTTAAAATGTACGAACAATCACTGGACATATTATAGGTATTATACATTTTTATATTTATATTTATTATATTTATGATTTTGAGTGCTACTATATTCTTTTATAGTTATTTATTTTGAACAAACTTAAATTTAACTTGTTGAAAAATTAATTACGAGTAATTTAAAATTATTGTACAAATATTTTAGGAAAACTAATTAATTAAAATTAAAAATTAAATGTTAAAGAGTACTAGCTTTTCGTGTTTATAATTTAATTTGTTATAAATTCTATAGATAACGTAAGTACTGATATTCTGAACACTCAACGTTTATATGGAATTTGTACCGGCATGCATTAAATATTTTTATTCGATTCTTAGAGGGTGGGACAAAACCGCTAATACATAATATTTAAGCAGTAATCAACCACTACGATATCAAATCATATAGCGGTTAAGACAGATAAATGTTTCAGATTATCGAGAATTCTCAATATAAAATTATTGTAGGTACTTATTACGGCAATCAATGTTCTTTGAACCTAATCTAGATTTCAAACATGTGTTAAAATGCATACGAATATAATATATTTATATACATCGTATTGTTACATATGCCATACTACCACCTATATATAAAATAATAATATAACGTTTTTACAATAACATCGCCGTCGCCATCGATCGGCATTCGATGATAACGTGGGCGACGGCGCCTACCATTATACTGTCGTCGCACGACGGCGAACATTGGACCCATTATAATGAATGTACCTACCTCGTACGCGTTTTCTTAGAAATGAGTCAGCTGTAAGGTGGGTTCCGTATCCTTACTGCGCATGCGCTTTTTACACCAGCTATACCTGAACACTATAATGTGGCAGCTGCATCGATGGCCGCGTGAGGTAAAATTATGTTCTTCGCTGGAAGTCCTCTACTAAACCGACTATCTATATAAGGGTATCTGCAGGGCTATAGAAACTCGATTCTTCTCTATAGTCAATGCATTACGTATTGTCCGATCAGAAACTATAGTTATAAAAAACCAAAAAAAAAAAAAATGGGTACAACATAATTTACTAGTTTAGTTTGGTTCTAACTATTATACCTTCATGATTTTACTGATCTTAATTTATACGATTGTATTTTGTACATCATATTCATTTATTTTATTATACAACAGACTACTGACAAATGATATTGAATATTATTGTAAAGCTGTGGTCTCAAACACAAGAACCTTTTCGATGTGGCCCGCAATAGTTCAACAATGTTTAATATTCCTATTTTTTTATTGAACGATAAAATTTTTAGTTTTTAAACATCAATAATTATATTATTTTAATATTGTTTGACATTCATAATGTTTTATGTTTACGTCCATCGTTAGTGATCAATACCTAAATACCGATAAGATAATTTTTATTATTCTCAGTAGGCGCAATGCACTAAAAATATTCCCATTAGGTGACTTATAAGTTATAACCATTGGTGTTTCAGTGTAGATCTGTCCAGTGTATTTGGTCTGTGTTCCGTATGCGTGACTCACAGATCATTAAGATATAATACATAAATATAATATTATATACAATAAATATAAGTATAGAATATACTGTATACTGTACACATTGAAACCCCTAGATATACCAGTCACTCTCGGTCGCAGAAATATCGATCGTTATTCATAGGTTTTAGTTAGTATAGACACTTTGTAATTAGATTCCAAAAAAAGTCCTCTATTTGTAGAAGTTCGCTATTTAGAGGTTCCACTGTATATGATATATTATATTTTTTTCACCCCAATATCATATTATAATTATTAGTTTTGATGTATCAATCGAGCTCAATTAAAAATAGAAAATTTGTTTTTCAAAATCATATTTTGACACTCACTAGTATGGATGAAAACTAATAAATTTGCATGTAATTTGATTCAGTAGAAAATTTAAATTTTTATGCGAGGGTTTGTGAGACATCGACAAAGCTAATTTTAGTAATAGCCTAACATTTTCTTATTTTAAATTTAATCAGCTGTACAAATAACATTATTTCTCATTTGATTATTTTGATATTTATATTGACTTATTTGAAATTAATGATAGCCTCTTTTATGTTAAATGTTATTGGAGATTAACTTACTGTTACTGATAATAATGTGTGTGGAATTATACGTACATACAGCATAGGTACTAAATATTATTTTTGTTTTAAATTAGTATTTTCTGATATATTTTGTTGACTTAATACGTCCATATTTTTTTTTATAAATATTAAATAGGTATAGTGAAACCTTCCTTAACTGACGACTCTAAATAACGAACGATTTTTTTTTAAAACACACCACAAACTGTGTATAAACTGACATTCTAAAAAGCGGACAGTGGACACTTCCAAATAGTGACCAACATTTCAGCACCTGAGAGGTTTTGCTATATTTAAATTCATAAAATCTTAGCTAAAGAACTGTATTTTATTATTTATAACGATTAATCAGTTACGTTTTTTGAACAGAGTCGTATTATTTGTATTTTTAAGAGATACCTATAGCTGAAGTATTTAAAAAAAAATTATATTTATTAATTTACGCCTATTGTACCACTATTGAAAGTATAATTTATTTGTTTGAATATATCTATTTTATATTATAAATAGTATGATAATAATACGTACCTACTGCAGTACGTGGAAGTAGATAATATTATGATAATAGATATGGTTGCACCCACATCTCACACACATACTCACGTATCAACCGTATAGTATTTCGTCGTATATACTATATATTATGATATTATTTGGGATTTACTTATCGTTACTCTTATTCATCATAGTTTCGTGGAAATTAAATGTATATCCACTCATCTAAACTTTAAATACTTATAAGAAGTTATTACAAATTAACTGCTTGTTTGGAATTCGGTTTTTATGTATTGAAATTCGCAGAATATGAAATTATTCAAAATATTTTATTGTTATGACTTCCTATTACTTATTAGGTATGTAGAAATATATTTTAAAAAAAATCAATCCTTTTCGAAAAAATTGAGTGTTTACTTTTAGAATAATTACCTTGTAATTTGTATCCATACAAGTTACGCAATGATACAATTTTTAGTTTTTACTGTCAGAACGAAAAGTGAAAAGATCGTAAATGAATACACCGATGAAGGGTTAAAATTATATTATGCATTATGTATTCTACACAATTATTTACAAGTATTCACAGGGTCTAAAACTAAGGGAAATTGCCTACCCAACGTGACTAAATAAAACAAAACTCAATCTAAAACATTAAAAAATTAATAACTCATTAAAATAAAACATTAAATAATTACAATAATTTGACAATATTTATGTTTTAAGAAGAATTGGCCTAGTGGACCAGTGGTGGATCTAGGGGGGGCAAAGGGGGCATTCCCCCCTCCTCCCAATCATCATAGGTTCCCTATGTTTTACACTGTGTTTAACCAATTTTGTAGCCAATTTTTGTACTTTTTTAACTTTTTCCCCCCATGCCCCTCATCTCCTAAATTAAGCCCTGGATCCGCCACTGTAGTAAACTCCAGAATATTAGTTTTTTTTTTTATTGATCTTAAAAACATCAGCTTCCATGGCCATTAGTTTGATATGAACTTAAAGATATAAGTTTTGACATATCGGATAGTACATAATAATTAGATATTCAACGTAATAATATAAGAGAAAAAAAAGAGTAATAAAGGATAAATCGATTAATATTACTCAATGGATTAATGATTTTCAATAATATAATTATATTATACTAATTTTACATCCTTATTTGTTTACATATAAAATATTATAATACTAATTACAATAAAAATTCTAAATTAAAATAATTATAATACAATTTAAAAATTAAGTTACTAAAAAAACCATTTGTTTAATAGCTCTCTTTTGCACAAATTTTTCAATTCATTGTTAGGTAGGTACTTAAATCGAATAGGGCTTGCCGGTAGAGGGTTCGATCCCGAGGAGGGCCAATCTCCGGGATAGGTTTTTTTAAATATTTTTTTTCAGTTTTAAACCATAAAAAATAGTAATTTCAACTATTCAGTATGGTTGATTATACTGTTTATTTTATAGTATTATACTATTATTCCAACTACATTGAATCAACTAATTCATTTTAGTACTCCCAACCATACATTTATTGTGTCACTATATTAACCTGAGATTATGGTTGGCCATTTAAACAGTTGTGTCAACTACAATTTTTTTCCGTGCGGGATCAGCTAGTCTATACTATTATATAAAGAGGAGGTGTTAGTTACCATTGTTGAGGGTAATCTCCGGAACTACTGAACCGATTTCGAAAATTCTTTCACCAATAGGTGAAAATATTGAGTTAAAACAATATTAATATTTAAACAATTTTTTTAATTTTCCATTCCTCGTCTTAAAAAAATTGGTTTAATTCAGGTGAAAATAAATTCCATTTTGCCGACTGAAAATCAAATATTGCCGAGTGGGGGGTGTAACAACACCCCCATAACCCTCCTTCGGTTCGTCCCTGATGAGCAGTTTAAATTTTTTTATATTTGTAGAATATTATACTTTTAATATATTTTCAGTTTTTAATTTTACGCATCTCCTGCACATTTTATACACGACTGTACTAGGTACCAGAGACGGAAATATTCTGTTTTCTACGCCGCAGCCGTTGTTCTCTACAGGCATTATAGTTACTATTACTATTATTATGTGTGTTGTACGAGCGGCTACGTCATAGTTTGCAGAGGTGTTGCCCGTGGAATAGGCGTCTTGGATATTATTCACGCATACAATTAAAATAACGATTTTTGATCAGACGATTTTTAGTTTTTTTTTCAACAACCAACTATAACAAAGATATTATTATGCCTATCGTAATGTTTATTATGTTACATCGTCTGGTTTTATCGTCTTCGGCAACAGCAACTGTTTTCATTTTAGGTACGTTTTGTGACCCTATTCATTTCTCGGAAACAAGTTAAAGAATTCCAATGGCCCATTCATTGTCATAAACCAGTCCCTTTTACGTTTATACACGTTTCTCAACCCTCGTGACCTCGTACGACACTGTCTGTTGTAGGTACTACCTATTGACTTTTGAAAAACTATCTTTGTTCATTGGGACAATTTCTACAGTACAATCGAACTGTAAAATCCATAAATTCAAACAAAACAAATGGAAAAAACCTGTCACACATTACAGTGCATTGTTCAAAGTAAGATGTACCCTGACTCCCGTCGATATGCAATGTATCCCATTATACATTGTGAATATTGGGTTTTTCTCTACTACGTACCCAAGTAGAACCTTAGAATGATAATAATACATAACACCATAACAATATATTTAAAATACTCAACTACATTATTCATTCATCAACAAAACAACATTAATCAACGGGGGTGCATCGTTTGTTTATAGGTACGTGTTTTAATACACACGACATAAGTACCTAAGAGAGTACATGAGGAATGACGATATACAATGAAAATGCTTGTGCATAGACAATATATTTTCTATATTCTTGAGCAATGGATACATTTATTATATATTATATTATCTTAAATCGAGAGTTTCATTACTTCTGTTTACAAACTTAACAATTCATATTATTAATAAAATAATCAAACACATAATGGATAAAAAAATATATAATACTTAAAATATTTTTAGTTGTTTTTGATTGGTTTCTAATCGTGTGCAGACGCGCATAACGTTCGATTTGCTTATTTAGGTATAGTTATAGGAATTAGCTCTAAATTATTAATTATTGCATTCCTTTGCGTTAAGCATTCCATTTTATTCCTGACGCTTCGTCATGGTGGTATGAATACACATTACCTATAAAATATTTGGTACCGGGCACAACCATATGATGGTGTGAGGGAGTTGAATATACTTCTGCTAACTGCAATTTATAATTGCAACTTTCATTCAATCAACCAACAATAATCGTGGTTGAAATTCATTTTATAAGTTAACAGTTACTTTTGTCACAAATGTCTATATGTCTTAATATACTCACACACTCAAAAACTGCGTTACGTCTGAACACAATACAAGACATTGATATCAGATACTACAGTAGCAAATTTAGTAGTAATTTTAACTGAACAATTATTGTCATATTTCGCTTCTATATAAATGCAATATTGTTATAAAAATAAATATCCACCGGTTGTTGAAGAGAAGGCGTGGTGGGTTCACCTGGGCGCCAAGATGAATTTCTGATAATAGCTTATCACTTCTATTACGACCCCGTCACAATGTAGCCTGATCAAATTAATATAATGTAAAAATAAATGCATCCAAACCCTGTTTTTATTGTGTGATTCGGACGTTTTGCATGTGGTAGGTACGATTCGTATATGAGTTTGAGCGTAAATTCCACTGATTCCAGGTAATTGTATTTAGAGAGTGATTTAAAATATGTTAACTCCACCATTAAATTAATTCACTACATATATTTTAAAAACGTTTATATCTCTACATTTTCATATTGTAAAGAAATTATACCCAAGACATTCATCCTGTTTCAGGTTACACCTAAAATCCATACACATATTATAACTATAAAAATATATTTTATAATAGTATTACAACAAATTGTATAGTCTTTAAATAATTATAACTCTTTAATTAATTTTAAATCTATGGTTGTGGACGTTTAATAATTCGCAATATAGACGGACTTTCTGAAACCATATTTCTACAAAATAATCCGCGATTTTGACGAATTTCGTCGAAATTTGAAATAAACTTCATACAAAATGAATGATACTTCAAATACCTAAGCCATTTACTTTAATTCTTCCAAGCACAACTTATGATAAACTTTGTATTATTTTTCTAAACCTTAAGTAAATGCAAATATAAAAATAATATTATTTACAATTTTAAAACTTTGAAAACGCTTTAAAACAAATTGTGATTATTTTATATTCAATATTTTATAATTATTGACAGCATGCGTACGTAAAACTTGTGAGATGATTATATTAAATTAAACGGTTTTACTTATAAGAGATATCTTATAGTAAGTCAAACAAAATAAGGTAAGTGCAATTTCAAATGTCCGTAAAATACTTAAAACGAACCAAAATATTTCTGAAACCTTTTATTACCTAGTAAATGGTATTCTAAAATATTTGTTGAATTAAAACATAAATCCAAATCCATTTTGTAAAAAACTGGTTGTGCTTAATTATTCAATAATAATATGCACTTTACCTGCCAAAATAATGTGTTCAAAAATGTATATTTTACGATATTTTGAAATGAAAAAAAGATGGATAAGTGGATGTCGCTCTGCTGTACAGTAGGTTACAAGTGGGTCACTGTAATGGATGGTGTTAAATTATAATTCAATGATATAATATCATTGTATAAGAAAAACGATTCTGAGCGAAAACGGTCAGTCAGCCTATGATATTACCAAGTATATTTGATGATATTATTGTGGATAAAGTAATTTATATATAACCTATTTACGTGGAGCCTTGTTTTAAATTTTCAATCCTTAGCCATAAAAGTTAAACATTTTATAAATTTTTAACCACAAAATAATTAATAAATTATAAATTTGATAAATGTTGGTAAATGCTTATAAAAAAAAATTGTGTCTATGTATTTTTTAATATTTTTTAACTACTATTAGAATGATATATCAGGAGCGAGGAGCCTTATATTAAATTTTCACGCTTTTTTACCCAGCAAATAAAATTTTATTGATATTTATAGAAAAAAAAACTAAAAAAATTGAAAACTGACAACGTCCGTAAACAGCTCAAAAAGAGTCAAAATATTTTCAAAATTTTATCGTGTATAGAAAATGCTAATATAAACATTCAGTGAAATTTTCAAGTATCTACAGTCATTCGTTTTTTAATTACAATAAAATAAGAAAATTGTTACATGAGAAATCGAGTGAATATCAAATGTTGTAAAAATATAAATTTCAGACGCTCATAAAAATTTAATTTAAGTTTCTTGTTGACATTTTTTTTTTGATAAAGGTAGACAAACTTATGAGTAATCTTATATTACATTTTCAAATCTTAGATTTAAAAAGAAAAATTTTTATGAATTCTCAACTCAAAATAGTTTGCTAATTTTCGTGATTTTTCTGTATTTTGTCAAAATTTGAACTTTAAATGCTTATAAATAAAAACTGTGACTAAGGATTTTTAATTTTTTCCATCTGCCTTTGAAACAATAACCTAAGAGCCTTCTATTAAATTTACAAGCTTTTTTACTCAACAGATAAAATTTTATTGATATTTATAGAAAAAAAAAAAATAAAAAAATTGAAAACTGACAATATCCGTAAACAGCTCAAAAAGAGTCAAAATATTTTCAAAATTTTATCGTGTATAGAAAATTCTAATATAAACATTCAGTCAAAATTTCATGTCTCTACGATCATTTGTTTTAGAGTTACACCAAAAACCAAAATCTATTTTCTCGAAAACAGATTTTCCGTAAAAATTCCTTAATTTTTCTTTTGTTTTTCACGTCGCTTGTGAAAACTACTGGGAAATTTTTATTTTTGACCCCCCAAAGTACCAACTAGATTCACTTTCCTATCAGAAAAGTTACTGTTGAAGAAAATCCAAGCACTTTTACTGTCCTAAAAGGTGATGACATACACAAAAATAAAAAAATAAAATAAAAAAAACCACACATCATTGTAAAATCAATACATTCATCGCTTCGCTCAGAATCTAAAAAATGTATTAGTTAACCATTATGTTATTATTTTAGATTCTGAGCGAAGCGATGAATGTATTGATTTTACAATGATGTGTGTTTTTTTTTAAATTTTATTTTTTATATTAACATAATAATGTATAATTTATACATTTTAGACCTATATATATATATTATTGTATTATAAATATCACAATTCAAAATTAAGAGCTTTCTTTAAACATAAATAGTCATTTTTTTTTTAAACTATTATTATATTATTTATTAAAAAGTAAAATAGCTTTTACTGTTTATTGGAGAACTGGTCTAATTAAATTTTAACGGTTTGCTGTTATATTTAATAATTAATATTACATTGTTTTAGGATATTTCAATAACACATTTGAATATCAAGGATCTACTCATAATGTAAATAATAACTATTTTGATATTTATTACAATTATTTAATTAAATAGGTATTAGGTATTCTATAAAATAAATGCTTTTCGCAATTTAATTATGGTTAACTTTGCGGGACTCGTTCCACGTAAATTGTAATTTATAATATATAAATACATACATTTCTATAAAATTCTTATAAATGTTTATTTGTTTACTTTACAATATAAGGGGTATGCCACATATTTACTACGATTGTTACTACACACTACAAAAAATAGATCTCTAAATTATTTCTTTAATGTTGTTTCAATATTTTTAAGATAAACAATTTCTACAAACGTCTTTAGAAAGATATCTCTCTAGAATCTAGGCCACTTATGTTAAATGTTGTGATGAATCAAAAGGAATCCTCTGGGGTTGTTTGATTGTTGATTGAGTCACCTAACTGAAAATATAATAATAATATCACTTTAATATCGTCCACTCGATACGCGATACATATAGTCGACGTCAGGTAGATTATTTGCAAGATGCCAGCTGCCACTTTTGGTATGTGTAGCTCAAACTAGGTAGTTAGTAGTTACGGTTTGTGTTTCAGCCGCACAGTCCCGGACTGTTTACCTATGATACATTAATTGTTTCTATTATATTAATTAGTAAAATCTGTACTTGTGGTTGTTATAAAAAATATTCTTACATTAATTATTCTCTAATTTATTCTTATAATATTAGTGCTAATATGTTTTGTGACAATTGTTGGTTTCTTAATTTCTTGATATATTTTGTAAAAACATCCAAATCCAAGCCTCAAGTCTTACCAGTTATCACATAACTATTGCTAATTTTCAATTTTTGATATCTCATTAAATACCATTTTATTTTAAATTCGATTTCAAATTGTAGGTACCTATACATCATAATAATATGAACTCATAATAATTTATTCAGGACTATGTGGTAGTTCTTGAAACATTAGGAACAACAAAATAAACATTTAGTCGCATTATAGGTTTATGACATATTTCATAAAACCAAGTATTCAGTGAAAATCGTTTATTTCAATACAATAACGATTGACTAATGGTTAAATGATTCTTGTCCCTGATTATTCAGTAGGTATTTACAATAAATAATTATATTCCATTTTATTCAAACATCGGTGTATTCATTATAAGCTACACTATACTGTCTACAGTTGATACTGTATACACTATCCATGCATATGTTTTTAATACATACATTTATTTTTCAATAATCGTAGCATATTCATGTGACATTTTTTGACCCACGATATTAAGCCCAACTCAATTGTTATTTATTATTATGTACCCAACTATACAGCACCGTTTGACCTTATAATAGGTATACCAAACAACGTTGGACGTTTTCATATATATTGTACCTTTGTATTGAAAGCATTCTCTGGTCTTGGGTACATCCGTTGCCCATTAAGTTTATTATAATAATTATAACAATAACTACTGTACAGTTGTCAAATCGTCCAATATAAAATCAAATTTTATCATTTTTTTACATCTTAAAATTGTTAAAATAGATTTTATAAAAAAAAAAAAATTTTAAAAAGTGTTGGTGTTATATTGTAACTTAAATAATTATTTATTAGGTAGGTATGTCGTATTTACTATTTACTATTTACTATTTACCAATCTATAAAGAAACATTGATAACATTTTGTTGTATATCTATAGTTCAGTAAAATATCGTACCTATGTGTATTGTATATAACTACAAGCTAAATGTTGAAATATATCAATTGAAATTAATAATGATACGTTTGAGTGGTGTATATAATATCATTGACATGCAATGGGTTTACAAATATTGTGGTCTATACTCACACTATTTACGATTCAGTTGTAGGTAGGTAGTATAAAAATTATGGAATAACGCAGGAAAGTAGTTAGGTATCAATAACCCAACTTTAAATTTTACAATTTAAAATTTGACCGTATTTAGTCAAGATGCGTATATCTATATTATGTGTTTACGTGGTTTATGATAATAATATAATATATTTAATTACTTAACTATATAATTTACCAAAATTATGATTATGAATAATATATTTTTTATAATTATTCCATTAATTACAAATTGCCAATAAAAGAACACATCAACTTCTTACAAGGTTAATAATATGTATGATAGTTTCCAACAATTTAAGTCTAGTACGCAATGTTGTCTTGTATTGAGGCTTTTTGAAATTTTTATTAGTGGGTAGGTAGATTTGTAAATGTTAGTACCTATAATATAATAGTAGCGATATTTGTATAGCCTTAAGGTAAGTGTAGTTATACTTATTGTATATGCGATAATTCTACGAAGATTAGGTTAGGTTAGGTTTTAGATCATGTCAAAAAACAGTTAATTATTTATTATTTAGCATGTTCATCTAAAACTATTGATTAGGTAATAGGTAGATGATAAATTAATATGTACGCAGTTGCGTAGATGTAGTTACAGTAATTCGTTTAACCGTATTTTAGGAACCTAAATACGTCGTAGGTACTCTGTTGGTGATTGTATATTTTTTGAGTCACTGTGAATTGTAAATTCTTGGAGGTTTGTCGCCGACACTCTCTGTTTCTCACTCTCACCCGCCAACCAAGAAGTCTGTCTCACTCATCCCACCGACTCTTGCCACCAGCGCTACCCGTCGATAAACCAACAAGGACGGGTCGCCGGGACGTTCAAGCCGAAATAATTATTATCTATATCGTGGTAGCGATCATATTATAATATTATACAGACCGGCCCGCTTTGTAAAAGAATTGTACGCGCGCACATCGGCCCCCCACCAGAATACGCCCCACCTTTTGGTCGTGGACCATCGGCGATTGTCGCCCCGCCCGATTTTTCCGTCGGACCGGTTGCTTCGGACGTGTATAGTATTCATTTATCAGTCAGTCGTTCCGCTCCGTGCCGTCGTGTCTTCGGTTTTCGAAATAATCACTCACATCTTGACATTAGCTCTGACACGCGACCATTTTTTTTTAATACATATACTTTGTTTATTCGAAAATTGTTAGTGTGAAATTTTTTTTTTTAATCAAAAAAAGTTACGAATCTGCCTAAGATTTTTTAATATACGTGTGTTATTTCATAAAAAGAAGCTATATTACATAGCGGTCCTCGAACCACAAACGTCCAGATAATTTAATGCTGTTGCAGTTCTATCCACGATCACATACTATTATCACAAATATTCGCTGTGCATTTTTAAAATGATTCATATTTTGGTGCCGATCATAAGGATAAGGATTCAAAGTAAGTCAGCTGATACAATTGATAGCGTTCGGTAGATATAAGTTAAGTTAATCAGATCAGTAGATGTAGCCTAAAACCAAATACATGTTAGGAGCAGCTGAAATTAAAACTTTGGAGACACTGTATATTCAAACATATAACAAATTGTCTTCAACTGGTTTCGATAAATTTGTTATTAATCAACAAGTACTATTATCGTAGAAAATGAAAACTTTCGACAATTATTTAACTTAAATTTTCATTATATAATATATATGCTATATATAATTATATTTTTAAAATATTAATACTAATTTTAAGCTGTTTGTAGACACTAGTATTGTACTAGTATCGGTCAAAATTCGAATATAAAACCGTTTTATGTGCAAAATCCATACACTATAATAATATGGAAAATAACAATAAAAAAAATTACCGTAGATACATGACATTTTGAATAAATGTTTGTATTCGAATTTTCTATACATCATTAAACTTTCAAAATTATTGACTCATGTTGAGCTATTTAAAAGGAAATGGAATCTTCGATTTTTATTAGATTTTTTCAAATTAATGTAGATAAAAAATTTATTACAAGGTTCCTCATAAGTTTTTATTAGGGGAAATTAGTAGTATGAAAAAATGAGTGTCAAATCTGAACCTGCTGGCTCACCTCTATCTTCACTCTGCTGAACCCATCATCTTACACGGGGGGAGCAGCGTACCCGGTTGAACCTGCTTGTGGGCTGATCCCGCCGCTGGTCGCGTACGTCCGCGACATAATATATTTTCTACCCGCCGCTGACGCTACCCCGCCACCGCACACCACCACCAATAGGGCCACTTCCGTTCCCCAAACATACACCCATACCAACGAGGCCACATATATTTTCACCGTTATCAGTTATCAGTTATCACATTATCATTATCATATATGCGTTATCACATTACCGTTAACATAATACCGTGAGCAGTAATCAGTTTTAGATAATAATCCAGTGTACAATTTATTGAATCGACTATATCGACCTCTGTACTGACGTACTGTGATATTCATTTCCTTCGTCTCGACAAGCCCATAAAAAATGTAAGCATTCGAAATGATACTTTTCTTCGGAAAAATTGTTCAATATATATAATTTAATAATTCTAAATATAATATAATTTAAGTTGGTTGATACTTGGTTTAAAATGTTAAAATGTGTATAATATTGTAAGAATGTCCAGAAAAACCACAAAATAATTATTATTGTAAATAATAAGTATTTTTTATAGGAATAAAATACTTTTAAAAAATATTCCAAATTGTTTCAGAATACTGTTTGAAAAAGTATTTTAAAAGTATCTATATAGGTACTTGAAAAGTATTCCGAATACTGTATTTGGAATACTTTATTCAGAATACTACCCAAGACTGCAGATTTTATACATACATTCAACAGAACATATTATACAGTTTACTTATGATATAATCACAATTCGATTAAATATCTCGCTAAAGCATACTTCTGAATATATCACACACGCCTCCTTCCAAACATGTTATATAGTTTACATATATATACATACTTACATAGTTACATGTATCCATACACACATCATTATCACAAACTCTTAAATATAATATTATAAAGCTTACATATATTATATATAATCACATATACATAGTACATACATATACAGTATTCATACATATTATAGGTACTTACATATTATATACATACATACAGTGGCGTACATTCAAATTTGCTCTGGGGGGGGGGGGGGGGGGGTTTAAAAAAAAATAACCAGCACTAAAACCTTCTCTTTGCAACTACCCATTCTCCTAACAATCAAACACATTACACGTATAAATATTAATAGGCAAATTAAAAGCAAAACAAATACAAAGGTTTACGTAACTCATGGCAGTTAAATATTATTTAATATGCACATAGTAAGTACAGAATATTATAAATATTATATTATTAATTATTGATAATAAAATTTCTAGTCTCTTTTTTTATTGGATAGTTCAACCAGCACTTCATCAGGAGTAATTGAATCATTTTTGTTGATCGAGAGCATAGCTAGACCATTAAGAGTTCCACTAGAGGAACTTATAGCTGTTTGAGTTACATTCAATGAATTTGACAATGAATTCATTATTGAGGGTGGTTTCGAAAAAAAGATTGCAGTTTCGATTGTTTTTTTTCAGCCATGATTACTATTTATTTTACCTTCAAAACCTAAAATATATCGAAATCGAATGATAATGATTATGATATGATAATAAATCATTAAAAATTATTATTAACAGTATTCACGTTGATACTTAAAACATTAAAATTAAAAATACCTACTCATCGTATTATGATGTACACAAATAATATCTGTTTGAAAGACAACTAAAATATATAATACTTATTTATTATTATTTATTACTTATGTGATAGGTAACTTCTGTACTTAAAAATACAATATATACAGCTATATCTATGTGTATGCATATTAACTTAACTGAGTTAAAAAAAAAAAAACTTCCATTTCACCGTATTATTGTGACTCACGCGAAATTCAACGATTATAACGCAATCGGTTTTTTCTCCGTTGTCTGATCGAGTCGGTCGAGATAAAAACAATATTAATATGTATTTATATCCGTACGCAACTTACTAACTGTGTACGATCAAAATAATGTCTATTTTGATTGATATACCGTATTATACGGCACCCATAATTTCGTTATGAAATCTTTTTTCGTTGTTGGTTAAGTATAGTGTTTACTGTTTACTC
Source organism: Metopolophium dirhodum (assembly GCF_019925205.1). Classification (NCBI taxonomy): domain Eukaryota; kingdom Metazoa; phylum Arthropoda; class Insecta; order Hemiptera; family Aphididae; genus Metopolophium; species Metopolophium dirhodum. Next base: position 121,372,976 of record NC_083560.1, read on the forward strand.
AATAGTCATATTATTATGACGTATATTTGTGTATACACGGTTGATTAATAATAAGAAATTCATCAATTATATCATATTATTTTTTTTTTGTTTTTTTGGTCTTGGGGGGGGGGGGGTTTGAACCCGACCCCCGTATGTACGCCACTGCATACATACAACATCACACACATCTTAACTTGTTATAGGTACTGCTTACAATATCAGTAAAAGACACTTCGTTAAAGTATACATTACATATAGACATTAGCACACACACACAATAGTCATATTCACAAAATACAATACAGTTGCAAATACATTTATGCATTTACACATTCCAATCCAACCATCCTAAAAAGTATTTTCACGCTATCTTAACGTTGCGAACGTTTAAGTCTCCATAAAAAACAGCTGTTGACATGAATTTATTATAAAACTGACGTGATAAGCTGGATAAACGAAAACAGATTACACGGAAAAAGCTTGAAAGTAATATGGGAAAAACTTAAAACTTACTACATGTGATCAGCAGAAATAACTCACAAAGTATAACAATGAACAAAATGGGAGTAACACGCAATAATAAAGAAATTTTGATTTAACTCTAAAGAAAAATAAGTAAGGTTCAAATTTATTAACATGATATTCAAAAACAAATTCAGTAACACAAGTAAAAAATTAAAAATAATGATATTAAAACATCATAGAAAAAAAACGATGTAATTCATTATTCCCTTCCACCGCAGCACATGTGCTATTAACCGCGGCCTTGGCCACCATGTTCGCGCGACTGCCACCGTCACCATTTTACTAAAAGGTAATTTGGATTTTAAATAATTTTTTCTTGTTTTTAACTTAACAAGCCATTTAAGTTATTAGCTTCTAAAACTAAGTCCCTTCTTTCTTCTATGTTCTTTGATATGTTCTAATCAACTTCTCGTAACTGCTTAAATTCCCCCATGGTTTCTCATACACTGTTAACTGTTCATCCATCTTCGTTGCGGTCTTCCCTTTGGTCTTTGTGCCTTTCAGTTCTTCGCTTATGATTCTCTTCATTAGTCTACCATCTGCTCGCCAAACGTGTCCCATCCATTCTAGCCTAGTGCTCTTAACAAACTAAGCCACATTTTCCCTTTTATAAAATACACTTAATTCATTATTTGATCTTATTTCCCGTTTCTGCTCTTCGCCTCTTGGGGATAGTAAATTAGGCCATGTATTTTCCTTAGTATCTTCCTCTCAAATCCTAGGAGCTTTTCTTCGTCACCATTCATGATTACCCAAGTGACACCAGCATATCAAAGAACTGGTCTTACGTTAATTATGCTGTACCAAAGTAGCATTTGTTTGTTGTAGTCAGGCTTATGTTTATTCACCATGCATGTTATTTTTTTTATTTTTTTATTTAAAATCTCTTATTTGTTCAATTCTATCGTTATCTATAGTTATGCCTAGGTACCTGTTAAACTTCCTATTTTTCTAGCCATTATCATGTAATTCGCTTTTTCCATGTTAATTCTTAGGCCAATATACTTTCTACAGCTTTTATCAGTTCAATCATGCTCTTTTTCACATCTTATTGTGTTTTTCCTATAATCATAACATTTTCAGTACATGGAAGTATTAGATTCCCATATTTAAGAGTCATAGATTCTATTCTTGGCACTTATCGTACCATACTCTCTAATGCGATGTTGAATAGTAATTGTAATATGTGTATAAGTACGTTCTAATATAAACCATACAAAACTCAACAAAAAAATATTGAAAAATGCGGGTAAGTGGATGCGGCTCTGCTGTACAGTAGGTTACAAGTAGGTAGGTGACTGTAATGTATGGTATGTATTAAATTTAAATTTAATGATAAAATATCATTGTATAGGAAAAACGATTCTGAGCGGTGACAGTTGGTCAGCCTATAGGATAATTTCTATTAAATTTTTATTGTTATTATTAATGCGGTGGTCGGTTAAGTTTAATTAATATATTATAAAATAACAAAAAATAACTAAAATCGTATGTGTAATACTGTAATTGCTTCCAAATTTGAATTTAAAATAACTCTATAAAAAAAACTATGTCCATTTATATTTATAAATTTTTTGGTTACAAAATTAAATACTTACGTGGAACTTTCTTTTAAATTTTCATTCCTTAGCTATATATATTATATATTAAACATTTTACAAATTTTTAACTTCAAAATCATTTTAGATTCTGAACGGAGCGATGAATGTATTGATTTTACAATGATGCGTGGTTTTTTATAAATTTTTTTTTTGTGTCTGTGTACACGATAAGTAGTCAAAATAACGCTTCGACTTTCAACTTCAGTATCTTGTTCGATGGGAAAGTGAATATTGTCGGTGCATTGGGGAGGTCCAAATTTAAAATTCCCGGTAATAATAATACGACACTGATAGAAAGACAAACAGTATATAAGTAAATAGGTGTTAGGTATAAAATATGTAATCACTAATCGTCATTCGTCAGTCCAATTCTTAATGACTTTACAGTTGCGTTAATGATAGGTACCTTAAAACACACACTATTCTATAAAGTTGCTCATTTACAGCAAGTTAATATGTATAGTAATACAATTTATTTGTTTAATCAATATGAAAGTATAGTAGGTACCTCATGGTTACATAAGATTTATTTTAGCTTTTGTTTTTTAAATTAAATTTTTGGGGATAGGATTTTTTGGTTGGTTTTTATTTTATTCTAAGGAAATGTTCTATCGTTTTTAATACTTTATGAAGCAATGAAGAACTTTAATTAAAAAACAACATTTTTCTACATGAGAATAAATCACTTATTTTTCTTTTATTTAGAGTGAGTACATAATAATTATAAATGTCAGTGAATTATAATTATAAGCTATATTAACTCAACCGGGGACCTTCTATATTTATAATAAGAACGATATAGTAGGTAAACTTCACTTATCATAATATGAGATTTGAAAAGCAGTTAGCATGTAAACTTCACTGAAATTTATCGCAGGTACCTAATAACAAAAATTAAACGATAAAAATATATGATGGAGTCTTGTGTGTGTAGTGTGTATGTGTTTTACGTAGGTATTGATTAAAATACTATATTTACAACTTATCGGAAGCTTAATCGCATTTTTTAAAAATATATATATTTGTTTACACAGGTAGTATTTAAAGTTTGCTTATAAAATCTCCACCACAAAGATTCGATATTTTGTAACCAACCTAGTAGGTACCTACTATAATAACTGTATACTTTTATTCGTACCTATTGGTTTAAATCAAAGTTTAAGGATACAAGTAATCAGGGACGGATTGGAATTTCGGATCAGCCCGGGAAAATACTTTTTTACCGGCCCACTATTTGTTGGGAGATTGGGGGCGACTGGCAAGTGTACCTTACTGAAGATCCTCTTCCTTTACTACCACTTTCGTGGGCTTTACTGCTCTTCTTTATTGCGGTTTCCAAGTGATCTTTCATTTGAAAATCATATTTTGTTAAAAACAATGATTTCTAAAAAATTTCCGTGGTCAAAAAATGGATTAGCTAATGTGTGTGCTGCTTCAAATTAATTTTCCCTATAACTCAATCCACGTTTTCCTTTTTTATATAAGTTTAACAGCTTCAATCACTCTTGTAACAATTTCGCAGTTTTTTTTTATCTCTTTCTTAGTTTCACAGAAAAGAAGTGAACCAATATCATGTTTATTTGAATGGAGAGAAAAAAGCTGATACACAATTTTTATGTACTGTGCTTTTTTCATGTTCATCCAGTGCCGGCGCAAGGTTTTGCGGGGCCCAGGGCAAGTAAAAAATATGGGCCCTCATTCCTATCTTATACATTACATCCCCATTCTAAATTAATTATAGATTTAATTCAAAAAGAAATTTTGTCCATCAATTTTAAATCAAACGATGTACATTAAGTAGGTATGTAAATAAAATCAAAACAATCAATGATAAATGTATTATCTTATTATTTGCATAGAAAATAAACTCATCATCTTAATCACTATTATAAAATATCAGAATACAAATATTATTAATAATTAGCTAGGTACTTAAAAAAAAATACTATAATTAAATGTATAATTGCATAATAGGTGAGTAATAATATTAATTTATAAAGGAAATTAAAAAAAAAGTGGGTAAGTGGATGTCGTTCTGCTGTACAGTAGGTTACAAGTGGGTCAATGTATAAAGGATTGTATTAAACTTGAATTCAATGACATAATATCATTGTATAAGAAAAACGATTCTGAGCGGAGACGGTTTACCAGTCTAGATATTGTTATTATTTATTATATCCTGTAAGTTGAACTTATATTATAATAGGTATTATTATTTTGTATTCATTTCTATGGTGATGAACAAAGCGTTTGAAATTAAAATCCAATTTTTTACGGTTTTTCGTAATTTGTCGGTGATTTTTCCTTTGACATTAAATAGCTACTGAGAAAATCGAAAAATGACCTTTTTAGAGTACCATCTTGATCCAATTAGCTAAAAGATAAGGTACTGTAATATGTTGAAATCGAAGTATTCCTTCTGGTAGATATTTTGTATAAATAAATAAACACCATTGTAAAACCACTATAGTTTCCTCGCTCCGCTCAGAATCAAAAATGAGTGTTATAATATTTTAAATACATAAATACATTGTTAAAGTAAAATATTGTCAGTTATAATTCTTTAATTTTTCTAGCTTTTTTGGATGCAAAATCATTTATTATATCTTCATATTTTAGTTGTTCTGTATTATGATTCAGATTAGGGCTATGATTTATATGAAATAAAAAATGATGAAAAATATGCATTTGTTTTATTAAAAATATGCTAAAATACTTAAATATACTACATAAATATTATTAAATAAATAGTATTTCTATACATTTTTGAAAAAAACTTCAAATTTTCAAATATCTTTCAATAGCCTTAAAAGTTAGATATTTGGAAATTTAAATAAAAGGAAACCTAGCCGTATCACTGTTTATCGAATATTTTTCGTTTTTTCAATTTATTTATATCTTTCATAGACAGTTGGTGACTATTATAAGTACTAATATATACCTACATATTATACATACTAATGGCTACACCAAATGCGATAAGCCGATAATGACTTTAAATAGCCGATAAATGAGCACTTTAGTTTTAACAAACATAATATTTTCAACGTATCCAACGAATATAATCTGGTAGCAATCAACTTAAATTTACTGTACTTGGGTATTTTGGGTAATATGTTGTTAGTTTTTGTCGAGTAATAGGTACAAAGACTCATGATCAAATCTGAACTTGATTTTTTTTTTTTGGTTTCGTTCAGGTGGGAGCACTAAATAACGAGGCCCCAAAATCGCGGGGCCCGGGGCACGTGCCCCGCTCGCCCCGACGCTTGCTCCGGTACTGTGTTCATCAGTTCGAATATAAGTATGACTCCATACATTTAAACCTTTAGTAAAATTATTACTTTCTGAAGAAAATGCAAGACACAGATAGCAGAATAATTGTTTTGGATTTTTATTGTAGGTTAACCATTTTCGTTCAGAGCCATTACTTCTAAAGAAAGCTTTTTGAAAATTAAATGGAGTTTCTTCATTTAATTTTAGTTTTTGAGGATGATATTTAAAAAATTGATTAAGCTGTGTAATTTTAGGTTTCTTGAATATATCTAGAGGGCCAAAATTAAAAAAAATTACACATTTATCAGTTTGATAATTTACAAACTGCAATAGACACAAAGACACGTAGGTTATAGGTATCTAATAATGACCCAAATGCTCAAATTATTAAATTGTAATATAATATTTCAACAAATATTTTTTAGTTTAATATTATAAGTTATAATAATATTATTTACTTTTATAAGAATAATATGAATAGTTAAATATAATAATTTAATAGTACTTTTATAAGTAAAACAATAAATTACAAGACTTACTTCATCTAAAGTAGATGTTCCAACTTCAACATCTGTAGTAGTTTCATCCTAATTAATAATATCATTACTCTAAAAATAAATCTATAATTATTATACTAGGATGGGTATTAATGAGTTAAAAAGTTTAAGTTAAGTTAAAAACTCAGTTAAAAAAAAAACATTAATTTGCCCAGCCTTGTTATTAAATCAATAAATCATAATTTATACTTATAGATAAATATTATCTATAGTTTTTAGAAGTAGGTATTAGTTGAATATCACACTAAAATAATTTAATGTATATTGTCATATTAAAAAAATAAAATAGGTACCTATTGAATTAAGTATTTTGCAAAATATGTTGTTTCTCTCATTCTCCATCAATAAAATAAATTGTAGATTATTGTACTTTGTACAGTAACAGTTTAATATTTTTAATTATTAATATATTATTATTATAATGACAAAGTTCAGCTAAAACTCACTTCGCTATTCTGAGAATTGAAAAATTATTTAATGCTCTTAGAAGCAAAGACTTCTAAAAGTAGTATTTTTTTATTTTTGTCTCGAATTTTTTCAGCTCCTCCTTTTCGTTTTTAACTACAGTCTGATCCATCCATTTCCATTTTATTTTATAATTCATAACTATTGTAATATATTATTATGTGGCAAGGGCGGGAAGTGAGCCACACATACTATTTTTTGTCACGCCCCTGCGTTCATGGAAAAGGTTATGCAGGGATCTATGCAACAATTATAGACTATTCTACAAAAACCCACATACCCGACAATCCTAGGAAAATACTAAAAAGGCGGTGGTGTCGGGACCTATTAATTTAGTTATTTAGTTAACTACCTAATCTTTATTTCTATTCATAACTTTATTGTTAACTTATTGAAATGTACATAAACAGCTGACAAAGTGTCTTCACTGGAAGGCTTCTTAAATCCGTCCTTTCCTCAAGCCACTTATTCTATTATTTATTTTACTTATTGTTCATTTTATTGTAACAGATTGTAAATAAAAATTATAAAAATAAAAAAAAAAAAATTCTACAAAAACAATTTCACGGAAGACATTTTATTTTATTTCAAAATTACAATTTTCACTTTGTATATTTTATTATTGTAACTGATAAGATTATTATACAAATTGCGTGAAATAAACTTACTAACGCATCGTTCGACGCACTTATTTAGGAATAGTGCAAATTAAATATGTTTAAATGTTTATGCGTCATGCAAGGAGGTTATACTATACATTTAAGATGTAACCAAAAGTGTATGTTTTGTAAGAACCGTGGTAGGTATACATTTTAGTTTCTGGTTGTGCAGGCCCGGCGGCCGGCACTTTTGGGGATTTCTTCTTTTCCGTCCGGCACTTTTGGGGATTTCCTCTTTTCCGCCCGGCACTTTGGGGATTTCCACTTTACCGCCCACTGGACGGAAAAAGGACGCTTTCGAACGCTTCAACCGTGGTCGAAAACCAAACTTTCGGTGCAGGCGTGACAAAAAAATATTTTATGAATTATTCCTAGTTAAGTACTTAGTAATTGAATTGTAAAATTAACCAAATTGTGCTGAACTGCTGACTGCCGAGTGCTGATATCGAGGTTTTTAATGATATTTAAATATAAATAATATAAATTTCAAATAAAAATATTCTTATTAGGTATTCATATTAACGACCCACATCGACTTGTATCGTCAAAATTCGTCGTCATTACCCGCAACCCGCCGGTCCATCTGATCGACGACAACCCGAATAACCAATTATTTATAGATTTTACTGTCCACGGAAGTTGATTTTTTGATTACAGTTATTGTTATTACTTATTGATAATTAATATCATTATTCAGTTTCTGTTGTAGACTTTGTATACTTGTATCATTATAATTTATAACGTTTCGCGTTATAATATTATGGACTGTTATTACGTAATATCATTGAATGAATAATTTATAATCAATGGTAATATTTATTAATTATTAGATGATAGATTTTTTTTTTTTTAATTGATGTTTAAGCCCGGCGACTATGGCCATTAGCTGATTGTGGGGTTTTTATGATTGTAGGTAGTGGGATTTGTAATGGTAGGGTTTTTACACGTGTGTGTTGTGTTTGGCAGAATTTCTTAGATTATATTCACGTCTACTTAAGTACGCGGCCCATCGGGAATTTCCCGATTTCCCTATGGCCCAATCCGTCCCTGCAAGTAATAAATTATAATTTATAGTGTACAAGGGAATATTAATACAATTTACTGTATTTGATACATAACGCAATAATATCTGACCGGTGGAGCTTACTTTACCCTGGTTTCATTGCCAACAGTGGCGGATTTAAGGAATCAAAATATAAAGTCACCAAATCCATAAGAGAGGCCTCGTACAAAATGTATAAGTAACATACCTACTGACAAAATTGTTGTTTTTACTAACTGAACTTATCTAAACTATAAAAATGGACAATGGTAAATGATATATTGATATTCAGTTTGCAATATGAAATGCATTTAATATTTGATAGTAAATATTTAAAAACAATTAATTAGGTAAATAATTTTAGTGGGACCCGTCGGCATATACCAACAAAATTACAGTTAAAGCCGCAACTAATTGTCAATGTACATTGTACATTGCACCCAGTGGCTCGGGCATTTACAAACATATCAGTGGACGGATGGAATTTACATTAACCATTATCAACCATTTAACAATCTGTAGGTATATGGGACACTATAATTCACACTTATATACAGCATGACTCATTTTTAAGTGTTTATTTAATTGTTGAACCACGGGTCTTTTGTTCTTCTACAGGATCATGCTACTTTTCGTCCACAAACATGGTTGGATTATGACATAAAGTATTGAAATCAATTGTTTAAAACTTATAAATTTGTTATATTGTAAATTTATAAAGTACGAACAAATTTTCTTTTAGATTCTGAGCTGAGCGATAAATGTATTAATTTTACAATGATGTGTTTTTTTTTGTGTGTCCGTCGTCACCTTTGAAGACAGTAAAAGTGTTTGGATTTTCTTCAACAGTATCTTTTTTGATAGAAATTTGAATCTAGTTGGTACTTTGGGAGGTCAAAAGTAAAAATGTCCCAGTAGTTTTCAAAAACGCCGTGAAAAAAAAAGAAAAATCGATCTTGGTTGTTATAAAATGACCGAAGATACATGAAATGTTGACTGAATGATTATATTGGCATTTTCTATACACGATAACATTTTCAAAATATTTTGACTTACTTTTTTACGAACATTTTAATTTTCCAATTTTTTTAAGTTTTTATTCTGTAAAATTTTAAATTGAGCTTTTTCTCAGCTTTTTTTCAGCTTAAAAATTTAATAGAAGGCTCCTAATATATTATTTCAAAGATAGATGAAAAATATTAAAAATCCATATAAAGTCACATAATTTTATTTATAAGTATTTAAAGTTCAAATATTGACAAAATACGTAAATTTTTTCTTTTTAAATCTAAGATATGAAAAGGTAATACAAGATTTCTAGTAAGTTTGTCTACCTTTATCAAAAAAAAATTCTACAACCATTCACGTTACATTTTTATGAGCGTTTAAAGTTCATATTATTACAACATAGGTATATTCACACGATTTCTCATCTAACATTTTTCTTATTTTGTTGTTATTCAAAAACGAATAACTGTAGATACAGAATGTTTATTTTATCAATTCCTATACTTACAATAGAAGACGAAATCCAAAGGTTTGCTCGCAAACACGAGATGAGGATAGATCACAATGTCAATCCATTGTCAATCAGTTGTGATCTTTTGTCTGTCTAGTGCGGTTGTGTTACGATTAATATAGTTGTCCTCGCTATCTTATCTATAATGCCATGTAACGTCTGTAAATCGAACGTTTCACCAACAAAAAAAATCAAGTGCTCTTTTTGTGGAAAATTTTTTCATCAAAACTGTTTGTCTAATTACAATAAAAACAAAAATGACCCACTAAACTGGATATATGATGAATGTGAACAAGATATAACTATTAAAAAAAATGTTACCTCAAGGAAGAACCGTCAAGAAAATGAAAAAATAATTGACATCAACAATGTTAATAATATAACTTCGGTTGATATTAATGAAATAAAAACATCGATCAGTAAGATTTTAAATAAATTAAATAATCTAACAACATCCTACAACGCAATTGAAAAATCGATGTCCTTTTTATCTGATAAAGTGGATGAGTATAATTTAAAATGACAGAACATAATCAAAAAAGTGAATGATAATGAAACTAGACTAAATACTTATGATACTGAAATTGCTATATTTCAACGAGAAATTGATATTTTAAAGGTAATATTAATATTACAGAACAAACAAAACTTGCTAACAATCTAGATATAACTGGTGTACCCAAAACGACCAATGAAAATTTAAAGGCTGTAATTTCGACTTAAGCTAAAATTGTTTAAGTCGAAGTAAAAGAAGAACAAATAAATAAAATTTACCGTTTAAACATAAAGATGATAATAGTCGTGTTATCGTTGAATTTAACAATAAAGAAGTGAAGAATAATTTATTATCCGCCATCAAATTCAGAGTTAAGACGAAAATTCCTATCCTAGCAAAAGAAATACATAATAGTTTTCCTGAAAATCACATTTATGTGAATGAACAATTATCTGCTGTGAATAAAAAAATTTATTGGCTTGCAAAACAAATATCTAAAAAATACAAGTATGATTATGTCTGGGCAAACGGAAGTGGAGTCTTTATGAAAAAAGCGGAAGGTATGTATGGTACGCGTATTACTAATCTGTCCCAATTAATGGCAATTGATACCGAAAAATCATTTGATCAACTATGGAATGATAATTAAGCCTCATCGTTAGTCAAAAACTTAATCAATTTCAGTATTTTAGTTTATTTTTTATGAATAATATGAATAATACCGATATCAATTTTTTACTTAACAATATTATGGATATTAACAATGTTAAAACTATATCAGTTAATTATATTGACGATATAAAATTTAATAAAAACTGTATTAGTGTTTTTTCGATGAACATTAGTAGCCTTAAAGCACATATTAATGAACTAATAACATACCTAAGTTCCATAAACAACAGATTTGATATAATAGTTTTAAGTGAGACATGGATGAAAGACGAGTGTGATATAAAAATTAATGGATACCAATTGTTTCATTCTTTAGGATTAATAAATAAATCGGATGGGGTTTCCGTACTTATTAGTGATGACTGTACATTTGACAACATTTCTACTCAAATTGTTGATAACTGCAGTTCAATACAATTATCAGTAAATAAAGGTGGGTTTCAGTATATAGTTACAGGTATATATCGGTCACAATGTTATAATACTAAACAGTTCATTAGATGACTATCTTTCAGATAATGATTTTAAAAGTAATCATATAATCTGTGGTGATATTAACATCAATTTGTTTTCCAATTCATTCGAATCTAATGCATATCTTAATACAATGGCCAAGTTTGGATTTACCTCTGCAATTAACGATTTCACTAGAGTTAATGGTAATTCTAAAACATGTATTGACCATATTTTTGTAAAACAATCTAAGACTATAGCTGATCACGCTATCATAAATGGTAGTACATTTACTGCATATATCCTTAAATGTAATATAACTGATCACTTTAGCACTATTATTATTAACGAGATACCGCCTCTCATCGATAGAAACATTAGTATTAATTATACTAGACGGATCCTTATTAACTTTGACCATCTTAATATGCTAATTAGTACCGAGAATTGGGATTGGCTAAATCATTATAATTGTGTAGATAATATGCTTGAAAAATTTAATCAGGTGCTAAATTCGTTTATTCATTCATCCTCAACCAATATTAAGCATTGTAAATCTAAAAATAAAAAAATTAAACAATGGATTACTAAAGGGTTAATTACGAAGATGTATCATACACTAATAAATCAAAAAAATCGAATGTTAGCAATCTAAGAAATAACGATGGTGAAAAAATAACTGGAAAGTAAAACATAGCACACGAGTTTAATAGTTTCTTTTCTAAAGTCGGCAGCGTAATTTCTAATAATATTAAGATTTGCAATTTCAAACCTATAAGTTTTGATACACTAAACAAAAACTGTTATATTTCTGAAACTATATTTTGAAAACCAATTGAAACACTTGAAGTCCTTAACATATTAAATAGTATTAAAAGTTTCAATTCCTTTTCTAAAAACTCGATATCTAATTATATTCTTAAAAAACGTCAAATGCTATAGCTGTACCCTTATCTATAATATTTAATAGCTTTTTTTCTAATGAGAAATTCCCTAAATCATTTAAAGAATCTATAGTTATACCTATTTACAAAAATGGCAATAAAAGTAAATGTTCGAATTACAGGCCTATATCGCTCACTTTAACTCTGTCTAAATTATTTGAAAGTGCCTTAAAAGTACCTAGGTTATTAGACTTTTTAAACAAACATAATTTTTTTCACAATAATCAATTTGGTTTCCGAAGTAATATTTCGATTAATAATGCACTATACAAAACAACTCAATATATATATGAAAATCTAGATAACAAGCAACATGTTCTTGGAATTTTTTTAGATATTAAGAAAGCTTTTGATTCAGTTGATCATACAATTCTTCTCGAAAAACTGTATCACTGTGGAATAAGAGGTGCTGCTTATAATTTATTTAAGTCATACCTAAATGGTCGAGTACAAAGAGTTAAAATAGATGATTATTATAGTAATGTACAAGAAATTGATTACTCAGTGCCACAAGGTACCGTATTAGGACCGATATTATTCATAATATACATTAATGGACTTCTTAATCAAGATTCTCCTGGAAACATAATTTGTTTTGCTGATGATACCGTCATCTTATGAAAGATTCCGTGTATAAATAATTTATATAAAATGGCTGAGAAAAGTTTTTGTATTGTTAAAAGCTGGCTAGATAATAATTCACTAGAGATTAATAGTGAAAAAACTAATTACATTCACTTTGGTATACAAAAATCTATACATTTAAATAATTATAAAACCATTGCTCATACTAATAGTTGTATCAACAATAATACTAAAAATAATGTATGCAAATGTAGTGAATTAAAAAGAGTAAACTATGTTAAATATCTTGGAATATTTATTGATGATAAGTTAAAATGGGATATTCATATAAACTATTTAAATAATTCACTTAGAAAATTTTTCTATGTATATAAATCTCTTAAATCTGTTTTAAACTTCAAATTAAAAAAATTAACTTACTATGCATTAATACAATCAATTCTTTCTTATGGAATTTCTCTCTTTACGAATCTTGAAGTCACTTTGAACTCACTTCTTAAATTTATTTTTAAAAAACCTACGTTATTTCCTACAGTTAATTTATACAAAGAGCTAAAGATATTAAATTTAAAATCACTGTATACAAAAAACATTTGCTTACTATTTTATGATATGATAAAACGTATTGATATTCCGTGTCATAATTACAATACTCGCTATACTAATGTCGTCGTCCCTAAAATTAACACAGTATTTGGGCAACAAAGCCCTAGATATAAATTCATTCAATACTGTACTATTTATAATTTTAATATTCATATTTTTAAGAGTTTCAAGATGTATAAAAAATATATAAAGAATGCTCTGTTTCAATAATCTATACTTTAATTTAGAAATTAATTAATATTATTTTTCACTGTTAATAGTTAAATTTGTGTTAAAATTAATTACTATTATCAAATAATTCTATTTAATCTTCTAATTATACCAGTATATTATAATCCACAGAATATGCTATATTAACATTTTATTTACTTACGATTACATATATATATATATCATATAGGCTATAGCCTTTATAATGCAACTACTAATTGTTTTTATCCTTTCTTTTATTATCTTTCTTGTGCATACTCTACCTATTTATTTTGTTCTATTTTTTGCTTTATTAATTGTCGATAACGATCATAATCAATAATATCTAAATCTGTATCACAACTCCCTCTTTTCAGCACAAGCTCAGCTTTTGAAAAGAGAACCAATGTATTTTAATGTAATTTTTTGTTTTGTTTTGTTACTCATAAATTGTTTGTAATTGTTATAATTTGGTGACAATAAATATTATAATTATTATTATTATTATTATATTGCCCATCCAATTATTAGATAACTCCAAGGACATCAGACGTCTTAAGCGTCTGAAACCATAAGACTTAGATTTTAGATTAAGGTAGGAGCCACTTCATAGGAAGTGACTCCATCAATGTGTAAAAATATAATATATTATAATTTATATCTAGTATGTAAAATATATAATATAATAAATTGTTATTGTACCATTTCAACTGCTATAGTAACGATTTATCAGGAGCATTGTATTTACACCATTTTTGACCCAACATAAAAATATTTATTGACATTCTTAGAAAAAATACAAAAATTAGAAACTGAAAATGTCTGTAAACAGTTCAAAACAAATCAAAATAATTTGAAAATTTTATCGTGTATAGAAAATACTAATATGAACTAATGAAATTGCATGTATCTATTTGATTTAAAGATACACCAAAAACCAAATTCGAGTTTCTCAAAAACAATGCGTACAATTTCAGTTTTTACATAATTTACAACTAAGGTAAAAACCAACTATATTCACTTTCCAATCAAACAACATAAAGTTGAAGAAAATTGAAGCTGTTATACAGTGATGATGAACAAAAAAAAATAACTTAAAACTAAAAAAAAAAATATTTATTGTAAAATTAATACATTCGTTACTCCACTCAGCACCTAAAGTTGAGATTATCTACATATTTTTGAGATTTTTGGAATTATTATAATAACATCTTATGATTAACATTAATATTACATTTTGATATTAGCAATGCACTACAATTATACCAATTAACTATTAATTATGATTTGTCTGTTATTAATAATAAAATATAATGTTAACACTATAATATTTTATATAATTTATCTCTTAAACACTTATATTAAATTACATTAAATGTATATATCATATCCAGTTTTAATTATATAACTTCAATCAAAAAAAAAAAAACATTCTACTAAAAAAAATCAACAATATGTCTTAAATTTGTCTACAATATATCAGAGTTCAGATTAAAATATCGCACTTTTACTATGCATTAAATGACACCAATCATCATATATAAATATCAACTAACTTTTAAATTTGATTTCAATGAATCACCTTATTGCATAAGGGAAACAGTATTATATTATTTACGATTTGGATGGTGAATAATATTTTTTAAATGCTTTACCGCATACATACATCATCATAAATGGAATGTAAAGGTAATGACATTTTAATAGAATTCAATAATTTATTTTTTATTTTACGAGCCAACTGCCACAACAAATTTAGCAGACTGTCTCCCATTGCCATATTTGGTTCACAAAAATTGTTATTATTTTTTGATTGAGCAAATGTAACAAATGTACTATAATAGTGGAATTAATGTCTAATGCATAAGGTCATTATTAAATTTAAGTGATTTTTATGCATTAAAGTGTGCTTTTGATCTTATTCAGTTTTTATTTTATAACTTCAATCAAAAATATATACATTTCAACTAATAGTGATCAAAATAATGGCTGGAATTTGTTTAATTTGTATCAGAATTTAGTCTTATATTTCTCACTTTCAGTATTCATGTAATGGCATCAATCATCATATATAAATATCATCACTATATTTTGAAATTTCTATTCTATAACATCAAATTTTCGGACAAGGTAAATAGTAATATATAGTTTATAATATATAGATATATATATATATATATAAATATTTTAAATGGGTAACCAATTAGATAAGTCATCATAATTCAAAGTCAAGACCGAAATCCATTCTACTATTATATATAAATGTGACTCTAAAAAAATCATTAAAATGGTTACTCTGTTTCGATCATAAATGGAATGTAAAGAAAGGTATCTATTTATTTTTTCTATTATGAGCTAAATTATTTATTAAATTATTAATTGTTAATAACTGCAATTTACTAACATTTTTATTTAACATTGAAATTAGTTCAGTCTGATTATATTCTAGAAGTTATTTTATTTTTGTTAGAGCCAATTTAAAAAATGTACTATAATTGTGGAATAAATGCCGACTGAATGAGAGCATTAGATTACTTTATGGGATATTAATACAACAAAGTAATGATTTGGTCTTATTCAGTTTTCATTTTATAACTTAAATCAACAATATATTATACATTTAAACTAAAAGATAACATACATCTACATACATCACAGATACATTTAAACATGTAATGTCACCAATCATCATACATAAATATCAACAAACAATATTTTGAAATTTGATTTCAATGCATAACCTTTTTGCATAAGGTAAACTATATTATATAATTTACAATTTAGATGGTGAATTAAATGTTTAAATGTTTTAACCCATACATGAGTCATCATCAATGGCATGTAAAGATATTACATATTTACTAGAATTATTTATATTATTTAATATTATTTATTCTTATTAACTTTAATTAAATTCTATTTAAATTAAAAATTTAAATTTCCTCTGATTATATTATAGAAGATATAATTTTTTGTTGGAGCCAATTTAAAAATGATTATAATTGTGAAATAAATGCATACTGAATAAGAGGATTTTTACAATTTAAGTGATTTTTATGCATAAAAGTGTGATTTTCATCTTCTCCAGTTTTCGTTGTATCACTTCAATCAACAACATATACATATTCAGTAAAAGAGATCAACGTCGTGACGGGAATTTTTCTTTTTTATAGCACAATTCAGTCCTAAGTTAATCCTTATTTGGTAAACATGTACAAATATCAACAAACAATTTTTTAAAATTTGATTTAAAAGTGTAACCTTTTTGCATAAAGTAAATGTTATAATAATACTTACAATTTAGATGGTGAATTATATTTTTTAAATGTCTTACCCCATACATAAGTTATCATCAATGGCATGTAGAGATATCACATGTTTACTAGAATTCTTTTTTATATTATTAATTGTTATTAACTTCAATTACATTACATTTTCATTACAAATATAAATTTGCTCTGTCTGATTATTTTCTAGAAGTTATTATCTTTTGTTTAAGTAAATTTAACAAATGTACAATAATTGT
This sequence comes from Metopolophium dirhodum, assembly GCF_019925205.1. NCBI lineage: Eukaryota > Metazoa > Arthropoda > Insecta > Hemiptera > Aphididae > Metopolophium > Metopolophium dirhodum. The sequence goes on from NC_083560.1 coordinate 121,390,070, forward strand.
AGAATAAATGTTGACTGCATGAGATCAATTCATTACTTTATGTGATATTAATACAATAACGTGATGTTTTGGTCTTATTCAGTTCTCATTTTATAACTTCAATCCCGTGTATATTCATGTCCACTAAAAGGAATCAACATAGTGTCTAGAATTTGTATATATTATTGCACAATTCAGTCCTAAACTAATCCTTATTTACTAAACATGTTATGGCATAATCATCATTTATAAATATCAACAAACAATATTTTGAAACTTGCTTTCAATACTTAAACTTTTTGCATAAGTTAAACAGTATTATATTATTTACAATTAAGAGAGTGAATTATATTTTTTTGATGTATATTTTTAAATTTACTATCTAATTTTTGTATTAGGTAAATGGTATTATATTATTTATGATATATATATATATATTCTTTATTAAAATTCATCATAATTCAATAAATTTTAATATTATTAGAATTAAATTATTTTGTTAACAGACATTGTTCACTTACAAACCAAGACCGTAACCCATTCAACTACTGACATTATATACAAATTCGACTCTTAAGAGATCGATTAAGTGGCTACCGTGTTATTATCAAAAAGGGAATGTAAAGAGAGGTATTAATTTTTTATCTATTATATTCTAACTTAGTTGCTACCCTATTAATTGTAAATAACTGCAATTTAATAACATTTTTATTTCACATTAAATCTATGAGACGACTGCATGAGATCATTACAGTACTTTATGTGATATTTATGCGATAAAGTCATGTTTTGATCTTATTCAGTTTTCATTTTATAACTTCAATCAAAAATATATACATTTAAAATAAAAAATATAACACGTCTACATACGTATACATATAATTTAAACACGTAATGTAACCAATCATCATACATAAATATCAACATACAATGTTTTGAAACTTGATTTCAGTGCTTAACTTTTTGCATAAGTTAAACAGTATTACATTTTTTACAATTTTGATGGTGAATTATATTTTTTAAATGTTTTACCCCATAGATTAGTCATCATCAATAGCATGTACTGATATTACATTTTACTAGAATTATTTAAATTATTAAATATTATTTATTAACTTTAATTAAACTCTATTTTAATTACAAATTTCAATTTGCTCTGTCTGATTATACTCTAGAAGTTATTATTTTTTGTTTAAGCAAATTTAACAAATGTACTATAATTGTGAAATAAATGTCTACTACATAAGATCATTATAATACTTTATGGGATATTAATACAGTAAAGTGATATCTTGATCTTATTTAGTTTTCATTTAATATCTTCAATCAACAATTTATACATTTTAACTAATAGTGGGCAAAGTATTGGCTAGAATTTGTTTAATTTATATCGGAATTCTATCTTATATTTCTCACTTTTAGTATTCATGTAATGGCATCAATCATCATATATAAATATCATCACTATATTTTGAAATTTCTGTTCTATAACATCAAATTTTCGCATAAGGTAAATGGTATTATATTATTTATGATATTTATATATATATTTCTTTTTTAAATGGGTTACCAATAAGATGATTCATCATAATTCAATAGATTCTAAAATTTATATAATTCAATTATTTTGTTTATAGACATTGTTCACTTACGAACCATGACCGTAACACATTCGACTACTGACATTATATACAAATTTGACTCTAAAGAGATCATTAAATTGGGTACCAAGTTTCGATCAAAATTGGAATGTAAAGAGAGGTATTCATTCTTTTGTTTTATTATGCGCTAACTTCGTTGTTACATAATTAATTGTAAGTAACTGCAATTTAATAACATTTTTATTTCACATTAAAATAAGCTAAGAGATGACTGCATGAGATCATTACACTACTTTATGTGATATTTATACAATAAAGTCATGTTTTGTTCTTATTCAGTTTTCATTTTATAACTTCAATCAAAAATATATACATTTAAAATAAAAAATATAACACTTCTACATACGTATTATATATTTTTAAACACGTAATGTAACCAATCATCATACATAAATATCAACATACAATGTTTTGAAACTTGATTTCTATGCTTAACCTTTTTGCATAAGTTAAACAGTATTACATTTTTTACAATTTAGATGGTGAATTATATTTTTTAAATGTTTTACCCCATAGATTAGTCATCATCAATAGCATGTAATGATATTACATTTTACTAGAATTATTTATATTATTCAATATTATTTATTATTATTAACTTTAATTAAATTCTATTTGAATTACAAATTTCAATTTGATCTCTCTCATTATATTCTAGAAGTTATTATTTTTATATTCATAATTCACTAAATTTTAATATTTATAGAATTCAATTATTTTGATTACAGACATTGTTCACTTACAAACCAAGTCCGTAACTCATTCCACTACTGACATTATATACAAATTTGACTCTTAAGAGATCAATTAAGTGGCTACCGTGTTACTATTAAAAATGGAATGTAAAGAAAGGTATTTATTTTTTATCTATTATATGCTAAATTAGTTGCTACCTTATTAATTATAAATAACTGCAATTTAATAAAATTTTTATTTAACATTAAAATAATCTACGAGATGACTGCATGAGATCATTACAGTACTTTATGTTACATTTATGCGATAAGTCATGTTTTGATCTTATTCAGTTTTCATTTTATAACTTCAATCAAAAATATATACATTAAACTAAAAAATATAACACTTCTACATACGTATACATATATATTTAAACACGTAATGTAACCAATCATCATACATAAATATCAACATACAATGTTTTGAAACTTGATTTCTATGCTTAACCTTTTTGCATAAGTAAAACAGTATTACATTTTTTACAATTTAGTTGGTGAATTATATTATTTAAATGTTTTACCCCATAGATTAGTCATCATCAATAGCATGTAATGATATTATATTTTACTAGAATTATTTAAATTATTTAATATTATTTATTCTTATTGACTTTAATTAAATTCAATTTTAATTACAAATTTCAATTTGATCTCTCTCATTATACTCTAGAAGTTATTATTTTTTGTTTAAGCAAATATAACAAATGTTCTATAATTGTGAAATAAATGTCTACAACATGAGATCATTATAATACTTTATGGGATATTAATACAGTAAAGTGATGTCTTGATCTTAATTAGTTTTCATTTAATATCTTCAATCAACAATTTATACATTTAAACTAATAGTGGGCATAATATTGGCTAGAATTTGTTTAATTTAAATCAGAATTCAGTCTTATATTTCTCACTTTTAGTATTCATGTAATAGCATCAATCATCATATATAAATATCATCACATTATTTTGAAATTTCTATTCTATAACATCAAATTTTGATATAAGGTAAATGGTATTATATTATTTATGATATTTATATATATATTTCTTTTTTAAATAGGTTACCAATAAGATCATTCATCATAATTCAATAGATTCTAATATTTATAGAAATTAATTATTTTGTTTACAGACATTGTTCACTTACGAACCAAGACCGTAACCCATTCCACTACTGATATTATATACAAATTTGACTCTTAATAGATCAATTAAGTGGCTACCGTTTTACGATCAAAGATGGAATGTAAAAAGAGGTATTTATTTTTTTGTTCTATTATGCGCTTACTTAGTTGTTACATTATTGATTGAAAATAACTGCATTCTAATATTAATTTTATTTCACATTAAAATAAGCTCCGTCTGATTATATTCTAGAAGTTATTTTTTTTTGTTAGAGCCAATTTAACAAATGTACTTCAATTGTAGAATAAATTTCGACTGCATGAGATCACTACATTACTTTATGTGATATTTGTACAATAAAGTGATGTTTTGATCTTATTCAATTTTCAATTTATAACTTCTACCAACAATATATACATTTAAACTAAAAAATATAACACGTCTACATACGTATACCTATACATTTAAGCACGTAATGTAACCAAGCATCATACATAAATATCAACATACAATGTTTTGAAACTTGATTTCTATGCTTAACCTTTTTGGATATGTTAAACAGTATTACATTTTTTACAATTTAGATGGTGAATTATATTTTTTAAATGTTTTACCCCATAGATTAGCCATCATCAATAGCATGTTATGATATTACATTTTACTAGAATTATTTAAATTATTAAATATTATTTATTATTATTAACTTTAATTAAACTCTATTTTAATTACAAATTTCAATTTGCTCTGTCTGATTATAATCTAGAAGTTATTATTTTTTGTTTAAGCAAATATAACAAATGTTCTATAATTGTGAAATAAATGTCTACAACATGAGATCATTATAATACTTTATGGGATATTAATACAGTAAAGTGATGTCTTGATCTTAATTAGTTTTCATTTAATATCTTCAATCAACAATTTATACATTTAAACTAATAGTGGGCATAATATTGGCTAGAATTTGTTTAATTTAAATCAGAATTCAGTCTTATATTTCTCACTTTTAGTATTCATGTAATAGCATCAATCATCATATATAAATATCATCACATTATTTTGAAATTTCTATTCTATAACATCAAATTTTGATATAAGGTAAATGGTATTATATTATTTATGATATTTATATATATATTTCTTTTTTAAATAGGTTACCAATAAGATCATTCATCATAATTCAATAGATTCTAATATTTATAGAAATTAATTATTTTGTTTACAGACATTGTTCACTTACGAACCAAGACCGTAACCCATTCCACTACTGATATTATATACAAATTTGACTCTTAATAGATCAATTAAGTGGCTACCGTTTTACGATCAAAGATGGAATGTAAAAAGAGGTATTTATTTTTTTGTTCTATTATGCGCTTACTTAGTTGTTACATTATTGATTGAAAATAACTGCATTCTAATATTAATTTTATTTCACATTAAAATAAGCTCCGTCTGATTATATTCTAGAAGTTATTTTTTTTTGTTAGAGCCAATTTAACAAATGTACTTCAATTGTAGAATAAATTTCGACTGCATGAGATCATTACAGTACTTTATGTGATATTTATACAATAAAGTCATGTTTTGATCTTATTCAGTTTTCATTTTATAACTTCAATCAAAAATATATGCATTTAAAATAAAAAATATAACACATCTACATACGTATACATATATATTTAAACACGTAATGTAACCAATCATCATACATAAATATCAACATACAATGTTTTGAAACTTGATTTCTATGCTTAACCTTTTTGCATAAGTTAAACAGTATTACATTTTTTACAATTTAGATGGTGAATTATATTTTTTAAATGTTTTACCCCATAGATTAGTCATCATCAATAGCATGTTATGATATTACATTTTACTAGAATTATTTAAATTATTTAATATTATTTATTCTTATTGACTTTAATTAAATTCAATTTTAATTACAAATTTCAATTTGATCTCTCTCATTATACTCTAGAAGTTATTATTTTTTGTTTAAGCAAATATAACAAATGTTCTATAATTGTGAAATAAATGTCTACAACATGAGATCATTATAATACTTTATGGGATATTAATACAGTAAAGTGATGTCTTGATCTTAATTAGTTTTCATTTAATATCTTCAATCAACAATTTATACATTTTAACTAATAGTGGGCAAAGTATTGGCTAGAATTTGTTTAATTTATATCAGAATTCTATCTTATATTTCTCACTTTTAGTATTCATGTAATGGCATCAATCATCATATATAAATATCATCACTATATTTTGAAATTTCTGTTCTATAACATCAAATTTTCGCATAAGGTAAATAGTATTATATTATTTATGATATTTATATATATATTTCTTTTTTAAATGGGTTACCAATAAGATGATTCATCATAATTCAATAGATTCTAAAATTTATATAATTCAATTATTTTGTTTATAGACATTGTTCACTTACGAACCATGACCGTAACACATTCGACTACTGACATTATATACAAATTTGACTCTAAAGAGATCATTAAATTGGGTACCAAGTTTCGATCAAAATTGGAATGTAAAGAGAGGTATTCATTCTTTTGTTTTATTATGCGCTAACTTCGTTGTTACATAATTAATTGTAAGTAACTGCAATTTAATAACATTTTTATTTCACATTAAAATAAGCTAAGAGATGACTGCATGAGATCATTACACTACTTTATGTGATATTTATACAATAAAGTCATGTTTTGTTCTTATTCAGTTTTCATTTTATAACTTCAATCAAAAATATATACATTTAAAATAAAAAATATAACACTTCTACATACGTATTATATATTTTTAAACACGTAATGTAACCAATCATCATACATAAATATCAATATACAATGTTTTGAAACTTGATTTCTATGCTTAACCTTTTTGCATAAGTTAAACAGTATTACATTTTTTACAATTTAGATGGTGAATTATATTTTTTAAATGTTTTACCCCATAGATTAGTCATCATCAATAGCATGTAATGATATTACATTTTACTAGAATTATTTATATTATTCAATATTATTTATTATTATTAACTTTAATTAAATTCTATTTGAATTACAAATTTCAATTTGATCTCTCTCATTATATTCTAGAAGTTATTATTTTTATATTCATAATTCACTAAATTTTAATATTTATAGAATTCAATTATTTTGATTACAGACATTGTTCACTTACAAACCAAGTCCGTAACTCATTCCACTACTGACATTATATACAAATTTGACTCTTAAGAGATCAATTAAGTGGCTACCGTGTTACTATTAAAAATGGAATGTAAAGAAAGGTATTTATTTTTTATCTATTATATGCTAAATTAGTTGCTACCTTATTAATTATAAATAACTGCAATTTAATAAAATTTTTATTTAACATTAAAATAATCTACGAGATGACTGCATGAGATCATTACAGTACTTTATGTGACATTTATGCGATAAGTCATGTTTTGATCTTATTCAGTTTTCATTTTATAACTTCAATCAAAAATATATACATTTAAAATAAAAAATATAACACTTCTACATACGTATTATATATATTTAAACACGTAATGTAACCAATCATCATACATAAATATCAACATACAATGTTTTGAAACTTGATTTCTATGCTTAACCTTTTTGCATAAGTAAAACAGTATTACATTTTTTACAATTTAGTTGGTGAATTATATTTTTTAAATGTTTTACCCCATAGATTAGTCATCATCAATAGCATGTAATGATATTATATTTTACTAGAATTATTTAAATTATTTAATATTATTTATTCTTATTGACTTTAATTAAATTCAATTTTAATTACAAATTTCAATTTGATCTCTCTCATTATACTCTAGAAGTTATTATTTTTTGTTTAAGCAAATATAACAAATGTTCTATAATTGTGAAATAAATGTCTACAACATGAGATCATTATAATACTTTATGGGATATTAATACAGTAAAGTGATGTCTTGATCTTAATTAGTTTTCATTTAATATCTTCAATCAACAATTTATACATTTAAACTAATAGTGGGCATAATATTGGCTAGAATTTGTTTAATTTAAATCAGAATTCAGTCTTATATTTCTCACTTTTAGTATTCATGTAATAGCATCAATCATAATATATAAATATCATCACATTATTTTGAAATTTTTATTCTATAACATCAAATTTTGATATAAGGTAAATGGTATTATATTATTTATGATATTTATATATATATTTCTTTTTTAAATAGGTTACCAATAAGATCATTCATCATAATTCAATAGATTCTAATATTTATAGAAATTAATTATTTTGTTTACAGACATTGTTCACTTACGAACCAAGACCGTAACCCATTCCACTACTGATATTATATACAAATTTGACTCTTAATAGATCAATTAAGTGGCTACCGTTTTACGATCAAAAATGGAATGTAAAAAGAGGTATTTATTTTTTTGTTCTATTATGCGCTTACTTAGTTGTTACATTATTGATTGAAAATAACTGCATTCTAATATTAATTTTATTTCACATTAAAATAAGCTCCGTCTGATTATATTCTAGAAGTTATTTTTTTTTGTTAGAGCCAATTTAACAAATGTACTTCAATTGTAGAATAAATTTCGACTGCATGAGATCATTACAGTACTTTATGTGATATTTATACAATAAAGTCATGTTTTGATCTTATTCAGTTTTCATTTTATAACTTCAATCAAAAATATATGCATTTAAAATAAAAAATATAACACATCTACATACGTATACATATATATTTAAACACGTAATGTAACCAATCATCATACATAAATATCAACATACAATGTTTTGAAACTTGATTTCTATGCTTAACCTTTTTGCATAAGTTAAACAGTATTACATTTTTTACAATTTAGATGGTGAATTATATTTTTTAAATGTTTTACCCCATAGATTAGTCATCATCAATAGCATGTTATGATATTACATTTTACTAGAATTATTTAAATTATTTAATATTATTTATTCTTATTGACTTTAATTAAATTCAATTTTAATTACAAATTTCAATTTGATCTCTCTCATTATACTCTAGAAGTTATTATTTTTTGTTTAAGCAAATATAACAAATGTTCTATAATTGTGAAATAAATGTCTACAACATGAGATCATTATAATACTTTATGGGATATTAATACAGTAAAGTGATGTCTTGATCTTAATTAGTTTTCATTTAATATCTTCAATCAACAATTTATACATTTAAACTAATAGTGGGCATAATATTGGCTAGAATTTGTTTAATTTAAATCAGAATTCAGTCTTATATTTCTCACTTTTAGTATTCATGTAATGGCATCAATCATCATATATAAATATCATCACTATATTTTGAAATTTCTGTTCTATAACATCAAATTTTCGCATAAGGTAAATGGTATTATATTATTTATGATATTTATATATATATTTCTTTTTTAAATGGGTTACCAATAAGATGATTCATCATAATTCAATAGATTCTAAAATTTATATAATTCAATTATTTTGTTTATAGACATTGTTCACTTACGAACCATGACCGTAACACATTCGACTACTGACATTATATACAAATTTGACTCTAAAGAGATCATTAAATTGGGTACCAAGTTTCGATCAAAATTGGAATGTAAAGAGAGGTATTCATTCTTTTGTTTTATTATGCGCTAACTTCGTTGTTACATAATTAATTGTAAGTAACTGCAATTTAATAACATTTTTATTTCACATTAAAATAAGCTAAGAGATGACTGCATGAGATCATTACACTACTTTATGTGATATTTATACAATAAAGTCATGTTTTGTTCTTATTCAGTTTTCATTTTATAACTTCAATCAAAAATATATACATTTAAAATAAAAAATATAACACTTCTACATACGTATTATATATTTTTAAACACGTAATGTAACCAATCATCATACATAAATATCAACATACAATGTTTTGAAACTTGATTTCTATGCTTAACCTTTTTGCATAAGTAAAACAGTATTACATTTTTTACAATTTAGTTGGTGAATTATATTATTTAAATGTTTTACCCCATAGATTAGTCATCATCAATAGCATGTAATGATATTATATTTTACTAGAATTATTTAAATTATTTAATATTATTTATTCTTATTGACTTTAATTAAATTCAATTTTAATTACAAATTTCAATTTGATCTCTCTCATTATACTCTAGAAGTTATTATTTTTTGTTTAAGCAAATATAACAAATGTTCTATAATTGTGAAATAAATGTCTACAACATGAGATCATTATAATACTTTATGGGATATTAATACAGTAAAGTGATGTCTTGATCTTAATTAGTTTTCATTTAATATCTTCAATCAACAATTTATACATTTAAACTAATAGTGGGCATAATATTGGCTAGAATTTGTTTAATTTAAATCAGAATTCAGTCTTATATTTCTCACTTTTAGTATTCATGTAATAGCATCAATCATCATATATAAATATCATCACATTATTTTGAAATTTCTATTCTATAACATCAAATTTTGATATAAGGTAAATGGTATTATATTATTTATGATATTTATATATATATTTCTTTTTTAAATAGGTTACCAATAAGATCATTCATCATAATTCAATAGATTCTAATATTTATAGAAATTAATTATTTTGTTTACAGACATTGTTCACTTACGAACCAAGACCGTAACCCATTCCACTACTGATATTATATACAAATTTGACTCTTAATAGATCAATTAAGTGGCTACCGTTTTACGATCAAAGATGGAATGTAAAAAGAGGTATTTATTTTTTTGTTCTATTATGCGCTTACTTAGTTGTTACATTATTGATTGAAAATAACTGCATTCTAATATTAATTTTATTTCACATTAAAATAAGCTCCGTCTGATTATATTCTAGAAGTTATTTTTTTTTGTTAGAGCCAATTTAACAAATGTACTTCAATTGTAGAATAAATTTCGACTGCATGAGATCACTACATTACTTTATGTGATATTTGTACAATAAAGTGATGTTTTGATCTTATTCAATTTTCAATTTATAACTTCTACCAACAATATATACATTTAAACTAAAAAATATAACACGTCTACATACGTATACCTATACATTTAAGCACGTAATGTAACCAAGCATCATACATAAATATCAACATACAATGTTTTGAAACTTGATTTCTATGCTTAACCTTTTTGGATATGTTAAACAGTATTACATTTTTTACAATTTAGATGGTGAATTATATTTTTTAAATGTTTTACCCCATAGATTAGCCATCATCAATAGCATGTTATGATATTACATTTTACTAGAATTATTTAAATTATTAAATATTATTTATTATTATTAACTTTAATTAAACTCTATTTTAATTACAAATTTCAATTTGCTCTGTCTGATTATACTCTAGAAGTTATTATTTTTTGTTTAAGCAAATTTAACAAATGTACTATAATTGTGAAATAAATGTCTACAACATGAGATCATTATAATACTTTATGGGATATTAATACAGTAAAGTGATCTTGATCTTATTTAGTTTTCATTTAATATCTTCAATCAACAATTTATACATTTTAACTAATAGTGGGCAAAGTATTGGCTAGAATTTGTTTAATTTATATCAGAATTCTATCTTATATTTCTCACTTTTAGTATTCATGTAATGCCATCAATCATCATATATAAATATCATCACTATATTTTGAAATTTCTATTCTATAACATCAAATTTTCGCATAAGGTAAATGGTATTATATTATTTATGATATTTATATATATATTTCTTTTTTAAATGGGTTACCAATAAGATAATTCATCATAATTCAATAGATTCTAAAATTTATAGAATTCAATTATTTTGTTTATAGACATTGTTCACTTACGAACCATGACCGTAACACATTCGACTACTGGCATTATATACAAATTTGACTCTAAAGAGATCATTAAATTGGGTACCAAGTTTCGATCAAAATTGGAATGTAAAGAGAGGTATTCATTCTTTTGTTTTATTATGCGCTAACTTCGTTGTTACATTATTAATTGTAAGTAACTGCAATTTAATAACATTTTTATTTCACATTAAAAAAAGCTAAGAGATGACTGCATGAGATCATTACAGTACTTTATGTGATATTTATACAATAAAGTCATGTTTTGATCTTATTCAGTTTTCATTTTATAACTTCAATCAAAAATATATACATTTAAAATAAAAAATATAATACATCTACATACGTGTACATATATATTTAAACACGTAAAGTAACCAATCATCATACATAAATATCAACATACAATGTTTTGAAACTTGATTTCTATGCTTAACCTTTTTGCATAAGTTAAACAGTATTACATTTTTTACAATTTAGATGGTGAATTATATTTTTTAAATGTTTTACCCCATAGATTAGTCATCATCAATAGCATGTAATGATATTACATTTTACTAGAATTATTTATATTATTCAATATTATTTATTATTATTAACTTTAATTAAATTCTATTTGAATTACAAATTTCAATTTGATCTCTCTCATTATATTCTAGAAGTTATTATTTTTATATTCATAATTCACTATATTTTAATATTTATAGAATTCAATTATTTTGATTACAGACATTGTTCACTTACAAACCAAGTCCGTAACCCATTCCACTACTGACATTATATACAAATTTGACTCTTAAGAGATCAATTAAGTGGCTACCGTGTTACTATTAAAAATGGAATGTAAAGAAAGGTATTTATTTTTTATCTATTATATGCTAAATTAGTTGCTACTTTATTAATTATAATTAACTGCAATTTAATAAAATTTTTATTTAACATTAAAATAATCTACGAGATGACTGCATGAGATCATTACAGTACTTTATGTGACATTTATGCGATAAGTCATGTTTTGATCTTATTCAGTTTTCATTTTATAACTTCAATCAAAAATATATACATTAAACTAAAAAATATAACACTGCTACATACGTATACATATATATTTAAACACGTAATGTAACCAATCATCATACATAAATATCAACATACAATGTTTTGAAACTTGATTTCTATGCTTAACCTTTTTGCATAAGTAAAACAGTATTACATTTTTTACAATTTAGTTGGTGAATTATATTTTTTAAATGTTTTACCCCATAGATTAGTCATCATCAATAGCATGTAATGATATTATATTTTACTAGAATTATTTAAATTATTTAATATTATTTATTCTTATTGACTTTAATTAAATTCAATTTTAATTACAAATTTCAATTTGATCTCTCTCATTATACTCTAGAAGTTATTATTTTTTGTTTAAGCAAATATAACAAATGTTCTATAATTGTGAAATAAATGTCTTCAACATGAGATCATTATAATATTTTATGGGATATTAATACAGTAAAGTGATGTCTTGATCTTAATTAGTTTTCATTTAATATCTTCAATCAACAATTTATACATTTAAACTAATAGTGGGCATAATATTGGCTAGAATTTGTTTAATTTAAATCAGAATTCAGTCTTATATTTCTCACTTTTAGTATTCATGTAATAGCATCAATCATCATATATAAATATCATCACATTATTTTGAAATTTCTATTCTATAACATCAAATTTTGATATAAGGTAAATGGTATTATATTATTTATGATATTTATATATATATTTCTTTTTTAAATAGGTTACCAATAAGATCATTCATCATAATTCAATAGATTCTAATATTTATAGAAATTAATTATTTTGTTTACAGACATTGTTCACTTACGAACCAAGACCGTAACCCATTCCACTACTGATATTATATACAAATTTGACTCTTAATAGATCAATTAAGTGGCTACCGTTTTACGATCAAAAATGGAATGTAAAAAGAGGTATTTATTTTTTTGTTCTATTATGCGCTTACTTAGTTGTTACATTATTGATTGAAAATAACTGCATTCTAATATTAATTTTATTTCACATTAAAATAAGCTCCGTCTGATTATATTCTAGAAGTTTTTTTTTTTTGTTAGAGCCAATTTAACAAATGTACTTCAATTGTAGAATAAATTTCGACTGCATGAGATCATTACAGTACTTTATGTGATATTTATACAATAAAGTCATGTTTTGATCTTATTCAGTTTTCATTTTATAACTTCAATCAAAAATATATGCATTTAAAATAAAAAATATAACACATCTACATACGTATACATATATATTTAAACACGTAATGTAACCAATCATCATACATAAATATCAACATACAATGTTTTGAAACTTGATTTCTATGCTTAACCTTTTTGCATAAGTTAAACAGTATTACATTTTTTACAATTTAGATGGTGAATTATATTTTTTAAATGTTTTACCCCATAGATTAGTCATCATCAATAGCATGTTATGATATTACATTTTACTAGAATTATTTAAATTATTTAATATTATTTATTCTTATTGACTTTAATTAAATTCAATTTTAATTACAAATTTCAATTTGATCTCTCTCATTATACTCTAGAAGTTATTATTTTTTGTTTAAGCAAATATAACAAATGTTCTATAATTGTGAAATAAATGTCTACAACATGAGATCATTATAATACTTTATGGGATATTAATACAGTAAAGTGATGTCTTGATCTTAATTAGTTTTCATTTAATATCTTCAATCAACAATTTATACATTTTAACTAATAGTGGGCAAAGTATTGGCTAGAATTCGTTTAATTTATATCAGAATTCTATCTTATATTTCTCACTTTTAGTATTCATGTAATGGCATCAATCATCATATATAAATATCATCACTATATTTTGAAATTTCTGTTCTATAACATCAAATTTTCGCATAAGGTAAATGGTATTATATTATTTATGATATTTATATATATATTTCTTTTTTAAATGGGTTACCAATAAGATGATTCATCATAATTCAATAGATTCTAAAATTTATATAATTCAATTATTTTGTTTATAGACATTGTTCACTTACGAACCATGACCGTAACACATTCGACTACTGACATTATATACAAATTTGACTCTAAAGAGATCATTAAATTGGGTACCAAGTTTCGATCAAAATTGGAATGTAAAGAGAGGTATTCATTCTTTTGTTTTATTATGCGCTAACTTCGTTGTTACATAATTAATTGTAAGTAACTGCAATTTAATAACATTTTTATTTCACATTAAAATAAGCTAAGAGATGACTGCATGAGATCATTACACTACTTTATGTGATATTTATACAATAAAGTCATGTTTTGTTCTTATTCAGTTTTCATTTTATAACTTCAATCAAAAATATATACATTTAAAATAAAAAATATAACACTTCTACATACGTATTATATATTTTTAAACACGTAATGTAACCAATCATCATACATAAATATCAACATACAATGTTTTGAAACTTGATTTCTATGCTTAACCTTTTTGCATAAGTAAAACAGTATTACATTTTTTACAATTTAGTTGGTGAATTATATTTTTTAAATGTTTTACCCCATAGATTAGTCATCATCAATAGCATGTAATGATATTATATTTTACTAGAATTATTTAAATTATTTAATATTATTTATTCTTATTGACTTTAATTAAATTCAATTTTAATTACAAATTTCAATTTGATCTCTCTCATTATACTCTAGAAGTTATTATTTTTTGTTTAAGCAAATATAACAAATGTTCTATAATTGTGAAATAAATGTCTTCAACATGAGATCATTATAATATTTTATGGGATATTAATACAGTAAAGTGATGTCTTGATCTTAATTAGTTTTCATTTAATATCTTCAATCAACAATTTATACATTTAAACTAATAGTGGGCATAATATTGGCTAGAATTTGTTTAATTTAAATCAGAATTCAGTCTTATATTTCTCACTTTTAGTATTCATGTAATAGCATCAATCATCATATATAAATATCATCACATTATTTTGAAATTTCTATTCTATAACATCAAATTTTGATATAAGGTAAATGGTATTATATTATTTATGATATTTATATATATATTTCTTTTTTAAATAGGTTACCAATAAGATCATTCATCATAATTCAATAGATTCTAATATTTATAGAAATTAATTATTTTGTTTACAGACATTGTTCACTTACGAACCAAGACCGTAACCCATTCCACTACTGATATTATATACAAATTTGACTCTTAATAGATCAATTAAGTGGCTACCGTTTTACGATCAAAAATGGAATGTAAAAAGAGGTATTTATTTTTTTGTTCTATTATGCGCTTACTTAGTTGTTACATTATTGATTGAAAATAACTGCATTCTAATATTAATTTTATTTCACATTAAAATAAGCTCCGTCTGATTATATTCTAGAAGTTTTTTTTTTTTGTTAGAGCCAATTTAACAAATGTACTTCAATTGTAGAATAAATTTCGACTGCATGAGATCATTACAGTACTTTATGTGATATTTATACAATAAAGTCATGTTTTGATCTTATTCAGTTTTCATTTTATAACTTCAATCAAAAATATATGCATTTAAAATAAAAAATATAACACATCTACATACGTATACATATATATTTAAACACGTAATGTAACCAATCATCATACATAAATATCAACATACAATGTTTTGAAACTTGATTTCTATGCTTAACCTTTTTGCATAAGTTAAACAGTATTACATTTTTTACAATTTAGATGGTGAATTATATTTTTTAAATGTTTTACCCCATAGATTAGTCATCATCAATAGCATGTTATGATATTACATTTTACTAGAATTATTTAAATTATTTAATATTATTTATTCTTATTGACTTTAATTAAATTCAATTTTAATTACAAATTTCAATTTGATCTCTCTCATTATACTCTAGAAGTTATTATTTTTTGTTTAAGCAAATATAACAAATGTTCTATAATTGTGAAATAAATGTCTACAACATGAGATCATTATAATACTTTATGGGATATTAATACAGTAAAGTGATGTCTTGATCTTAATTAGTTTTCATTTAATATCTTCAATCAACAATTTATACATTTTAACTAATAGTGGGCAAAGTATTGGCTAGAATTTGTTTAATTTATATCAGAATTCTATCTTATATTTCTCACTTTTAGTATTCATGTAATGGCATCAATCATCATATATAAATATCATCACTATATTTTGAAATTTCTGTTCTATAACATCAAATTTTCGCATAAGGTAAATGGTATTATATTATTTATGATATTTATATATATATTTCTTTTTTAAATGGGTTACCAATAAGATGATTCATCATAATTCAATAGATTCTAAAATTTATATAATTCAATTATTTTGTTTATAGACATTGTTCACTTACGAACCATGACCGTAACACATTCGACTACTGACATTATATACAAATTTGACTCTAAAGAGATCATTAAATTGGGTACCAAGTTTCGATCAAAATTGGAATGTAAAGAGAGGTATTCATTCTTTTGTTTTATTATGGGCTAACTTCGTTGTTACATAATTAATTGTAAGTAACTGCAATTTAATAACATTTTTATTTCACATTAAAATAAGCTAAGAGATGACTGCATGAGATCATTACACTACTTTATGTGATATTTATACAATAAAGTCATGTTTTGTTCTTATTCAGTTTTCATTTTATAACTTCAATCAAAAATATATACATTTAAAATAAAAAATATAACACTTCTACATACGTATTATATATTTTTAAACACGTAATGTAACCAATCATCATACATAAATATCAACATACAATGTTTTGAAACTTGATTTCTATGCTTAACCTTTTTGCATAAGTTAAACAGTATTACATTTTTTACAATTTAGATGGTGAATTATATTTTTTAAATGTTTTACCCCATAGATTAGTCATCATCAATAGCATGTAATGATATTACATTTTACTAGAATTATTTATATTATTCAATATTATTTATTATTATTAACTTTAATTTAATTCTATTTGAATTACAAATTTCAATTTGATCTCTCTCATTATATTCTAGAAGTTATTATTTTTATATTCATAATTCACTAAATTTTAATATTTATAGAATTCAATTATTTTGATTACAGACATTGTTCACTTACAAACCAAGTCCGTAACTCATTCCACTACTGACATTATATACAAATTTGACTCTTAAGAGATCAATTAAGTGGCTACCGTGTTACTATTAAAAATGGAATGTACAGAAAGGTATTTATTTTTTATCTATTATATGCTAAATTAGTTGCTACCTTATTAATTATAAATAACTGCAATTTAATAAAATTTTTATTTAACACTAAAATAATCTACGAGATGACTGCATGAGATCATTACAGTACTTTATGTGACATTTATGCGATAAGTCATGTTTTGATCTTATTCAGTTTTCATTTTATAACTTCAATCAAAAATATATACATTAAACTAAAAAATATAACACTTCTACATACGTATACATATATATTTAAACACGTAATGTAACCAATCATCATACATAAATATCAACATACAATGTTTTGAAACTTGATTTCTATGCTTAACCTTTTTGCATAAGTAAAACAGTATTACATTTTTTACAATTTAGTTGGTGAATTATATTATTTAAATGTTTTACCCCATAGATTAGTCATCATCAATAGCATGTAATGATATTATATTTTACTAGAATTATTTAAATTATTTAATATTATTTATTCTTATTGACTTTAATTAAATTCAATTTTAATTACAAATTTCAATTTGATCTCTCTCATTATACTCTAGAAGTTATTATTTTTTGTTTAAGCAAATATAACAAATGTTCTATAATTGTGAAATAAATGTCTACAACATGAGATCATTATAATACTTTATGGGATATTAATACAGTAAAGTGATGTCTTGATCTTAATTAGTTTTCATTTAATATCTTCAATCAACAATTTATACATTTAAACTAATAGTGGGCATAATATTGGCTAGAATTTGTTTAATTTAAATCAGAATTCAGTCTTATATTTCTCACTTTTAGTATTCATGTAATAGCATCAATCATCATATATAAATATCATCACATTATTTTGAAATTTCTATTCTATAACATCAAATTTTGATATAAGGTAAATGGTATTATATTATTTATGATATTTATATATATATTTCTTTTTTAAATAGGTTACCAATAAGATCATTCATCATAATTCAATAGATTCTAATATTTATAGAAATTAATTATTTTGTTTACAGACATTGTTCACTTACGAACCAAGACCGTAACCCATTCCACTACTGATATTATATACAAATTTGACTCTTAATAGATCAATTAAGTGGCTACCGTTTTACGATCAAAGATGGAATGTAAAAAGAGGTATTTATTTTTTTGTTCTATTATGCGCTTACTTAGTTGTTACATTATTGATTGAAAATAACTGCATTCTAATATTAATTTTATTTCACATTAAAATAAGCTCCGTCTGATTATATTCTAGAAGTTATTTTTTTTTGTTAGAGCCAATTTAACAAATGTACTTCAATTGTAGAATAAATATCGACTGCATGAGATCACTACATTACTTTATGTGATATTTGTACAATAAAGTGATGTTTTGATCTTATTCAATTTTCAATTTATAACTTCTACCAACAATATATACATTTAAACTAAAAAATATAACACGTCTACATACGTATACCTATACATTTAAGCACGTAATGTAACCAAGCATCATACATAAATATCAACATACAATGTTTTGAAACTTGATTTCTATGCTTAACCTTTTTGGATATGTTAAACAGTATTACATTTTTTACAATTTAGATGGTGAATTATATTTTTTAAATGTTTTACCCCATAGATTAGCCATCATCAATAGCATGTTATGATATTACATTTTACTAGAATTATTTAAATTATTAAATATTATTTATTATTATTAACTTTAATTAAACTCTATTTTAATTACAAATTTCAATTTGCTCTGTCTGATTATACTCTAGAAGTTATTATTTTTTGTTTAAGCAAATTTAACAAATGTACTATAATTGTGAAATAAATGTCTACAACATGAGATTATTATAATACTTTATGGGATATTAATACAGTAAAGTGATGTCTTGATCTTATTTAGTTTTCATTTAATATCTTCAATCAACAATTTATACATTTTAACTAATAGTGGGCAAAGTATTGGCTAGAATTTGTTTAATTTATATCAGAATTCTATCTTATATTTCTCACTTTTAGTATTCATGTAATGCCATCAATCATCATATATAAATATCATCACTATATTTTGAAATTTCTATTCTATAACATCAAATTTTCGCATAAGGTAAATGGTATTATATTATTTATGATATTTATATATATATTTCTTTTTTAAATGGGTTACCAATAAGATAATTCATCATAATTCAATAGATTCTAAAATTTATAGAATTCAATTATTATGTTTATAGACATTGTTCACTTACGAACCATGACCGTAACACATTCGACTACTGACATTATATACAAATTTGACTCTAAAGAGATCATTAAATTGGGTACCAAGTTTCGACCAAAATTGGAATGTAAAGAGAGGTATTCATTCTTTTGTTTTATTATGCGATAACTTCGTTGTTACATTATTAATTGTAAGTAACTGCAATTTAATAAAATTTTTATTTAACATTAAAATAAGCTACGAGATGACTGCATGAGATCATTACAGTACTTTATGTGATATTTATACAATAAAGTCATGTTTTGATCTTATTCAGTTTTCATTTTATAACTTCAATCAAAAATATATACATTTAAAATAAAAAATATAACACATCTACATACGTATACATATACATTTAAACACGTAATGTAACCAATCATCATACATAAATATCAACATACAATGTTTTGAAACTTGATTTCTATGCTTAACCTTTTTGCATAAGTTAAACAGTATTACATTTTTTACAATTTAAATGGTGAATTATATTTTTTAAATGTTTTACCCCATAGATTAGTCATCATCAATAGCATGTAATGATATTACATTTTACTAGAATTATTTATATTATTCAATATTATTTATTATTATTAACTTTAATTAAATACTATTTGAATTACAAATTTCAATTTGATCTCTCTCATTATATTCTAGAAGTTATTATTTTTATATTCATAATTCACTAAATTTTAATATTTATAGAATTCAATTATTTTGATTACAGACATTGTTCACTTACAAACCAAGTCCGTAACCCATTCCACTACTGACATTATATACAAATTTGACTCTTAAGAGATCAATTAAGTGGCTACCTTGTTACTATTAAAAATGGAATGTAAAGAAAGGTATTTATTTTTTATCTATTATATGCTAAATTAGTTGCTACCTTATTAATTATAATTAACTGCAATTTAATAAAATTTTTATTTAACATTAAAATAATCTACGAGATGACTGCATGAGATCATTACAGTACTTTATGTGACATTTATGCGATAAGTCATGTTTTGATCTTATTCAGTTTTCATTTTATAACTTCAATCAAAAATATATTCATTAAACTAAAAAATATAACACTTCTACATACGTATACATATATATTTAAACACGTAATTTAACCAATCATCATACATAAATATCAACATACAATGTTTTGAAACTTGATTTCTATGCTTACCCTTTTTGCATAAGTAAAACAGTATTACATTTTTTACAATTTAGTTGGTGAATTATATTTTTTAAATGTTTTACCCCATAGATTAGTCATCATCAATAGCATGTAATGATATTATATTTTACTAGAATTATTTAAATTATTTAATATTATTTATTCTTATTGACTTTAATTAAATTCAATTTTAATTACAAATTTAAATTTGATCTCTCTCATTATACTCTAGAAGTTATTATTTTTTGTTTAAGCAAATATAACAAATGTACTATAATTGTGAAATAAATGTCTACAACATGGGATCATTATAATACTTAATGGGATATTAATACAGTAAAGTGATGTCTTGATCTTATTTAGTTTTCATTAAATATCTTCAATCAACAATTTATACATTTAAACTAATAGTGGGCATAATATTGGCAAGAATTTGTTTAATTTAAATCAGAATTCAGTCTTATATTTCTCACTTTTAGTATTCATGTAATAGCATCAATCATCATATATAAATATCATCACATTATTTTGAAATTTCTATTCTATAACATCAAATTTTGATATAAGGTAAATGGTATTATATTATTTATGATATTTATATATATATTTCTTTTTTAAATGGGTTAACAATAAGATAATTTATCATAATTCAATAGATTCTAATATTTATAGAACTTAATTATTTTGTTTACAGACATTGTTCACTTACGAACCAAGACCGTAACCCATTCCACTACTGATATTATATACAAATTTGACTCTTAATAGATCAATTAAGTGGCTACCGTTTTACGATCAAAAATGGAATGTAAAAAGAGGTATTTATTTTTTTGTTCTATTATGCGCTTACTTAGTTGTTACATTATTGATTGAAAATAACTGCATTCTAATATTAATTTTATTTCACATTAAAATAAGCTCCGTCTGATTATATTCTAGAAGTTATTTTTTTTTGTTAGAGCCAATTTAACAAATGTACTTCAATTGTAGAATAAATTTCGACTGCATGAGATCACTACATTACTTTATGTGATATTTGTACAATAAAGTGATGTTTTGATCTTATTCAATTTTCAATTTATAACTTCTACCAACAATATATACATTTAAACTAAAAAATATAACACGTCTACATACGTATACCTATACATTTAAGCACGTAATGTAACCAAGCATCATACAATAAATATCAACATACAATGTTTTGAAACTTGATTTCTATGCTTAACCTTTTTGCATATGTTAAACAGTATTACATTTTTTACAATTTAGATGGTGAATTATATTTTTTAAATGTTTTACCCCATAGATTAGCCATCATCAATAGCATGTTATGATATTACATTTTACTAGAATTATTTAAATAATTAAATATTATTTATTATTATTAACTTTAATTAAACTCTATTTTAATTACAAATTTCAATTTGCTCTGTCTGATTATACTCTAGAAGTTATTATTTTTTGTTTAAGCAAATTTAACAAATGTACTATAATTGTGAAATAAATGTCTACAACATGAGATCATTATAATACTTTATGGGATATTAATACAGTAAAGTGATGTCTTGATCTTATTTAGTTTTCATTTAATATCTTCAATCAACAATTTATACATTTTAACTAATAGTGGGCAAAGTATTGGCTAGAATTTGTTTAATTTATATCAGAATTCTATCTTATATTTCTCACTTTTAGTATTCATGTAATGCCATCAATCATCATATA
The DNA here is from genome assembly GCF_019925205.1 of Metopolophium dirhodum. Classification (NCBI taxonomy): domain Eukaryota; kingdom Metazoa; phylum Arthropoda; class Insecta; order Hemiptera; family Aphididae; genus Metopolophium; species Metopolophium dirhodum. The sequence continues at coordinate 121,412,999 of NC_083560.1, forward strand.
TAAATATCATCACTATATTTTGAAATTTCTATTCTATAACATCAAATTTTCGCATAAGGTAAATGGTATTATATATTTATGATATTTATATATATATTTCTTTTTTAAATGGGTTACCAATAAGATAATTCATCATAATTCAATAGATTCTAAAATTTATAGAATTCAATTATTATGTTTATAGACATTGTTCACTTACGAACCATGACCGTAACACATTCGACTACTGACATTATATACAAATTTGACTCTAAAGAGATCATTAAATTGGGTACCAAGTTTCGACCAAAATTGGAATGTAAAGAGAGGTATTCATTCTTTTGTTTTATTATGCGATAACTTCGTTGTTACATTATTAATTGTAAGTAACTGCAATTTAATAAAATTTTTATTTAACATTAAAATAAGCTACGAGATGACTGCATGAGATCTTTACAGTACTTTATGTGATATTTGTATAATAAAGTCATGTTTTGATCTTATTCAGTTTTCATTTTATAACTTCTACCAACAATATATACATTTAAACTAAAAAATATAACAAGTCTACATACGTATACATATATATTTAAACACGTAATGTAACCAATCATCATACATAAATATCAACATACAATGTTTTGAAACTTGATTTCTATGCTTAATCTTTTTGCATAAGTTAAACAGTATTACATTTTTTACAATTTAGATGGTGAATTATATTTTCTAAATGTTTTACCCCACAGATTAGTCATCATCAACAGCATGTAACGATATTACATTTTACTAGAATTATTTAAATTATTAAATATTATTTATTATTATTAACTTTAATTAACCCTTATTTTAATTACAAATTTCAATTTGATCCCTAACATTATATTCTAGAAGTTATTATTTTTATATTCATAATTCAATAAATTTTAATGTTTTTAGAATTCAATTATTTTGTTAACAGACATTGTTCACTTACAAACCAAGACCGTAACCCATTCCACTACTGACATTATATACAAATTTGACTCTTAAGAGATCAATTAAGTGGCTACCGTGTTACTATTAAAAATGGAATGTAAAGAAAGGTATTTATATTTTATCTATTATATGCTAAATTAGTTGCTACCTTATTAATTATAAATAACTGCAATTTAATAAAATTTTTATTTAACATTAAAATAAGCTCAGAGATGACTGCACGAGATCATTACAGTACTTTATGTGATATTTGTACAATAAAGTCATGTTTTGATCTTATTCAGTTTTCATTTTATAACTTCTACCAACAATATATACATTTAAACTAAAAAATATAACACGTCTACATACGTATACATATATATTTAAACACGTAATGTAACCAATCATCATACAAAAATATCAACATACAATGTTTTGAAACTTGATTTCTATGCTTAACCTTTTTGCATAAGTTAAACAGTATTACATTTTTTACAATTTAGTTGGTGAATTATATTTTTTAAATGTTTTACCCCACAGATTAGTCATCATCAATAGCATGTAATGATATTATATTTTACTAGAATTATTTAAATAATTTAATATTATTTATTCTTATTGACTTTAATTAAATTCAATTTTAATTACAAATCTCAATTTGATCTCTCTCATTATACTCTAGAAGTTATCATTTTTTGTTTAAGCAAATATAACAAATGTACTATAATTGTGAAATAAATGTCTACAACATGAGATCATTATAATACTTTATGGGATATTAATACAGTAAAGTGATGTCTTGATCTTATTTAGTTTTCATTTAATATCTTCAATCAACAATTTATACATTTTAACTAATAGTTGGCAAAGTATTGGCTAGAATTTGTTTAATTTATATCAGAATTCTATCTTATATTTCTCACTTTTGTATTCATGTAATGCCATCAATCATCATATATAAATATCATCACTATATTTTGAAATTTCTATTCTATAATATCAAATTTTCGCTTTTGGTAAATGGTATTATATTATTTATGATATTTATATATATATTTCTTTTTTAAATCGGTTACCAATAAGATAAGTCATCATAATTCAATAAATTTTAATATTTATAGAATTCAATTATTTTGATTACAGACATTGTTCACTTACAAACCGAGTCCGAAACCCATTCCACTACTGACATTATATACAAATTTGACTCTTAAGAGATCAATTAAGTGCCTACCGTGTTACTATCAAAAATGGAATGTAAAGAGAGGTATTTATCTTTTATCTATTATATGATAAATTAGTTGCTACCTTATTAATTATAAATAACTGCAATTTAATAAAATTTTTATTTAACATTAAAATAAGCTCAGTGATGACTGCACGAGATCATTACAGTACTTTATGTGATATTTGTGTAATAAAGTTATGTTTTGATCTTATTCAGTTTTCATTTTATAACTTCTACCAACAATATATACATTTAAACTAAAAAATATAACACGTCTACATACGTATACATATATATTTAAACACGTAATTTAACCAATCATCATACATAAATATCAACATACAATGTTTTGAAACTTGATTTCTATGCTTACCCTTTTTGCATAAGTAAAACAGTATTACATTTTTTACAATTTAGTTGGTGAATTATATTTTTTAAATGTTTTACCCCATAGATTAGTCATCATCAATAGCATGTAATGATATTATATTTTACTAGAATTATTTAAATTATTTAATATTATTTATTCTTATTGACTTTAATTAAATTCAATTTTAATTACAAATTTCAATTTGATCTCTCTCATTATACTCTAGAAGTTATTATTTTTTGTTTAAGCAAATATAACAAATGTACTTTAATTGTGAAATAAATGTCTACAGCATGGGATCATTATAATACTTAATGGGATATTAATACAGTAAAGTGATGTCTTGATCTTATTTAGTTTTCATTAAATATCTTCAATCAACTATTTATACATTTAAACTAATAGTGGGCATAATATTGGCAAGAATTTGCTTAATTTAAATCAGAATTCAGTCTTATATTTCTCACTTTTAGTATTCATGTAATAGCATCAATCATCATATATAAATATCATCACATTATTTTGAAATTTCTATTCTATAACATCAAATTTTGATATAAGGTAAATGGTATTATATTATTTATGATATTTATATATATATTTCTTTTTTAAATGGGTTAACAATAAGATAATTTATCATAATTCAATAGATTCTAATATTTATAGAACTTAATTATTTTGTTTACAGACATTGTTCACTTACGAACCAAGACCGTAACCCATTCCACTACTGATATTATATACAAATTTGACTCTTAATAGATCAATTAAGTGGCTACCGTTTTACGATCAAAAATGGAATGTAAAAAGAGGTATTTATTTTTTTGTTCTATTATGCGCTTACTTAGTTGTTACATTATTGATTGAAAATAACTGCATTCTAATATTAATTTTATTTCACATTAAAATAAGCTCCGTCTGATTATATTCTAGAAGTTATTTTTTTTTGTTAGAGCCAATTTAACAAATGTACTTCAATTGTAGAATAAATTTCGACTGCATGAGATCACTACATTACTTTATGTGATATTTGTACAATAAAGTGATGTTTTGATCTTATTCAATTTTCAATTTATAACTTCTACCAACAATATATACATTTAAACTAAAAAATATAACACGTCTACATACGTATACCTATACATTTAAGCACGTAATGTAACCAAGCATCATACAATAAATATCAACATACAATGTTTTGAAACTTGATTTCTATGCTTAACCTTTTTGCATATGTTAAACAGTATTACATTTTTTACAATTTAGATGGTGAATTATATTTTTTAAATGTTTTACCCCATAGATTAGCCATCATCAATAGCATGTTATGATATTACATTTTACTAGAATTATTTAAATAATTAAATATTATTTATTATTATTAACTTTAATTAAACTCTATTTTAATTACAAATTTCAATTTGCTCTGTCTGATTATACTCTAGAAGTTATTATTTTTTGTTTAAGCAAATTTAACAAATGTACTATAATTGTGAAATAAATGTCTACAACATGAGATCATTATAATACTTTATGGGATATTAATACAGTAAAGTGATGTCTTGATCTTATTTAGTTTTCATTTAATATCTTCAATCAACAATTTATACATTTTAACTAATAGTGGGCAAAGTATTGGCTAGAATTTGTTTAATTTATATCAGAATTCTATCTTATATTTCTCACTTTTAGTATTCATGTAATGCCATCAATCATCATATATAAATATCATCACTATATTTTGAAATTTCTATTCTATAACATCAAATTTTCGCATAAGGTAAATGGTATTATATTATTTATGATATTTATATATATATTTCTTTTTTAAATGGGTTACCAATAAGATAATTCATCATAATTCAATAGATTCTAAAATTTATAGAATTCAATTATTATGTTTATAGACATTGTTCACTTACGAACCATGACCGTAACACATTCGACTACTGACATTATATACAAATTTGACTCTAAAGAGATCATTAAATTGGGTACCAAGTTTCGACCAAAATTGGAATGTAAAGAGAGGTATTCATTCTTTTGTTTTATTATGCGATAACTTCGTTGTTACATTATTAATTGTAAGTAACTGCAATTTAATAAAATTTTTATTTAACATTAAAATAAGCTACGAGATGACTGCATGAGATCATTACAGTACTTTATGTGATATTTATACAATAAAGTCATGTTTTGATCTTATTCAGTTTTCATTTTATAATTTCAATCAAAAATATATACATTTAAAATAAAAAATATAACACATCTACATACGTATACATATACATTTAAACACGTAATGTAACCAATCATCATACATAAATATCAACATACAATGTTTTGAAACTTGATTTCTATGCTTAACCTTTTTGCATAAGTTAAACAGTATTACATTTTTTACAATTTAAATGGTGAATTATATTTTTTAAATGTTTTACCCCATAGATTAGTCATCATCAATAGCATGTAATGATATTACATTTTACTAGAATTATTTATATTATTCAATATTATTTATTATTATTAACTTTAATTAAATACTATTTGAATTACAAATTTCAATTTGATCTCTCTCATTATATTCTAGAAGTTATTATTTTTATATTCATAATTCACTAAATTTTAATATTTATAGAATTCAATTATTTTGATTACAGACATTGTTCACTTACAAACCAAGTCCGTAACCCATTCCACTACTGACATTATATACAAATTTGACTCTTAAGAGATCAATTAAGTGGCTACCTTGTTACTATTAAAAATGGAATGTAAAGAAAGGTATTTATTTTTTATCTATTATATGCTAAATTAGTTGCTACCTTATTAATTATAATTAACTGCAATTTAATAAAATTTTTATTTAACATTAAAATAATCTACGAGATGACTGCATGAGATCATTACAGTACTTTATGTGACATTTATGCGATAAGTCATGTTTTGATCTTATTCAGTTTTCATTTTATAACTTCAATCAAAAATATATTCATTAAACTAAAAAATATAACACTTCTACATACGTATACATATATATTTAAACACGTAATTTAACCAATCATCATACATAAATATCAACATACAATGTTTTGAAACTTGATTTCTATGCTTACCCTTTTTGCATAAGTAAAACAGTATTACATTTTTTACAATTTAGTTGGTGAATTATATTTTTTAAATGTTTTACCCCATAGATTAGTCATCATCAATAGCATGTAATGATATTATATTTTACTAGAATTATTTAAATTATTTAATATTATTTATTCTTATTGACTTTAATTAAATTCAATTTTAATTACAAATTTCAATTTGATCTCTCTCATTATACTCTAGAAGTTATTATTTTTTGTTTAAGCAAATATAACAAATGTACTATAATTGTGAAATAAATGTCTACAACATGGGATCATTATAATACTTAATGGGATATTAATACAGTAAAGTGATGTCTTGATCTTATTTAGTTTTCATTAAATATCTTCAATCAACAATTTATACATTTAAACTAATAGTGGGCATAATATTGGCAAGAATTTGTTTAATTTAAATCAGAATTCAGTCTTATATTTCTCACTTTTAGTATTCATGTAATAGCATCAATCATCATATATAAATATCATCACATTATTTTGAAATTTCTATTCTATAACATCAAATTTTGATATAAGGTAAATGGTATTATATTATTTATGATATTTATATATATATTTCTTTTTTAAATGGGTTAACAATAAGATAATTTATCATAATTCAATAGATTCTAATATTTATAGAACTTAATTATTTTGTTTACAGACATTGTTCACTTACGAACCAAGACCGTAACCCATTCCACTACTGATATTATATACAAATTTGACTCTTAATAGATCAATTAAGTGGCTACCGTTTTACGATCAAAAATGGAATGTAAAAAGAGGTATTTATTTTTTTGTTCTATTATGCGCTTACTTAGTTGTTACATTATTGATTGAAAATAACTGCATTCTAATATTAATTTTATTTCACATTAAAATAAGCTCCGTCTGATTATATTCTAGAAGTTATTTTTTTTTGTTAGAGCCAATTTAACAAATGTACTTCAATTGTAGAATAAATTTCGACTGCATGAGATCACTACATTACTTTATGTGATATTTGTACAATAAAGTGATGTTTTGATCTTATTCAATTTTCAATTTATAACTTCTACCAACAATATATACATTTAAACTAAAAAATATAACACGTCTACATACGTATACCTATACATTTAAGCACGTAATGTAACCAAGCATCATACAATAAATATCAACATACAATGTTTTGAAACTTGATTTCTATGCTTAACCTTTTTGCATATGTTAAACAGTATTACATTTTTTACAATTTAGATGGTGAATTATATTTTTTAAATGTTTTACCCCATAGATTAGCCATCATCAATAGCATGTTATGATATTACATTTTACTAGAATTATTTAAATAATTAAATATTATTTATTATTATTAACTTTAATTAAACTCTATTTTAATTACAAATTTCAATTTGCTCTGTCTGATTATACTCTAGAAGTTATTATTTTTTGTTTAAGCAAATTTAACAAATGTACTATAATTGTGAAATAAATGTCTACAACATGAGATCATTATAATACTTTATGGGATATTAATACAGTAAAGTGATGTCTTGATCTTATTTAGTTTTCATTTAATATCTTCAATCAACAATTTATACATTTTAACTAATAGTGGGCAAAGTATTGGCTAGAATTTGTTTAATTTATATCAGAATTCTATCTTATATTTCTCACTTTTGTATTCATGTAATGCCATCAATCATCATATATAAATATCATCACTATATTTTGAAATTTCTATTCTATAATATCAAATTTTCGCTTTTGGTAAATGGTATTATATTATTTATGATATTTATATATATATTTCTTTTTTAAATGGGTTACCAATAAGATAAGTCATCATAATTCAATAAATTTTAATATTTATAGAATTCAATTATTTTGATTACAGACATTGTTCACTTACAAACCGAGTCCGAAACCCATTCCACTACTGACATTATATACAAATTTGACTCTTAAGAGATCAATTAAGTGCCTACCGTGTTACTATCAAAAATGGAATGTAAAGAGAGGTATTTATCTTTTATCTATTATATGATAAATTAGTTGCTACCTTATTAATTATAAATAACTGCAATTTAATAAAATTTTTATTTAACATTAAAATAAGCTCAGTGATGACTGCACGAGATCATTACAGTACTTTATGTGATATTTGTGTAATAAAGTTATGTTTTGATCTTATTCAGTTTTCATTTTATAACTTCTACCAACAATATATACATTTAAACTAAAAAATATAACACGTCTACATACGTATACATATATATTTAAACACGTAATTTAACCAATCATCATACATAAATATCAACATACAATGTTTTGAAACTTGATTTCTATGCTTACCCTTTTTGCATAAGTAAAACAGTATTACATTTTTTACAATTTAGTTGGTGAATTATATTTTTAAATGTTTTACCCCATAGATTAGTCATCATCAATAGCATGTAATGATATTATATTTTACTAGAATTATTTAAATTATTTAATATTATTTATTCTTATTGACTTTAATTAAATTGAATTTTAATTACAAATTTCAATTTGATCTCTCTCATTATACTCTAGAAGTTATTATTTTTTGTTTAAGCAAATATAACAAATGTACTTTAATTGTGAAATAAATGTCTACAGCATGGGATCATTATAATACTTAATGGGATATTAATACAGTAAAGTGATGTCTTGATCTTATTTAGTTTTCATTAAATATCTTCAATCAACTATTTATACATTTAAACTAATAGTGGGCATAATATTGGCAAGAATTTGCTTAATTTAAATCAGAATTCAGTCTTATATTTCTCACTTTTAGTATTCATGTAATAGCATCAATCATCATATATAAATATCATCACATTATTTTGAAATTTCTATTCTATAACATCAAATTTTGATATAAGGTAAATGGTATTATATTATTTATGATATTTATATATATATTTCTTTTTTAAATGGGTTAACAATAAGATAATTTATCATAATTCAATAGATTCTAATATTTATAGAACTTAAATATTTTGTTTACAGACATTGTTCACTTACGAACCAAGACCGTAACCCATTCCACTACTGATATTATATACAAATTTGACTCTTAATAGATCAATTAAGTGGCTACCGTTTTACGATCAAAAATGGAATGTAAAAAGAGGTATTTATTTTTTTGTTCTATTATGCGCTTACTTAGTTGTTACATTATTGATTGAAAATAACTGCATTCTAATATTAATTTTATTTCACATTAAAATAAGCTCCGTCTGATTATATTCTAGAAGTTATTTTTTTTTGTTAGAGCCAATTTAACAAATGTACTTCAATTGTAGAATAAATTTCGACTGCATGAGATCACTACATTACTTTATGTGATATTTGTACAATAAAGTGATGTTTTGATCTTATTCAATTTTCAATTTATAACTTCTACCAACAATATATACATTTAAACTAAAAAATATAACACGTCCACATACGTATACCTATACATTTAAGCACGTAATGTAACCAAGCATCATACAATAAATATCAACATACAATGTTTTGAAACTTGATTTCTATGCTTAACCTTTTTGCATATGTTAAACAGTATTACATTTTTTACAATTTAGATGGTGAATTATATTTTTTAAATGTTTTACCCCATAGATTAGCCATCATCAATAGCATGTTATGATATTACATTTTACTAGAATAATTTAAATTATTAAATATTATTTATTATTATTAACTTTAATTAAACTCTATTTTAATTACAAATTTCAATTTGCTCTGTCTGATTATACTCTAGAAGTTATTATTTTTTGTTTAAGCAAATTTAACAAATGTACTATAATTGTGAAATAAATGTCTACAACATGAGATCATTATAATACTTTATGGGATATTAATACAGTAAAGTGATGTCTTGATCTTATTTAGTTTTCATTTAATATCTTCAATCAACAATTTATACATTTTAACTAATAGTGGGCAAAGTATTGGCTAGAATTTGTTTAATTTATATCAGAATTCTATCTTATATTTCTCACTTTTAGTATTCATGTAATGCCATCAATCATCATATATAAATATCATCACTATATTTTGAAATTTCTATTCTATAACATCAAATTTTCGCATAAGGTAAATGGTATTATATTATTTATGATATTTATATATATATTTCTTTTTTAAATGGGTTACCAATAAGATAATTCATCATAATTCAATAGATTCTAAAATTTATAGAATTCAATTATTATGTTTATAGACATTGTTCACTTACGAACCATGACCGTAACACATTCGACTACTGACATTATATACAAATTTGACTCTAAAGAGATCATTAAATTGGGTACCAAGTTTCGACCAAAATTGGAATGTAAAGAGAGGTATTCATTCTTTTGTTTTATTATGCGATAACTTCGTTGTTACATTATTAATTGTAAGTAACTGCAATTTAATAAAATTTTTATTTAACATTAAAATAATCTACGAGATGACTGCATGAGATCATTACAGTACTTTATGTGACATTTATGCGATAAGTCATGTTTTGATCTTATTCAGTTTTCATTTTATAACTTCAATCAAAAATATATTCATTAAACTAAAAAATATAACACTTCTACATACGTATACATATATATTTAAACACGTAATTTAACCAATCATCATACATAAATATCAACATACAATGTTTTGAAACTTGATTTCTATGCTTACCCTTTTTGCATAAGTAAAACAGTATTACATTTTTTACAATTTAGTTGGTGAATTATATTTTTTAAATGTTTTACCCCATAGATTAGTCATCATCAATAGCATGTAATGATATTATATTTTACTAGAATTATTTAAATTATTTAATATTATTTATTCTTATTGACTTTAATTAAATTCAATTTTAATTACAAATTTCAATTTGATCTCTCTCATTATACTCTAGAAGTTATTATTTTTTGTTTAAGCAAATATAACAAATGTACTATAATTGTGAAATAAATGTCTACAACATGGGATCATTATAATACTTAATGGGATATTAATACAGTAAAGTGATGTCTTGATCTTATTTAGTTTTCATTAAATATCTTCAATCAACAATTTATACATTTAAACTAATAGTGGGCATAATATTGGCAAGAATTTGTTTAATTTAAATCAGAATTCAGTCTTATATTTCTCACTTTTAGTATTCATGTAATAGCATCAATCATCATATATAAATATCATCACATTATTTTGAAATTTCTATTCTATAACATCAAATTTTGATATAAGGTAAATGGTATTATATTATTTATGATATTTATATATATATTTCTTTTTTAAATGGGTTAACAATAAGATAATTTATCATAATTCAATAGATTCTAATATTTATAGAACTTAATTATTTTGTTTACAGACATTGTTCACTTACGAACCAAGACCGTAACCCATTCCACTACTGATATTATATACAAATTTGACTCTTAATAGATCAATTAAGTGGCTACCGTTTTACGATCAAAAATGGAATGTAAAAAGAGGTATTTATTTTTTTGTTCTATTATGCGCTTACTTAGTTGTTACATTATTGATTGAAAATAACTGCATTCTAATATTAATTTTATTTCACATTAAAATAAGCTCCGTCTGATTATATTCTAGAAGTTATTTTTTTTTGTTAGAGCCAATTTAACAAATGTACTTCAATTGTAGAATAAATTTCGACTGCATGAGATCACTACATTACTTTATGTGATATTTGTACAATAAAGTGATGTTTTGATCTTATTCAATTTTCAATTTATAACTTCTACCAACAATATATACATTTAAACTAAAAAATATAACACGTCTACATACGTATACCTATACATTTAAGCACGTAATGTAACCAAGCATCATACAATAAATATCAACATACAATGTTTTGAAACTTGATTTCTATGCTTAACCTTTTTGCATATGTTAAACAGTATTACATTTTTTACAATTTAGATGGTGAATTATATTTTTTAAATGTTTTACCCCATAGATTAGCCATCATCAATAGCATGTTATGATATTACATTTTACTAGAATTATTTAAATAATTAAATATTATTTATTATTATTAACTTTAATTAAACTCTATTTTAATTACAAATTTCAATTTGCTCTGTCTGATTATACTCTAGAAGTTATTATTTTTTGTTTAAGCAAATTTAACAAATGTACTATAATTGTGAAATAAATGTCTACAACATGAGATCATTATAATACTTTATGGGATATTAATACAGTAAAGTGATGTCTTGATCTTATTTAGTTTTCATTTAATATCTTCAATCAACAATTTATACATTTTAACTAATAGTGGGCAAAGTATTGGCTAGAATTTGTTTAATTTATATCAGAATTCTATCTTATATTTCTCACTTTTAGTATTCATGTAATGCCATCAATCATCATATATAAATATCATCACTATATTTTGAAATTTCTATTCTATAACATCAAATTTTCGCATAAGGTAAATGGTATTATATATTTATGATATTTATATATATATTTCTTTTTTAAATGGGTTACCAATAAGATAATTCATCATAATTCAATAGATTCTAAAATTTATAGAATTCAATTATTATGTTTATAGACATTGTTCACTTACGAACCATGACCGTAACACATTCGACTACTGACATTATATACAAATTTGACTCTAAAGAGATCATTAAATTGGGTACCAAGTTTCGACCAAAATTGGAATGTAAAGAGAGGTATTCATTCTTTTGTTTTATTATGCGATAACTTCGTTGTTACATTATTAATTGTAAGTAACTGCAATTTAATAAAATTTTTATTTAACATTAAAATAAGCTACGAGATGACTGCATGAGATCTTTACAGTACTTTATGTGATATTTGTATAATAAAGTCATGTTTTGATCTTATTCAGTTTTCATTTTATAACTTCTACCAACAATATATACATTTAAACTAAAAAATATAACAAGTCTACATACGTATACATTTATATTTAAACACGTAATGTAACCAATCATCATACATAAATATCAACATACAATGTTTTGAAACTTGATTTCTATGCTTAATCTTTTTGCATAAGTTAAACAGTATTACATTTTTTACAATTTAGATGGTGAATTATATTTTCTAAATGTTTTACCCCACAGATTAGTCATCATCAACAGCATGTAACGATATTACATTTTACTAGAATTATTTAAATTATTAAATATTATTTATTATTATTAACTTTAATTAACCCTTATTTTAATTACAAATTTCAATTTGATCCCTAACATTATATTCTAGAAGTTATTATTTTTATATTCATAATTCAATAAATTTTAATGTTTTTAGAATTCAATTATTTTGTTAACAGACATTGTTCACTTACAAACCAAGACCGTAACCCATTCCACTACTGACATTATATACAAATTTGACTCTTAAGAGATCAATTAAGTGGCTACCGTGTTACTATTAAAAATGGAATGTAAAGAAAGGTATTTATATTTTATCTATTATATGCTAAATTAGTTGCTACCTTATTAATTATAAATAACTGCAATTTAATAAAATTTTTATTTAACATTAAAATAAGCTCAGAGATGACTGCACGAGATCATTACAGTACTTTATGTGATATTTGTACAATAAAGTCATGTTTTGATCTTATTCAGTTTTCATTTTATAACTTCTACCAACAATATATACATTTAAACTAAAAAATATAACACGTCTACATACGTATACATATATATTTAAACACGTAATGTAACCAATCATCATACAAAAATATCAACATACAATGTTTTGAAACTTGATTTCTATGCTTAACCTTTTTGCATAAGTTAAACAGTATTACATTTTTTACAATTTAGTTGGTGAATTATATTTTTTAAATGTTTTACCCCACAGATTAGTCATCATCAATAGCATGTAATGATATTATATTTTACTAGAATTATTTAAATAATTTAATATTATTTATTCTTATTGACTTTAATTAAATTCAATTTTAATTACAAATCTCAATTTGATCTCTCTCATTATACTCTAGAAGTTATCATTTTTTGTTTAAGCAAATATAACAAATGTACTATAATTGTGAAATAAATGTCTACAACATGAGATCATTATAATACTTTATGGGATATTAATACAGTAAAGTGATGTCTTGATCTTATTTAGTTTTCATTTAATATCTTCAATCAACAATTTATACATTTTAACTAATAGTGGGCAAAGTATAGGCTAGAATTTGTTTAATTTATATCAGAATTCTATCTTATATTTCTCACTTTTAGTATTCATGTAATGCCATCAATCATCATATATAAATATCATCACTATATTTTGAAATTTCTATTCTATAACATCAAATTTTCGCTTTTGGTAAATGGTATTATATTATTTATGATATTTATATATATATTTCTTTTTTAAATGGGTTACCAATAAGATAAGTCATCATAATTCAATAAATTTTAATATTTATAGAATTCAATTATTTTGATTACAGACATTGTTCACTTACAAACCGAGTCCGAAACCCATTCCACTACTGACATTATATACAAATTTGACTCTTAAGAGATCAATTAAGTGCCTACCGTGTTACTATCAAAAATGGAATGTAAAGAGAGGTATTTATCTTTTATCTATTATATGCTAAATTAGTTGCTACCTTATTAATTATAAATAACTGCAATTTAATAAAATTTTTATTTAACATTAAAATAAGCTCAGAGATGACTGCACGAGATCATTACAGTACTTTATGTGATATTTGTGCAATAAAGTCATGTTTTGATCTTATTTAGTTTTCATTTTATAACTTCTACCAACAATATATACATTTAAACTAAAAAATATAACACGTCTACATACGTATACATATATATTTAAACACGTAATGTAACCAATCATCATACAAAAATATCAACATACAATGTTTTGAAACTTGATTTCTATGCTTAACCTTTTTGCATAAGTTAAACAGTATTACATTTTTTACAATTTAGATGGTGAATTATATTTTCTAAATGTTTTACCCCACAGATTAGTCATCATCAACAGCATGTAACGATATTACATTTTACTAGAATTATTTAATATTATTTATTCTTATTGACTTTAATTAACCTTTATTTTAATTACAAATTTCAATTTGATCTCTCACATTATATTCTAGAAGTTATTATTTTTATATTCATAATTCAATAAATTTTAATGTTTTTAGAATTCAATTATTTTGTTAACAGACATTGTTCACTTACAAACCAAGACCGTAACACATTCGACTACTGAAATTATATACAAATTTGACTCTAAACAGATCATTAAATTGGGTACCAAGTTTCGATCAAAATTGGAATGTAAAGAGAGATATTTATTCTTTTGTTTTATTATGCGCTAACTTAGTTGTTACATTATTAATTGTAAGTAACTGCAATTTAATAACATTTTTATTTAACATTAAAATAAGCTACGAGATGACTGCATGAGATCTTTACAGTACTTTATGTGATATTTGTATAATAAAGTCATGTTTTGATCTTATTCAGTTTTCATTTTATAACTTCTACCAACAATATATACATTTAAACTAAAAAATATAACACGTCTACATACGTATACATATATATTTAAACACGTAATGTAACCAATCATCATACATAAATATCAACATACAATGTTTTGAAACTTGATTTCTATGCTTAACCTTTTTGCATATGTTAAACAGTATTACATTTTTTACAATTTAGATGGTGAATTATATTTTTTAAATGTTTTACCCCATAGATTAGTCATCATCAACAGCATGTAATGATATTACATTTTACTAGAATTATATAAATTATTAAATATTATTTATTATTATTAACTTTAATTAAACTCTATTTTAATTACAAATTTCAATTTGATATCTCACATTATATTCTAGAAGTTATTATTTTTATATTCATAATTCTATAAATTTTAATGTTTTTAGAATTCAATTATTTTGTTAACACATTCGACTACTGACATTATATACAAATTTGACTCTAAAGAGATCATTAAATTGGGTACCAAGTTTCGATCAAAATTGGAATGTAAAGAGAGGTATTTATTCTTTTGTTTTATTATGCGCTAACTTAGTTGTTACATTATTAATTGTAAGTAACTGCAATTTAATAAAATTTTTATTTAACATTAAAATAATCTACGAGATGACTGCATGAGATCATTACAGTACTTTATGTGATATTTATACAATAAAGTCATGTTTTGATCTTATTCAGTTTTCATTTTATAACTTGAATCAAAAATATATACATTTTAGCTAAAAAATATAACACGTCTACATACGTATACATATAAATTTAAACACGTAATGTAACCAATCATAATACATAAATATCAACATACAATAAGATAATTCATCATAATTCAATAGATTCTAATATTTATAGAATTTAATTATTTGGTTTACAGACATTGTTCACTTACGAACCAAGACCGTAACCCATTCCACTACTGAAATTATATACAAATTTGACTCTAAAGAGATCATTAAATTGGGTAGCAAGTTTCGATCAAAAATGGAATGTAAAGAGAGGTATTTATTCTTTTGTTTTATTATGCGCTAACTTAGTTGTTACATTATTGATTGAAAATAACTGCATTCTAATAATATTTTTATTTCACATTAAAATAAGCTCCGTCTGATTATATTCTAGAAGTTATTTTTTTTTGTTAGAGCCAATTTAACAAATGTACTTCAATTGTAGAATAAATTTCGACTGCTTGAGATCATTACATTACTTTATGTGATATTTGTACAATAAAGTGATGTTTTGATCTTATTCAATTTTCAATTTATAAATTCTACCAACAAATATATAAATTTGATTCTAAAGAGTTCAATTAATTGCATACCGTGTTTCGATCAAAAATGGAATATAAAGACAGGTATTTATTTTTTTTTCTATTATATGCTAACTTAGTTGTTACATAATTAATTGGAAATAACTGCAATTTAATAAAATTTTTATTTCACAATAAAATAAGTTCCGTCTGATAATTTGCTAGAAGTTTATTTTTTTGTTAGAGCCAATTTAACAAATGTACTATTATTGTAGAGTAAATGTCGACTGCATAATATCAGTATGTCTCTTTATGTGATATTTATACAATAAAGTGATATTTCGATCTTATTTAGTTTTCATTTAATACCTTCAATCAACAATATATTCATGTCCACAAAAAGGATCAACATGGTGGCTAGAATTTATATTTTTTATATCTCAATTCAGTCGAAAGTTAATCCTTTTTTAGTCAATATGGTATGGCACAATGATCATATAAAATATATCAATAAACATTATTTTAAAATTTGATTGCAATCCATAACCTTTTTGAATAATGTATATGAAATATACAAGTGTATGTGTATGTAAGTGTATGTGAATTATGTTTTTTAAATGTTTTACCCCATAGATTAGTCATCATCAATAGCATATAATGATATTAGATTTTACTAGAATTATTTTATTATTTAATATTATTTAATCTTATTGACTTTTATTAAATTCTATTTTAATTACAAATTTCAATTTGCTCTGGCTGATTATATTCTAGAAGTTTTTTTTTTATTTGTTAGAGCTAATTTAACAATTGTACAATTGCTAGAATTTGTTTAATTTATATCATAATTCAGTCTTATATTTCACACTTTTAGTATTCATGTAATGGCATCAATCATCATATATAAATATCATCACATTATTTTGAAATTTCTATTCTATAACATCAAATTTTTACATAAGGTAAATGGTATTATATTATTTATGATATTTATATATATATGCCTTTTTTAAATGGGTTACCAATAAGATAATTCATCATAATTCAATAGATATTAGATAGAATATTTATAGAATTCAATTATTTTGTTTACAGGCATTGGTTACTCACAAACCAAGTCCGTAACCTATTCCACTACTGATATTATATACAAATTTGACTCTTAAGAGATCAATTAAGTGGCTACCGTTTTACGATCAAAAATGGAATGTAAAAAGAGGTATTTATTTTTTTGTTCTATTATGCGCTAACTTAGTTGTTACATTATTGATTGAAAATAACTGCATTCTAATAATATTTTTATTTCACATTAAAATAAGCTCCGTCTGATTACTTTTAAACAATATATTCATGTCCACAAAAAGGATCAACATGGTGGCTAGAATTTGTATTTTTTATATCTCAATTCAGTCGAAAGTTAATCCTTTTTTAGTCAATATGGTATGGCACAATGATCATATAAAATATATCAATAAACATTATTTTAAAATTTGATTGAAAAACCATAACCTTTTTGAATAATGTATATGTTATTATATTATTTACAATTAAGATGGTGAATTATGTTTTTTAAATGTTTTACCCCATAGATTAGTCATCATCAATAGCATGTAATGATATTAGATTTTACTAGAATTATTTTATTATTTAATATTATTTAATCTTATTGACTTTAATTAAATTCTATTTTAATTACAAATTTCAATGTGCTCCGTCTGATTATATTCTAGAAGTTATTTTTTTTTGTTAGAGCCAATTTAACAAATGTACTTCAATTGTAGAATAAATTTCGACTGCTTGAGATCACTACATTACTTTATGTGATATTCGTACAATAAAGTGATGTTTTGATCTTATTCAATTTTCAATTTATAACTTCTACCAACAATATATACATTTAAACTAAAAAATATAACACGTCTACATACGTGTACCTATACATTTAAGCACGTAATGTAACCAAGCATCATACATAAATATCAACATACAATGTTTTGAAACTTGATTTCTATGCTTAACCTTTTTGCATATGTTAAACAGTATTACATTTTTTACAATTTAGATGGTGAATTATATTTTTTAAATGTTTTACACCATAGATTAGCCATCATCAATAGCATGTTATGATATTACATTTTACTTGAATTATTTAAATTATATTATATTATATAATCTTTTTAACTTTAATCAAATACTATTTTAATTACAAATTTCAATTTGATCTCTCTCATTATACTCTAGAAGTTATTTTTTTTTGTTTAAGCAAATTTAACAAATGTACTATAATTGTGAAATAAATGTCTACAACATGAGATCATTATAATACTTTATGGGATATTAATACAGTAAAGTGATGTCTTGATATTATTTAGTTTTTATTTAATATCTTCAATCAACAATTTATACATTTTAACTAATAGTGGGCAAAGTATTGGCTAGAATTTGTTTAATTTATATCAGAATTCTATCTCATATTTCTCACTTTTAGTATTCATGTAATAGCATCAATCATCATATATAAATATCATCACATTATTTTGAAATTTCTATTCTATAACATCAAATTTTGATATGAGGTAAATGGTATTATATTATTTATGATATTTATATATATATTTCTTTTTTAAATGGGTTAACAATAAGATAATTCATCATAATTCAATAGATTCTAATATTTATAGAATTTAATTATTTTGTTTATAGACAGTGAACAACTTACGAACCATGACCGTAACACATTCGACTACTGACATTATATACAAATTTGACTCTAAAGAGAACATTAAATTGGGTACCAAGTTTCGATCAAAATTGGAATGTAAAGAGAGGTATTTATCTTTTATCTATTATATGCTAAATTAGTTGCTACCTTATTAATTATAAATAACTGCAATTTAATAAAATTTTTATTTCACATTAAAATAAGTTCCGTCTGATAATTTGCTAGAAGTTTATTTTTTTGTTAGAGCCAATTTAACAAATGTACTATTATTGTAGAGTAAATGTCGACTGCATAATATCAGTATGTCTCTTTATGTGATATTTATACAATAAAGTGATATTTTGATCTTATTTAGTTTTCATTTAATACCTTCAATCAACAATATATTCATGTCCACAAAAAGGATCAACATGGTGGCTAGAATTTGTATTTTTTATATCTCAATTCAGTCGAAAGTTAATCCTTTTTTAGTCAATATGGTATGGCACAATGATCATATAAAATATATCAATAAACATTATTTTAAAATTTGATTGAAAAACCATAACCTTTTTGAATAATGTATATGTTATTATATTATTTACAATTAAGATGGTGAATTATGTTTTTTAAATGTTTTACCCCATAGATTAGTCATCATCAATAGCATGTAATGATATTAGATTTTACTAGAATTATTTTATTATTTAATATTATTTAATCTTATTGACTTTAATTAAATTCTATTTTAATTACAAATTTCAATGTGCTCCGTCTGATTATATTCTAGAAGTTATTTTTTTTTGTTAGAGCCAATTTAACAAATGTACTTCAATTGTAGAATAAATTTCGACTGCTTGAGATCACTACATTACTTTATGTGATATTCGTACAATAAAGTGATGTTTTGATCTTATTCAATTTTCAATTTATAACTTCTACCAACAATATATACATTTAAACTAAAAAATATAACACGTCTACATACGTGTATCTATACATTTAAGCACGTAATGTAACCAAGCATCATACATAAATATCAACATACAATGTTTTGAAACTTGATTTCTATGCTTAACCTTTTTGCATATGTTAAACAGTATTACATTTTTTACAATTTAGATGGTGAATTATATTTTTTAAATGTTTTACACCATAGATTAGCCATCATCAATAGCATGTTATGATATTACATTTTACTTGAATTATTTAAATTATATTATATTATTTATTCTTTTTAACTTTAATCAAATACTATTTTAATTACAAATTTCAATTTGCTCTGTCTGATTATACTCTAGAAGTTATTATTTTTGTTTAAGCAAATTTAACACATGTACTATAATTGTGAAATAAATGTCTACAACATGAGATCATTATAATACTTTATGGGATATTAATACAGTAAAGTGATGTCTTGATATTATTTAGTTTTTATTTAATATCTTCAATCAACAATTTATACATTTTAACTAATAGTGGGCAAAGTATTGGCTAGAATTTGTTTAATTTATATCAGAATTCTATCTCATATTTCTCACTTTTAGTATTCATGTAATGGCATCAATCATCATATATAAATATCATCACTATATTTTGAAATTTCTATTCTATAACATCAAATTTTCGCATAAGGTAAATGGTATTATATTATTAATGATATTTATATATATATTTCTTTTTTAAATGGGTTACCAATAAGATGATTCATCATAATTCAATAGATTCTAAAATTTATAGAATTCAATTATTTTGTTTATAGACATTGTTCACTTACGAACCATGACCGTAACACATTCGACTACTGACATTATATACAAATTTGACTCTAAAGAGATCATTAAATTGGGTACCAAGTTTTGATCAAAATTGGAATGTAAAGAGAGGTATTCATTCTTTTGTTTTATTATGCGCTAACTTCGTTGTTACATTATTAATTGTAAGTAACTGCAATTTAATAAAATTTTTATTTCACATTAAAAAAGCTAAGAGATGACTGCATGAGATCATTACAGTACTTTATGTGATATTTATACAATAAAGTCATGTTTTGATCTTATTCAGTTTTCATTTTATAACTTCAATCAAAAATATATACATTTAAAATAAAAAATATAACACATCTACATACGTATACATATATATTTAAACACGTAATGTAACCAATCATCATACATAAATATCAACATACAATGTTTTGAAACTTGATTTCTATGCTTAACCTTTTTGCATAAGTTAAACAGTATTACATTTTTTACAATTTAGATGGTGAATTATATTTTTTAAATGTTTTACCCCATAGATTAGTCATCATCAATAGCATATAATGATATTACATTTAACTAGAATTATTTATATTATTCAATATTATTTATTATTATTAACTTTAATTAAATTCTATTTGAATCACAAATTTCAATTTGATCTCTCTCATTATATTCTAGAAGTTATTATTTTTATATTCATAATTCAATAAATTTTAATATTTATAGAATTCAATTATTTTGATTACAGACATTGTTCACTTACAAACCAAGTCCGTAACCCATTCCACTACTGACATTATATACAAATTTGACTCTTAAGAGATCAATTAAGTGGCTACCGTGTGACTATTAAAAATGGAATGTAAAGAAAGGTATTTATTTTTTATCTATTATATGCTAAATTAGTTGCTACCTTATTAATTATAATTAACAACAATTTAATAAAATTTTTATTTAACATTAAAAAAATCTACGAGATGACTGCATGAGATCATTACAGTACTTTATGTGACATTTATGCGATAAGTCATGTTTTGATCTTATTCAGTTTTCATTTTATAACTTCAATCAAAAATATATACATTAAACTAAAAAATATAACACTTCTACATACGTATACATATATATTTAAACACGTAATGTAACCAATCATCATACATAAATATCAACATACAATGTTTTGAAACTTGATTTCTATGCTTAACCTTTTTGCATAAGTTAAACAGTATTACATTTTTTACAATTTAGTTGGTGAATTATATTTTTTAAATGTTTTACCCCACAGATTAGTCATCATCAATAGCATGTAATGATATTATATTTTACTAGAATTATTTAAATAATTTAATATTATTTATTATTATTAACTTTAATTAAACTCTATTTTAATTACAATTTTCAATTTGATATCTCACATTATATTCTAGAAGTTATTATTTTTAAATTCATAATTCTATAAATTTTAATGTGTTTAGAATTCAATTATTTTGTTAACACATTCGACTACTGACATTATATACAAATTTGACTCTAAAGAGATCATTAAATTGGGTACCAAGTTTCGATCAAAATTGGAATGTAAAGAGAGGTATTTATTCTTTTGTTTTATTATGCGCTAACTTAGTTGTTACATTATTAATTGTAAGTAACTGCAATTTAATAAAATTTTTATTTAACATTAAAATAATCTACGAGATGACTGCATGAGATCATTACAGTACTTTATGTGATACTTATACAATAAAGTCATGTTTTGATCTTATTCAGTTTTCATTTTATAACTTGAATCAAAAATATATACATTTTAGCTAAAAAATATAACACGTCTACATACGTATACATATAAATTTAAACACGTAATGTAACCAATCATAATACATAAATATCAACATACAATGAGAACATACAATAAGATAATTCATCATAATTCAATAGATTCTAATATTTATAGAATTTAATTATTTGGTTTACAGACATTGTTCACTTACGAACCAAGACCGTAACCCATTCCACCACTCAAATTATATACAAATTTGACTCTAAAGAGATCATTAAATTGGGTAGCAAGTTTCGATCAAAAATGGAATGTAAAGAGAGGTATTTATTCTTTTGTTTTATTATGCGCTAACTTAGTTGTTACATTATTGATTGAAAATAACTGCATTCTAATAATATTTTTATTTCACATTAAAATAAGCTCCGTCTGATTATATTCTAGAAGTTATTTTTTTTTGTTAGAGCCAATTTAACAAATGTACTTCAATTGTAGAATAAATTTCGACTGCTTGAGATCATTACATTACTTTATGTGATATTTGTACAATAAAGTGATGTTTTGATCTTATTCAATTTTCAATTTATAAATTCTACCAACAAATATATAAATTTGATTCTTAAAAGTTCAATTAATTGCATACCGTGTTTCGATCAAAAATGGAATATAAAGACAGGTATTTATTTTTTTTTCTATTATATGCTAACTTAGTTGTTACATAATTAATTGGAAATAACTGCAATTTAATAAAATTTTTATTTCACATTAAAATAAGTTCCGTCTGATAATTTGCTAGAAGTTTATTTTTTTGTTAGAGCCAATTTAACAAATGTACTATTATTGTAGAGTAAATGTCGACTGCATAATATCAGTATGTCTCTTTATGTGATATTTATACAATAAAGTGATATTTTGATCTTATTTAGTTTTCATTTAATACCTTCAATCAACAATATATTCATGTCCACAAAAAGGATCAACATGGTGGCTAGAATTTGTATTTTTTATATTTCAATTCAGTCGAAAGTTAATCCTTTTTTAGTCAATATGGTATGGCACAATGATCATATAAAATATATCAATAAACATTATTTTAAAATTTGATTGCAAACCATAACCTTTTTGAATAATGTATATGTTATTATATTATTTACAATTAAGATGGTGAATTATGTTTTTTAAATGTTTTACCCCATAGATTAGTCATCATCAATAGCATGTTATGATATTACATTTTACTAGAATTATTTAAATTATTTAATATTATTAATTCTCATTCACTTTAATTAAATACTATTTTAATTACAATTTTTTTTTTGTTTAAGTAAATTTAACAAATGTTCAATAATTATAGTATAAATGTTGACTGCATGAGATCAATTCATTACTTTATGTGATATTAATACAATAACGTGAGGTTTTGGTCTTATTCAGTTCTCATTTAATAACTTCAATCTCCAATATATTCATGTCCATTCAACGGTATCAACATAGTGTATAGAATTTGTGTAAATTATTGCACAATTCAGTCCTAAGTTAATCCTTATTTAGTAAACATATTATAGCACAATCATCATATATAAATATCAACAAACATTATTTTAAAATTTGATTTCAAACCATAACCTTTTTGAATTATGTATATGTTATTATATTATTTGCAATTAAGATAGTGAATTATGTTTTTTAGATGTATTTTTTTTAAATTGACTATCAAATATTCACATAAGGTAAATGGTATTATATTATTTATGATATATATATATATATATTCTTTATTAAATGGGTTACCAATAAGATAAGTCATCATAATTCAATAAATTTTAATATTTATAGAATTCAATTATTTTGATTACAGACATTGTTCACTTACAAACCAAGTCCGAAACCCATTCCACTACTGACATTATATACAAATTTGACTCTTAAGAGATCAATTAAGTGGTTACCGTGTTACTATCAAAAATGGAATGTAAAGAGAGGTATTTATCTTTTATCTATTATATGCTAAATTAGTTGCTACCTTATTAATTATAAATAACTGCAATTTAATAAAATTTTTATTTAACATTAAAATAAGCTACGAGATGACTGCATGAGATCTTTACAGTACTTTATGTGATATTTGTATAATAAAGTCATGTTTTGATCTTATTCAGTTTTCATTTTATAACTTCTACCAACAATATATACATTTAAACTAAAAAATATAACAAGTCTACATACGTATACATATATATTTAAACACGTAATGTAACCAATCATCATACATAAATATCAACATACAATGTTTTGAAACTTGATTTCTATGCTTAATCTTTTTGCATAAGTTAAACAGTATTACATTTTTTACAATTTAGATGGTGAATTATATTTTCTAAATGTTTTACCCCACAGATTAGTCATCATCAACAGCATGTAACGATATTACATTTTACTAGAATTATTTAAATTATTAAATATTATTTATTATTATTAACTTTAATTAACTCTTATTTTAATTACAAATTTCAATTTGATCTCTCACATTATATTCTAGAAGTTATTATTTTTATATTCATAATTCAATAAATTTTAATATTTATAGAATTCAATTATTTTGATTACAGACATTGTTCACTTACAAACCAAGTCCGAAACCCATTCCACTACTGACATTATATACAAATTTGACTCTTAAGAGATCAATTAAGTGGCTACCGTGTTACTATTAAAAATGGAATGTAAAGAAAGGTATTTATATTTTATCTATTATATGCTAAATTAGTTGCTACCTTATTAATTATAATTAACTGCAATTTAATAAAATTTTTATTTAACATTAAAATAATCTACGAGATTACTGCATGAGATCATTACAGTACTTTATGTGATATTTATACAATAAAGTCATGTTTTGATCTTATTCAGTTTTCATTTTATAACTTCAATCAAAAATATATACATTAAACTAAAAAATATAACACTTCTACATACGTATACATATATATTTAAGCACGTAATGTAACCAATCATCATACATAAATATCAACATACAATGTTTTGAAACTTGATTTCTATGCTTAACCTTTTTGCATAAGTAAAACATTATTACATTTTTTACAATTTAGTTAGTAAATTATAATTTTTTAAATGTTTTACCCCATAGATTAGTCATCATCATTAGCATGTAATGATATTACATTTTACTAGAATTATTTAAATTATTAAATATTATTTATTATTATGAACTTTAATTAACCTTTATTTTAATTACAAATTTCAATTTGATCTCTCACATTATATTCTAGAAGTTATTATTTTTTGTTTAAGCAAATATAACAAATGTACTATAATTGTGAAATAAATGTCTTCAACATGAGATCATTATAATACTTTATGGGATATTAATACAGTAAAGTGATGTCTTGATCTTATTTAGTTTTCATTTAATATCTTCAATCAACAATTTATACATTTAAACTAATAGTGGGCATAATATTGGCTAGAATTTGTTTAATTTAAATCAGAATTCAGTCTTATATTTCTCACTTTTAGTATTCATGTAATAGCATCAATCATCATATATAAATATCATCACATTATTTTAAAATTTCTATTCTATAACATCAAATTTTGACATAAGGTAAATGGTATTATAATATTTATGATATTTATATATATATTTATTTCTTTTTTAAATGGGTTACCAATAAGATAATTCATCATAATTCAATAGATTCTAATATTTATAGAATTTAATTATTTTGTTTACAGACATTGTTCACTTACGAACCAAGACCGTAACCCATTCCACTACTGAAATTATATACAAATTTGACTCTAAAGAGATCATTAAATTGGGTACCAAGTTTCGATCAAAATTGGATTCTGCATTCTAATAATATTTTTATTTCACATTAAAATAAGCTCCGTCTGATTATATTCTAGAAGTTATTTTTTTTTGTTAGAGCCAATTTAACAAATGTACTTCAATTGTAGAGTAAATGTTGACTGCATAATATCAGTATGTCTCTTTATGTGATATTTATACAATAAAGTGATGTTTTGATATTATTTAATTTTCATTTAATACCTTCAATCAACAATATATTCATGTCCACAAAAAGGATCAACATGGTGGCTAGAATTTGTATTTTTTATATTGCAATTCAGTCATAAGTTAATCCTTTTTTAGTCAATAATATTGACTCAATATGGTATGTTACAATGATCATATAAAATATATAAATAAACATTATTTTAAAATTTGATTTCAAACCTTAACCTTTTTGAATAATGTATATGTTATTATATTATTTACAATTAAGATGGTGAATTATGTTTTTTAAATGTTTTACCCCATAGATAAGTCATCATCAATGGCATGTAATGATATTAAATTTTACTAGAATTATATAAATTATTTAATATTAATTATTCTTATTGACTTTAATTAAATTCTATTTTAATTACAAATTTCAATTTGCTCTGGCTGCTTATATTGTAGAAGTTTTTTTTTTATTTGTTAGAGTTAATTTAACAATTGTACAATTGCTAGAATTTGTTTAATTTATATCAGAATTCAGTCTTATATTTCTCACTTTAAGTATTTATGTAATGGCATCAATCATCATATATAAATATCATCACATTATTTTGAAATTTCTATTCTATAACATCAAATGTTGACATAAGGTAAATGGTATTATATTATTTATGATATTTATATATATATTTCTTTTTTAAATGGGTTACTTATAAGATAATTCATCATAATTCAATAGATTCTAATATTTATAGAATTCAATTATTTTGTTTACAGACATTGTTCACTTACGAACCAAGACCATAATTCGACTACTGAAATTATATACAAATTTGACGCTAAAGAGATCATTATATTGGGTACCGTGTTTCGATCAAAAATGGAATATAAAGAGAGGTATTTATTTTTTTGTTCTATTATGCGCTAACTTAGATGTTACATTATTGATTGAAAATAACTGCATTCTAATAATATTTTTATTTCACATTCAAGCTCCGTCTGATTATATTCTAGAAGTTATTTTTTTTTGTTAGAGCCAATTTATTATTGTAGGGTAAATGTCGACTGCATAAGATCAGTATGGCTCTTTATGTGATATTAATACAATAAAGTGATGTTTTAATCTTCATTAGTTTTCATTTAATACCTTCAATAAACTATATATTCATGTCACTAAAAAGGACACTAAAAAATCAAAATTTGTGAGAGTAGTTTTTAATTTATTTAACTTTGTATTCGAAGGTCTATTGTAATGGGCATATATGATTGGGGGGTTATGGTGATTTGAAATGTTAATCAGTAATTAATATTACTTAATCTATCAAATAATCAGTAGTAAAAATAAACTAAATTATTATTTGAAAAAAAAACAAATAATAACATAATTATTTTTACAAAATCAGTATTATATTTGTTTATTTTTAATTTTTAATCAGTATCTAATTATTAATTTATAATTATTGTTCTTTATAGATACTCCACCTTCTAGGAATAACATGATTATTGATAAAATATTATCGCCGAGCAACCAATCAGTGAAGAGAAAACTAGATTTCAAAGATCGATCTTTGAGCCCAGAATTAATACCAGCTGCCGAAGTATTTAGTATGAATATTATATAATATGCTTTTATAAAAATGATTTTTAAAAATAAAAAACTTCTAATAATTATGTCATTATCCTTTTTTCAGATGCAGTTAATCTAATTGAAGAAGTTATTTATACATCCTCGTCACCCTTTAAAGTCTCTATGATCAATGCTACAACAACTGACAACTCAGCATTAGGTATGTATAATATGCAATTTACAGTTTAGTAATTAATTCAGTGGCGTCATTTGGGGGCAGGGTGGCAGCAAGGTGGGCATTTGCCCCTGTCTACTTTTAATAGCAGCCTGATGGGCCGGTGTCCGGTTGTTTCCATTTAATGATTATTATATTTTATTAGTTCAAAAACATGCCTATTTTTTTAGAGCTAAGAAATTATTGTCACAATGATAAATTTTGTAATTAATAATATATTAATAGTTGGAATATATTTATATTTAAACGCATGCGGGGACGTGCATAGAAGTGGTGTGTGTGTGTGCTTATGAAGGAAAAGAATTAAAGGATATATAAAATTGTTCAATTGTTGTATATACAACAGTAAAAATAATTAAAAATCATAATCCCATATAGCTTTATTTCCAAAAATATAAAATGAATACTACTTCTAAAAACAACCGATCTTTACTCTAATATTTATCATTGATTTCAAACTGCAGTTAATTTTGTGACAGTTGTGTACTGTGCACTATTCTCTATTGTATTCAATTTAGTTTAGTACCTATATTAAAATAAATTTTTCCATGTGTTTCCATCTCATTTTTAATATAAATAATAAAGTAAGTGAAAATAGCTCAAGATTCATAAACAATTTCTAATAAAACAAAAAGAACTTGAACCAGTAAGCAAGCAATAAAAATAAAATAAAATTAGTTTACATAGTTTTAATTTCTATGTACAATTTATTGTTCTATAAAATATCTGCTACCTTATATTTTCAAATGATTTTGTTATTTAGTTAGTGAAATGGGTTGCAACGATTATAGTAAAAACTATTTAAATTATAAAATATGTGTGGTTTTTAAGTTACCCATTTGGGCTGGTCAAATATTTTGCCGTCCCCCTCCTATTGAAAACTGAAATTACACCACTGTAACCAATATCCAAAAATTAAATGCATAATATTTTTAAATCATTAAAATTTGTTAACAGACATACTGAATAAGATAAATAGAATCACATCAAACACATGGTATGAAATAAAGACTATGACCGAAAGAATAGAAAATATTGAAAAATGTATGACAAATAAAACAAACATATTTGAAATTCACGAAACAACATTACAAGGCATTGATCATGTATTACAATACATACTTTGTAATTTACCATTGAAAACAGAAGAGGATCTTACAATATTTGAAGAAAAATTACTTGATATGCAGTTAAAAAAGAAAATGGTAAGAGTTATTTATTATAATAATAATAACTAACATGTAAGCAGGGCTTGTATTTAAGAGGTTTCTAAATCTTTTTACTTGTGTAACTTACTGGGGTTTTTGAATGGACTATCGTTACAATTTTTTGTGGTGTTATTAAATTTGTTTAATACAGTTGTACCTTCTTATAAATAATTTAATTGTATCCAGGTAAAAAAAAATAAATACATTTTAAAGTAATTAAACAAAACAAATTAAAATATGCTTACAGGTAGAAGAACTGTCACGGCTAGCTCGCAACAACATAGGAGGAACAGTTAGAACAATATTGAGATTTCTTTTCACTGATGAATTACTAAAAGAATTTAGTTACAGAGGGCAAAAAAAGAAAAAGGTGTTCTCAGTCTTGGCCACTTGTTCCTTAATATTTGGTAAGAAAGATGATAACATATTCTTTTATATTAAACTTCTTCTCAAAGTTTATTCTAAATTTTTATCCTATTGTACCTACATATAAATCAACCAATTATATTTTACGTTTATTGTTTATTATATTTGAATGTTTCAGAGTCAATAAATAAAATTGGGAAGTTTAAAAATTGCAACACAATTGATGTTGAAACCCCTTTAAAAATTTTTATTGCTGGCGCCAAATTCCGCATAAATCAACTTTAATTGTACAATTATTATTAAAAATAAAATATTTAATTTGCTCATCAAATGATTTGTTCAATTTTTTTAGTAATATAATTTGATATTATATTATATAATATTTGTATTTATGAATAAATTGCTATAAGCTAATCTAATGGTTGGAAAAAAGTATATTTTATTAAATGTATACTTAATGCCAGTAGGTATAATATAGTATTTTAATATTATACTATAATGGGCAAATAATTGGAGGATTGTGCTAAAAATTAATAAAATTAAGCTGTAATTAATACATGTATATTGTATCTCACCAATTTTCCATTTTCATTTAACAATTTAATTTAAAATAAATGGGGACAAGTTAATTTTCATTAACATTTTATCCATTGTAATGGGTTGTATTTTATTATTATGAGTTCTAGTACCGGGCCCGTGAAAACATTTAGTACAAGCCACAAGGGTCCAAAATTTGATGTCAGGGGCTTGTATTTACACATAAGTAATCATTACCTTACGAGCGTCATATTATGGTTGATTAACCTATATTAACCTATACGAATATCTGCCTATAGACTGTATTATTTAATATATTATATTATAATATTATATATTAAATTAATGAATATATTTAAAAAGTAATCATATAATGATAATAAAAGAAAAATAATATAATGTATATAATAATATAAAATATTATTTTATTCATATTATTTTTAAAATAACATATTAATGATAATCCAGTGGCCAACTGACATTTTATAGATATTTTTTTAATATTATTAAAATCAAAAATATGGGAAAAACAAAACGTTTATAAAATCATTTCATTATAAAAATAATACTTTATAAATTTCAATAAAATATATTTTTGCTATCTGGGATACTGCTTTACAATTATAATGTTTTTTACTAATTTTTTTCAGCTAGATTATCAACGATTTATAATCAGTTGTATTTTTTAATGAACTGAATTTTATGAAATCAAAGAAATAATATTTCTAATAAAATAAAAAATAGTTTTTATTATGTATGTTAAAACAGTTTTGTGCCAAAACAACCTCGGTATGATGGCCACGACATAATATTCTAGATCCGTAATTTTGCTCTAACATTGGATATTTAAATATTATTTTGCTAGGTAGATTGAGTCACTGTTGTTTTCTTACAAACCCTTATATTCCCTTTGTGTAGTAGAATTTCCAAAAAATCTTTTCTTAGCGGAAGCCTATGTCAT
Source organism: Metopolophium dirhodum (assembly GCF_019925205.1). Lineage (NCBI taxonomy): Eukaryota > Metazoa > Arthropoda > Insecta > Hemiptera > Aphididae > Metopolophium > Metopolophium dirhodum. Next base: position 121,444,642 of record NC_083560.1, read on the forward strand.
AGTAGGTATCAGAATGCCAAATGTCAACCAATTCTGTCCTATGGTTATGGCTGTAAGTTAATAGATTTATCTGTCAGTCAGTCACCTTATCCTTTCATAAATATATCGAGGAGATAAATATATTGTGAGTGTTGGATGTAGCAAGTAGAATATCGTAAATTGTTCTAAATTGTATATAATATAAATTATTAGGTATTGGTTTACATAAGTCTAAAAATGGAATTTAGAATACGAAGGTACTTATTATTACTATTCATCATTTTATAGTTTTTATACAAAGTATTTATATGATTGACCTATCGTGTACATGTGTTGATACTAATTTTCTAATAATATGTTACATTAGACAATGTGTTTATGTGTAATGTGTGTAGCTTATTAGCTTCAAGCTTCAGATCCTTATCCTGAACACACCGTTATTATTATATTTTCCATCTTTAAATAAGTACTTACCTGTACTGGCGTATTTTTATATAGTTATATAATAGTGATATCGTACAGGTAACATAGGTGGTTGAATATTATTATATTGATATTTGTTTTTTGTGTATGAGAAAAATTAAGACATGCATCAGGTTACCTATGACCCAAAATAAATTCAGTGACCTGACTTTAATTAATAAAATATGTTATGCTTAATTTAATATTTTAATTTTGTTTTTAATGACAAGGAAACTCTTTGTTTTTATGGTTTTCTACATGTTATTTTCCACTTATGTTTTCTAGGACTATAGCCCCTGTTACTATTTAATGCTAGTTACGACCATGACACTAAGGTTCTCAATTTGAAATATTACAATTGAAGTTTTTCAATGGAAATATTTCAAAAATAAAAATGTCACTCTTCTTGAATATTTCAATGACATTATGTATACATTTTTTTCTTTTAAACATATTTGGTTGTAGGTAAGTAATTATAAATTATTATTGATTGCACACAGAAAAGATTGAGAATGGATGACTTATCAACCAAGATTTACGAATTAAATTATTAATGTTTATAGGTAAATTAGGTATAAACTGTATTATATTATTAGTTATCACTTTTCAATTGAGTTCCTATGCGCTATTATTTGTTAATAATTGTATACTATAAAACAACTTTTAAAAATTGTCTCTTGCTGTAAGTATATGACCATAAACTTCTAGATGTAATAATACATTTTTTTATTTATATTTTTCACATAAATGAAATATTTCATGAAACTTTAAAACTCTACTCACTTTGTTAATTGGTTTTATACTTCATTAAGCAAGAAAACTCCCACGACTTTACCCGTGCGAGCGCTGTCTGTCAATCGTTGCCATCGCCGGTAGACTGCACAGCATTGGCATTGTATACATGTACAAGTTCCCATGGTGGAAAAATGTATAACCTCAGACAGATTATATTCATTTAGATGCACAAGAGACTTGAGTTCTCTCGCAAATCGAAGTATAGATCAATTTTTTTTTTTCACTAAATATGAATTTTATGTATGATTTGTGAACTTAAAATTGTGATTTTTGGTTTATTTAAAAATTAAGTAGCCGAGAATTAAAGAAATACATTACAGTAAATAAAAAAGCCTCAAACAAATTATAAATTAATTTCTCTTCTTTAAAAAAAAAAAAATTATCATACTTCTGCGGTTGAAACCTAACCGCAGAAGTGCATAATTTTATTTTTAGAAAATATAGATATTTATGATTTTACGTTAGTCATTTATTCGGTATTTGTGCGACTTAAAGGGCATCATTCAAGAACTTTATCTTTTCATCAGATGCCGGACTTTAAATCTTTGGAATTAAGTCGTAATAGTGTAATATATCATTATTGTCACAAGGCAATTATCATCACATATTACTCATAATACTTTATTGTCATTATAATATAACATTTATGATATCCATTCCAAACAAAAATTTTACTTTGTTCGAAGTAAATAATATACAGTTTAAATACATGATTGTACTAAAAAAATTATTAAGAAAATTTTGTTTTATTTTTTTTTTTAATACAGTAACTATTTATAAGTGTTTTATACAAATTATAAAACATAATAATATGTTCTCACAAAATACTCTAATGACATTATAATTTAATTTAAGTATAGTTGTATTTCTGAATTTACAGATTATAATTATTTTTGAAAAAGTAGTCATGTTTGTTTGTATTGTATATTAATATTTTGATCATTATACAAAAAGTTAAATTACATTATTAAATCAATAAATTATGACTTTTGTAAGCGTATACATCATCAATACTCTTTTAAGTTTAAATTGTATTCTGAATAAAACTAAAAAAATCTATATATAAAATTATGAATATAAGAAACCTGATGAAAAAAACTTAAAATGTTGAATATTTTAATGAAAATCTTAACAATAATAAAAAAGAAAAATTTCCCAAAATCTACAAAGTAAACGTCTTGATAATTATCGATCTATTTATTTTTCATACGATAAAGATAAAAAAAAATAGTAAAAAATGATTTAATATAAATTACTTGTAGGTAATTATGCTTGTAGAAGAATTTCTGTACATTATATACGTAATAAACATTAGATTATAAACCACGTTTGCCTTTTCTAATATTTTCTAATTATAAAATATCATGTATTAAAATATAAACTTTAAACAACTTTTTATATGTATCATAATGTTATGAAACGTGAAAAAAAGATAACATACATAATTAAAGGAATTGAATGATAGGTAATATTGGTATGAAAATGAAAATAAAAAAATATATATTTATATACCTAAACTCATTTAGGTTATACCTAAATATTATACTCATAAAAATTAATTATACTTTTGATTTGAAATATGGTAGGTATGAGTATTTACAATAGAAAAAAAAATTGTAAGTCAAATCCGCCGTGCAAAAAAAAAGTACGGAGGAGCGCAGTCTCGGAAAACTATAGTTATGTACAATGTACAAAATAGGATACATAGTTTTTCCTCGTAATAATAAATATTATATAAATATCGCATCTAGGTACGTTCTCGGACCACAAACGTTTATAACGAAAACTGAATAAAATAGGGAAATAGGTAATATTAGGTATGTATAGTGTTAGTGGATGATCAATGGACAAGAACCCAACAGTATGTTGTGAAGACCCGCCATGTTGGTCCAGTCGGTACGTTCGCCACCAATGACAAGGTTTCGTATGCAGCCTTTGAAGTTTTCTCTGGTTCCTAAGGTACCACTTGATGCAGCGTCTGTAAAACACGTCAGTACATTCGTTACACATTCACAGGTAATTTATATTATAATATTTATAAATTATATAGGTACCTATCACATTATATTTTTATGTTATTACGGTGCCAACTACCACCAAGGGCACACTCGCGCTCCGTTATCTCCTATGTCGAAATAATCGCACAAACCATTTCGCATATTACCTACTTAACTTACTACGTTACGGTTACACCACGCATCGAGTCCATTTAATATGGCGCCGCATCGATCGTCACAATCAAAAAAACTAAAACGGCATCTATCCTCGCCCTCTAATACTTCACAACAAAAGGAAAAAAAAATCAAGTAATTTACGCCACCAAATCGATACGCGGCACTAACCAATGCAGACAGTGACATCGAAAACTAGGTAAATAAACTATAAACAACTTTAAAAGGTTCGACGATTTACATAAGGAAACGTCACCAATTTCTCAATATTCAACAATAAACTATAATTTCACTCACAGGTACGAACAATATTTCATTTAAGTCCACACCGTCATTTCTTATAGTCCGGTCCAAAAAATGAATAACCTTCAATATAATAATTGATTACTTAATTGAAACCGATGCAAAATTTCACTCCTTCCGGCCGCATTATAAACTCCAGTATAAGGTGTTAATCAGAAATCTCCATCACTCTACAATCATAACTGATATTTCAGACAGGGCGGCCGAAGTAGGACACTCGGCTACGGTAAATATCAAAAATAACCATCGCTCTTTACCACTGCACCACGTAAAATAACTGGCTCTTGAAGAAAACAACAAAGAAATCTTTGAGATCAAAATTCTGCCTCACACCGTAGTGGCAATCGAAAAACCACATGCAAAACGCAATAGTCCGACCCCCCCCCCCCCCCCCAATGATACACATCTAAAGCTTATGGCCATATACGCACAAGTACTGCAGTCAACAACCTAGGTGGCTAGGTGCGTTAAATGCGGAGATGATCACTTAACTGAAAAGTGCATCAAAGAGAGTTAGATGTCTCAGCTAGATGTGCACTATGCTCTGGTGCACACACAGTTTCATGTAAAAACTAAAGGTTGTATAATTTTCAAAAAATTTACAAGACCCACAAACAAATCTAAAAAGGTAAAAATTCAAACACAACACGTCCCCACATGTCGTTACGTATTCAATTCATCCACGTCCAGAATACGCCATCATAACTGCCGCCGAACATCCAATAAGTACCCCAGATTCAGCATCAAAAAATTTGAACGAATTCAAAACATTATTAAACCTTCTAATTTCTCTACTAACCGTAATTTTAATCAAACTCACGACAAAGTTCCTATAACAGTCATTATTTCCCATTAAACTTCTCATCCTAAAACCTCACTCTAATTATCTATTAATTCTCTTGCTATATTATATAATATCGGAAACCGTAATCCCGATTGCTTTGTATACATGAGAATATTATCTATATCACTAATTATATAAATGTCGCACGCTATACCATAATATTAAATGTTTGTAATAGCATGTGATATGCTGAAACATTTTAATTTTAATAAATTAAAAAAATGTTTTTATGTTTGATTGAATTACTTACGAGGATTAATTAAATTGAGATTACGCTATACTATTAAGCGGTCTATATACGATAAATGTTATTGATCAATATTCAATATTGACTATATTATTGATCGTGAATTGATTATATTGAAGGTTATTCAATAATACTATAGATATCAAAACCGTTTTGATATCCATTGAAGGGGTTTTACTGATATAAATGTATATAGACTGCTTTAGATAGAAAATACATAGTATTTACAATATCATAAATACACTCAAAAACTAAACAATTACCTGGTAATCCACCAATATACAGAGGACTGTGTGTACGCGCTCCGGTTATGTGCCCGTTGTCAAGAAGCCAATACTTTTGCTCAAATTGATCGACTTTCAGGGTGAGTTTATCTTCAACGTAGAACGCTTGAATCTGATGCCATTTGTTGTCACAAATAGCAAATTCTGATTGGAAACTCTGTTCGACACGGAATGGTCTGCGGTCGCCCATATCACCGGAGATAATTACTTTACCTTGGTTCAGTTCCAATGACAGGGCTGGATAGCCTTCCGGTTCCGACACAGACAGAAGAACCGCAGTAGACTGCGTCGTTTTCAGCTCTAACGACAACTCCAGCAATGCACCCACATAAAATTTGTTTTCTGTATTTTTATTAAAAGAACAATTAAAATTTAAAGTTACTTATATTTCACAACGATATTTATAGTATTATATGTGCAGCAATTGTAATTGTTTTAATTTCGCATATTAGTAGCGTAATACACTGTAGTAGAGAGACGAAAATATATTAATCGTAATAAATTACCATACACGCTGTGACTCTAGTGGTGCTGTTCGCACACGGCAACCACGGATTACCGATATGCCACTACTCTATACTCGCAGCAGAATAAGAACGTACCTAGGCAGTCGTCACGCAGACGGCCGCCGGTTTCCACACCGTAACTTTATCATAGTTGGGTACCGCTAATGTTCTTTTCATTTTTTGTAAGCCTGATGCCGACCTGCGCGCCACAAACCTACATTAGTTCACCACAATAATTACAGTCACCGTGCGTTATTATACTGCTGCGAGTATAGTGGACTCATGCGACTAGCCGTCATCGTATCCATGACAAATTAAATTAAATTAAACTTGTCACGATCGTATCTAATAAATCAATAGATACAGATAGCACGCCACATATCATCCGCGTTTAGAAATATATCTGTATAGCCGCAATAAATAACAAAATTAAAACAATACCGTATTTTTTTTTACATTAAAATATATACAAAAACAGTTTATGAATGTAACACCTAGTTGTGATCCAAATATACATAAATACTCATCTAAATATCCCCAACAAAAATATTGTATCTATTCAACACGTAAAAAATACCTACTATTGTGAAACTCAGTGGAGTTATTTTTAATAAAATAAGAATATATCACTAGTTATATCTTATACTTGTAAAATCATATGGGGAAATTATTCAATAATCTTGATGAAAATGAATAGGTACATAAAAAAACCGTGTCATTAAAACTTAGCTTAAAGATATTATATAAGAGATTATTAATTGAAGAAATTATAATTTAAATATTATGCTATTTGATATGAACCAAATAATGAATGCATTAAACAGTTGATTTAATTTTTAGTGGTTTTTAGAAATAATTTTAATATATATTTATTTTTCATGACTTACTATAAATGGCATATGCGTCACCAGGGAAAAATGAACCTTTTTCAACTTGTGGAAAACATTGTCCGACCTTGTGACGTATTGCTTTTTCGCTTACCAGCTCTTCTTCTTGATGATTTATTGCAAAGCCTTGCATGCATCCTCTGAATGGTTGGACATTCTATAAAAACAAATTTATTAGACCATTGAAATTAGGGGTATTGATATTTTAAGAATTGATTTTCATACCAACGATTCCGGTAGTTGAATATCTTTTTCTGGAATACCACCCACGTACATAGTATTGCCTGTACTTAATTTTTTGGTCAAATTTAATTTTTCCTGTGGAATTGAATCAATAACGAAATTCAACGTCTTATTCTCTTTTACTAATTGAATCTATTGTACAAAACACAAATTAAATATTAAATTGGAATGTATTCAATATGATGTATTTTTTTCTGTTTCATACTTTATGCCATATTCCATCGTTAAATACAGCTTGGGTGGATATTTCAACTCTTTTTCGCGTCTTCAATACTAACTGCACACGCCCATTATACAAATGCATTAATAAATAATTTGTCTGCTTCCCACGTGTTCCCTAATAATCAAACAATAAGTTAAGTAAAACACATGAACATAAAATATAAGATAGTTATTTCTTTACAATCAACATAAATATCAGTCCGTTTGGATAGAAGCTCCTAAATCTGAAGTCCATTTTAAAGTTTTTCTGCATATTGTGGCGTTTACCAAATGTAACATGCACATAGCTATTTGGATTGTCTCCAAATTTAACTGCACCAGGTTCGAGTGAAAAGCTTCCTTCTTTCACGCAGCCTACTGATTTTTCAGCTGATGTCATTGAGGCGATCTCACTGTAAACATTATTGTCTTTCTGCGGCACTGGCCCTACTTGCCCAATAGCAGCGTGTTCGAACTCGATTGGTGAATCAAAAAACAGAAGTCTTTAAGAAACAAAATAGGTGATAATAATATTTTGTTATGGACAGTTTTAATTTGATATTTTTACTTACTGGTCATTGAAAATAGCATCTTTGATCGTACCAATCAATGGAACGCTAGACACCGCTTTTCCAGTGGTATTTATTTCTATTGGCAATCCTCCTAAAAATAGACCTCCAGCTGTTCCAGGTGCCTTCACGATATTCGTCCCTTCAGGCAATGACGAGGACGAATGCAAAACGTCATCGATGCGCAGCTCTAACTTTTTTCCGTTTTTGGTCACCATAATGGAGTGATACTTACCATCACCAAATTCAAACCCTTCACTTGCAAGTCTAACTTCTCCACGTCCTGCATTTATTCGAATGTCTACTTGGCCTCGTCTTAAGCTGACTGAGTAGTAATTTTGCTTGTTCTGAAATAAAATTAGAACCTTGAATTAGTATCATATTATTTTAGAGAAATAGAATCCAAAATTACTTCTTGGTCGATATTATTATTTATTTCTTCAGCGTTATCACTTGTATTAGTTACTCCAGGCTGAAATTTAATATATTGCATTTTTAATAATAAGTTTAAAAACATTATTCATGGGAATTCAAAAATATTTATTGAATCCATAATTACTTACAATTAATGACTCGGTTGTAGATAACATTAATAACACGTCTTGTTGTAATGTAGCAAACATGAATCCAAATGATGCTTTCTTTTTGAGCGTGTGTGATACAAGTTCCAAATAACCATTTCCATAGAATCCCACTACAGTCAACGGCTGTATGTTGTAACATAAAACTTTATGTTAAGACAGTATTTTTTTTATTTAAGTAAACAAAAATTATACTTTATCTGAACAAGTCGGTTGGACGCCCCAAGATATTCCTCTCATTGGATTATATCCTTGTTGAGCAATTTGTATGTCCGACATACATCCCAAAAACGATTTGGGTAAACCACTTATAGATTTGAAGCCAGGAGAAACGCCACCAACCATATATTCCGATTCAGATAAATCTGGTATGTCATTTTGATTTGGCGGAGGAGATGGGACACCTTCTTTTGATTCTCCACCCACTTTTAAAACACCTTAAATAAAATAAATTATCATTCACACATTAATTTTAAATTTTAAATCAATTAAAACAGTATTTTTAGAACAAGTTTAGATCTAAGTAAATGTGCATATGAATCAAACTTTATAATATAGCTAGTTTAATTTTGTTGAGTTTGTATTCTCTGTTTACCTTTTTCTAACTTCTTTTTTCTATCAAAGTATCGAGTAGCTTCTAATTTAGTCCAACTTCCAGTATTGTATCGGCTTGTTGAGGATATTTCGAGAAGGGAATACCCAGAGTAACTAACTCGGAATACTACTTTACCATCGTGTATTCGTATTTCTATATATTGATCCTATGACAAAATTAACTCCATTATATAAGTATTTGTTTTAGTTATAACAATTATTATGCTCACCGGCTGGGAACCTTCGACAAGAAAGAGTAGAGATCGTTCATCAAATGTTTTGAAACTCAGAGAAACACTGAATAAATACTTATTGTACGTAGTCGTAGTATCGTAGTGTAATACAGCGTAGCCATCCCCAAAAAATCTATAGGAACCATCATCCACCAAATCTTCTGCACTGTAATATTAATTTTGGTTAATAACTGTCGTCTACCTGAGTGTATTAAAATTTACCCTTCAATACAGGCGGAGCAAGTCCCTGATGGTTGTGATTTAAAATTCCAAAGCCCCACGGGCCGACCATCAAGCCAAACTTGATGTAAACATCCTATTAAGCCATGTTGTCTAGAGTGTAAGTACGATGGTAGTGGTGCTTTGTCTATCCCCCCTATCCATATTTGATCATCAGAATTTATATCCAAACGTCCCATTCCTGCACTGGACATATTTGTGTGCGGAGAACCCATGGCTAGAGACGATCCATTTGGTACTACTTGTGGTCTGATCAGCAATTTACCTAGGTTGTGTATTCTTTCCGCTTCGATTCTATACCAGTGTTGATCATTGTTTAGGTCGCTAGCTGTCTGTATATGCATTGGATGTGTAATCTCACCAATCCCACCACCCACATCCCAAACAAAACGTATTTTACGATTCACCATTTCGATTGCTACAAAATCACCCTATAATAACACAACGATTATTGTACATAGTAATAGTTACACCAATTTTAATTGACGTACCGTGGTTTTACTAGCGAGATAAAATAACAAAGCGTCTCTTTCGTTTGAGCTTATAGCATAAGACAATACAATTGTAGTTCTTGTACTAGGCTCCAAGAACTTTGGCTGATACGTACGAATACACGCATTGTCAGTACCGTTTTCTTGACCAGATATCGATATTCGAATCTAAAAGAATAAAGATATTGCATACTTAAAATGTAATTAATTTCATTTGAATATCAACTTACACCATCAGCGATTTGATGAGCTTTTGTAATTTTATTCCGTAGAGCTTCAAGCTTAGCATTCATAGAATGGTTAAAAGCAGCTACTTTCTTACTAAAATCTTCAGAAGTTTTGAGGATTCGACTGAGCATATCAATGGCTTTTTTCCCATGTTCTTCAGTTTCATCAACTAAGAAATATAAAAGTACTCAATTATTTTTACAATTAAATTGAAAACAAAAGTTGTTGAAATTATACTCCTATCCTGTGCAATTGTCAGACTTGGTTCTCCTTCTTCATTCAATTGAGCCAAAACTGGGCGTAATTTATTGTCAATATTATCTTGAATATTTTTGATTTTAGTCTCAACATTACTCGAAGCAATTACTAACGGATCAACGTCTTCTTTATTGTTTAGTTCCATGTTCATTCCTTTTTCAAAACAAGTTAAGCGAAATAAGTTTAGTCAAGAGACCTAAGATAAATTTAATAAAATACCTTCGGATTGTTCAAGTTCTGTTATTTGTTTTGAATTTAAATTATCATTTTTCACAATTTGTTTCATGTCATTTTTAATGGTTTCTATTTCATCAACTTGTATGTCAAAATCTGACTGAAGCGAATCAACAATATTCTTGATATCGGTCGTACTTGTATAGGTTAGTTTGGATAACTCTTCAGCTGTTTTGGATTTATCGATTAATGATTCTTGATAAACTCCTGGGTACGCCTAAAACATATAAAAATAAAATATGTTATGTTTATAAAATAAGTGATCCTCATATTGATACTTAATTTAACATTTTTAAAAATGTATTAGTTTGATTGCTGTCCGTATAAAATGGGTAACAATACTGTCAGTGGTAATAAAAATGAAATTAATAATGAACATCAATATAATATAAATTATCTATATTGATAATATATAATTATACAAATCGTGTTTATACATTATTAACTTATAATTAATTTGTACACTATATAAAATATAGAATATATGAGTTTAGAATAGATATAAAGTTATTGATTATTGATAAAGTAACTATTGTTAAAATGATTTAAAACTTACCGTTTTGAACGATGTATCAGCTAATATACTAGCATTAATAACTGCATTACGAGCTAGTTGGAGAGAATCAACAATATTTAAATATGCATTGCTGGCCTCTAGAGCAATGTTTGCATCATGTCTAATTGGTTTAAATAGCCTAATAAAATAAAGTTATAAATTATTAACTATTTCATTTTTATACTTTTTATTTACGTATGTGTAAATAAACCTTACTCTGCATATTTTTGAGCAGTCTGTAAAAGATAATTAGCATGTATTTCAGCCGAATTAACCAAAAGTTGATCATCATCAAATCGAGGATTAAAGTCTTTTCCTTTATTCATATTTTTCTTTATGTTTTCCAATTTTGGTTTGATTAATAACAATTCCTTAAAAAATTATATTTAAATACAGTATGATAGCAATTTCACACATCTGTATAGATAGGTACCTCGAGTTTATTTAAAGATGAAAAATAATTTTCTCTAGCTTCTTTCAGTAATTCTTTGGTATCTCCTTGTATTGTGCTAAAGGTTAAATCAAGATGATTTATATCTTCTATCATCTTATTAAGATCATTTAGCGATTCAAAATTCTGTTGTTTCAATTGCACCGTCTATTTGTTTTTGAGAAATAATGTTTAAATAAAATAAAATATATTTTAAAGAAATTATAATTACTATTTCTGAAGTATCTGAAAGATTCAATAATATATTATCAAAATCCTTCACTTGATTTAATAAGGTTTCAAATTTATGTCGAAGATTAATGGTTTGAGCTTGACTTCCTGTGTTTAACTGTAAATTCTGCATTGCGTCTGAGCATGTTCTAATTAAATATATATATTTATGTATGTTAAGTATAAAAATGTTTCCCAATTAATAGTTTTATTTAGGCATAAAAAAGGGTTTAAAATACTTGAGTATCGCTTTTGGATCAATTGAAGGACCAAAATCAATGTTATTTATTTTGCTCAGATAATTTTTTGCTTCTCTCATAGTACTTATTATATTTACATGAGACCTATCTTCAAAGCTATAGCTCTGCAAACTGTTAACTAATTCTGAAAAATAATCAAGTTGATCATGATTTAAGTTCAGTAGTTTAATCTCAAAACAGTAAAATAGGAACAGAAATAATTTATACAAATATACTTTTTTATAATTTTGTTTAATTGAATATTACATGTATATTCATGCATAATATATATATAAATATATAATCATAAAAATCATATTTTTTGTATTGAACTTTATTGAAATTATGTATAAAAATTTGTAGAATTTTGTATTTTTTAATAAATTAAAAAATTCACAGAAAATAAGTGATTACAACGTATACATTATAATGAGTTTTGAATTAGAAAATAAATGTATCAAATATAATTCAGAAATACATATGTTTTTCAATATATTTTACATGGCATATAAAAATACATTGAAAAGAAAAAAAAAATGATTTCCTAATATGTAATTCTAACAATTTCACATACCATCTACTTCCCTTTCTAGAGCAATGCTGTTAGTTAACTTGTTTTCGGCTAACTCGTGAAGAGGTTGTATTTCATTTTCATTAGTTTGAGATGACTTCAATAATTTCTTGGCCTGGAAAAAAAAGTATTCAATAGATATGAAAATAATAATAAATATGCACTACCTAATAAAATTAAAGACTACGTTGTAATTGTATACTTGACATTTATGGTTACCTTAACAAAAGCGTACTTAAATTTCTTTTTAAGATTTTGGTCAACTTCATCAGAAAGGCTTATTAGTTTTAGATTTTCCTGACTTGACGTGTTTATTATGTTATTTAAAAATGTTATATTTTCTCTAACAGAAGATAGTTGTGACCATGGTGGAGATATCATTCCTTCAGCAAGATGAAGAGTTGTTTCATTCAACAATTTAATTTGTTTAAACACGTGATCTAATAATGTGTCAATGCATTTATCTTCACAAGCTATATGAATTTAAATCATAAAAAAAAAAATAGTAAATTAAATAAGTAAGTACAATCATAGTGTTTCAAATATTTATTAAAAACATAGTATTAACAACTCACGTGTGCATCCTTTACTCGTCAGAACATGTTTATCTTGACAAACCGAACAATCTCTACCAGTTATATTTGGCATACAGTTACATTGACCTGTCTCTTCATGACATTCATCACTTACTATGCCAAATTTGTTACATTGGCATGGTTCACATTTTCCGCCTTCTTCCCGTGGATATCCAAACCAACCATATTCACATCTATAATAAATCTTATTAGAACGTTTATAATAGATTAGAAATATTATTGATTCTTACTGATCACACATGCTTCCTTTATAACCTTGTTTGCAATGACATATTAGTTTCCCATCAAAATCGATTTCACAAGATTGTGCGTAATTTTTTGTAACTGATGGACAGGGACATGGTTCACAACCATCGGTAAATGGGTCTCCATAATATCCTTCCGCGCATACATCACAATGAGCACCTCCAGTGTTATGCGTGCAATTCTATAAAATTTATATTTATTATTTTGTGTTATGAAACATAAATCATTGTAAATAACTTACTTTGCAAATTCCGGTGTCAACATTACAGATAGATGACCTTCCATTGCATTCACATTGCCGAGCTTCACCGACAGTCTGTATTATTATTGTAGCACTTACTGAAGTGTTGTAGTAACGAAAGTATCCCAAGCTTGGGTCTTGACAAGATGAAGAATTATATTCTGGTGGACAATCGCATACTTCAACAATTTGAGAAGCAGTTAAGTGGTTAGTTTTTTTTTGAGACATTGTAGCAGTGTCTAAAGTTACATCTTTTAAACTGTAATAATAAATCATTATTATAGAAAATAAACAATAGTTTTACTAAATTTCATTGACTAACGTTGCTGTTGTGAAATCAACTGAATCAGTAGCTCTAATAAATATATATTTTATATTTTGTAGTGCAAGCATAAGTATTTCTCGGCTGACTTTGGCGCTAGGATTGTTTTTGACTTGCCATAATGACTCGTGTAACCTATAAAATAAATATTATATAATATGTACTATGTATCTACTTACGTATAATATATAGATTCTATATGTATTTTTTTGTAGATATTTATTAAAACAATAATTATTATACTTAATAAAATATTTACTCTCTCTATTCTGCACAAGCTTTGCTTTTAAAAAGAGAACCAAAGATCAATTAATTTATGCTTATAACATGTTTTGTAAATTTAATTTTAATTTGGTAACAATAACTATTAATATTATTATTAACAGTTTCATTTTAACTTACCTTACTTGATGGCTTGTCCCCACATTGATGGTTGATGGGAAATGTTCTAATATTATGTGGTCGTTACCTTGAATCTGAATCAGTGGGTATGAAGTAAGAATGGATTGAGGGAAAAGAGTGTTTCCTCCTTCGGCATCTATGGTGAACCGTATGTAACCACCATATGATAGTACCTAATTTAAAAGTATTGGTAATTATTTCAAATTCTTATCAATATTTATGAATACCAACCTTATCTCCACAAAAACGTTTAGGAAGTTGCCAATAAACAGGAGTATCGAACAAATATTTCACTCCTATCTCAACATTACTTATAGTTCCCGGTATAACCCTGAGATTATTAGTTACATTAAGTTGATTCCGTTCGTCTTTGTTAGGTTTTAATCCTGTACTATCTGGATTTGCTAGCTATAGAAATAAATAAAATGTTTCATGTTTATACTCATATAGTTACTAATTAGGTATTAACTATGAAATTATTTATTCATAATATTATACTGATGCTTAAAAAATATAACTTTAGTCTTACATTAATATAACATATTTCTTGAGTATTGACTGGATAATCACCCTCTCTATACAGAGTATTATTATTTGTATCATAGTTTATGGATAAAGTACGTGTTTGTGATAATCTGATTTGATTCCATGTTAAGCCTGCTGCTGTGCATGAGTTGCTTCTCCCAAAACAGAAACAAGGTATACATCCGTCCGAATTTATTGGATGAAGTCCAAAGGTTCCATCTTTACATTGATCACATCGCTTTCCGTAAACATTAATCTGGACACAAAGCAGATAACGTGTTTAATCTATTTTATAAATCCTATAGATAAAGATTATTACCTTGCATTCACACTGCCCAAATTCATCACAACCACATAAAGTTTCGTTGCATTGGTTTGGTTCACTTCCAGCATAGTTACAAGCACATGGCCGACATCTTGGATACCCATAGTAGCCAAAAGAACATTTATCACATTTTGGACCGTCATAGCCAGTTCGACAAACACAAGACCCGGTTTCGTTATTGCATAACCCATTGAAAGCCCCAAATGAATCACAATGACATTCCTAAAATAAATAGCTTTATTAATATTTTTGATATTCAATAAATCATCAAAATCCTACTTGACATCCTTTATTGATTTCCCATCTAAAAGCATTGGCTGTACATAGACTACAATTTGGTCCTTCTGTTAGTTGAGGACACACACACCTGCCAGTATCCATATCGCAAGTGTGTCCAGGTTTTTCACATACTTCACATTCTGAAATAATATTTAACGTTATATTCATCGAGTAGCTGTTAATGCTTGTTAGCTGATCATTGCATTTATAGTTTAGTTTAATTACCTGAACAGCCTAATATAGAAAATCCATAATAATTTGGAAGACATTGATCGCAGTTTTTACCCCCTATGCCAAGCTTACAAGCACACTCTCCGCTTTCCGAATTACATATATCGTTAATAGCACCTATTTTGTCACAGCTACATTTTTGACATCCTGTTTCAGAAATATTCCAAAAACCGTCCTATGATAATAAATTACTGTTAGGCACAACCAAATTTAATAATGATGTTTTTCATAAAATTTTCTATTCTTACGTTGCAAGCATCACATTGATTTCCAATCACGTTTGATCGACAATTACACTGACCAGTTATAGGATCGCATATATTATTATTGCTTCCTGTTTCATTACATTGACATTCTACGTATAAAACAAAATAATCATTAAAATGTCAATATATTTCACTTTATATTATAATACCTATAGTTATTACTTATGATATTTAAATTCGCTCTATTAATCTACTTACCAGTGCAACCTTGATTTGAAAATAAATGAAAACCATCGCTGCATGTATCACAATTTATGCCAGAAACACCTTTTTTACATGGGCATAATCCTGATCTAGGATCACACAAATCAGATATAGAACCAATGTGATTACAGTTACATTCCACGCATTCTGCAGTTATATTACCCAAACCATCCTGTAAACAATTTGGATTATAAAATATTAATCTTCCACTAAAAAAAAAAATAGTGTTATACATACCATACAACGATCACATGTTCTA
This sequence comes from Metopolophium dirhodum, assembly GCF_019925205.1. Classification (NCBI taxonomy): domain Eukaryota; kingdom Metazoa; phylum Arthropoda; class Insecta; order Hemiptera; family Aphididae; genus Metopolophium; species Metopolophium dirhodum. The sequence continues at coordinate 121,460,915 of NC_083560.1, forward strand.
CCGGTGAAATTTTCTTTGCACTGACATTGGCCAGTGTCTACATTACACGAATCAGTTATAACTGAACCGATAGCGTTACAATCACAGGCTGTAAACATAACATACCATGTTGTAAGTAATAGTCTTCGGTAAATTATACAAATAATAATACAATCACATAAAGTTATTACTCATGTAAATAAATCATGAGAAAAGTTAGTGAAAAAAATTAATGTAAGATAATTAAGCGAAATCAACGTTAAATTATAAATTAATATTTAATTAACAGTTTATTCAAGAGGACGCCACACTGCATGTGTAATTTTCATACGATAATTTATAAATAATTAAATAATATATATAATACAATTATTATTGATGATACATGTTGCATAAACATTTACTTTTTATAATTTTAAACCATATTACTAGGTAGCTATTTATAAATTTAAAACAAAAAATAAATAATTTAACTTAACTTGACAAGTTAATTGTAAGTTTCCATATAACTATTAACTTAACTGAGTAAAAAAAAAAAAATTAGGAAAACTACTAACTATAAACTTTTAAAAATATTTTCTATCAATTTAACTTAATTCAATTAAAAGTTATCATTAACTTGCCTAGGCTTGCATAAATCAGTTGGGTTAAAAAATTTTATGACCATCTTTTATGTGCATTACTTACGTCTGCAGTCAGAAATAATGGGATTTCCAAAATGACCAGGTTTACATTCCTTACAATTCCACCCAATAGTGTTTCCTAGACAATTGATGCATTGCCCGGTGAGGTTATCACAAGGGGCTTCATTACAATCACATGGTTTACAAGTAGAACCAATTACTAATGGATTTCCGAAATATGTTGGAGCACATCTATAAATGAAATAAATATTGTAAACATTTTGTCAATTATAAGAGTTGGTTTGAAATTATACATTTCGCAATGATCGCCAGAGTATCCCTCGGGGCACTCTGTACAAATATAACCTCCTACACTATTCGATTTACAAGTAGGACTGAAATTGTTCGAACTCTCATCCAGGGGACAAGCACATTTTTTGCAATCATTCGGTGTGCCCTCAATTGCATTCCCATAGAAACCAATGGCACATTCGTTGCATTGCGGTCCAGTTGTGTTGTGTTCACAGATCTATGACGTAAAAAATTATATTATACATGTATTATCATTAGTTTATAACAGCTGAATATAAGTATACATATTAAAAACATAAATTTATATTATATTTACCGAACAATGACTAGATATTTGGTCACACTCTGGTGAATGGTTGTGACAGTTGCATTTTTTACAAATTATATTTGTAGAAAATGGATCAATCTGTTTTACATAACCATAGTCACAATTTTCACATGATAGTCCCGAATATCCTATTGGACATGTGCAACTTTCTATACCATCAATAATTTGTCCACTTCCGTTTATATCTCCCATATCCATATAAGCGCTAATCAAACTGAAATAAATTGAAAGTTTGACTATAATTTCTATATTTTTAAAAAAAGTCAATATTTTACTCATTATTGTGTATAGTGTTACGTACTTTGATTCTACTTGATTGGTGTGGTATTTTGCTTTAATAAGTATATGTTTAATATCAGACAAGATCGATAAAAATTCATCACGTGACACTTCAGTGTTATCAACAGGTGTTTCGAGATTTTTAAAATCTCTTGTCACATAAAACCAATCATTTTCAGTCAAATTCACGTTACCAGAAATATTGTTCGAATATCTCAAGTTCTTGCCACCGTATGCGATCAGAATGTTTTCCTTGGCCTATAAATATACGCATTCAATGTAAAATACTAAATGATTCAGAATATAAATTAATTTCACACATATTAAACGTAAAATAAAATATTTATTATTCGTACCCACGTTAGAAATTCAGTAACTATCATATAATAACCAACGTGTTTATAGTAGGTAGTTAATACTTACAATAATGATGACATCTGGATCAAGCATTTGTCTGCCGCTAGAATCACCTCGCATTATGACCCATGATATACTGAAGTATAAACTAGAACCATACGCAGACAACTTATTACCAGTAAATTGACTAGGAGATAGCCAATAAAAGCTGTCAACGTCAACTGGTATATCAAAGCTGCTTATTAACGCGAGTCCTGTACTCGGGTCCGTTGATGGAAATATGGTTTTGGTTAATTTTAAATCAGTTATTAACCATCCTTCAGTTTCGTTGATCTAAAACATGGGATTATATGTAAACTCCACACGCGGTTATAATAGTTTATTCAAAGTCTGTAATATGACTTATATGACTAGAAAAATTATCAAAATATCGAATTACCCTAGTTGCTTTTAAATTCGTCGCTGTCTTGCATATCGATGACACACCAGAGCAAAAACATTTCTCACAGCCGTCAGGGTTCGTGGATTTTAAATTAAAATAGCCCATCTTACATTTATCACAATTGTCTCCGGTTACATGTTCCTAATTAACATTATACATACATGATAAATTGTTTATACTTAAGACTTAAGAAGTGTCTAATAATAATACCTTGCAATCGCATTGGCTTTCACAGGACAAAGGCACTGTTTTAATTCCACGTTCTTCACAAGCGCATGGTTTACAGTTAGGAAACCCGTTGTAACCAGGTGCACATTCATTGCATTTGGCACCACCGTACCCTTTCAAACAGTTACATAGTGCGATTCCCTTCAAGTGAAATAAAAGTAGTTAAAGATTATGCGTTATTCCGTCCAAACTAAATGTTAAACTGTAATGGGTAAAACCAGTAAATACTTACTGTTTCTTTGTCGGGAATACACACATTGCCATCGGACCCGTCAGGGTGACATTCGCATGATAAACATGGTTCAGGATCGTCAGGTTGGACATCTATTGGTCTATACCACCCAAGCTCACACACTTCGCAATTTGTACCCATTGTATGTTTCTATAACATTTTAGATTTTTCAATTATATAACTATAATATAGGCAATAAATAACGGATTCCCGTATTTCTGGAATTATCGTCCCGAGAAATATATATATACTTACTGAACAGTTGATACAAATTCCACCACCTGAATACGTTCCGTAGATGTCCAGACTAGACTTCTCTTCATCGACAATCGGATCGTATTGACATTCAGTAGCATGACCATGACATTGACATTTTTCACATATCACCGGACCTGATTTCCATGGGCGCTGGTTGTACATTGGACAACATCTGTCACAATTTGGGCCACACGTGTTATGAAGGCAGTCGCAGCTCGGCTCCTATCAAATAATTGATGGAGGTCATTGTTAAACAAATAAATTATATAAATAAATAATTTATTGTGGTTAGGTTACTGATACCTAACCCAGGCACAGCGTTAAATGGGGGTATAAGTGCCTTGTCCCCACCCCCTAGACATCATAAACTACCTATAAATAATAATTTTTTTCAGAAATCTGTTTAGAAGTTCAGAGTGTTTATAAATTATAATCACGGCTTAAACATTTTTATTAGATACATGTTTTTCCCTCTGTACAGGCCTAAGTAGGTATAAATAGTTAAAAATAGAATTTTTGGACCAAAATGATATTTTTCTCGCCCCTCTTCCCCCAGCAGACGAATTAAATCCGCTATTGACCTAACCTAACCATCTTATACTGATCAGTAGGTTGTAGGTAGGTATATTATAATCTAGATATAGAAAAATGCATCAACGCTATTTGTTCTAATGATCTAAGAATTTACTTTTTGAAAAGGAAGGTTTATATTTTCAATTATGTATTGCAAAACAAATTAACAATCAAAAATAAATAGATACAACTTACAGCATTTTCTGACATTTCCTTGCATTTTTTTGCATGTCCATTACAAATGCATCTGCCCCCAATGAATATATCTTTGATAGAATAGAACAATTTGCGTTTAAATGAATTGTCCAACATCGCCATCTTGTCATTGGGTAAAATTATTTTTTGCATCCTCAGTTGTATGTGTTGGGCCGCAGAAAAGTCTAATATTTCAGTGGACGTTAAGTTCATGCTATTGTGTCCTTTTAGAAGATTGATGTGAATCTGTTGAATAGGCATTTATTTAAAACATTTAGTGTTAAATAATATATTATAATAATATTAGTATAAGGTGTTGTTATTTAATTATTTTACTTCAGCGTTTTCGTGAGGTTTGAACCGCGAAAATGAAGTAATGCAAGTAGCGTTTCGGTAGATTTGCACTATTTTATCCTTGTTGAACGCTGGCTGAACGTCATATTTCTGAATGCATTCCTCACCGTTGATGGCAAAATACTGCCATGGTTTGTATTTTATACCACCGTCTGTTGACCTCTCTAGAATCCAATTGCCGGGTCTTGACGAAATACCAAATTTCATAATAATGTACGACACTTGATAAATCTACAACAATAAGCACAAAAGTATAAAAATAGTGAAATATTTAATCAGTTTAATTTTCTATAAATCAGTATAGTACAGCTGATGGTACGTTTTTAAACAATTTAAGTTGATCGAGACCAAGTCTTGTACACGCGGCCGTGCAAGAGCTGACGCTGCCACAAGTGGCTGGTCTTAGGAGATATATGGATAATTAAATTTAAAAAAACGCACGGCACGGGATTTGAACCCGCGACTCACGCGCCGGACTATCGGACGCGTAGCAGTTATAGCCACCGCGATCATGTCATATTATTAACCTTGATATTGTCCCTCTTAGGACAGAGTGGCAGTGTGTACAGTTGAGGAGAGAACGCAGGCGCTAGGCCGCCAGAGCTTGAGAATTTTTTTTTCAGATCTAGGTAAAACGATTTAAATGACTATTGTACATTTTAATACTTCACTACGTACTTAATAAAATCTAGTATAATATGGTTATTGCAATTGAAACATGAATGTTACTGAGATAAAACTGAATATAATATTTGCATAATCATTTACAATTAGATTCTTTGTAATGGTAAATACCAATATATGAAGACTCCATGTTTTGATGAATGAAAGAATATAGATAACTAGCTATCTTATATGTTACGGAATTTAACTTTTTTAAATTTAATTTTTGACGGAATTTAATAATTAAATAGAGATTAACGATTTTAGTTATTTTTTTATAGTTCAAAAATATATTATTCACGGGGAATTGAACTGTTTTCGTATATTTTTATATTTTACTATTCACACAACAACACTTTTAAAATAGATTAGGTTTAAGGTACTATTTATTCTACATATTTATTCATACCGTTTTACGGTAAGTCGGTATTGATTCAAAAGTTAATAACAATGATATATGATATAAATATATACTTTTATAATACAGTCGAACTTGGTTAGCTCGAAGTTGAAGGGACCGGCAAGAAAGTTCGAGTTATTCAAGAATTCGAGTTATCTTAGGATAATACAACTAGAGGCATTTATATGGACCGGGGAAAAAGTTTTAGGTAACGATGATTTTGAGTTAAAGAAATTCGAGCTAACCACGATCGACTGTAATTAAAAATATACCTAGCAAAAGCAATGTTTTCGACAAAAAATAATTTAACCAACCCTATTTCTAGTACGTAGTAAAATAAATTATTATAGTAGGTAGGTATAACAATATAAATTTATACAACAAAATATACTTAGTAATGCCTATATTATAGACTGGTATCCACTCAGAACTACTTTTTGTGTGCTATGATTTATCATTAAATTAAAATTTAACATAATATCCATTACAATTACGATATCAAACACCTACTTTACATTAGAGTGGTTACCTACTTCATAACGTATAGTTAATATAAAGTTAACCCACTTCATAGATAGGTATGAAAATAAAATTAATAAATCATGTTACTAACGATTTTCTTAATATATAAACCATATTATATAAGTTTTATAATAGTATGTATGTATAGCTGAAAAAAAATTAAATAAACTTAAAACATTAATATACTCAAATGACAAATAGAAGTAAGTTATTTTACTCATCAGTTGAGTAGTTTTAAAATTAGTTATCATATACAATAATGGTTTGAGTATATTGTACTCGTATATGGGTAGTAAATAGTAAATATAATACTTCAAATTATGGTGTTAAAAAATCTGACGATAACCTATACCTAACCTACATATCGTAGTTTTAGTATCGTTTTAACTTATAACTTCTTGGTTCACAATTTTATTTTTACTTAATTTTAATATATGCTATAATTTAAGTTATAATTATAGTTAAGTATTTAAGTACGCATATTATAATATTGCATATGTCATTTTATTTTTATGTTATATAGTTAAATTTATTAATAATAAATTATATTTAAATATAAATGTATTAATAATAAAAGTTTGTACCTATTTGCTTATTTATGATTTTCAGTTTAACTTCACAATTACCTTAAATGTTTTTTTATAATATAATAGTACATTTTGGATTATAATACCCTTTTACATTTTTAGTTGGTATTTAAACTAACAGCAATAGAAAATATATACATGTATATATTGTGTTGAATTGTATTGTTATTTTTAAATTTCAATAAAGTAAAATATGAAATATTTTGAAATAAATAATAATATATATAACTGCTTACATACTTACAATTAATATAGTAGTTCATAAAATATTATAAGAATATTATTTAGTGTTTACTTTTTTTTTTATAATAAAAAAACTATTCACTTAGCCAAAATGGCAATTATTGTAAAGAACTTAATTGAAAAAAATTAATAACCTACACAATGGGCTTTTAAATAAAGTGGGGGAGTTGTCAAAAAAAAAATAAAATACTGGATTGTAATATTATTGTTATTGTTATTATAATGGTATTTTTTTAACATTAATTTTCCATTTAATTTTAAAAATATATAATAATTGGTACAATTCTTATCGTTTATTAATTTAAAAAAATAAATATAACCAAAAGACTCTTGCACTCATACGATTTTCTTAAGAATTGCCTCGTTTTCAAAGAAATATCATTTATCGGATGCACGCATGTATCACTGAAGAGATTATGCAATAATTAAACCAAATTGAATAGTTGTGATGCACTGCTTATTTACCCTATCAATATAGTATATAAGAACTATTTATGAGTAGAAGACATTTTAAATATAAATAAATAAAAACTGTACTTAACACATTTATTTAACACACACTCATTATGGCGGGAAAAATTTCGTAGACGGTAGAAATGTTGGAAGTGCTCACTTAACACATTATTTCAAAACTGTTATTAGTACACAATTATAGGACTTAACAGTTTAACACATTTGAGACATAACAATATTTATTTATAGTACTTATCACATAATAGTCCGCTATCTATTGACTTAAATATGTACAATATCACTTACCACATATTTGCAAACATACAATTATTACTATTCTTATACTAAAAGGCACTCGACTCATTTTCGTCAAAAAATGTACTTAAAACATTTTTGAATTAAGCCATCGATATTATAGTTGAAGCACCTACTTCTATAATATTTAGTAAAACGATATTTTTGAGATAATAAAATCTTTTGTAAAATTTTGGCCAGCGAAGAACTAAGATTGTACAAAAGTAGGTATCTATAAGACGTATAGCAGTGTCAGACAAAATAACTCCATGTCTAGGTACAACCAATAACTAAAGATAACATCAACATCCACAAGATAATTTAAATTTTTTTTAATAAATATCAATATTATTGCATTTATTAATACGAAAAAAAAACATGTTGGTAATAAACTGATAGGTGATCACTCCTGATAGGCATACCTACTCGATAATAATAATAAAAAAAAAATATTAATTTTGTTTAGTCGTATTTATAAAATATATTTTAAATCATTATTTATTATTATATTATATTAGGGGTTTTCCCCTTGATCACTCCGCTCGCCACCTTTTATATTTTTTGAACTGTCTCAGCTGCAAAGTTTAATCAAAAATGCTTTTAATACATAGGTATAACAGTAACTTTATTTCTATCTTTTAGATGTACCTAATGGTAATATTATGAATTATTGAAACTTATAATAAATTGAAATTGAGAGATATACATAATATAATATAGGGTCATATTTTTCTATATTTCTCAAATAAATATTTTTGCTAGACTTGGTTATTAGAAAGCTTATAGTTCCGAACTTGGATCACTTGTCATCTTACGCGTATTGGGCTATATTTTATGGAACAGTCTTCAATGACGGATAGGTGATTGAAAACGCAAATAACATTGTTTATCACCACAACGAGTAAACAGTAAAATAAACAAATATAAACGACAGATCGACCGTTTTGATGTCGGTGACCACAGCTGTGGTTGAATATCGCGAATCGCGACTGAAAAGCGTTTAAATAAGATTCGTATGCGGATTTCAGAGTATCAACATGAGTGTATAGGAATAAATATATTATACTTTTAGGTATAGGTTAGGTAAACTGATACACCACCTAGTGGTAGGCAGGTACAGACAAATGTAAAAATTATGCTTTGTGTGGTTGTCCGGTGGGGGGGGGGGGGGGGGGTGGCATCTACGGTCGAGAATGACTAATGGTAAATCCTTTTTCTGTGCAGTTGACGTTTACAGAATTTTTCAATTTCGACGTTATCGCATTGGCAACGTGATTTGTTTTAAGTCGTTTGTTTGTTTTTTTTTTAATGTTTATTTGTATTATTATTATTTGGTAGAGAAAGAGAGACTGATCGAGGGATAGACACTGAAGAATAACTCCAAAAGAGAGCTCCTACGCACTACATAACTACATTAAACATCGTAATAATGACAATAACAAACAGCGATAAAATATGTAAACAATTGTAATAATGTATTGTAGGTCATGACTTTATTTTTTTCAATTGCTTCTAGTATTATTCTCGACGCGAATGAAATATAGTTTTTATTTGCATGTTTCTTTTTCAACACAAGTAATTATTTTTTTTGTTATTAAAAAATACAAATTTAATTTATACTACGCCACAATGCAAACCGAATACAAATTTGTTCCTACTCATAGGAACACAAACGTAATCAGAAGAATCACGTTAATTTTTCCCGGTCAACCGTGGTTGTTTTTTTCATTATTGTGCCAATACAATATGTTTTAAAATTCTATGAACAATAAAATAATACTACATTTTTTTTAAACTAGAAATAGCATGTATTACTATATGTAAATAAAAATAAAAATATGTCAATGGTTTTGTGACATGCACAAATAAAAGAATGTAGATAATATTAAATAAATGTAAATAAATAATGTAATAAATCAATTAAATTATTTTTAAAACATTGAAAAAAAACATATACTTAAACAATTCATTTTACATTTCATAACTAAATACAAAAAAAGAGCGATATGTAATATCATATAATATAAAATTATTTTATGATTTCTATCTTATAAGGTCGTCGGATTTCGTTAATTTTTATTTCATTTAAAATAAGAGAACATTTTGGCGATCGATCAAAGCCCGATTTTTAAAATTATAATTATAAAACTAAAATATGCATTTGAATAACATTTGTTATTTTTCCAACGTATTTTTCAAGTACTATTCAAAGTAAAAAAAAATTAGGGCTTTGACCTGAAAAAAGTTCTCATCTTTCTAATAAAAAAAAATTATCAACATTTTACATATTATCAATGAGACATGAGAGTTTTTCCTGTGAAGTCATTTTTGTTGATATAATACCTATCAATCTCCTCCTCCCCTCTAAATAGGTATCGTGAGGTAGATTAGTGGAAAAGTATTACAATTAAGGTTGAAACTAAAATGTAAAATATAATCTTAAAATTTCAAATTGTACATAATTGCGGAAAATTGGAAAAACCAGCATCGACGCCCTTAATTAAATGTCATTAAATATGACAATAATAATATTTAAATATAAATTGGACATCCGTAAGCAGGTGTTCTAACTGGATAGGAATCTTCTAATTCAATACAAGTTATCTATACAACGTAATTATATTAATTTAAAATAAATAATATGAGATTATAGGTACTTATTTATATCTATATAATTATTACCTACATAATATTACAATATATATTTAAATATAAATATAATAGGTACATTATAAATAAATTATAAGATTTTATTTGTTTTTATTTATTTACTAATTAATTCAATGCAACTTTCATTATTCTCATAAAATTAAAAATTAAAAAAATAAAAAATAATTGCAATCCAATTTTTCATTATTTTTATAATCTAATAAACTTTATGCTAGTATACCAATCACAGAATTAGAAAACTACCATGGTTTTTTAATTTATAATATATTATTTATACCTATACATTGTACATTTATACGACATACATAAATGTAGTATTGTGGTATGTCACCAAATTACAACGGGGAAAAAATAGTACATAGAAAACCTGTTAATCAAGCGCCTAAAACAGTCTCGAAATATTATTTAAAATTCACTTTAATTTATCACACTATTTTTTTCAGCAGAAACAAACTATATTCAATTTATGAAACGGTGAAATTTGTTTGATTTTCCGATATTAATATATTATAATATGACGTGTTATAACTGTGATTATAACGTGTTTTAATATTTGTTCAAATTGGTTAACATCAAAAAGACTACCTATAAACTAATCAAATTGTATAAAATATTTAATAAATATTATGTTTTATTTTACTTATTTGCTTGTATTGAACATGTTTATATACTCTATACAGATAATGGCGTTAACCCACCATATAAAAAAATATAAAATGCTTTATGATCGTGAGGTATTGCATTATTTATTGTTTTAAAATGTATACAAGTCAACTTAAAGTTATGAAACTTCTTCCACAGCTGGTAATATTTGTCAAAGTTCAGTATTGAAAATGGCAGTTTAATAATGTTGACAAATTTCCAAACCTTATTATTATGTCATTGAGATACATACTGCGATGTATTTCTATATTTATTGACGTATCTAAATACTAGCGTCAGTGGCGTGCTTAGAAATTTTAAGTGGAGGGATGTTCAATACAGTTTCATAAGTCAAAAAGTAGGTGGTCACAAAGTCATAACAAATCTATTATTTTTTTTTTATCGTTTTCAGTTTTGAAGTTTTTACTTTTTTTGTATGACAGAATACATTTATTTAATTCCGTACTCTGAATCAGAATCATTTTGACCAATATCAAATTAATTATGGTTTAAAATAATAAAAATGCGACGGAGTGCACTGGGTAATCAAAAACTGTATTTTGAAGTCCTATATTTATACACTTAACAAATATTATTGAATATTTACTATTTAAACCAAATTGTATTATATTCAAGTGTTAATGCAATTTAAGACTTTAGTACATTTTCTTGTTGTTATTATAATATATATTTGTATTGATTTTTTATTACAATTTTTATGATAAATAATTAATTTTAAAAGTAGGTACATTTTAAATAATTCATCTTCAACTTATCTTAGTTATATATTTTTTACATTATCTTTACATTGTAATTTTTATAATATACCTATACCATAAATACCTAAATTAACAACAATAATAAAACATGCCTTAACTTAGTTCACGAAACTGCACTTAATGCAGATTTCTTTAAGCGTAGATCTACATATATTTAAACAATTATTAATCATTTTCACTAGGTTTTTTCAGTCTTTTTTTTATTTTATACCTACTTTTTTTAATAAATTAGGAAAGTTATTATTCTTTACTCAAAATTTTGGAAAATTCAAGCCTCAAGCTATTATTGTTTAGGCACTACGTTTGTCAGTCAAGACACGTTCGATAATATTATATTATAGTTATCCCACCCGTGAGACACACTTGTGATTATGTGAGCAGTATATTTTCAGGTAGGTGCGAGGTACATAATATGTAATTACGCGCGAATGTGTTATTAACACGTTGGGTGCCACGGTGTTTATGATGTGTAGGTTCCCGGGACAACAATCGAAAATATAGGGTTAAGAATACCATGGATATGCATATGACCAAATGTAAAATACAAAGTCTAAAATTATATTCTGTCATAATAACTGTTTTATTTATTTGCTGGACAGATGACGCCACCTGTTGTATTTTTTCCATCGAGATTTCCTACTTTGCCGGACAAACCCTGAAAATTACAAACGCAACGAAAAATAAAACAGACAAATCGGTTAAGCCGTTTCGGAGTTTATCCGAAATAAATAATGCAACTTCATTTTATTCTATGTATATTATAATATATATTATAATATGTTGATTGATGATAACAAATGCAATATCTTATGCAAAAATTAATTCAATCTACCATATAAGTAGGGTATAAAGTCCGTATTCTCCCATAATCGTTTGTTACATGCAATGATTCATATATATTTTTTAAATTTAACACATAGACCGTAATACAATGACGAATTACACTCTACACCTAGTTTACAGTAGATGGATTACCTACTTGCCACCTTTTTGTTGTTGTCATATCCAAATTCTTTTGACTCCCTAGCTCAGGGGTCTTCAACCTTTTTATGCAGCGGGCCACGTATTATTTTTTAATAATCTTGCGGGCCGCATTCGTAGTAAAAACATGTATTTTATACAAAAATTGTACTTTTCTTTTAATACTTTATTGTTTTGTAAATCAATGATCTCCATTTGCATGTTTTCTGGGACATCTTCAACTGGTAATGAAAATGGAATTGAAAACAAATTAAAATATGTTTCATTAGCTTTGAAATAAAATAGTTATTTTTCTTGAAAAACGCGACTTTCATCCGAGATTTTACGTTTTTTACTGACTGACATATTTCACACGAGTATTATGCTCATTCCACAATCGATTACGAACTAACAGGCAACAGCTAACATTTATTTCTAGGTAGGTTAGGTCATTTATATCTAGGTAGGTAGGTAGGTATAGACGGTATAGTACGTATAATTAAATTTATCTTATCGCATATTTCCGATAGCGATGGCTTAGCCGTTATAATTTTATCGAAATAGAAAATATACATGCTTATTTTCAAATACGATCGCGGGCCGCATATTATGACGGGGCGGGCCGCAAGTGGCCCGCGGGCCGCGGGTTGAAGACCCCTGCCCTAGCTCCTTCTCCCTAACAAGTAGATACCAATAAAATCAGTAAAAATTTTACTACACATTTTTTAAGTGATTTCATACAATTTGAAGTTAAAAATTAATCATTTTTACTGCTTCAAAAGGCGATGACAGTCAAAAAAAATAAAAAGAACACACAGCATAGGAACACTAATAAGGGTTTATTTTAGGTAACAATGCATTTCATAATTCCGTTTAAAATAAAGAAAACCCGTCTTGTTTATCATGCAAATATTCTCATCAAGCTACTATATAAAACAATAATTAATCGGGGAAAAATATGTCTTAAGCATTTATACAATTAGGTTTACTCCCGATTGTCTAAAAGTTAAAATTACGTACGGGCAAAAGTTTTACAATTAAATCGTCTGGTATTGAATTTCTCTGTGGAACTCAACACTTTGGGTAACTATTACCATTAACTCTTACTATTTTCTGGCTCGCAATCAAGTAATTGACCGCATTTGTCCGGATTCATAGAAACTGTAAGTTGGTCGGTTTTTTCCCAGTCTTGAAAATAGGTTAAATATATATCAATAAAATAATTGTTTATACAATAGGTAATATGTTTCAAACGGAAGTCAAAATAAAACATTATATTATAATATGATATATTAAACGGATAAATACGGATATAAATATATTAATTTAATTAATTTAAGTTTATACAAACATAGGTGTGCGTACGGTTAATCCTAGGACATCAGTTTCCATTCTTTCCCTAAGAATATATGGTTTATATATACAAGAAATGCATTATTTTCATAAAAAAATAATATTATAACTATTATGATAAGAGTATGAGACAGCTGTTCTACGCCAAGGATAATTACAATTATAGTAGTACCTATATATGATAGCTATTAGCTACTATCACAGAATAGATGATTAATCACGATTTAAGATATCTTAAATCGAGTGATTATAATTAATCTATTCTGTGATATTTGCTGCAATCACTAAGTACTATTCAAGTGCATGGTCCATGCTAAAACGATTTTACGTAAATGTCAGCAATGTAAATTTCTACTGGTCAATCTCCTCGAAAAAAATCCTCTATACCCCTACCTATTCCCTACCTAAACTGTAAACAATACAACAGTATACGGCTCATTTATAAAAGCTCAGCGGACGCCTGGGTGTAATCTTAAATAATAAAATATAACATAAATATTAAATGTTAATATATATGATATAGGTACATATTATTATACAGATATAAATTATACTGTATCCTCAAGTTATTTATTTTGAATTGATTTCAAATTGTATCTATTTTGTTTATTATATTTTTTAGATACATATCACTTACACTAATTTGTAATAGTTTACTACATTTCTAAAAAATGTATTTTACATGGATTTACCAAATTATTTAAAACTATTAAAATTATTCAAATATCCTAAGTTCTTAACTTATTAATTAGATATGTAGATAACTAGGTATCATGAATAAAAATAACTAAGAAAACCTTACTACTATTGTTGCTTTCTTATAAATAAAGATTGAATATACCTAAATAAAAATGATTCCTTATTAATATTTTTCTAATATATATAATACATACTATTATGTCATAAAGTAACATTTTTTTATATTATTACTGCAGTAGGTATAATATAGGTACTATGGATTATAACTTGTTATTCGTATTTTGGTAAAAAAATTCTATTATTTTTATTAGTTCATATTTTTAAATTAATATCCTCTACCTACGAGTTTTTATGAATAAATCGAATATTTATGTTGTGAATTATTCTTATATATTTATTTATAGCGTATTTAATTAGGCATAAAGTGTAGATTAAGATTCAAGGCTTTAAATAGTTTTGGCAAAGAAGTACAGACAGTTGTCTTTTTATGCCAGAAATGCAGTCATTATTGGCTGTATAAAGATATTTATCAATGATCTACGATACAGACGATACAGTCACTGCTACAACTACATAAGGCAAGTTGTATGACTTTAGTTTTTCATACAATTTGGGCTGAGTAGAAATTACTAAGTAAACTGTTTAAATATTGTGAAAATATGTTTCTTAAAACTTATAACATAACATAATATATTAGGATATTAAGAAAATTTCGAAAATTATATCGGTAAATATAAATATTTACAACTATTAATTATAAATATTTAATTAAAAATAAATGCTTAAATTTCCATTATTACCTACCTATTTACTATTTAAAATATTTATCATAAATAAGTCCATAATATTTTTTACACTTTTGAATTAATAAAAAAACATACATATTATGCTTATTATACTATTACCTAGTAATTTGGTTTCTATAAATGCCATCAAATGCTATCTAATACGTGGATTATTTTTAGAACGAAGACTCGTGTACAATACAATATAAATGATGGGTAAGAAATGTCACAAAACCATGGAACGTTGATACGTTTTCCCCTGGACATTCTGTTATTTTTGTTATCATGCTAAAGTTGAGTTTATTTAAAAAAAAAGCTTTTTTGACCGAAAGAAAGTTACTAATTAAATCATTAAGATCGAGACAGTTTGTAATTTCAAGATGTTTATCGTATTCTTGAAAGTTTATTTCATTAGAAAAATCTCCTCCAAACTGTTCTGCAACCTTACGCATTCATTCATTCATTCATTCGTGAAATGATTATTTTGGTAATATTATGTCAAATTATGATAATTTTTTTTAATTCAACGAATTTATCACGTTTAACAGATATTAAAAAAGCTAATCGATGTAGGTATACCCATTACCCACAATATTATATTCAGTCGCACACACCCGCGTTTTAAGGTATTAAATTTGACAAAATTGTTTAAAATTTAAAATGTATGCATATTACCAATTTTTGTTGATGCGTCTTTATGAAATTATGCAGATTGAAGCAGTTCAGTTTTAATTTTTAAATACAGATTTGTGATTTCAGCTAGGAACGTCACACACGCATGTGTTGTCTCCGTCTTACAAGTGCGTAATTTATTATGAAACTTTATGGTAAGAACATTATCTGTGTTCGTATATGTTGGCTTTTTACGATTATTTAGTTTTTGAGTGAGTTATGAGCAGGGACGCACTGCCTACTTTTGGTCCAAGGTGCAAAATTAATTAGGGGCCCGTATTTTTTTTTAAACTTATTAAAATTAGGAAAGAGTTCTACATTACAATAAAAGTTAAATTTAAGAAAGGGCTCAAAAATAATAATTAGGGCCTGTAATATAAATACGAATGGGGGCCGGGGGTGCTACCTGTTTTATAGCACCCTGAGCCAGTCCGCCCGTGGTTATGAGTATTTTTAATTTACGCTATATTATACACGCATAACTTCCTAAAAAATTGAACTATCATCATAAAAAACCAACATACGAACACAGATAATGTTTTTACCATCAAGTGTCATAATAGATAGATTCACTCCAATTTTTAAACTAACAGAGCTAAATGTGATCTGCTGGGCGTACATTTGCTATTTTACGTAATTGTAAGACGGAGAAAACACATGCGGGTGTGGCATCCTCTTAATACAAATATATTGAAGACCATTACAACCTTAATATAATATTATATTATAATCGAAGAGGATAATATTATTTTGACGAAAACGGCGTATCCGTTTTTGAATATATAAAGTAATTATTTTACTATAGGTATACTTTACCTATGGTACCTACAAAGAATCATTTTTATTTTACAAACATTTTTAAACAGCTATATTTTTTTGTGATGCACTAATTTGGTGAACAGATATATTATGTCTACCTATGTCGTTATCTCCAAAATATCGTATACTTTAATAACCGTTTGATTAGTATTTTTCTGCCTAAAGTATACGGAATAGAACGATAGTAGTGCAGGTTATAATATATATTCTCCGTATATAGGCGTGTCTCATATTATTTTAAACATTTTTGAGAATTCTTTACATCCAGTACTATAGTTATTATTATTGTTATTATTATTATTAGGGCATAGTATGATAATTTATACACATTTTAAACTATCCATGCGTATAGATCTCAAAATTACATCACGCGGTGGAGATGCAACGAACAAATTTTCTTATAACGTAGTACTACTTTTAATCAACAGTACTTTTAAATTTTTGTAGGTAAATAATATGTAATTTTATTTTATAGTTGAATGTATTTTGACGTTAAACCGGCAATGTTTGCAATAATTACATTTATATAGTACCGTTTATATATTATTGGTAGGTAATTATTAAATTTTATAATTCAAAGTATTATTTCGACGTTATACTATTATAGTGATATCGGTATGATAATATTATATTATAGAGATGCTCGTATATGAGCTAAGCTTTGTACGTCATTATCGTATTGATTACAATTCGATGGATTTAGGTAATCTAAAATAATAATATATATTAATTTTGTTTTGCTGAAAATTAGAATATTTAACCTTTGGCGGAAAACGGTCATGGTGCAGTCAAGGGTCACTTTGACGGAAATCGGTTATTAAGCCCATTTCGCATCGCATGTTTTTTTTTTTTTTTTTCTGAAATTTGCGGCCAATTTTTTCTCACCTGTTTCAAGTCGATCGTGAACGTCACGTACTGGTACCGGTCACCGTTGTGCAGAGACGGGCTCTGCCACCACGTGCCAGCCGTGGCGTTGTCCACCGCGTAAGCTGGGCCGTGCGTCTTGGCCGGGTCACCAGACCGGGCATCGCAAACGCCGCACTGCTGTCCCGCTGAGCCAAACTTGCAATACACTTCCGGTCCTTTTTCCGTCTCGCCACAGGTCGCGTTCGCTGTCACAACGGCCCGGGACGCCAGGTTGAATATTTGCGGATAAACAGGTTTGATACCACCACCGCCACCATCTGCGCATAAATAAATAACAAACAAATGTCACGATTATAATATTATCCAAAGACAATACGGTAATGGTAATACCTATAATAGTACTTAGTAATAATTCACATGCGGATCGCGGCAAGTACCATCACATATTATTAAGCACATAATAATATACAATTTAATGTGATCATATAATAACATATTAACGGCAAACATATTATTATCATCATTGGAGCAATCATTATGAGCTGAAAAATACTGGGGGTGCTGAAATTATAACTAGAGGGCCTTTTTTTGGTGATAAAAATTCGATTTGTAAACTGTGACCAGATTTTTTAAATTATAGCTACCAGTACAATATGTAAACTGGATACAAATTGTTTTTATTTTTAATAATCGTTAACCAGAAGACACCAATATCAGGGTACGGTTTTGATTATTAAATATTAATTTCCAAAATATTTTGGTTTTTTCCTTTCAATAAATCGGTTATGAAAAATAGTTAGGTAACTTACTTTATAATACAGTATACAGTTATATACACAGTGTTTTAATTTAAAAATAATATTTCTGTAACTTATTATAAAATGGTAAACGGTATAGAAAAACATGTTTACCTTACGTATAGGTGTTGTACCTACAACTTACCTACATATTTATTGGTTCATGATTCACGATTTATGTATCATTGAGATTAATTGGTCACTTGCTGAATACATTAATTGGTTATACAAAAGACAAAACGTATTGTTTTGCATATACCCGATGATTTTTATGAGTGTTTTTATAAAGACGTACTTACACATGGTTTTTCGTTAACTGACTGAACTACAGCCAAAAATGTGTGTTTTACTGAACATATTGACTGATAGTATAATAATGATAATATTATATAATATGGTAACATAATAATTGATAATAACAAATGATAACAGAGGAGTATAGAGTATAAATGAAAAATGCCCAAACACGTATTTCTATCAGTATTAATCTGGGCCTCATTAGTCATTTACAATCGAAATTGTTATTACAACTGCTATACGTATACAGCTTATATTTGCTGGACGCCATTCCATTGCTCTTGTTAAGATATAATAAGTTTGTTTAACCTAACTTTATCCAGTAAAAATTCGAAATACAATATCTACCTACTTTTATAAACAAAAATATCGAATAGGTATGCCAAATTTATAATATTTTATTATATAGTAATATAACTCGTATTTTTATCGTTACACGTCCTTTAACTTTCGATGCGAAGCCGATCAATGATCATACATAACCCAATAAAAATACCAAATAATAAAATAATATAATAAATTGGTATAATAATATGGCTGCTAACCGTTTTTAAATCGAACAAATAACAACAACGATTTTGTGATAACTACCTAACAAATAATGTAAATAATATTACTGATTAAGCTATGTACACACTAATTATTGTTTACAGTAATTGGACCATAGGAAATCGCACGATTGTTAATTCATATAACTAAAAAATGCCGAGTATGCAATTTTAGCAATCACCCGATTCCGTCAAAATAATTACTGATTCCGCACCAATATCAGAAAGGGTTAGATTCTTGTTACAGCTCTACCTGATACCTATTAGGATCCAAAATATTATACTTCTCAACATTAATAAAGTGCGAATTTTTCTTTTTATTTGATTTTACAATTTCATCATAATTAACATACATACATACATACATATATACATTCATACACACATACATACATACATACATACATACATACATACAATATACATACATGCATACATACATACACACATACATACATATATACATACATACATACATACATACATATATACATACATACATACATATATAGATACATACAGAAAACAATAAGCACTTATTCAGTTGCCTAGGTATACAATTTTAAGTGAATAAAAAAAAATATAATATATATTACTCCAACGTAAAATAGTTTCTACATTGAATTTCTCTAAATGATATCTAATGCTCATTATTATCAAAGTTAGGAATGCTAATAAAAATAAAAATGTTGGTGAGTCGAGTTAAAAATAAGAATTTATATGTACCTACAATAGAATAAGCAGTTATATTTTTATCAATAATTATTATGGTACCTTGGTATTAATAAACAAAATATAAATTTTACTACTTCATTTTTTAAATTATTTTTATCTTAAGAACATTAATTTTTTTGGTTAATTATTATGTGTATACCTACCTAATACTGTGATAACTAATAAAGCATATTTAAATACAAATACACTGGAAATAGTTGTAAACTGTAATAAATGAATATCCGTTGTCGGTGACGTGTGCACTAATTTTAAACTTTGTAAATTATGGCTGTCCCCTGGATGATTACAACAATTAATAGATTGAAGTTGATTTAATATATAATATTAAAAATAATAAACAAACTCCGTCAGATATTAAGCTACTTGTAAAAATAACTAACGACCTAGTTGAGTAAAAATGTAAAAAAATAACTTCAACTTTTTAACTATCTACCTATACTTTAATGAGTGCCCACTCTTTACTATAAATATATGTTATAACACAAAACATATGTTTTGCTGCAAGTTACGTATAAATGATATTTTGTATTTTTGTAATATATTTTTAAAACTAAAATAAAGTTGATTTTAACTAATTAACATTTTGACCTATCTTGACTACACTCAGTCGTTTTTAAAAATGTTTACTTTGTTAAGCTAACCAAATTGTTGCAGGTGAATTGGTAGAAACTAGAACCATTGCCTGATTTTAAAATTTAGGAAAATAGTATCATCACAATATTTTTTTTATTGTTATTCTAAAATAAATTCTGAGTAATTTAAATTTTTCTAACATTATTAAGGAAATAATATTACAATGTAATTTATAAATATCAATGTTTAGTTATAATTAATTAAAACTTTTGTTAGTTCTGTGTATGATTTTAGATTTTTACTATTAGTATCAAACATACTGAATATACATAAAAATGAATGTTTGATGTACAATAAAATTGGATTTTCTTTTTCTTCTTCAACGCGTGATTTCGTAACATAAATACATTATAATCAAACAGTCCGTCACAATAGCCAATCGTACATAACAACATTTGTTAAGGTTATAAAAAATATTTAGTTATAACTGTAAAATTAATTTAACAGAATTGGATTATTTGTGAAATTTGGATATATTTTAGCACAAGTTGAAAATTATATAAATATTAATTTTTAATTTTCATTAAACCACACTTCGAGTAATCGATCATTATTTATTCTTAATCCTAAGAGTTTTTACTAAGCATTTTATAATTGTAATAATGGTATGAATTCCGGTATTAATCAAAGTTGATAAAAAATTAAAATAAAAAAAACTGTTTTAATCGAACAAAACATGTTTTTTTATGTTAAAACGTCTTCTTTTAAATGATTTTTAAAACTGTTTTAAACATGTATAAACATGATTTAATCGAGTTTAAAACAAAATTTGTAATTTATTATGTACAATTAATGTGTAAGTACACTGTACTTACGAAAAAAATCTATTAATTTATAATCTATTTATTTACTTAGTATAATTTAAATATTTAATTTTTTTTAAATTTTATAATTATTTTTTATTCAAAATTGATTTATAGTCACAAAAAATAATATTTAGAAGTTTAAGTTATATGCTCATAAATTATATTTTTCTGTTTTAAACAACTGTTTTTTTTATGTTGTTTAAATCATTTGCTATAATCGTTAACTAAATAACAAAACTATGTTTGATTAATTTAGATGTTTAAACTCTGGTATTAATACATATTATATAATTATAATACGTTATAAGTCAACCAACGTTAAAGGTTGTTATTTTGGGCTGGAGCTCTATTGAAAGTCCCATAACCAAATATTCTAAAAAGGTCATCTACATCTACAAAAATGTTTTATTAGATATTCAAATCAAACATAAAAAAGCTTATTATCCTGAAATGTAAATTCTGTGAGAATAATATCACCAATAGCTGGATGTTAAATGTTTGATATTAAATTATTATAGTAGACATCAATAATTTTTTTTACATCATAATCGGAGTTTTGTACATTTTGTAGCGGCTCAAGACTCAGCTTTATTTTCTAATGAGCGCTATAATTCGCATTGGGTATTTATATAAGACAGGAAACTTGTTTTATAAAAATCGATAGATTCAAATAACTTTTTGAACAACATAATAGTTTGTCATTTAAATTTTTTTCCAGAAAAATATTCAAATTGCAGGTATATTAATAAGCACACTACTGTATTATTTTTATGTTATTGTTATTAAATATATAAATATTTTTTATTTTACATCCACTCGGTAAATGGAAACAATGGGGGTACCATTATAATGTAAACATTGAATATGGTCAACACAGCAGTTCACAACAAAATTGTGTCAACTGTAATAAAAATAAACCGTTTTTATTTAGTGTTTCAAACATTAAGATGCGATTTTATTTAAACGACGTAATTAATTGTTATACCGTATCGTTTTTAAGGTCATGTCTGAAATGATTTCTTCGGCGTAAGGATTTTTATTATTTAGCATTTTAGATGTTGTCGAATTATGATGAAACTCCAGACATGCAATCATACTAAATAATATGAACCAAATGTTAATCTGTCAGACAGCCGACAAAGAATTCGTTCTAATTAAGTACTTATAAAAATTTAATTATACTAATTAAAAAAAAAAACATATGAAAACATAAATGAGTGCTTCAAATTGTCATTACTTTTCTAACACAACGAGTAGTAATAAAAAACCATATAATAAAATTAGAGAACCAGAAAAAAACTTTATCGAGTGGAATAATAATAAATAAAAACACCCACTTGAAATATTGGATGTATAGTTGAAAATGTATTTTAACTTATAAAAATATAATATAAGTACGTAATGTAAAGATCATATTTTTATCAATCAAAATTATTTGATGTAGGTACGTAGATACTTCTAACATACATATTATAGTATTTTATTATGATTTATTTATGTCACTGTTTTACCAGTCACTTTAGCAATAGAACAAAATGGAACAGACACTATCAGTAGCGGTCCAGAGATTAATTTTGGGGGGCAAAAGTACAAAAAGTACAACAATTGGCTACAATGGATAAACATAGTGTAAAACCAAGGGAAACTACGGGGATTGGGGGGGGAGGAAATGTCCTCTCCCCCTCCCTGTATCCACCACTGGGCACTGTAAAAAATCTTGTCTCATTTATTCAAGCCATTATATTATTGTCCATATCAAATTGACTTTATTATACAATTGACATTAAATAATTATTAGTTTAGATTATAATAAATAAAGCTAACAGTTAAAAACTATGAATTTAAATTCTTATAACTGGTAACCTATAGGACCTAACTAAATAAGACGCCCCAAAGACCTCACGTTCCACGTAATTCAGGATCTTACGGGACATGGATGCTTCAGGTACTATTTGCACCGGAGGAAGCGCGCCTCCAACGCGGCTTGCCCCTACTGCCAGCACCCGAAGGATACAGCCGAACATACAATTTTCGACTGTACTCACTGGGAATCAATGCGGCTGACAGTAAACGGGTACGGGTTCATAGGCAACCGAAAAGTCACTCCAAGTGACGTACAGGATCTGTTGTGTGGCCCCACCGACGTCCCGATCTACATTAATGACCGAATACAGGCTGCCTCTCAGCACGCCACGCAGACCATCTATGAAATGGTTGAAGGCATACTTAGCTGCAAGGAACAGGATGCGAGGCTAGCTGAGATTGAAGCAAGAGCCGCTCCAAATCAGCAGAACGAAATTCCTGGCTGGTGGGTGCGTGCGACACCGGGCAGAGAGTAGGAGCGAAAAACGAGACTAGGCGACAAAGCTCAGTCGACCATTTCCTGGTTAATTATTCGTGATATGTATATATGTATGTGATTTATTGTGTGTGATAAATGTTATTTGTCAATAAACGATGGCAGCAGAGGAGTAGTTTGTGCAAAAGGACCCTCTGCTGTCGGTTCAAAACAAAAAAAAAATCTATGATAATTTTACATTATTTTCAACATAATTTATTTATTAATTTATAATAAAAACTACAACAGTAAAACTAGAATTAAAATATAACAGGTAGGTGGTACCTAATCTATATTTAAAATAAAAACTTTTTGTATGGCAGTCAACATTTTTTTTTTTATTTTGACAATTTTCAATATAAAACATTTCTTATCATATTATTAAACAAGTAGATATGGCCTTAAAAAAAATGATATACTTGTCATCACGTGAATGTTTATTAAAATGCATCGAGGGGGATAAAGATAAATAAACGTCTATGGTAAACACTTTAATACACAGTATTAGATATTAAACAGATTAGATATGGTTTTTAAATTATCATAAACTATAGCCACAGAATAAAATAGCATTCTTAATATTATATTATCTTTTTAAATACATTTTGTTCTAAATCTCGTTCCTTTATTGCTGCCTGTAGATAAAGAAATTATTATGTGCGATTATGCGATAAAATGTGTTATAGAAATAACGCATACCTATTGGGATTTAGGTGATATCAACATGGTATAGACAATTTCAGTTTATCAAATACTGTCATTACATATTAATTTTATGAATTACTATTTATTTACCTACTATTTATAACCGAGTTTCATACTCCTAATAATGACAATAGGTACTACATAATATTATAGTACATGGCTTATTATTATTACAACTTTTCAGTTGATGTAAATTATGATAAAATATTATATTAACAAGAAAACATAATATTGGAATAGTTAATTTGCTCTTAATTGTTGAGTATTTAATGCGGGTATAACATATAAATAATATTATCTAAAGTGTATTTGGTAAATTTAAAGTATACTGTATAATATTTATAAAAGGTAATTTTTTTTATTATTACAATAGGGAATATAAGTTAGGAATAGATTTAAATTTATTAAAATTATACAAATAGATAAAAAAAACTATGAAACGAATATCATCATTGAGTTTGTTGAAAATAATTATGTTTATTCCGAGGTTTTTCTTTCCAAATGTATACGACGTATACGATCATTTTAATAAGTATACACGTTTTAGCAGTTGTTTATTTATTTATACCTAATTTATTAGATATTGTGCCCTTCTAAAATATTATGATAATTTTTATAATATCTCATAGTATTTTAAAATTTAACTTTTGCAAATTAAGAAAAATATAGGTAGATAGGTACAATAGCTAAATAAACATATTGTTGCCAATATATAAATACGTCGTACTTTGAATAAATTTCGAATTACAATTGGTATATTTTATTTCTTAAAAGAGCCCATTAGTTTATATTTTATTTTACCTAGCGAGACATAGTATATTTTTGTTTATCCTAAATGATGCTAATCCATAATTTTTAGTCAAGGCACTATAAGTTTATCTTTGAAAGATTTTTTCGAATAAAATGTAAAAGGTACAAATAAAGCAAAAACAATACAAACTATAATGATTCATTATAGGTGCTTCAAATAAAATAATATTATGTAAACAGTACATTTTCTTATATTATAGCACATTAGATATTTTTATTTTTATTATTAATATTAGGCATAGACACAATTACATAAATAATAATATGCACCTCATGCATAGCCTATAATATAATATAATATTTATTGAATTATAATAGCTACGTGTTTAAATCATATTTTTTAAGAATAAATTAAAACGGAGTTCTTGTTGTAGATAACAAAATATAAAACTATCAATAGGAATCTACGAAAATTAATCTTTAAATTTTATTTGTTTGTTGAATTGCATAAAAAGTTTGTTATAAAAATAAACCATGTTTTTTTTTATAACAGAGAAATTTAGTATTATTTTCACAAAATATATATTAAAAGAAATCTGATTACATCAAATATTTTTAACGAGATTGTGTTAAGTAATTATTGATTATCGATATTATAAAAAATAATAAAAACGTCTGAGATAACCTATTGATACTTTTATATTTGCTAAGTCAAAATGTAACTTGGAATTCTTTGAAAACAAAAAAATTCAAAAGAAGTAAGAACGCATTTATCATTTTCCTTTAAAGAATTAATTTTAATACATTTAATGAAAATAGTACCTACTGTAAAAATTAAAATAAATAACATACAATATACACAATATAAATTATTAAGGGGAGATGAAACAAGTGTACAGCTAAATTAAGTTTTTTACATTTTTTTTTGTAGGCTTATCTTATGTTTTGATTGAAACTATGAATGTCGGCCATCTTAGTATATTTTATATTATTATTCATTCATAAGCAATAACTAATATCAATATATCATATTATATTTCTCTGAAAACGTCATATTATTTTGTGGACAAAAAATATTTGTTTAAACTACAGTTGACCTTTAGAGAATAAAATTCTAAAAATTAATTTACATTAAATAAAAATATTATTTGTGACAAAATTAATTTTTTTAGACAATTTTTTTATTTATAAGACTAGTTTTCAGTCAAGAATTTTATCACAATAATTATTTTGATGGCACGATTAAATTTAAGTGGATATATCATTGTTATGTTAATTACATTTCTAAACCTAAGTACCTATGTACAATTTAATAAGGATAATAATTTATTTTGATTTTCACACTAACGCACGATAAAAGTGTCCCAGTACAATTAATTACGTTTTATAATATGGAGTCATCAGTAAATAATTTATAGTAAACGTTTTCGTAGAATTTCCATTCATTTGTTACTATGAATAATTAAAAACATATTGAAATAATTAAAAGTTGTATTGAAACAAATGAATAAAATGAAAGTATTATAATTAATAAGAAACAAAAAATTTAATTTTATACTATTTTCTTAGTTATAATTTATTCCATTGAAATGTTATAAAATATAATATCGCAGATAATGAAGAATAATGTTGATAATAACCTACATATTAGGTACGTTTTTACAATTTTCTTGCACATTATTAATTGTTCTGATAAAAAAAGTTTTTACTTACCTACTTATTACTTATTAATAACTTGCTCATTTATTCAAATAAACGTATATAAGTCTTAATAAAATATATTTTGATTGTTGAATTAGGTACAGACGTACAGAAGTAGAAGTTAACTGTTAAGGGTAAGTACAAATATAAAATATAATATACTCTGAATTTACATAGGTGCCTATATTGTTTTAATAACAACGAAATGACCACTATCTCAGATGTACCTATCCTCAGACTACAGTCCATATGGCTTATTAAATTACATAATTATGTACAGTTAATTTAATAACAAATAGCCAAGCACAGCATATTATAGCATTATAATATATTAAATTACAGTAGATATTATATTAGTTATTCTACGTCGGTTTTCTAGAAATTCGACATCACATTTGTGGTTTTAGTGTTATTATTTCTATACCTATACTGAATATATTATGTGGAATTAAACTATTCATCCCAGTTCAAGTCCCAGTTTTAATAGTTAAGGTGTTGCACAATTTGGCGAGTCAGGTACAATTTAGTTCATAAATTAAATCTATTTATTACTATTTAAATATTTAATAACTGGCTACTGTTTAAGACTTTGTATTATTTTCTACTATATATTTTAAAATCAGCGAAACGCGTATGCTTTTTTATTTCAAATGATCGATTAGTCAATACTTAAATTAAAATTGTAGTATTTTTTATTTCTGGTGAGTATTTTATATGAATAACATTTAAGTTATAAAAAATGTAAAGTCAATGACTACATATTAATTGATAAACTAAATTGTTTCGATTCATAAACTTATGTGGAACAAATATCAGAACATAAATTTTTGTAGTTATTCAAATTTTACCTAGGTACCTAAGTGTTATTGTAGTATATTATAGCTACAATATACAGATAGGTACAAGTTTAATACAAAAATATAATCCACATACTATATAATATAGTCCTTAAGATGAAATATATTTTGACAAAAAATATTGAATAATTATGAAACTGGGGAAGTAGCTATGCAGTATAGAGGTGTCAAGTGTACTACGTTATTGAGTAGGTCACTGTAATGGATGTGTTAAAGTTTAATTCAAAGATAAATAATTGCAATAGCGTTATTTTTCGTTTAAATATCCAATTCCATCTGAATTTTAATTGAAAATGGTCATAAAATATGTCATGAGTGTATGTAAAACTTTTTTTTAATTTCACGGAAAGTTATGGAAAACTTTGAGTTACATTTTTAAAGCTTAAAATATTTAAATAAAAATAAAAATTATAGTTTTGATAAAAATATGTCTAAATAATACATTATATTCACACGGTTATAACGATTGCTAGTACCTTGTGTAGTCCATATAAAATAGAGTGAATTAAAATACTCCGTATAAGAACACCGTTGTTGTATGTGTTTAAAAAATAAATAAATCAAAAATGAATTAAATTTTTACTAAGTTGAATTATAAAACTATAATATAATATTATTAGATTATTATAAACTATTGTATATAGGTAGTAACCGAATAAACGAATAATAAAATATACACCGAGTAAAATAAATCCTTGGTTGTTTTTTAAGTGCGAGACGACCCCACCGTGTGCGTTTTCAATGTGGGATTTTGATTGCGGGTTTATGTGTTTTCAAAAGAATTTCGGCATTTATATTGTTGAGGGGTTTGGGGTGTACAAAAAATAATACACCATTTAGGTAACATCGTACACGGAGGCGGTGGAGCATATCGTTAATAATTCAGTCGAACATGTCAATAAATTTAATGAACCTTATATGTTTTGTTGGCGGTAGATGTACCTTTTTATACTCAGTTTTATTTTTATCATTCCACCGGTTCACGGGGTTCACATACCTACCAAATAAAACCATTTACAAATCACCGAAAATCATGACATTTGATCAGTTAATCTTTGTTCCCATATGTATAGTAACATAATAATACCCATATACGGAATACCTATAATGATATAATATAATATATGGGTAGGTATATTCAATAAATTACCAGTGGTTTTTATGGTCGGTCGTAAATTTTAAGAATATAATATAATAGGTTTTTAATTTATTATACAGACTATTATAATTGGCATTCGTGACAAAAGCAATGGATTAAAAAGAACGACGCCATAATGAAGTCTGCACCCTAACCCCTATACTCCATAGGTATTAGGTATACTAGGTATTTGTACTTAAGATATTTTTTCATAGTTTACATCTGCAAAATACACTGAATGGCAATTGGCATTGTGTTTGATGGACTCTTAAATTAAACATTTTTACTTTGAGACTCAGTTAAACACGCGTAACAATAAAACACGAGAACTTTATATATTATATAATATAATACATTATTATATATTGCCGGCCATCATCACAATGGCGTCAGACTTTTGTTGTTATGTCTCGTATGGAAAGCATAAAAATTAAATTTAACCTCATTACTACGAGTTTTAAAAATACAAACAGGTCGTAAAGTTTTCGCTACGTGGTAATACGATGCATATATTATTCACAGTGGGATAACATTTATAGATATTGTTTTTTCTGCAACGCCTACAGGGTCGTATCTTGACATAATGTAATTACCAAATACAAATTCTCAGAAAAAGATAACTTTACCATTAATTATATTTGTATGGTTAACTTTCAATATCCTAAACTAGGCATACTAAATGTATAACTTACAATTTTAAATCACAATATCGTTTTTTGTTATTAGGTAGGTATTTAAAAATTCAAATATTAACTAAATTTGAATTTTAGAAAATGAATGCTTTTATTCGCATTTTAGATTTTAAGATTAAGTTTAATATTAAGTAAAATTACATCACTATCATTTTTTTAACTTTCAGTCAGCTATATACACTAAATACCTGCATGTAAGTAAAAGATTGTTTGATTACCTTAATGTAAAGTAATAAGACTATAATCAGAATAATAGATTGCATTTTATTTCAACATGGTGTGAATCAATCTCATTTCAAATAAATTCACAAAAAATCAACATTGTGAGAGAAGTTCAAATTTTATATATAATATATATCTATATTATTATATATGGTGCAAAACCTTTTAACTCTTACTGAACAAAAATATGTCACTTGTGAAACAATATAAAAAAGTACGATTAATTGAATTTGTTTCAAAAACAGTGGAGTATAAAATAAATGAGAAATCGGGTGAGAAATGCATTTCTATAATTGGTGTATGATGAAGTTTAATATTAATTGTTCGAGCGTAAACGAAGTATAATACACATTTTTGTCTTTAAACATGTTATGGTATTAATATAGTCTATATATTATATACCTGTATTATCACTACCTTAAATCGATTGAATAAAACTTTATAATCGATTAGCACGCTCGATATCGGTAATAGATATTTGGGTTTCATATGTACCTATCATTACCTATAATTATTTTATATTTTTTTTACATTCGTAGATAATATATTATCTTGCATTATAATGCATCTCCGGACGGTTATTGAATAGGTATGTCAATATGGAATAGTAACGATTTGAAATGCGTGTACCCGCGTGACGTCGTGACACATAGCATTATTTGGAGCTAAAAAAAAGTCGAAGGGAACAATCGACACTGTTACATTCCTAAGGCGCAGACCAGGACATTTGTCGGAGTCAATAATATTATGTTATTAGATGTTGAGGTTTTTATGTCAAAGCCGTATATATTTGAACTGGGATGTGTAACAGCGGTGGCGGGTGCAAATGTCGAGGAATTACCATCTCCGTGACTTGAATATTCCTGTCGGCGGGCACTTACGCTCCCAAGTTATTTCAGTGGTCCGAACCAGCTCCACCGGATTCTTTGTATATACGTATATATACATTATTCACGTAATATAATATCCATCCGTAGGTACACGCACACGCCGACGGAGGGTTATCGTAATTAAAGCGTCTCGAAAACGTGTATTCAGTGTACATGGCAGACGGGCTGTTTGGACTGCCCAATAAACACACACATACGCATAGGTATATATTTATATACACGAATATGCATTCGATTGTTTACATTATAAAGGGTCTACGTGGGAAATAAAAAAAAAACCTAAACCAAAGTTTTCCTCTATTGTTGAGGTCAAACGATGACAACATGTGGACTACTACAGACTACTCACTACTCTACTATTATTATACTGCTATAGGTACTATTAAATACAATAATACCTACCATACAACACAGCGGCAATAGGTATAGATCGGTTCGTTGTTCCGTATTACAAATGAATATTCATTTTTTAAAACGAAAAAGTTTCGTGGGCAAAAAAAAGGATAACAAAGCCCTGTGCATTTCCGTTTATGGTTGTTTTTTTTTCTGTCGTTTTTGTTGTTTATATATTATTTATATATATATTCCCATACAGCAGCACAGTAATGGTCTCACGGGGTTCCCGGAATGCGATTCGTTGTTAATGGTCAGAACCTCATTTTTTACCATTATAATCGGCCGCATGTGTTCGAACCGGTGTTCGTGACGGCGAGTGGTGAGGGGGTGCAAGTGGTGCGACGGCGTTTTAAAAACGTGGAAAGCAGAAACAATTTGTCTTTTGGCGGCGCGCGGCCGAAGTAAAAACTGAGTTTTGTGTTTGCGCGTATATATCGTATAATATTACTATAAAAAATGCGGCCCGAAGAAACGCGTATGTATTATAGGGATATTATATTATTAAAGAGAACCTGCGAAGTACCAAGTGAAAAGAAAAAAAAAACAGACGGGCGCGCGAGCATAAAAGCGTCTGCACTATAATATACGGGGAACGACGAGTGGTAATAATAATTCGTAAGAGCGAGTACAGTATTTTAAACACGTGTTGACAGTTATCCCTGTTAATAAACGTCTCTGCGCGACGAATGATAATAATAATAATAATAATAATAATAATATTTAACTGGGTGCTGCACACGCTTTTTATTTTTCCTCGTGTGATGGCGTTCGCGTGTATTACCTACCTACCTCGAGACGAACGCACCGCAGCACAAGCATAATATAATATTATGTGTACACGTTAATATGTTACACTATTATACACATATATATATATTTATACGTTTTTAAGTATTATACAGGTATTGTACTACTATACGCCACCGGCTCGGTCGGTCATTCCGTTAAGTGGTCCGGATCCGAGCAGCGGTCTACCGTCCAAAAATGGAAACCTTCCACGGAGGAATGTGCCGAAGACACGTGTCGTTCGTGGCCCCGTATGACGTACGCGGGGGGAGGATTTATGTCAACAAGACGCGCGCGTGACAGAAGTCGTAGCTATATGTGTGTGCATGTGTCTGAGTGCGTGTGTGTTTAGGTGTGTGTGTGTGTGCGTGTGTGTTTAGGTGTGTGTGTGTGCGCGCGCGCGTGTATAATACATTAATACAGCTGCTGCAGGTATGCACCGCCGCCGTGGCGTTTAGGAGCATTATAATAATATCGTCGTATCATTATATCTATCCCGGTCGGTGGGGAGAGGGAGTAACCGTATTTGGTAAAAGGTATAAACCTACTTGAAACGTCGGCGGAGGATGCACGAAATTAATTTTTTTTTCCCATCTATTACCACCGAATTTTTCCCATCGTAAATATTACACTCGTCGTCCCGTCTCCACGTACCACCACCAACCGGTACGTGGCGGCGACCGCGCTGACCGAACCGTATATAGGTATACGGCAATGATAATAGTAATATAACTGGCCGCTCTACTAAAAAAAAAAAATAAATAAATAAATACCTATACTGTACCTATAACCACACGGCGACGTTCGTATATTGCTGCAGTGCGATCGTTTCTGGCCGTGTGAAAAACGTTAACGTCCGATTTTTATTACGCGTCCAAACGTGTACTGTATAGACGGGCATGATATTATTATACAGGTAGATGTAACATTATACAAAACGCGGCCGAAGACTATACAGGTACCACCGGGTACCACGATACGACAACGAAGTTTACATGCCGTCCCCGCTGCATCTGTATAATATATTTAATGACTGCAGCGCCGGTCTCTTAATGAGGAACCGTTTGAAGTTTTGCGGTAAAAACGGTATACAGGAGGTACCTACCAATCCAGATAGTAATAATAAAAACGAATATAAAAAGATAAACGTGCATCGACGGACGACCCGTCGGCGGCGTCGTACACGGTGGCGCGGCAGCGGTCGCCGGTTAGTATTATATAGGTATGCTGGTGCAGGTCGTAGTTATAATAATATATTATTATTATTATTATTATTATTATTATGTTTAGCGAACGAGGGATATAATATTATAAGTTCGTGATTCACGACTTTCAGCCGCCGCCGTCCCGCAGCAGGTCGTTAATTTCGTCGCGTTTCTCTCCCCCCGTCGCCGACATCGAAACACGTTCGTACAGGACATAATATAGGTATTAGGTACACAATAATAATATTATTATTTCTGTTTGGTCTTACGAATTTCCTATCGAACGATTATAAAACGTCATCCGCGTTTGTCAGCCGCCCGCAGCGGCAGTCGTTACGACGGACCTCCCCGGAATTGATGATCTCCGAGTCGTATATTATATGAGTGTCTCTGTATGTGTGTGTGCGTGTATCTAATGAATAATGATATTCAAACCGGGCGACTCGGGTCTATAAGGAATTCGGGGCATTCGGTCGGCTCGAAAATATAGGTACGTGACGACCACCCACTAGGTTAATTTTCGCGCGAATAAATAAATTTTCCACGTTCTGTCATTAGGTAGGTAGTAGGTACGCACTGCCGTGAGGGAATAATAGTATATATTGCGAATATTATATTAAACTATTTTAATACCATTTGCAGATCAGGTGCGCGACGCACGCGTCGTCAATTCGATTTTTTCAAATTGTTGGTACGATAGAATTCCAAATATTTAAATTTCTCGCGGCGTTCAAATTTAATATATTATGTCCCTGCGTTATCGGCATTTGGTGTATTTCGTACGACGCACAGCCCATTATAATAATATCATCATTATACGATCCGTTTCTTACATATTTTGTCTGTATATTATAAACGAAACACGCGATTATGCAGTTACGCAGTTCTCTGTTCACGTACGGTTTTGTCGAGGCGATTCAGAACGTGTGAAAGATTCAGGACTCGCTCGAAATGCCTTTTATTCGACTATTTCGACTCATACAACTACAACAGCCGTCGCCGGTTTTTACCACGGCTAATACCAATCGATTTCGTCCTCGGCCGTATAATCGGATTTTATGATCATACCTACATATAGCAGCAGTATAATATACACTAGGTACCACCTACCTACCTACCTATACTACAGTAATAATAATAATAATCATATGATATATTGCCTACCTGAAGCAGTGCCTATACAACTCGGGCCACGGTATTGTTAAAACGAAAATATAATGCAATCGAACGAAATCTAAATCCGTGTGTGGCACTGTGGCACCTATATATGCGCCCGCACAGAGTTTTTATAAAACATAATATAATATACGATGAGAGGACCACCGAAAAGGAAACACAACATCATGTACCGCCCCTGCGGTCGGAGCGCGCGTGCGTGAATGTAACATGGGCACGTATTATTATTATTGTGTAGGTCCGACTGCGTTCAGGGTGGCTCGGTGGTGTAAATATATCTTTTTATTGTATATATTATGTTCAGTGTCGCATTGTTTGTCCCTTGTGCGACACGGCCGACCGTCGTGTTTGGCCTGCACGGTACACAATGCAACACGGACCAGCACGTTATATTATGTGGTACAATAATATAATAATAATATACGAGCCTGGGACGGCGGCATGCAGAATAATATGAAGAAAAAAAAATGGAAAAAAATAAGGGAAAAAAATAATAACAATAAATACACCCAATATTCACAAGTCAAAACCGAACCTTCCACTGCAGGTCCAATATAATAAAATATTATAACGTATATACGCGTCTATTGTGCTTGTGCATATACGGTTTCGTGCGGTGTTCTCGAAACGAATGAGCCGTTCTAAATCTTATTTCTTTCTTTTCTTCCCCGAAGTGATCAAATTGATTTTATTATGTTACGCACTAAAAGTCACGTACTTATATATAATATACTCCAGCAGTGTTCATATATAACATTGGATGTTTACGACCTTCGGACAGAATTTCACTGGTATTTAGATAATATTATATTATATAGTCGCTATGATACATTATGTTTTTTTTCTTGTGGATGCTGTGAAACACCAACGAAGGGCATCGAGACATTTTACTAAGTTTGAGATTTTACAATGTTATTTTTGTTGAATTGTTATACTTATACACATGCTTACGCGCAAGACCACACTCACATTATGTTTAATACCACACACACAATCACACAGGAACAAAACTCCTCAACGGCCAGTTGCGAGGCAAAAATGTAAAATGTATTTATTATTATTGTCACAATGTCAGATATCACAAGACTTTTCGCTGATAAATCGTACCTATATTCACACAATCACCAATAAATTATTTCTAAATTAGCCGTATAAGGATATCAATGCCTCCCGTGTTAGCTATTGTTCCATTGCTTTTCTAAATCGTGATCGTGGGGCGTAGACACTAACTCGATTCTATATCAAACACATAATCATTATTTGATAACTGTAACATAGATAATAACTGTAACTTGTAAGGAACCTAGTAAAAACAGTTTATAACTCAGATGACTATTGACTATACAAAATCCAATGACCATTTGTTGTAAATAGTGATGCACATTAATTTATAGAATATTATGTTATTTAGAATTAAGAGCACCTCCCACAGAAATTAATTACTTTCACAGGACAAATATGTGAGTTCGAACTCAGCAATTAAAACAAGAAAAGATAGGTATTCTAGCGAAAAGCAAATAAGTGTTGAAAAATCAATGTCTTTTATTATTGTTCATTGGAGCGATCTACGCAAAACAATTGCATCTCATCTGTTACGTAATTCATACAGGATTTAAGCAAGTACCTATACCATTAAAAGGATGTGAAAATCATAGGTAGTATCTGTTTTTACTCTCCTACTTACGCGAATCATAACAGTTATGCGTCTAGTAACACCAATATTGTGTTGATAATATAATTATAATAAAAAAACTAAAAAGAGTGAATTGACACATTATCACAAAACTTAAGAAAAGAAGGTGAGAAAACTATGTTAATCACCTAACATGATTTTATGGATATATCTATTTAAAAGCTAATTATAAAAATTTTTAAAGTGTACTATTCTACATAGCTATAAGGTATAACTCACTTTAAAATTAAAATTAAAATAAAAGATTACGATGTGCCCCTGTCAGTAATATTCTTATCTTTTAGTTTAATAATAGGTATGTCAATTCACTCTAACATTAAATCATTTTAAAGCTAACAACACAAGATTGGTTCTACTGAAAGCAAATTTGGTGTGTTGGGCATGTGGCAGAAGGATAAAACAAATAGTGAACTGACATCCTTTTAGTAAAATGCATCTAGTCAATAACATATATGAATGTAATCCAGTAACAAAGATATTTATAATAAAGGGTGATAAGAAAACAGCAAACAAATTAAATAAATGTATATAGCGTGCCGAATTTGTCAACAATTGTTCTACAGAGAAAAAATATCTTATTTAATAAGGGGGATTACATTAGACATATACGTGGGTTCTGAAATGAACGAAGTTAATACAGTTTCAATATTTAAACGTGTATGGACATTATTTTGAACTCCAGTAGTGGGGACTGAGCATGGGTAATTGGTCTTAAACACATATGAATTTGAAAATGAGTTAGAAACTTCACCCCAAAAAGTAATCAGATATAGTGATTAGTCAAATAAGAAATATTCTATTAAATGTAGGTGTATTATATAAGGTAGGTATAACATGGGCATTAATCGTTTATATTTTATAATGTTAAAATAAAATAAAATAATTTTTGGTTCAACTTAATTGGCTACCTACTGTTAAAAAATCATAAACATCATACCTCTCGAAAAACTATCAACTTGCACTGTGTAACATAAACATTCTCGTAAACATTAGATACATGTATTTAATTGTACTTGCATAGTTGCATATAGTAAATAATTAAATAAACAATTGTTATTAGGAATAGAGGTATATTCCCGGGTATATTTATTACAAGAGCACAGATAGTAATATAGTATCTACTTTCTAGAATAACAACCATCTCAAGAGTAAAAACATTTTTTAGTTGAAAATCATTTTGTTTGAGAAAATTATGATTTTGAAATTATGAAATTAGACTTATTGATAGTACATAATACAGTTGTAGTATTATAAGATATGTTTTTAGTAGGTTAGGTTAGGTACCTAACCAACGTATTATTATACACTATACAGAATACATAGGTACAAATAATTCAATATATAGGTAATAAAATTACTGTTGTAGGGCTTATTGTTAAACTTTTTTATAAACGATTCTATGGAAGAAATTCATTTCCACTTTGATGTGTAAAACTTAAACGAAAACAAAGTTTTTCGTAAACCATATGGTTTCCTCTCTTCCACCATAATCACCTTTCATCCGGCAACCGCATACCGAACAGTCCACTAGGTAACAATAACCGGTACGAAACAAAACCGTTTACCTCTTACATATACCTACTTAATACGTAGTTAACTAGTAACGTTAGTATCATTTTTATCGTTACAATGTCGCTAGCGTCGACGAACCACAATAATGCAGGCGCTAAAAGATACAATATCAAACACAAACTAATTTAAATTCAAACACAAAATATATACGTATATAATAATATAATATACCTTCTGTCCTATACTCAAAATAATTCTTTATTATATTGTACCAACAATAATACTATTATAGTGCATAAAAAAAACATGTTTTGTGTACATTTATTAAGTTTTATTTAGTCTTTCCTACTTTATGTAAATTGTAAACATTATATTTCACTACAACGATCGTGATACAGTGATGATTTTAGAAGACAGATAATAACAAATATGTAAAGAATTCATTAAAATTGTTGGTACTTTGAAAATACAATGGATATATACATATATTTATAGAATATTATTTTAAATAGTACTTATAAAATTTGTTATCCTGGAATTCTTAAATAATATATTATGTTCAGTGGCGGCGGGATATAGGATTATTTGAAGCAATTGCTTCATGTCTGAAATGGGTGGGTGGGTGTATAAATATATATATATAATCGTAAGACCTCAACACAAATATCATGATAAATATTATAATTAATAATTATTAATGGCCCCTGCTGCTAATTTTGGTTCAATAAATGGTGCGGTGTTAAAAATATTTAAATTATACAATATGCTTCAAAGTCTCCACAATTTCGCGAAACAAAATATTAGATAGAACTACCAACTAAGTGAACTTTTTAAAATGCACCTACTAAAAAACGATTGTTTATGGTAAACCCCCGTAATAACCTTAAAACTTAAATATTTAATAGAATATTTCGTTGAATGTATAAAACTAAAACTACACAGAATATAATATACATGATTATTAGATTAGAAAACAAAACAAAATAAGTAAAAATACAATTAATTAGGCTGACACAAGAAAAACCTGTATACCCGACAAAGAAAACGATCTTAGGCAACATTGGGAAGATTGAATCAACTAATTTTAAAAACAGCTTTTTTGACTAGAAAAATAAGTGTTATTCAAGAGGTAGGTGTATAATACTGCATACCTACTCAGAAAAATATTCTCAATATAGGTATGTATTATAAGATATTCAAGAATTATCGAATCTCAATTATTTAAGTTAAAGAAATAAAATTGTATACGATTCTTAGGCCGTGTTGTTTTTTCTTCTATACTTTTAGAACAATATTGTCTCATGTCTGTATAATTTTAAAACATTGAAATAATAAAACCAACTGTGTTTCTGTGTTAATTTCATTTAAATATAATATATATATAATGATCAATGACCTTAAATGATACTTATACAGTTACCAATAGATACCTAAGATCTGAATTCAATACTGTTTTTGCATTGCACGTTTAAACGTAAAATATAAAATCCGATGACGTATACTATTATGGTACCTATACAATATATACATTATGAATGTTCACTATCATTAGAGCTGTTTACAAAAACCGACAAAAACATAATTCTATGTACCTAAGCTACTATACTCTTTTTCAAATGAGAACGCACCGGGCGGCGGACGAAAACCGGTCGAAACGCGCGCATGGCCTCCCCACTCCCGACAGTTTCAGCGACAATTATAATTATAATAATAATTGAACATTCTGTATGCCCGGCGGCGTCGAAAGTAGCCGATCATTGGCGACTAATCAGAAATTAATTACTAATTTTGTGGGAGGGGCTTGTGGTTCCGCCTCTGATAACGATGCGCGACCCGGTGCGTTCTCATTTGAAAAAGAGTATATACAATCTTTGTTGTTTGTCCATATTATGTTAGTATGACATGAATAATAAATTATGACTAGTATAGAATATTATGATAAACCTTTTTACTAATTGTACCTAATCATAACATAAAAACTAAACATTATTTAGGCAATCTGATTCGATTAACAACCGCTAAATAAAATAAATAAGCATCATCTGGATGTAACCTGAGTGTAACCGAAACAATACATTTTTCAATAAATAATTTTTCAATGATTTCCTGTCACCTGTGATGGTGTAACTAACGCATACCTAAATATACTGTGGAACAGAATACAAACGGCCAGTACAAAATACTAATGTTCTAACAGTTCAAACACGAATACAAATATTTTTTTCTTAGTAAAACAAAATCATATACATACCTAGTTCTAACGACTACCAACTATGTACAAACAACTATAGTTGGTTCTTCAGTATTCGGTAATATAATATAATATTATATATATATATATATTATGTACATTGTACTTATATTAACATAGTGCACGAGTCCGATGGTTGCTAGAACTATCTCGTCAGTAAGAGGGACCTTCACCATGGGTTACCAATAAATATGTACATACCCAAACTAAAACGGGATTCTTAATACTATATATTGTGTAGTTTAACGATGACGACGACATTACGACGTACCTATGTGCACTTAAGTACACGCTGTCGTTTGCGCCGTAACGCGGTCCATCGCAAAAAAAAAAGGTGAAAAAAAAAAAATTGACCAAGGGCATTTGTTTTTAAGGCATTTTGTTATTTTGAGGGGCGGGTTTTCAGGCACTTAACAGTATAATAATAATTAAGATTCCATAACATTGTTTTGTTGTAGGTAATTATGATAATAATAATTGGTAATTATAACTCGGAGAATAGGGTAGACTCGTATGGTGTTGTAGCGGTGATGGATGAAGTCCCCACGGAAAATAATAATTAATTATTACTGGAACGCTTAGGTATAGCTGGTATAATAGGTATAATATGTGACACACATGTCTATCTATGCTATGGAATATCAGCTAGGCGCGGCTTGGAAGTCTCACTTACCCCCACCCCCCAAACTTAGTGGTGATATTTTCAAGAAAATGAACAACTACCCCTTCTCTCTTCCCTGGATTGAGACTATATTGAGCCCTAAGACCAAACCTTTTTAATGTTCAATATCCAGGCATATATTGGTATTTGTTGGTGTGCGGTAGTATTGGTAAATTATGTATTACATTTTTCAAAATAAGAAGACATTTTTCTTCGCTATCATCAACAATTATTGTAATATCATAGTTTTCCGTATACTTACCAATGTTATTTTATAGTTTATACCTACACATATTTTTTTATTGTTGCATATACATGCAGTAATTTATTTGGGTCCAGAATTAACGCTTTGATACATCCCTTCTAAAATACTATTACTGACAAAGAAATCCACGGGCAAAATCATTATGTATGTATTTTTAGAATAGGTATAGGTACTAGGTGTACAGTCGAGTGTACGGTATTGTCGTATACTTGTGAATTGTGGCGCATCGCAAAAAAGATAATATTGTGATATTATTTAAGAAATTATCCTCATAAGTACCTTTACGACAAATAAAAATATCATCGTCCAAATAATAAATAAACGGTACCTATTTTAGACGGAAATTCAAAAATATAATATATAATATCCCCCCGCGGAGCCGCGCCTGTGTAGTATTAGATAGGTATTAGATATTTGGGCATTATACGGAGTTGTGTATTTTATAATAACAATATTATACCTACACGCATACAGGTATATACCTAGGTTGATGTACCTATATATACCGATGCCGCTGGAACCCGTTTCGTATACGAGTCGCGGTCATCGGCGCGCGACCGGCGCCCGGCGCGTGATGAAATCGGAAGACGACGATATTGTTACAACCATAATACGTTATTGCCGCGCGAATGTGTGGTATCATTGATTAGGTAAAAATTAGAAAATCGCAAGACAAGTTACCTGAGGCGGAGACGATCTTGGACGTGGTCACCAACAGCACCATCAGCAGCGCCGCCGCAGCTAGCGCCGACTTCGGCCGGAACCGGGCAAGGGCCCTGGGCGCATCCTCGGCCGGCATGGTGATAATGATATGATCGTTACGGATATTCGTCCGTCGGCTGTGTGTCTTTTGCGCGCGCTATCGAATCCGTCCGGCGTGTGCCGTGCTCACGCGGTCATTGCACTCGGGCGATCTGTCCGATGCGGGAATGGCGTTCGTGAGCGATATTGGTGTTCGATGACGCGATGGGACACGCGAGGTGAACAAATCGAACCGATCGACGGCGGTCGGGTTACTTGACTCCGTCCGGCCCCGTTCTTCGGGCAGGAACAAGTCGCTGGTAGCACGCTTGGGCACAACCAAGAAGAACACACCTCACCGGCACACGATCACAAAATCTCACACACTAGCACACCGCTTACCGTCCGCGCAGACACTAGTCGCACACCGGTACAACGCGCGCGTATACTATCGCCGCCGCCGCCACCACCACCACCACCACCTCCACCCCCACCACCACCACCACCGTGGTAGTCATTACTACTACGACAACTGAGTATAATGCACTGCCACCACCACCGCCGCCGCAGCCACCGCCGCCCTGGCCCGCCGGACTACCATTATACGCTATTATAACACACGGCGCACACGGTACGGACTGCATAATATTATTATTATACAATATAATATCATACTATTATTATTGTCGCGTCCCGAAGATAAAATATCCGAAAAAAAGGTCTCTCCGAGGGTCTCTCTCTCTCTGTCTGTCTTTCACACTCCGGTGTAACGAATCGCGTAGGCATATCGGATTATTATTATTTGCTCGACATTCCGAGTTCCATCCCGCGGCGATAGCTAGCGGCGATAATTCGTACACGCACGGCGATGACACGTACCTATAATAATAATAATATAAATGCGTGTAAATAATATGCTATCAACAATAACTGTCATCGATTGAACGGCAGCGAGACAAAAACTAAATTAAAAATGTACCTATACATATATTATAATTTTTTTTTTGGTTTCGCGGTAGGTACGATTGAAAAAAAAACCAGCACAATATAATGATAATATTTTTATGACTGATGGGAAAACGCCAGTGACCGCCGTGCAACTGTGCAAGTCGCATAACATGCGACGAGCGGTCGTGTCTGCACCACTCTAATAAAGTCTCCGCAGTCATACGTTTCCCTAGTGACTTCGGTTGCAATCATTATTGTAATATCGTAATTTCCGCGTGAAATCAAAAAGCGAGATTTAATGCCTCCCGGGCCACTGCAAACAGTGCGACTTGGAACGATTTTTTTCCGTCGGATTACCGCATAATAATATGCGCGTTGAATAGTCGTCAGCGCGGTACCTACTCGACGTTGTCATTAATTAATATTATTATAAAATAACAATATTATTATTATATTATTGTTGTTGTTGTTGTTGTTGTTGCACGGCGTCCGCGCGTATAAGGCGCGACGGCTGATAAAAAGCAGTCTCGGCGATGCGGTGCCGGGGAAGCTTGGTCTGGAGACGAGTGCAGCGCCGCCGCACACCGGTGCACCGTGCAGTGCAGTGCGGTGCAGCGTGGCGTGGTGCGGCGGAGGCGGAGGCCGTTTGCGTGTGTGCGTGTGACGGAGAGATGAACCTGAAATAGTTGTACCGACGGACGACGGACGCGACCGTGTTGGCGGCCGTGGCGCGGGGCCTCGGCTGCCGGGTCGGCGGGGCGTGCAGGGGGATGGTCGCCGCGCGCGCGTTTATCTTTAGTCCGATCACAGCCGCCGCCAACCGTCCGGCGACGTTGGCGCGCGCGCGAGTGTCGGTGCGTGCGTGTGCCGTGTGCGTATGCTTTTTACCGCGCGGGCACGGCCCATGCCAGCGACGGCGACGCACATAATAATAATAATAATAATAATATTGTTATTGAATTTCGTTGACGACTCGAAACATGATCGGCGCGACTGCGTTTCGATCGCAGCCGTACCTGTACGAGATAACGATACAATGTTTTTTTTTTAATATAACGATGTGGGTGCGGACAAACGAGCTGGCTCCTCTCGGACGGTGGTATTATACGGTCCCCTTCGCAGATATCATCTGTGATGTTACCTATATGATTAGTTTGTAAAGGTAACCTACCTAATAGTATTATTTTTCCTGTCGTTCGATAAAATAATTTCACTTTCACCGTGGGAACATTAGTAATCCGACTGACGCTTTTACGTATTCCTGTAATCGTGGGTGCGGCTACTCGGCGGTAGGTAGCTGATACGCACTGCAGGTTAGGTTATAGGTATACTTATATATACGTACGTTAATGTACAATACGCACATAGTGACGGGACGACGCCACGACGGGTGGGAAAGGATCAAGATAAATCCACTCCAATACCTATACCAAAAAGAAATAATCAGATTTAAAAGTTAAAATTAACAGAATAAAAATAATATATAAGTACTTTGTTATTATTGGAATGTGAAGAGGAGCAAACCGAGGCATTTTTGATTTTACAATGATAATATGTTTTATTATTTTCATGTCTGCCATCACGTTTTTGAGACTAATATATTTTGATTCCAATAACCTAACAGTTGTTCTCAATAGTTAGGATAAACTAAAAAAAAAATATCGGAAAACGGAGATATTATAATATTTACGCAGTATCGGTTTTCGACAACATAGATTTTATTTTATTTTCGTAATTCAAGAAAAATAATCGAACCTATAGAGACTATAATGTTCACCAAATAATAAATATTGAGATTAGCATTTTCTAGACATGATATAATTCTCAAAAAAGTTTGGCACTTTTCAAGCTATACCTAAACATAGGCGTTTTGAATTTTCAACTTTTGTTTCTTGGCCAAAATGCTTGACAATTTTATATGTAATACAAGATATATGCACGTTTTCGATTCACCATTGGTTTTGTTATTTATTTTTAAAACAATATGGCAGCCGTTAACGCAAACAGTTATAAGTCATTTAAATTGATAATCACTTTTACTAAGACTTAGAAAATATCCTATGTTATAGTACGTTTCAATGGATATTTAAAATAATATTCCACCAAGAAAAATATTACAAATATTTTTCATTCATAATTAGAAGTGTTTGGAAGTATTTTTGGGGCTAATCCCCCTTCTCCTATTACGATTAGATAGGTACTGTCAATGAGTATGGCATATGATAGTACTAATTATGGTGGGTGAAGTTTTCTCATGAACATGTGTCTGTGTCATTTAAATCCCCTCCCAGAATTGAATGTACTATTAATGCCGCTGAGCTGAAACCTTTAATATAGTGACGGATGTCCTGTCCAAAGAAATGTGCACGTTTTTTGATACCTACCGAGCTTTAAACCATTTTACCCCCCCCCCCCCAGCCACGCATTATTAGGAACACACCACATGCGAGAGCCCTCTTAGGATATAAATATCAGCTGCAATTTCATATTGTATATGTATATATTACATACAG
This sequence comes from Metopolophium dirhodum, assembly GCF_019925205.1. Taxonomy (NCBI): domain Eukaryota; kingdom Metazoa; phylum Arthropoda; class Insecta; order Hemiptera; family Aphididae; genus Metopolophium; species Metopolophium dirhodum. The sequence goes on from NC_083560.1 coordinate 121,505,739, forward strand.
TATACACTCAAACTTCATCGCGTCACTGGATTTATCGAGGTGAAATCACGCTGCTCGCACTCGCATCGTATATTTCGGGATAATGGTTAAACATAATAGAAAATAGTATAATATTATGGTAAATGTAAATTAGATCAACAAGATTTTGAGTCCAATTCGAACATCACCTTAGCTGTGAGTGCATGCATAAACTATATAAGTTAACGAATTCACTTATATATCATAATATAATATATCGTCTATATCGACGTCGTAATACTACGTTATTTTCGACGGTTGATAAACAATATGAAATCTGCATATATAACTGCAATTTAGTACCTATACGACTATTAACCTTTGTGGTACCATGGTGGCAATGACTATACTCCGCGGCAATGTAAAATAATAATATGTGTTTCGTTGCCGCCACCAAAAGACATACAATCCACATGGCTCTCCGAGTGCGGTAGACCCAATCGGCCGCAATAATATTTCTCATATGCCGCTCGAACGCCCACCATAGGCAATACAATAAATCGTATATTATAATAATAACTACCGCGACCATACGATAATAATAAACACTAATATAATATACGGTTCTCATTGTTGTGCGAAACGTTTGTCGCGGCCGCGCTCTTACAGGTGGGCTGCTGCGGTGGCTGAAGATCGGCGAGTAGGTATATTATAAAATATACCTATAATAATATATTATAGTGAATGTATACTGATTTACAAAGGACCCGCCGGTTTGAACGCACACAAACAATGATTACAATTACCGAACACGCGAAAAAAAAATAATCGATTTCGTTTTTTTATAGGCCCACCTACAACTCGCTATAAGTTGGGAAGATTATATTGTACAATATAATATCATTTGCTTATATTCATTTTTATATAATATCTACATTCTACATAATATGTCGTATACTTACCGGCGTCACGTACCCTTATATATTCAGACGGACGTACCATAAACCTATAGCATACACACTTACCTACTTCGATAATACAGATAAGAAAAACTATTAGACCGGCGTACAAAGCTATTTACAATGGTGAGGGGGGAGGGTACATTAAAAAATTAAAAATTATATGCATAATATTATAAATATTATACATCAATACATCAAAACATTATGTTGTTTAACAAAGGGTTATTTTTATATTATCATAAAATGCAGACTTGGGACTTTTTTTACTTTTATTCGTCAAAAAATAGTCATTTAGGTATTCTTTTCATTTTTATTATTTTAGAAAATTTAACATTCCGTATCAGGGATTTGAATATCAAATGATATAGCCTTATAACTGTCCAAATCCAATAGCTTGATAATATTAAAAAGTATAGATTTAGCGATATAGCCTTATAGGCATATTATATCGGATTATATACACAGATCTATAATTAATATTCGTTGATTATACTCGATTATACGTCGACCCTCACGTTTGAACAAATTTCCTAAATAAATTCAGTTATTAGTAATATCTATAAATTCAGGGCTTGAAATCGAAATAAAATTTTTCGATTTTAATTTCAATTTTGCTTATCGATTTTAGTTCTTTTTGATTTAAATTTAAAAATAATTTATCGATTTTAGTTTTTTTCGATTTCAATTTAAAAATAATATATCAATTTTAGTATTTTTTGATTTTGATTTAAAAATAATACATCGATTTCATTATATTATGATTTTGATTTTAAATATAATTTTCTTTTTTTCAATTTTAGATTACATTTTAAAATTTAAATATCAAATTTATACTATTATTATTTCAATGTCACTGAAATATTTTCAATTTATGAACTTTAACTATACATTTTTGATTATTCTTTATTACTTTTACATTTCAATCAATGTGAAATTTAGATTAGATTTTAGATTCTGATATTGATTAACTTTATCAATTAAATTTCTGTCGCAACCAGGCCCGTATTTAAGGGAGGGCTCGGAGGAGCAATTGCCCCTGGCGGCAGTATAAAAATTAGGTTTAGGGGCGGCAAAATATTGAAATGGTCAAAAATGTAAAATGAAGGTTAGCCCCTGGCGGCAATATTTGTTAATACGGGCCTGGTCGCAACCATTTAAAATTTAAATAATAATGCCCAAGATCTAACGTTTACCTAGTGTTTAGACTTTTTTAATAACAAGGTCTACCCATTTAAAATTATATAATATGACAATTTTACAACGTGATAACTAATAACCGGGCATGAGCGGCATACACGGCAAGCTTCAGCAAACTGAACAGTCAAATCGACAAAATGTAATGATTGAGATTGACGACACGTAGCAAATTAAATTATTAAAACTATTTTAGTATTTTAGGTTATTGGTTTAAACTTAACAACATACGCGCCACGCACTAAGATATTATTATCTTACCTCCATAATACAAAATATCTATATACGGAATAAATAATGTACGATAATGGAAAAATTATTTTTCCAAGCATTTTACTTAATAATAAGTTAAATGTGTGTATGGAAATAAAACTTGCAATAACAACAACTATCGCCTGTCGAACGCTGATTCCTTTTATCCTATAATATGTAGGTACACTATATTGTAAAGATTCTATTTTAACTTTCAAGAAAACAAAATATTAGACACAAGTTATTAATTATTACTAGTAATTAGTTATTACTATTGTGCATAATACGCAATATGGCCATTATGTAAGTATATAATAGTCAATGCTATAACTTATAACCCAATATATCAATGCGTGTGCCTATTAACAATATAAAATATAAATAGACCTGATGGCTGTATGCCTGTATACTTTTTAATTTTAAATTAAATGTTTTTTGTAATTTCTTTAAAATCGATATTATTATGATATGATTTCGATATTGATATAAATTATCGATTTCAACTTTTTTCAATTTTAATATAAATTTTGGAAATCATTAACCAGCATTAATGATTTCGATATTACTTTTGATTTTTTAAAAAATTTTTAACGATTTTTATCGATATTTAAAATCGATTTTGAAATCGATTTCAAGCCCTGTGACTATAATAAAATAAGTTGTTTATGATATAATGGAATATATAATTTTGATATATAATATAAAAACTTCGGTGGCGACGGTCTTTTCATCGTAAATCTAAATCGAAACTCGATGGTAACGGTAACACTGCCATTCGTTGATCTTTAATTTTAATTTCTCTTTTCTAAGTATTATATGAAAAAAAAATTATAACATTTTTTAAAATTGTATACATTTTTATTATATATGTTTACGCAATTACGTATAGTAAAAAAAAATATCAAAGTGGGGGAGGGGGGGTTAGAACACCCTTTCCCACCGTGTGTTGTATTTAAGTGGTAGGTAAGTAGTATCGTCACAAGCTGATCGATGGTTTTGTTATACCTATTATATAATATAGTATAGTCAGTCTAATTGCATTCTGCAGGTCATCAGGTGGAATCTAGTTTATTTGCTGACGTAGTCTGGAAGTCGTCAAAGGATGGATTGGAAACGTTTATGTAAATAATACTAAAATATACTAGAGAAAATATTATCAACTATTATCAAATAATTTGAATTTAATTATATTAAATATTAAGTGTATACTACCTATACAATGTGTAAACAAAAAATATACCAAATATTAAATAGGTAGGTACTTAATAATCACTATTGGCCAACGTATTATTACATAAACCATCGTTAAATACACGCCCGACATATTATGTGATATATCCACTGATAATAATATTATTGAATTATTCACATATAATACAAAATAAAAATCTATTACTATAATATTGTATGGTTGTATGGCACTTACAATATTATAACTTAGCAGTAGCTAATTTATTAACTATGACGTTCCTAATTATTTCCTAGTGACGCGATCACGTAATGTTATTAATTTTAGTATTTAAACGTGTCGCTTTTTGGTGTTACTATTCTTAGGGAACGCACTGCAGGAAGAATAAATTAAGCTTAATGGTCTCATGTGAGGATTGGCTGTATAAAGTCTGTCGTCTTACTGTAGGCTTGATCGCATAGTTTACGCTATGACTCAGGCGTTGGCCTAATCCACGATGATAAGCAACTTTTCAAAAGCCCCAAACGCGATAATCACTTGTGCACGCGTGCGTGGACTTAAAAATATTTCTCACAATACCGACTAGTTATACCATACATGCATATCACGGTTGTAAATGCCAATTGTTCAATACTGGATCTTACGAAACCCTGGAATTAATTATTTTTCAATGACAGCCACGAATCACGGTGGGTAGGTATAATAATATTTGTATACACAACTACTGGACTACGTGTAATAAATTGGCTTAACTTATAGTATGTTTATTACCTATATAATAATAATAATATGCTACTTATTACAGGAACTATCTGTTTAATGAACATATTATACATAATATTATAAGTAGCAGCGCACAAAAAGTATACTTATTATAATAATATTGTACCTATAGATACATCGTATATATAAGTACCTACAGTGAAAATACTTAGTGAAAATTCCAAATTGTGTATTTTTTTATTCAAAACAAACCGTACCTTAATAATTACCGTTAATTACCGTAAGTCAGACTCTAATGTCATACTATATCTATAATACTAAAGCTGTCGGCTGCGATTTTAAGGTCTTAAAAGTTGTACAAAATTCATTAAAAGTATAAGAAATATGATGTATTGATTCTCTCAACAAATTTACTCTAGAAAATATTTAAATGTAGGTGATTATTAATTTTAGTTTTCTTCTTCAAAATATAAAATAAATATATGGACATTTAATAAAAATTCAAGAATTATTTCTTAAATCCTTAGTAATATATTTGATGTGTTTTTAATATTATAAAATATATTTGAAAGAGTTAATTAATATAGAAGATAATTGGGAAATATCGGTCACTTAAGCTACAAATTAAAATGTCTCTGATAATAATAATTTAATTATTACAGTTCCGTTGAGAATTGAATCATTAATGTGATGGCAACATTGTGACCAACTTAAAATGTTCGTACGAAAAATATTTATTTGTTTTTTAATAATCGAAAATGACCGGTATTACCTTATAACTCGTAAATTTTGACCGTTATTACCGCACTAGTATATATATTTTACAAAATAACCATACGTTTTTTAGTATAAAACTAATATTTAACTTGTATAAGGAAAAAACATACTTTGTGTGTATTTTGGGTCATATCATACTCAAACTAAGTAAAAGTGTCGTAAAAAATCATAGTCACCTATAAATATTGTTGAAATTTATATTTCTGAGGTGTGTGAAATGTTATAAGAAATTATGATTTTTGCCAAAAAAATCATATTATGATGATCACTTGACGATTTTATACTACGATGCCATTATTTACCAAAGTGTCATACTTTAAAATATGATAGTTTTATAGGAATATACGTGACCAGTATTATCCAATGACCTGTATTCCCTCATTCTACCCTATCTATATAATATGATATTATATTATTTACTGTATATTATAATACTGTAATAAACATTGTCACGCACCGTTCAAAAAGAGTAATAAAAGCCTTACATTTTAACTATAATAATAGGTAGCCAGTATATTATATACCTATAGCAGGCTATATATTTTTACATTACGATTGTAAACGTATACCACCATTAATTTTTAGTTCAATAAATAATAAATATGTCGCACACTAAATTATTATTATTTTATTATTTATTAATTATTATATATATATTTTTTTTATAAGTAGGTAATTAAATATTTTATTTTTGTTGGATAAAAGTTGAAACATATTGAAAATTACACATTTAAAAAACACAAAATATTACCAAATTTAAATAATTTACTAATTAGGTATAATAGATAGATACTGCTAAACTAAAAGTATTGGAGATCCAATAGAAATATTTGAAATAGATGTACCAAGTTATTTATATTATGATTAAAATATAATCCAGTACCTATGTACCTATATTAATGTCCATGAATTTGACCCACCCACTTTCTATGATAAACCCAAACTAATACCAAAAGTTAGCAAATAGTTAGCAAATAATAGCAAATTTACTATAGAAGTTAGCAAATCATTATTGAGGCAGTTATAAGCATTATTTATTTGGGTGGGCCAAGTTCAGGTAACCCACCCACTTTGTCCGATCGTCTCCAAACAAACGTCGGTAGTTAGCAAACAGTTAGCAAATAATAGCAAATCAATTTTTGAAGTTGGCAAATCAAAATTCTATTTTTGGCCGATTTTAGAAAAAAAAATTCCAGTCCACCCACTTTGTCCGATCGTCTCCAAACAAACGCCGGTAGTTAGCAAACAGTTAGCGAAATAATAGCAAATTATTAATTATTATTTTTGCATGACTCTTTTATATTATTTTTAGATTATGAATTACGATAATATCCATAATAAAACTCATATACTCATATACGATATTAGTTATTACTTATTAGGTGTAATTTTTAGTGTTTTATAAAATAGATACGTGTATGAGTATGAGTATGAGTAAACGTGTTGTGTTATTTTACCACCTCAATCCAAACTAGTGGTGAAGTGCTGAAGTCCCCAACAAATATTATTTGTGTTCCATAATCCTGTATAATATTAATATCTTAGTCCGTTAATAGATTTACATTGGTCGTGTTCATCTTATTAGCAGTAACCACGATATGTGATGATACCAGAAGACATTAATCGTGTGAAAAAAACACAGACTACAGAGTGTGATGCATACACGATGATTGAACACTGGTTGATCATGATCCGGTCGTAGTGTTAGTTTGGATTGAGGTGGTAAAATAACACAACACGTTTATTTGTTTTATGTCACTAATTACTATATAATATTATTACAGCCAAATAATACATGGGCGTGAAGTTCGTGAAAGTGAAGTAGGTATTAACTATACTATTTATAACATGGTCAAATCCCATATAATGTAGATATGAAAATATTTTTTTAACCCCCCACCCATAAAAAAGGCTTATGTACGCTACTCAAGCAGATTGAGAATATTTTAGAAGTTGTCATATCACCAAGGATACGAAAAATCATACTCATACACGTATCTATTTTATAAAACACTAAAAATTACACCTAATAAGTAATAACTAATATCGTATATGAGTATATGAGTTTTATTATGGATATTATCGTAATTCATAATCTAAAAATAATATAAAAGAGTCATGCAAAAATAATAATTAATAATTTGCTATTATTTCGCTAACTATTTGCTAACTACCGGCGTTTGTTTGGAGACGATCGGACAAAGTGGGTGGGCTGGAATTTTTTTTTCTAAAATCGGCCAAAAATAGAATTTTGATTTGCCAACTTCAAAAATTGATTTGCTATTATTTGCTAACTGTTTGCTTACTACCGGCGTTTGTTTGGAGACGATCGGACAAAGTGGGTGGGCTGGAATTTTTTTTTCTAAAATCAGCCAAAAATAGAATTTTGAATTGCCAACTTCAAAAATTGATTTGCTATTATTTGCTAACTGTTTGCTAACTACCGGCGTTTGTTTGGAGACGATTGGACAAGGTGGGTGGGTTACCTGAACTTGGCCCACCCAAATAAATAATGCTTATAACTGCCTCAATAATGATTTGCTAACTTCTATAGTAAATTTGCTATTATTTGCTAACTATTTTCTAACTTTTGGTATTGGTTTGGGTCTTATCATAGAAAGTGGGTGGGTCAAATTCATGGACATCCTATATTATTATGTATGCGAGCAGAATAAGTGCTGGATGTTGCTACAAGGTAACACCTTTCAAATTTTAAAAATTTTCATTGTTATATTACTGTCACTTTACAGGATGTTACCAGTAGGCAGCCTCCCAAATCTTAAGATTCATGTCAACCTATTTTTACTGTCATTTATGATGTAAAACTCAATATTTAACATATTTTAAAGTCTCAAAAAGTGAAAAATTAGTATTAGCAAATCTTCACGCTGAATAATATTGAGAAAGAGGTCGAGGATATAATGTTAAACGAATAACAATTTTGATGAAACTAAAAACAATGGTTAAAATTAAATTTGAGCATAATTTGTAAAATAATAATTTCTTATGTGATTTTGTTGTAATCCAAAAAAAAATAATTGTAGTTACTTGAAATATTCCATCAAATAGGTTTTTTAAAGGTATAATAGTATTTTAAAATTTCAAATACATGGTATTGTTTGTCTCTTTTTGTGATATTTATAGATATTTTAAATTGTCGATGATATTTTTAGATTCTGAGTGGTGTAAGGAAGCTAGTGGTTTTACAATGGTGTTTATTTTTTTATTTTTTTTATTTTATTTTCTTTATTCTGTATACAACATTTCTACCAGAAGGAGTGCTTCGATTTCAACATATAGTATCTTATTCTTTAAAAAATTGGATCAAGATGGTACTGTAGAGAGGTCAGTTTCCGATTTTCTCAATAGTTATTTAATGCCACGGGAAAAATCACCGTCAAATTACGAAAAACCGCTAAAAACGGGATTTTAATTTCCAACACATTGTTTAACACCATAGAAACGAATAAAAATAAAAAAAACGATTAAAGTTTTGCTGTAATTTATAATATTAATTCAACTTGCAGGCTATAATAAATAATAACAACATAAAATATCCAGACTTACAAACCGTCTCCGCTCAGAATCGTTTTTCGTATACAATGATATTATCATTGAATTTAAATTTAATACAATCCATTATACTGTGACCCACTTGTAACCTACTGTACAGCAGAGTGACATCCACTTACCCGTTTTTTAGTTTTATTTCTACAAATATTGATAAAAGTTTAAACATTTAATACAAAGTTCTTTAAAAGTACCTAATTCATATTGAAACTTCTAAATCTAAAAAAAAAGTATAATACATGTTTTGTAAATAGACATTAGAAGTTTACATTTTGGTAGAATTGGATAGGTGTTTGAATGAAAAATTACGATTTTAATTATTTTGTTGTAATTGAAAAATATTTTTCATGGGGATTTGAAACTTTTAACTATTACACATTTTATTATATTGTATATATTATATTGTAATAAAGGTACACAATTACATGCCATGTTAAAAATATTTAAATCAAGTTTATGTACTATTACTTATAGGCTATTTAACCATAAACATATTTACACCATTCTACGGTAAGTTTGTATTGATTCAAAAGTTAATAATATTAATATATGATAGGTATAAATACAAATAGATATTATATACTATTATAACGATAATTAATAAAATATGCCAATTTTTCATCAACAATTACTTCAACTTTTCGTATTACTAATAGTAAAATGTAAAAGTGAATGTTAAAAAATGAAAATTAAGTGACCAGTAGCATATCTTATTATAGAAAATTGAAAAAAATTATTAAGGAATTTAATTTTTTTTTAACATTTTTATCTATACTATAAAAGTGAAATAGAAATCTTTTTAACGGGTTGGCTCCAAAACGGCTAGACCGATTCGGCTTATTCTTTTTTGTTGTGTTCGTAATTGCCAGGATAAGGTTCATATGAAAGAAAATTTTAGGAAAATCCACCGGAAGTAGGAAATCTGGGAGTCAAAAATACAATAGTGGCGCCATCTGTTCAGGAAAAAAATAAACATATTAATAATATATTTTATTGTATAGTTACTATTGGTTATGATTGTTATGGTTTTAGTTGTGAATTTTGAATAATTTTTGTTTATTGGTCAAAATATTGTTTTATAATGCAAATGGTGCCAAGAGGATGTGTTTATCTAGTAACAATATAGTTGAAGATGAAATTAATTACATGTCTTTGCAGCGATGCCAACGAGGGGTTATTAATTTGGAGTCAGCTAAAGGCAAAGAAATAAGAAAATAAGGCTAAGTATTAATGTTTTTATTAGAGATATGACCATTGTTTGTCCATTTTGTTTTGCGCTGAAATTCAAATCAGAAACTCCTTCAATGTGTTGCTCTAATCTATACTATAAAAGCAAGTCCTGATTTTTTTTGTAACGAATACAAATCTACACCGTTCAACGTATCGTCAGCAATTTTTTTACTGTTATACCTGACAGTCTGCTGAAGGTTTTAGTGCCACTTTTGTTAATATAAAATAAGTATAAAGTTCTTGAAAAATTAAAAACAAAGCTAATCTACTTACGTATAAATGTATAATTGCATGGGGTATTTCGGGTATTTCCCGTGAGTCGTGACCGACCCCGATGTATCTATAGAACCTGTGGGTTTCAAGCTTACTACAACCTAACTATTTTCTTTTGTGTGTTTTATCAGCGTGTACATATGAATTGTTCCGAGAAGTAAAACTCAACAATCTAAATATATCTATACTTTTATATTCATATCTTGGTAAATTCATACATGGTAAATATACGGTATATAAATATATATATATTATATAATATGTGAAAATGGAATCTTTGTGTCGAATATACTCTGAAACTACTTATCCGATTTTCTTAATTTTTTTTCTAAATGAAAGAGTACGTCGCGGATCTGGCTATATGCTTAATTTCAAGGTAATTTTGTTATTACCCACCGGTGTGTTGTCCACGATCCGACGTAGTCAGATCGTCCACCTGACTGGTTTATTCATACATTGAACGAAATATAATTCATATATATTTATAAAATAAATAAATCTTATGCATGACTGTACGAGCAACAGTTCCACTATTTGAAAACTTGTTCTTCTACTAAACTAAGAGTTGTTTTTGATGGATCAAGTAAGATGGATGATGGGTGCTCGCTTAATAATAGACTACATCGTGGTCAAAAATTTCAAAAAAATATTGTTGATGTCATCACACATTTCCCTGTCATTGTGTTTACCACAGACATACGTTAAATGTTCGGGCTAATACAAGTTCACGGGGAAGATTATCAGTTTCATGTTATTGTCTGGAAAGATGATCCATCGAAACCTATTCAGAGCTACAGACTTACAACAGTGACATATAGATTGATCAGCTCACTATATCTCATGCCTTAAATGTCTTCAAACAATTAGCATTGGACAAGACAGTTACCCAATAAGAGCTCAGATCTTGTTAAATTACTTTTATGTTGACAAAGTCATGCGTGGTGGTGATAATCTAAGGGAATTATTACTTAAAATTTAAGAAATTTTACCATTATTAAATCAAGGAAGTTTTGAGCAGCGCAAATGGGAAAGCAATCATCATGATGCCTTGCAACATAATATACCCTCTGAACACGAAATCGAAGAAATTTCATTCAAAGAAGATATAGATTCCACAATAAAAATATTGGTATTAATTGGAACACAACGAATGACACATTAACATTTAGGTTGGAAGCAGTGAAAGTTATCTTTCATCTAACCAAAAAGGAGCTATTATCGGAAATTGCTAGAAACTTTGATCCTTGTGGTTGGTTGGCGCCTCTAGTAGTTGTGGCTTAATAATGCAAAAATTGTGGAATGAGCGCTTAGAGTGGGATGACCACATTCCCCAACAGTTATTTAACGTCTAGAAAAGACATAGGACGTCATTCAAATTTTTAAACACATTTGAAGTATCACGACAGATAATGAATTCATCAGCGCACAGTACATTTTTACTTTGAAAAAGCTCATGCCGCTGTAGTCTACATCGTTTCCACTGAAGAACATTCAGCTCCCATGTTGCTAACAGCAAAAACTCGGGTTGAACCAATTAAGAAAATGACCATTCCAATATTGGAGTTATGTGGTGTGTTGTTACTTGCTGAGCTTACTAACGCGCCCTACTTCAGTCGTTTAACATAAACATTCAATCAGACAATTTGTGGTCAAATTCAATTGTTACATTACATTGGATTGGTAGTAATAAAGCTAGGTGGCTGACATTTGTCTCAAATAGAGTAGGACAGATCCAAACCGTGATTCCATCAGTGGTTTGGCAATATGTTCCATCTGAAGACAATCCAGCAGATGTGACCTCAAGAGGTTCAAACAGCCAAGATTTCACAACTAATTAGTTATGGTGGAACGGTCCCAGGTGGCTTACTATCCCTACAGAGTGGCCAGTAGCGGAAAATTATGAAAATTCTACATTTAACATTGAAGAGAGAACAGTGCAATGCAGTATGCCATTAATGACCACATCAATTACTTCACCAAGTTTACAAATGCCGAATCCGTCATTCTAATCTAGAACAGTTATTAAAAATGATGTCTTATTATTCGATTTCGCAGGAACTGTAGACCTAAGGCCATCCAGACTGTTGGAAGCTGTGCTGTGAGTGATAGGTGTCAAGCAATGGAGTATTGGATACGTATAGTGCAAGGAGCAGAATTTATTATGGAACTAACCTCTCTGAGTCGACAACAGAATAAAAGGACCAATAGTCAATTTGCTGGTTTGAATCCCTTTATAGATGAAAAGCGAATATTAAGAATGGGCGGTTGTCTCAAACATTCAGAATTAGCTTATGATACAAAACATCCTATTATTCTACAGATAAATCACTCATTCAATAAATATCATCAAACAAGTACGCCTACATAACTTACATTCAAGCTTGTCGCTTACTATAACCCTTCTTGTACAGAGATATTAGGTCATACACAAAATAAGCTTTGTCAAAAGGGTGATACATAACTGTATTAAATGTTATCGATTTCGAAAAGCAACATGTCAATAACTTATGTTTAATCTACCTACATCTAGAATTACATCAGCATCTGCCTCTGACAGAGTTGGAGTCAACTTTTCCGGCCCATTCACTGTCAAATCTTAATTGCGCTGCCATACATTCAGTCTTCGCAAAATCTTACCTAGCACTGTTCATATATTTGACTACTAAGGTAGTAAATTTGGAGAGAGTATATCAGTGATTATCAAGTAAGAGTGGATAAATACGTACTGCTGTAGCCGAGATGACAAGTCACATCACTAAATTAATCAAGTTGCCAATTAATCAACAATTAATTTGTAACCATTAATTATTTTTCTATTTATTGTTATTTAATTTACATCTCATATATATGTTACTACTTTATTTGTATTTTTGGTTGACTACACTCTTTGACATCTTGCTGAACTTTTTCGGTCCTCAACAGTATGTTTGGGCAATTTTAATTTGCAGTCCAATACTCTTATTATAAATTATGACGTTACCGTGTATTATTATTATATTATAAGTCTATATTATGTTCATGTTCAATGTTCAATAAAATACATTTGACTGTATTGGCTACTTCAGTTAACTAAATACCATGTGTACGTCTTTTTAAACATCGGGTATATGGAAAACAACAATCATGTTACTCGTCATCACGCTATGCATGAATTCCACTTTGTGATGGTTTGGGAGTATCTAACGATGCTGTTATGAATTAACGCGTAACAATAGCGTATGAAACACCTATATACTGTCAAATTTTAGTAGGTCTATTGAGGATACCACCTTCAACAAATGTATCCGTAACGAAATAGGAGTTCTGTGTCGTTGTTCTCCTAGTACGGTTGTTATCCTTCACACAATCAAACTTTTCACTAAATAAGTTTTATTGCCTGGACTGACTCCACCATACCCTTAACTTGAATAAAGTCACCCACCGCTAAATTTAAAACGTTTATTACTAACCGTGTAACAAAAATTCAATAATTAACTAATTTGAATAGTTAGCGTCATGTACAATCTGAGATGGATCTAGCAGATCATGCTTCTAAGGATCTGTATAACCATACATTTAAGTGGAAATTCCTAGAATTTCTTAAAAAAACCGACTTATAATAACCCTGCCGAGGTAATAATGACTCCTAAAGTATGTCAACATGAAAAAGTAGAACATTTTCCAAATTATTAAGAGTAACTGCATATTGGTTGCGATAAAAAAATAAATTTTTAGTTATTACATAAAATCATGTACCTACCATAATCCTATACAGACTACAGTAGAATCCATTAGAGCTTTGTTAGCCCAGGTGTGCTGGATGCAGCAAATATTTTTTTTTTGGAAAAGTTTTTGCTGAAGGTATACTTTACATTATATTATTTAGGTATCTGGGAGGCAGAGGTGAAATTTTCCAAGACTTTGCTCCATGGAATTATACTGGACCATGTATTTAAGTATAAATAGTTAAATACCATATTTTTCCGGTGACAGGATCAACAGACTCAACTCCAGACTTCTAGGTGCCATGTTTTTCAATCCAAGTGACTTTAGAACTCTTATCGCTAAACACTTCCTCATAAAGGGACCACTTTTCACCTTACTGTCATCTCAATAAGTACCCATTATTCCTAGTGCTTCCATTAGCCAAAGTGACCGATGTACACTCATACAGCAGATTCAGGAAATCTTGAAAGTCTGGTTGCGGTGAAAAATATAATATTTTTATACATCCCAATTGGTTTCGTTAAAGCTAAAATTTACAGAAAAACGTTTTAGTTTGGTTTAAGAATCCATCCCCGCCACTCACTTGGACTACTCCACAAGTAGTCAAATTGAGCCCGCGTCCTGGCACAGATGGAGTCATTATAGATACAAAGATAAAAATAGCAACGGGAAAACTTCTTACCTGGACGGTGGTGAGGATTTGTCCAAAAAGATTGAAGATGCTAAGTGGTTGGTTTTTCAGCATAACACTTATCGATATGCTGGTTTTAATAACGCACGAACTGCCACTTCGGAAGAATCGTATATACACTTTTACCACCACGTTTACTACAGTAAATCTTACAACCATATAGTTTTCAAATCCTCTTAGAAATTGGGGCTATCTTTGAGAGATTGGTGTAAACTTGGAAATTATAAACACTGATTTTTAATGTATAGTATAACATGGTCATGGATGGGTTACATGACGTTGCTTACCCTATTAATTTATACTATAGTAAGTTTGTAGTTTATGATTTGCAAATTGTAAGAACTAATTTTCATATTCTTTTAACCACCAACTAAAATGTAGTGTTGGTTTGAAATTTAGGTATACGGAAGTTCATAGTAAAATATAATGCATATACAATTTAATTTTTATAATACTGCACATTTTAATATAATATAACAATTATAGTTTTAGAATTCTAATATTTCAGATTAATATTTTCATTTGTTACAAAAAGTAATTGAATTATCTCTTTAACGTATCACGTAGTATTATTTCTACTTGTAATACGTACATACTGTTGAAATAGAAAAAAACAAGTTGAATGTTTGAAATAGTGTATTTTGATGATTTTTAGTTTAGGCTGATAAACTAAGTAATACTGCTGTTGCTCGTTTTGTCCAATACTCTGGAGATTCTGATCCACTATCGAGGTACATCATTATTATAAACGATTCTCTTCCTTCTCCACATCGTGAAGGATAATAATATATAGGGCATTGGTAGAAATCTAAAAATGTGTAAATATGTAAAGTTTATAATATGCATATAAATACATGAGTTTATAATGACTAAATACTTCTTGCTACTTTTGCGCTGTCTATGGGCTTAAAATGTATAACTGGTAAGTTGGAAATAAATTTTAATGGTACTGATTCACACAAGCATGATTTTTTAAAATTCCAATCAGCCCCTTCTAAATAAAGATCTCGTACGTAAACTCCTTCCTAGAATAGAATAATATAATTTAAAATATTTATTATTTATTATGTAAGATGCTTGTTTAATATTTTAATATTATCATACTATCTATGATTACTTTTGGAGGTAATGATTCCCTTTCTGGTAGTATAGGAATAAATTCCCAATATAGTAAATCTATTGCTATATTCGAACTTCGTGAATGAATCTAAATCATATTTTTAATTGCTGTCAATAATTGTTAAAATAATACTAATAGAAACAAAAAATATTTACCTGTAGTACAGCTGTCAAAAAAGTAATTGGGTAAGTATAAGCTCCCAACCAAAATAAAATCGGTGGGTGAGTTTTGTTTGCCCAAGTTTTAAAATGATTGATTCTTTCTATTAAATCTTGAGTCCATGGTCCCAGAGACATTAACGAAGGATATGCTAAATGGTTTTTTTTAATGTTTTCATTAAAAATTCGTAAATAATGTATTATGTGCAAGTGTCATCATTTAATATTACCTTTGAGCCATTGACCAGGAACTCTACCTTCATTTATAAACTGAAATATCTTTTCAAGATCAGACGACATAACTGCTAGCCCCTTGATGCCTTTTTTTAGGTTAACTAATGACGTTTTAATTTCGCTCAATAAACTATTATAACGTTGTACCTACAAAGACCAATTATTTTTTAAAATATATATTTTATAACTAAATTTAATTGACGTGTATCATGTGTAGAAAAATTAAATTTTATTTTAAGGACCTAATAGTTATGTTAAGAGGACGTCGTACCCACATTTGTTGTCTCCGTTTTAATAACGAATAACATAGCAAATATACAGAAGATTCTGTTTTACTCTGTTATTTGTTATATTGGATTAAATTGATACATTTAAAGGTAATAACGGACCCCACATAGGGTTTTTTGATGTTTTAATTTTGATGTTTTAATTTTGATGCAAGTAGTGAGCATTTTAATTTTGTTCAGTTTATTATAAATACGACATCCTCTGAGTTGAATTTAGTTTTTAATTATTTTGGAAGCAAGTAGAGATTTATTATCATTATGCAGAATACCTCTTGTAACAGTACAATATCCAAGGGGTTTCTTTTAATATTTTTTGCAGTAGTCGCATAATCTATCAATTCAGGTAGTTTTTTCAGAATTTTACTAGACAAATCTAAAACTTTGCTTTCTGAATTTTCTTCAGCCACTGTTGATGATTGTCCTTGTAAAATCATTAGAGCATCGCAAATTATACGATTTTCTCCCATCAATGAAGCCATTTCAGCATTAGAATGTTGTCCAAATATTTCGGGGCTATCCACGATTGGTAATGTGTCAATGTAATTTCTGTACATATGAAGATCTCCATCTCTTGGTATAAAATAAGTTGACAACGGAGATAACCTTAAAATCCATAGTAATATTTTTTAGTTTCTCTATTTCAAATAATGTATTTCATTTTTAGTTTTTTAAAAAATGCCTACTTCATAAACGTTATTTAGGATTCATATTTAAAATTCCCGTGGTAGTGTCACCATTTCTGAGAAATTTTTTTAAATTAATTCTAATAAATCAAATGGCATCTAATATTTTCAATCATGTACTTACTCTGAATATATTATCTTTACATATTATGGGAAATTTTTTTTCCCAACGAGTTTATAGTTAAGAGTGAGTATAATTTAGAAGTTTTCCACTGCCATAAAATGCATTTTATATTACGATTATTATTAAAAATATCAGTATCCGTTGATAAAAAACACAAAAACCAAAAAAATTATAATGTTAAAAAAAAATGACGAATACTTTATACCATAACAAAACAACATGTTGAACTGGTATATTCAATATTATTTTGAAATAAAAACTACAAATAAGTCCTGTGTTAAGAATTAACAAGCAAGCACTCGATCATATCACGCTATTTATAGAAAATTATAGGGTTTTAAAATAATTCATTAAAAATATTGTTCATTGCTAATAAATGTTTTTAATACGTTTAAATTAATAATAAGATACAAATATAATAAAAATAAATAAAATAATTAAATACATATTGCTATAGTTCTTCTAAATGATAATGTTTATTCATGGTACCTATTTTATTTGATAAATGATGTATTATGTTATAGACTGTTGCTCTTACTTGCACATGAATTATTAATAGGCTATAATTCATATAGAAACTATGTAATTTCATAGAGACCACTGAGGTTAGGCCAAAGTAATTAAAGAACATATTAAGTATCTATCGTTAAATCGTTAATAATACACCATATCTATGTATACAGTATACCTACACTGTTTTTAGTAACTAATATTACACTGATTACTTACGTATTCCTTGTAAGCAATAGTTGTATTTTTATAAAATATAACATTTATGCTACTTATATTGGTTATACCTAGAATAATATGATGAAATAATTTGTTATACTTGAAATGTGGCGTTGTAATTGCATCCTCATTAAAATATTGACCAATGTAGGTATCTAAGAGTCTTCTGTCCATGTTATCAGTAACGTGACCACCGTAACAAATTCCAGCAATCAAATATTTTAAAGCTTTCCAAGGAGTTTCTTCATATTCATCCAAATATATGGATAGCAAATTTTCTGATACCTATAAAATAAAATGGAAAATAAAGTTTAAACTATAATATTATTATATTACATAAATTAGATTCCTAAGCTTATAGAATATTTATAATATAACCCGATATAATATTATTTTTAAACTTTTTAGTCTATACTACCTAGCGGCTTTAAAATAAAAAAAAATAAAAATATTATTTACCTCAAAATCGGAATCATTAAAACTGTAAATCACGTTCCATCCAAGATTTTGAAATTTTTTTCTTTCAATTAATATTGAATGAAAAAAGCAAAGAGAAAATATTAATTTTTTGTATTTTTCTTGTGAACGGCATTTATCAAATTTGTCATCTGTTAAATTTTGATACAAACGTTTCATATTGGCTCTTAATCCCTGAGTACGTTTAATATACAATCATTACATTTACGGATATTTTTTTATTTTTTTAAATTACTTTTGGTGGTTCGGTTGTCATTTTTATAGCACTTTGTAATAGAGCGATAGGAAAATCAGGATTAGGATTTGAACTTAACCACAGCCTGAAATCCGGGTGAGCTTTACCATCTTGCATAACATCAACTATTTTATCTAGCTGTGGCATCCATGATAATGAAAGATGACAATTGGCGAGGAATATCCACTTTCCTGTTTGTTGACCTTGTTCAATTAATCTATCAAAATAAATAGATGTTATTAGTTATTACAAACTAAATTTGGTTTCTATGTGATATTACTGTGTTGCAACTAATGATTGACCTTGACCCAGAGATAGAGATTCATAATAGATGTTGTTACTTGTAGCCAAACCAACTAATGTGTTAGTTGGATCCACTCCAGGAGATAACAAAAATATTAATGGGGTTTTGCAACTAGAATCTTCTAGAGCACTTTTAACATCCATAACTGGTGGTTCTATAAACTTAGGACCCAGTTTATTGGAAATAAAATTTGTAATTGCAAATGATAATCTGTCTAATCGCAAAGATCTTACAAATAACATTTTTTGAAATGAATTGGTGTTCTCATTCCATTTACCTATTAGATACATTAATCGTTTTAACTGATATATTAGTAAACATTAGTTAAAGAAATATTCACCAATAAGATTTATTGATTCCGGATTTGATGACATATACCATTGTTTCCATTCTCGAGAGAATTGTTCAAATGATTTTTCTACTCCAAGAAACCCTGGCAATTTGTTTAATTCGGAAATATTATCCCAATTTGATGCTGACAACCAAGCTTTAAAATAAAATGAATATATAAATTTAATTTTAGGTTAGAATAATTATAACAGACATACATGAACAAGGGTTTTCTGCCTGTTCTACTTTATTAAGTACGATACCACCCTTTAAAAGAAACTCCATTTCATACGCAGGTATTAAGTCATCAGCCATTAACAAACTTATAATTATTTGAAATGAAAATAATAATTTGTGAACTTCGAACAATCCTCGACAAGTATTTTTATAAACTGCATATGTATGGTAAGCATTTAAATGATTTAATCTTTCGAAAAGTCTTTCATTTTTTTCACTCTTTCTTATTGAATTTTCAAATAGATTCATATAAGCATCCAATGAAAATTGATACATAGGATCGATTTGATTGAGTTCATTGAGAACAAAAAATAAAATTGATGCTCGTTTGGCACAAGTTCTATAACCCTACAAAATAAACAAATGCTGAAATTAATTTTATAAGTCAATACAATTTTAAATAATATGAGCAATTAGTTATTATAGTTATATTAGTTATTAATATATATATTTTTATTTAATTTAGTTAAAAATGTTTTTAATGTAAAACATTTAATCATACCTCTCGAGCAACATCAATATCGATTTGAGTTGAAAAAGAAATTTCTAGTTGCTCATTTACAGTTACTGATGTAACTTTTGAAGAAGCTAATGTTTGGAAAAGTTCATCATTTTCTAATAGTGATCCTTCAATCTCATTGAGGAGTCTAAGTAGTTCATCTTCCAGTGCGACCAGTGTTTTTTTACCTTTATCGATGTTAATTATCAAATTATCTTTAAGTATTTTCAACTCTGGTTTTTCCATTGTGATCACAACGTCCAAAAGTTGGTCTTCAAGTCCTTCTTCTTTAATTGCAAAATTAACTACTGTTGTTCGTGTAAAAATTTCAGGAGGATAATACGGGTTTCTTATTTTAGTTGTTATGAAAAATCTAAAATTGTCATTATATGGTAACTCCTTATCGCCCATTTTTATAAAAAGTTGATTTTCTAAAAAAATGAAATGTTAGTGAATTTATTATACTTTTAAAATATATAAAATCTTTAAATCTGGTACTTTGATAAAATATTAACCTTTTTCAATAAAAGATTTTGATAAAACTGGCATCACTGAAGGATCGAGATGTTCAGAAGTTATTTGCAATAGTGTTGGATTTCCGTTTTTTAATGCCATTTCCAAAATATTCATGAAATTTGGTAAACAAAAATCGATGATTTTTAATTCGTTTTCGGCTTCCATGTTTTTTATCCATTTCAAAGCTTGACATTGTGGATCTATAATCAATGGCCATCGCGAGCCACGGCTGATAATGATACCATTTTCTGTACTTGAGTCATCGTTGGGTAAACCATGAATATTCCAGTTTCTTATAGTAGCCGGATCAGATAAAAAATCTTTATTGTCATATGCTGGATTAGTTGGAATTTTCATATCTTTTACTGAATTTGTCCATAATTTAAAAAGTATATCTCTATACTTAAATAGAAATGGACCCAAATACGAAACGAACGCTATACTCAGTAGACAATCACCTGGTAAATAGTCAAAATATATATCTAATTGTTTTACAGATTCCGTCCATCGTATTTTTTCGTCGGATAGTCCTTCAATTAATGATGCTGCTCTATCAAGATTTCTTTTCAAAGTATCTGCCTATAAATTTATTTCCACTGATTAACATTTCAATTTTAGTTCAAAATTAATTTACCTTTTTGACCAATTGTTCCTTTTCTTCCATTTTTATATCAAAATCAATTTTTAATTTCAATAACAGTTTTTGAATCTGGGATAATTTTTGTTGTGCAGTAAGTAATTCAGCTTCCTTTTCATTAAGATCAGCCAAAGCTGCATCGGCAGATTCTTTTTTGGGAGCTACAATTCTTATAAACGAAAAAATATTGTAAGAAATATTCATTCGTATATCATATTTATACAATATTATATGTCGTACTTGTAAATTATAGCATATTTTTCTATTGCGATGACCCACTGAGCAAGTGATTTTGCAGCTACTGATTGAGCTCCTACTTTATCAGGTTCAAACTCTGGATTTGATGTAAACGCATTTATTTTTTTTAAAACTTTTTGTGACACATGATCTTTGTCAAAATCTTTTAGCTAAAAGTTTCATTTTGTATTATCTAAATTTAATTTACTTATTTTAATATTAAATTAACCTGGTTTAGGAAATTTGGATCTCCTAATTGTCTTTTTGCTTCGTTCCAACTAGGTTCAGATTCTTTTAATATCATCACAGCTTCCAAAACTAATTTAACTCTATGTGGAGGTTTTGAAAAAGATTTTACTTCAGCAAGATCTTTTTTATTGAGTGCATTTAAAGCCTAAATAGGTAATATATAATAGGTACATATTAATAGTCTATAATAATAATAGACGACGATTACTATAATTGTATGTTATTATTTATATTAATATTCACCTCCATAGCTTCTTCTAGTGCAGGTAATGCTGTTTCTAAATCAATCATAGCCAATCTATACAACTCTTGACACACAATTTCTTCTTCTTTGATTTTAATGCTTTTGGCGTCAACTTCAATTTTTTGTTGGTCAGCTATTGATGTTTGCTTTAAAATAACTTCTAGAAATTGATCACATTCCACGGTATACGCCTGAACAATTTTAGTAGCTTTTTCTAAATCTACTGTCATTCCAGCTACTTTTTCACTGGTGTCGTCTATTTTGAACAAGCCATTTCTTAATTTATTCGCCTTACTTGCAAGCTCAATTCGTTTCTCACGTAATGTTCTGTTTAAAACAACCATATCGATAATTATATAGAATAGGTTAAGACTTTTTTTTGCATACTCTTTATATCCAGTTACTAATTCCAAATAATTTGTAGGTGTAACATAATTGTATCGCTTTAATTCTAAAATCATCAGCCTAGAATATTCTCCTACTGAATGGTGAATAACAGCAAATAAATTTGCTATGCATAATTTTAACTCACTCTATGAAATAAAAATACATAGTAAATAAATTATCAAGCTAGTATTTGGTCCGGTGTATAAATTACCTCTGATAAAGAAACTGTATCTACATCAAATACCTGGAAAATAAATTTATATTAAAGATCTTAATAACTGAACAAATAAACAAAAGGTAATTTTATAAGCAGAAAATATTATGTATAATCGGTAATTTGTAATTGTCAACATAGTTATTTTTGTTAACTTATGTAAATTTATGCAAACATTTTCGGAGTCCTAACTTAAGGCCTCTAACTTTAAAGGCGTGGCTACTGGATAAAATTATACCCCCCCCCCCCCCCCCCCACAAGACAAAACCTAAATACGCCTCTGAATGGCTTAAAATAGTCTAAATATCTTAAAAATGTCATCGGGCATTATAAAATATAATTTGAGTAAAAGTATAATGTTCAAATTTCTAAAACTAATATTTTTCGAGTACAACAAAATAAGAAAATCGTTTAAGGTTATTTTTTAATATTGTGGCATGAATAATTTACTACGTAATTTGTTTTTTATTTCAGAGCTTTTAAATCCAATATAAAAATGTTATTAAACATAAATCGCAAATTTAAAAATATATCTATTAATATTATAACAAAAAGACCCAAAATAGTTTTAAGTTGAGATTATGTTTAGAAAATGTTAATATAAGTATTTCATACATGTCCTTACATTAATTGTTGAACATCAATAAAAATAAAATAAAATTGGTTTTCGTACAAATTCCCGCTAAATATATTTTTATAAGTATGTATCAGTAATTTTTACTTTTGATTTCTGAAAATATATTTTAATTGATTTTAAGCATAATTTTATATTTTAAAATGTGTTTAATTTTTTTTATTTTTTGTGAATATTATTGAGAATAATATGTTTGATATTTTGCATTATGGTTTGAGAATGTGACTGACAGTTTTTTAATAGTTAATTATACACAATTTAGAATGAATATCGAAAATGCAAATGTCTAATTATTTTTGGATAAGCAGTTTTAGTACATCACAATTGTTTTTGTGTTAAAAATGAGTTAACATTTAAATATTTAGTTAAAATGTAATCCATTATTTTACGGTGACCTACTTTGTGATAAAGTGCATTTAAAATCTACTATAGGTACAGTATAGTTAAACATGTAATTACTATGTCTATTATTTTTAAATCCAAATTTTAGAAATTAAAATTTGAACAAAAGAAAATACAAATTCAAAAAATTGTGTTGTTGCAAATTGAGATACATATTTAAATCAACAAATTAAATTATGAAATTTTAACAGTTAGGTATAACAGTGATTTTCTTTATGTATTAATGGAATAGTTAATTTAAAATATGAATAATATAGCATAATCATATCTAACATTTAGAAATCTATATGCGATAAAAATAAATAAAATATTGTGTTTATATTATTTAAAAATACCGTGTCAATTAATTAATACCTAACTAAATGGTTTGAATTCTTTTTACTTGTGTGTATTTATACATTCCATAGGTAATTTTAATTCGTAACATTTTTAGATTTTTGGGATTTATTTTTAATAGATTTTTTAAACTACTTTAAACTGATATTATATTCATCAATGTTTATTGTATTATATGTAACTATTTTGTATATTTTATGGTTTTTCTTGTCAAGTTTATTATTTTAAAGATAACATTAGTTTACTACCATATTAATGTAATTCACTTTAGTTCATTAAGGTGTCTATCTAATAGTGACATATAGGTATCTATTTTAATTGTATAATGAAAACCATTATAGATTTAGCATTATGAATAACTTGTATGGATAGTTGATATAGTAAAATACTAAAATATAAAATCATAATCTATTAATAAAATTGTAATTTTGTTAGTTTTTACTACAAAATATTTTCCATTCATTATCAATATCTATGAAAGGTATTATTTTGTGTATTTAATTTTTTAATCTTACTCTTGGTGCACCAGTTATAGTTTCCAATACTTCTATTGTAGCAAGAGAGCTAAATGCCACCTCTAGTAAAGCTTCCTTAGGCCAATCCAAAAACCAATCAATTGTCGTACAATTTATCAATGAAGGATATTGACGTAACCGCGTTCTAATTTTGAGAAAAAAAAAACAACACCAGTAAAATTATTTAATTATAAACTATAATATGTATAATATATATTTAACTTATTTTTACAAATATTTTTAATTTGTTTTGTAATATCTACCGATACGTATATCAATTATATGGTTGGTCACTGTTTATGGCCTAATATTAAAAATTCAGATAATTTCATAAATAAAAAAGTGTATACATTATACGGTATAGTAAATACGCACATTGAAGTTTGTGGACAGTTTGTACCTACTTATATAATTAAGTATAAGAGATTAAGTTAAATTAGTGAATTACAATTAATTGTTAAATGACATTTATAAAACAATGAACAAGTATGATATTTAAATTTAATATAGCAACAACATATTAAGATTTAGTATCAATTTATTTATTTATATTACACGTATATCATATTGAAGTATAATTAAGTAAATTAGAGAGTTATAAACCATGTTATACCAATCCCCAGTACGTGTAATTATCAAAAATTTCGGACATGCGTCATATAAATTACTTCGTAGCTTTTTTTTGGTTTTAACTTAGTCTAACTTATAGAAGTCCTTTTCACTTTAATAGTAGGTACTAAGTAGTAATTTGATGGTTAGCCAAAAACTGAAATGAATTCCAGCAGAAAGCAGAGAATAATATCACTGATATCACATTTGGAAAATAATATTTTATTTTATTTTAGATAAAGTGACTACGTTTTGTCATCTATATTTTTACCCTACCGTACAAAAAGTTTACATTTTCTATATACAACAAAAAACAGTGCAAAGTTACTGTGCACGCGTTTATATATAGGTACTTAATATATTAATTTCATTGTTTTTTTTAGAAAATATTTTTAATAAATCAATAAGTAAATGAAACTTACCGAAATTTGATTCCAATCGGACTTAGACATAGAATAATATGTAGATTACTTCTGACGCGATCTAAGAAAAACGAATACATATCATCTGTTGTTTCTGGAACACCTTCTTTTTTAGCAGCGGGTGATAATTGTTCTTTAATCTAAAAATGTCAATACAAAATTGCACCGTATTTTAACATTAATTAGGTATTCTAACCTCATCAAACTCGTCTTCCTTGTACAGTTGTGGTACTTCACCAGTGCTTAGTATGTTATTTATTGTCTCCAAAAACATTTCATTTACAATTTGCGTGTCATTGAATAAAAACGACGTTGGTTGATCCCTCACTCCTGTCTGATAGTACAGGCGTTTCAAGTCTTCTTTGAAATCTCCTATCCCATATGATTTATTCAATTCAATTGTAAACATATTGTATTCGCATAGCCAGTTCGCAACTTTTGAAAGTGAGGTCCGTCCGGATCCACCTTTCAGAAAAATTATAGAGCATTCATTATATTATTAAAGCAGAACAATAATGACGACTTGTAAACACTATACCAATGCCAACCAGCATTATATAGCCTCTTGGTTGGGATATAACTCTGACGATGCGACATATATGGTCGATGGCGTCCCTAAATAATACGAGATTCATTGGTATAACTCTAAAGCTCAAATTGTATTCTTTTATGCTATCATCGATAAATTCACGTAGATATTTTTCGTCGGTAACTTCTTCGTACTGTGAATTCTTGTTCAAAAAATGACAGAATATTAGACCTTGTTCTGAAGAGCATAGACTTCGGTAAGTCATATCATAATGTTTCCCTAGTTGAATATTGATTTGATCCATGAACCATTCTCGATCCCTGTAACGTGGTAATCAGAATTAATACAATATTATTAAATATACATTATTATACATTTTATCACAGGTAACTTGAATAATTTACTTTTCATCGATTAATTTGTCATTAAATACGCGGAACACTTCATTACACCAAAGCCGCAACATTGAATTGTCAGTTGTCTGGTAGTCGGTATTACTGCGCAACAGGCCTTGAAATACCTACAATTTAAACTAACCCTCAGAAGATAGAATTGTACACAAAATTGTGGATAAAATATAATTTATCATATACAGTTTAATCAGGCAAGACTAAATCTTCAGCATATTTAAAATCAAGATTATAAGCATATATTAGTATATTAGTATATTTATTATACGATGAATGACGCACTTTAGATATATCTCTCAAATTGAATAAATAGTGCATTTTTGCTGGTGTTGGGAGCAAATTAGCTACTACACTTTTGTAAAGATTAATTGTCATATTGGTTAATCCGTTTCCTGCAACGAGTAAGAAAAGTGTCAACACAATGTAACATATCAGTGTAACATATCTTAATATCCAGATCATACTCAAGTTCCGTATATGTTCCACAAATGATTTTAGATGTTGGTTTAACATTGATACATAAATGTTAGATATTTGCGCTTCTTCGGGAAACGTTAAGTTTATCATGCTAAAGGAACTCAACAGTCTGTTACTTATGGTGCTCCTTCCACTTCCAGGTGGTCCCATGGCACCGATCAACAGCATATTCTTCACGTACTTCAGTAATCTAGTCTGTCGGTCAAACCAAAACTCGTAGTCTATCCACTGTCGAATCAGTTCTAGTGGAGCCTGAGCACCGTAAATTTCTTTTTCAGGCATATTCATGTCATCCAAAAATGTCACCAACGTTTTATCTGCATATATAAAAATTAATAAACAAAATTCCGTTAAAAATTGTATGTAGTTTTTAATATATGTTGTATGCATGTACAGTTATTATTAAAAACAATTATAGGTATAACATTATAATAATATATATTAAATTAAATTTTTTAAATATATTTTGTATTGAAGTTTGCATGTCTTATATCTAAAAAAGGATCGTTAAATAAATAAGTTCAGAAAGCTCACATTGCGAGCTTGCTAAATTACCTGTTTTTAAACATATTTTAATACAATGCAATACATTATAATTCCACCTATACAGTAACTACAGACGATAAATAAATAAAACCTACCTACAACCTACCTACTGGTAACAAGCGAATATACGGACGATAATAATATAATATGTTTAGAAACCTAAAATTTAGTCAATCGAATAGAGTAAAAATAATAAAAATAAGTAAAAAATATAAAAATAATAATAAAAAAAGTGGGTAAGTGGATGTCACTCTGCTGTACAGTAGGTTACAAGTGGGTCACTGTAATGGATGGTGTTAAATTTGAATTTAATGATATAATATCAATGTATAAGAAAAACGATTCTGAGCGAAAACGGTCAGTGAGCCTATGATATTACTAAGTAAATAATTGATGATATTAAGGTGAATAAAATAATTTATATATTGACCTATTTACGTGGAATTTTGTTTTAAATTTTCAATCCTTAACTATAAAAGTTGAACATTTTATAATTTTTTAACTACAAAATAGTTATAAAATTTTAAATGTGATAAATTTTGTCAAAATTTGAACTTTAAATACTTAAAAAAAAATTTGCTTATATAATTTTAATGTTCACCAAATGTTATTGTAACAATGTATCAGGAGCCTTGCATTCAATTTTCACGTTTTTTGACTACCCTACATATAAATGTTTATTGATATTTATAGAAAAAAAAATTTAAAACTGACAATATCCGTAAACAGCTCAAAAAGAGTCAAATTATTTTCAAAATTGTATAGTATATAAAAAATGTTAATATAAAAATTCAGTGAAATTTTTAAGTATCTATAGTCGTTTGTTTTTTAATTACAATAAAACAAGAAAATCGTTACATGAGAAATCGAATGAACAAAAATATGAATTTCAAACGTCCATAAAAATTTAATTTGACTTACTTGTCGACATTTTTTTTTTTGATAAGGGTAGACAAACTTATGGAGAATCTTGTATTACATTTTCAAATCTTAGATTGAAAAAGAAAAATTTTAATGAATTTCTAACACAAAATAATTTGCAAATTTGTCGTAATTTTTACGTATTTTGTCAATATTTGAACTTTAAATGCTTATAAATAAAATTGAGACTATCGATTTTTAATTTTTTTCACCTGCCTTCGAAGCAATATACTGGGAGCCTTCTATTAAATTTTCAAGCTTTTTTAACAAACAAAAAAAATTTTATTGATATTAATAGAAAAAAAAACTAAAAAAAATGGAAACTGAAATTCTCCATAAAAAGCTCAAAATAAGTCAAAATATTTGGAAAATGTTGTGGTGTTTAGAAAATTGAAAATTGATTTTTTCAAAAACAGATTTTGCGTCAAAATTCTAGTTTTTTAAAATTTTTTCTTTGGTTTTACACGGCGTTTTTGAAAATTACTTGGAGATTTTTACTTTTAACCCCCCCAAAGTACCAACTAGATTCATTTTCCCTATCAGAAAAGATACCGTTGAAGAAAATCTAAGCATTTTTACTGTCCTAAAAGGTGATGACAGATACAAAATAAAAAAAATAAATAAAAAAAACACACATCATTGTAAAATCAATACATTTGTCGCTCCACTCAGAATCTAAAACAAATAAAGGGGTTAAGTATATGTCACTCTGTTGTACAGTAGCTTACAAGTGGGTTAATGTACAATGGATTATATTAAACTTGAATTCAATGAAATAATATCATTGTATAAGAAAAACGGTTCTGAGCGGAGACGGTTTGTCAGTCTGGATTTTTTATATTGTTATTATTTATTATAGCCTTTAAGTTGAATTAATATTATAATATTATAATTTTTTACTCAGTGCTATGGTGATAAACAAAGCGTTAGAAATTCAATGCTCATTTTTAGCGGTTTTTCGTTATTAGTCGGTAGATTTTCACGTGGCATTAAATAACTATTGTGAAAATCGAAAAATGACCTCTCTAAAGTACCATATTGATCCAATTTGCTAAAATATAAGGTACTATATGTTGAAATCGAAGAAATTCTTTTGGTAAAAATGTTGTATACAAGGAAAAAAAAAGTAAACACTATTGTTAAACCACTACCTAGTTTTGTCGCTCCGCTCAGAATCTAAAATTTGAATTTGTAATAGTTTGTTCAGTATTTTGTTATTATGATTATGTACTTGATAGTGGAACGTAAGTATCCTTTGTACGTTTTTCCAATCTTCCTTCAATGGTTTCCTGAACATTATGCACTGTAGTTTGTGCTGACATATTAATTGTTATATTTAAAAATTTATTTTTATCTAAACCTTCCAGTGCTTTTTGAACGGTCAACGTTTTTCCAGTGCCAACTGGACCAACCAATAATACGGGCCGTTTTTTACTTAAAAACGCTTCTACAAGATAGTTGTAACGAACGGTGTCAATTGTAGGTACGATAATTTTGAAAAAAGGTAATCTGTAAACGATACGGTTATTTAGATGCATATAACAATTAATGATGTGATGCATACTCTGTTTTGTATATCCAAGAACTATCACGCAAAAAGTTATCCCAGTGATAAAATTGAGCAGTTTTCGTATCAACATAGTAGTGATAAACTGTATCACTTATTGGAAATACTACTTCCTTTTCTCTAAAAAAATTGTCAATTTTTTTACGGCCATCTTCATTAACTACTGCACAAATGGACCAAACCACACTGTAAAATTATTTTTCAATTGTATTTTAATAGTTTTAATTATTATTCGTATCAGTTGTTACCAAAAGAGAAACCATAATTTAATAAGATGGTCGTAGTCATCGGATTTTAATCCAGTGGGCATTTTAATTGCTAAATCATCAAATGTAAAACATTCTAGCAATGTGCATAACGTAATAATAGAACTCAATTCGGGTAAAGGAATAGTTTCAACGCAGTTTAACTTTTTGAATTCTAGCACAGCAGGAACATATTTGTCAAAATTTTTTTCTATCTAAAAATGTTAATTTCTTTGTTTATTATTATGTATGTTAAAGACAATTATTCACTAGATACTGACATTAATTTTGTATGGTTGAAATTCACAGTTAGTCAACCATGATTTGTAATACAATTTCCAGCCAAAATCTTTATAATCATTGTACACGATACCACACCTAGAAACAGTAGCTGGAGATGCAGCAGCTAAATCTTCTACTTCAAAAAGAAGGGACACCTAATTTAAATAGTCAGTATATTATTGAGCATGTCTCCCAATATATTTTCTACGATTAGTATCGTATAAAGTTACTAAAATTGTTTTACCTGTTCAGGCATTGTAATTCGCTCACTATTAATAAGCGTTAATACTTTGTTGTCGTCCATTACTGAATTCATATTTTCTATCCAAAGTGCATCAACTGGGCCGTCAAAAAGTATCCATTTTTGATCCAATCGAGTATCTATAAGTTAGGTTAAAATATATATATAAATCACGTTAAATGAAATGAACAAAGTTAAAGGTTAAATAATAACGTTTTTTAAAGCAGTAAATACAATTTGTTACAATCAATTCAACTGATAAGATTTCAAAGTTTGTATTTTAAAAATGTTAACTACCTGCACAAACTGTACGCATCAGAGATGATAATACACCATCTTTCCATTCTTGAGTAGAAGGATTATATTCTCCATATAGCTCACCAAGAGTAAGCGCTTTTGGATTTAAAGGATATTCCTATATAATTTAAATAATACACAAACATATTATACAAATAGGAATTTAAAATTTTGAAAATTGACTTAAAATAATTGTACTATTATCGAATATGAAATTATTTTATTTTATATTTTAGGTTTTTGATTGACTTAATTTTAATTTATGTAGATTTTACTTCATATATTATAATTATAAAATTGTGTATCATATTAGTGTAACCAAAGCCCGCGACCGGTATTCGTTTAGTACGGTTAAATTTCAGTCATCATTCGGTACCGATGATCGTCTGAAAAATTTCTTTGCCGCATTTATCTTAATAAAATGAAAAGTAAACGGTTTTTGGAAAAATAAAGAGACTTGTCTGAGTTCTGAGGTTACTATTGTAATATGATTCTAAGTATCCTAAGTATAGTAAACTCATACCTAAGTTAATTTTCAACATGTTTCATTTCAATTTTGTTTTAAATATAAACTTTAGACTTACAGTGGCTGTTTCAAATAGTTCAACCTTTTCATTATTTAACAATTCCATTGCATCTTTTAGAGTTTTCCATGTAGCAGTTTTTGCGGCTCCAGTCTGCCCCAATAGCATAACGGAATGCCTAGAAATTTTGGTTTCGTACAGCTGAATAATTTTTGCAATAGCAGATTCTGATGGTTGATGATTTTTATTCAACATACATTGCTTTATTGCACGAATGAGTATGTCGTTTTTAACTTCTGGTAAAGTTATACTGGGAAATAAATCTTTCGCGATGCCCAAAAATATTGGAAGATCATCGACTGTAAGTTTTGCTAAATTCATGTTATGCATTGCCAGTAATAGTACCTGAATTAATTATTTGATATTATAATTAGCAACAAGTTCATTTATTCATTTATCAAAGATTTATAATTAATTACACAGAATTGATTCATACCTCGTCATCCAACATATGTGAATTTTGTCGTCTACATTGCCCAGCATACCTTATTAATGAAACCAAACCACGAAGTCCAAATTCATAATGATCTTGTTTGCTGAGTTTTTGTTTACACAACACGAATAAAACGAATACTTTGTTGGCTAAAACTCGGGTTTCTCTAAAACCTTCTCCAAACAACATAATCTCGGCAATGAGTTTGCTATCAGGAACCATCATGGATATGGCACGGAACATGGACTTTAAATTGTCGGGTAGTTCTGTCCTACCAGCGTATCCAGGATTCATTGTTATAAAAATACCACATGTAGGTATGAGATTTATCATTGAGCCCTCAAATATAAATTTATCTCTTTGAGCAGTGAGGGCAGAATATATAGACAGTATTTGTTGCGCTACGACTGACAATACTTCAATGTTTATACGATTGAATTCGTCAAAACAACCCCAAGCACCTTGTTGTGCAAGTCCTATTAGTAAAACACAGAAGTAAAATATAGAATAAAAATTAAGATAGTTGCAGGATAAAAGTGATACAAAACGTGGAGTAAATTTACCAGAAAACATACGTCCCATGCTCTTATAATCCAAGCCATCAGAGCAGTTTATTACAATGACATAATAAGCTAAATTTTTCCCTAAATCTTTTACAGTTTCAGTTTTTCCTGTACCTGCAGGTCCTTTTGGACTACCGCCACGAAACAAATTTAGTGCCGTAGTCATTGTGATGTAACATCGATCAGTCAAAGGCGTGATGACTAATCTCCCAGAATTACCTAAATACTCATAACCATAGGGTTGATGTGTATTTGTTTGCCGTATGGTTAGTTCACTGTTGTTTTTATCCCAATAAAATCTTAACTGTGACATCCATTCAAAGTCGGTAACGCTCATACACCCTAAATATGATTCATCACACAAAACGAAAAGTTTCTTAACTATTTAATTTAAGATTTGTATAACTAATTTTACATACTAGAAGTATACATATGATCGACTACATCTCTAGCATGTATTTCGATAGTGACCAATGAGACGATTTTTAATCGATCTATTTTGGCCAAGTCCCCTCGAATAGCATCAGAAAACTTGAATAGCATTTTTTTCTGTCGTTTTCTGAGTTTTTTTAATGGCTTACTATTCCCAGTATGTTTGGATTGTAACAAAGCCACTGTACAATGAGCTGTCCATTGAATCTTAACATAATAATGATGCAATACACTAAGCATTTAAAAAATAACAAATGTTATAATACATACTTGAGCCGATGTAATACATAACTGCCCCGGCCATTTTAATATCCATTTATCGCGAGTCTTAAGATTTTTCTTCAACGCATCCAAAACATGTACTAACTTATATTTAAGTGTTTCTCGCATCATCGTTTCTACAGAATAAAATTGAAATTTAATTATTGCGGATTCATTGAAATCATGTTAAGACATTTACCAATATTGCCCATCCAAGCTTCTACAGGTCCACTACACTTGACTCTATTTGTGAAAGGTATGTATTCTCCGTCAGCTGAATACATTCCTATGGCCGAAGTGTTATTATCCTTTGAATTAAAGTTATAATATCAGAACAAATTGTGAATAAGAAAAAATTAAACATAATTAATATTTTACTTACTGAGAGTTCTAGTTTGTTAATATTATCAAAACATTTTTTAAAATGTGGCTGTAGACGTTTAGGATTATTTGAATGTACTAGTATATCTAATAAGTCATCGTTGGATATAAAATAAAACCGAGGAAAGATGTTTCGCTTGGTCTCCATGTATAATTCAAGTGCTCTCTGGGTTGCTTCTAGCCGTGCATTCATGGCTTGCAAGTGTTTTAATAGAGCTAAATATAAATTAAAATACTTCAATAATAAACACTTATAAGTTTCAATGTATACTGTATAAACACGAGGTATACGTTTTGATCGAGTCGCCTTAAACAGATACTTGTCCGTATACATTTTTGATGTTATCTTTTTCCACTCTTTTGCTAATAAATCAAATTCATCGGCTTCCTTTGGAATTTGAATACGTATATCATCTCCTTTAAATATGTTCTAAGATGGTTGAAAGAATTAAAAACATAAATGTATAAATGATTAGGCATTGCTGATTTACCATTGCATACAAAAGTTGTCTTTGAACAGAAAGTGTTAATTCTAGAACATCTGTGACGAGGGAAATTCCTTTTGACCAATGATCGGCTTCTTTGAAAAATATAGAAATATATCTAAAAATAAAATTGTTGATGATAAAAAAATAACAAAAATATTAGATAAATATTTACTTTGATCCCTTCATAGAATAAAGTTGTACTAAATGTTCTTCTAACATTTGTAATATATCATCGGATACTGAAATACGATAAATATCTTCATCGCTATAATATTTTATGTTTAACTCCATGTTAATCCATGTATCTGCTATTGATTTTATTGACTAAGTGGAAACATAATAAGTGATATATTAATTTTGTTTTAATATCGAGTATTGAATGACTTTACGTTTTCTATATTAAGTTCCATTGTTGCTTTATTTGAAATTTCACTTATTTGATTTCCATATTTCTGCATTTGCATTTGCATAATTAGTTCCAAAGTAAAACCGGGATCAGTTTCATCAAAATATCTATTGCAATTTTATCAACTTTTAAACGTGTAGATTTATTACAACTTAATATTATCATCATAATAATATTCCAACGTCTACTAACTTAGTCATCGCTTCTCGTACTTCATCCCAGTGCCGATTGCGCATGGCTGTATTTTTCAAGTCACTAATAAGTGGTAAAACACGCCGAAAAGCGTCCACACTATCACGTCTGATTTCGAGCATTTTCCAACTTTCATCTTTTAGCAATTTCAATGAAGAATTTAACATTTTGTAAATGTTTTGTACAGTTACTTCTATTTCAGGTACTTTGATCTCCCAGAAGTTTGCAGATTTATATTTATTCCACGTATTGTCCCAATTATAAGCAATCGTAAAAGTTTGACGCAAGAAAATCATTTCCTAAGAGTTACATACAATATATTATATTTTTAATTTTATAATTTAAATAATTATGGAATTCATTTTAATAGTTTTCATTTAATTTTTTTTTTGTACATGATTTTATTCTACAACCTATATAATATTATTTTAATTATATAGTTTAAATACATTTTAAACACCAAATTAGGTTTATATATGTTAATTAAATCTATATGTAAGTTATATACATATATATTATATATATATATGTGTGTAAATAATTCTCAAGGTTATAATTTATAAATATTTAATCAAATTAAAATCAATTGGGTATCGTAAGTTATATTATATTCAGTATTTATCTTACTTTTTTAATACTAAGTTGTGGTGGCTTCACATATTTCAAATTAAATATTGAAAGATTATATTTCAATTGTTTTTCTTCTGCTTTTAATTGTTGGTATCTGTTTTCCATTATAGACATGTACTCTAAAGCAACTGTAATGTAATATACAATGAATTAATATATAATATTACGCTTTAGCATATTTAGTCCAAATATAAGCTAGTTACCTATTTGAATATACAATAATATACTTGAAAAAAAAGCAGGAAAGTCGCTATGCTGTATATTAGGTGTTAAGCTTACATCGTTATTGAGAAGGAGACTCTATAAACTGAGACTATAGTATAGTATTATGTCCAAAAAATAATTCGATATGGTAGAAAAAAAAAATTAAAAATCATAAAAATAATGAAACATTAAACATTTATTTAACAAGATTTTCATGCATTGATTGCAAAATTTTTTTTTCAGAGGTGCAAATTTGTATAATAATACAACAAAAAAGTCAAAAATTGCAAATGTCTATAAATAATTCAAAAAGAAAAACCAAAATATTACAATGACAATGGAATTAATAATAAATGATTTTTTGAAAACTTAGAATTGAGATATAAAACTAAATCGAATTTAGTAAAAACTGGTTTGTGTAAATATTCCTGGTTTTTCATCATTTGTTTTTGTTTATTAAAATAATTTTAAAAAGTGCATTGAAATATTTACTTCAAGTATAATATACAAATTGTATAATACTAATAGTAGGTACTTAAAATCAAAAATAAATCAAATTTTCTACCAGAAAACTTCCCTGTGTTCAACATCTACTTTAATTCTACTATGAATATAAAATGTTTGACACAAAACAATTTTTATTAATGCTAAATTATTGCAAAATCAATTCATTCATCGATCTTCTTAGAATCTCAAACAAAAATAAGACAATTAAAAATGAATTTGTGAATATCTTATACATTTTATTATTTTTGGTACCTAGGTATCACTGTATCAGATATTGCATATCCATTTTATGAGAATCAATATTATGAACTATGATTGAATACGTGGTATATAATACGAGGTTGACGTATTTATCAACAATAATATGGGAAGAGACTATTATTGATGATATTGTTTTTACGAACCAGACGAGGTCAACTCTACATTTTTAGATTCGGTTTCTTTAAATTCTTCCCAAATTTTCTTAAAATCTTCAATATTTTGTTTGAAGATTTCTTGATCGCGTAATACCATATCATGAAATTCGTCTTGTTTCACTTTTAACATTAGTTCCGCCTCGTTTAATAAGAGCGTATAATTATTCCACGAATTATGCAAATCATTGTACAAGCTGCGTAATGCATCTGACATTTGTATTTCATGTTTGTCTATAAAATTTAAGTATAACTAAGACGTTCCATAAAAAAAATTAACTATAGGCACATATCATATCTAATTGAAAACTTACCTAAGACAAGAACATTTTCAGTAATCAAATTGATCTCTTCTTTTTTTGCAATACACTCTAGATCAACTTTTTTTTTATATTCAATAAATTTGACCATTTCGTCCAGGTTTGACGGTGGTGCCATTACTCTATTACATTTAAAGCAAGTATCATACTACTTTATTTGACTTAAATTGTACAGTAACGTTTTGTTTAAGACTCACCGTTCACCATTTATTTCTATGTATTCATAAAATCCTTCTATAAGATCGACCGTTTCACCTAAAAGTATCTGGGAATAATTGAAAATCCAATCTTGACAGTGTCTTACAACTTGCTTTATCATATCACTGCTTCTAATAATAATACAAGATACTATCGATTCGGTCTCCATCTCATTTAACACATTTATATAATTGAGGTACCTACAAATAGATTTAAAAAAATTATCATAAGCAATTATTTTAATTTACATGTGGTTTATCGTACAACATAATTTTGTTATCAATGGATTCTGCGTTATGTGCACTCGACTCAAATTTAGTTAATTGCTCTCGTTTGTCCAGTGTCCAAATATCACTGAACTTCATTAAGTTTTTCATATAAGTTTTTATATTTATCAATATATCCTTCGTTGCTAAATAAAATACAAGAATAAATATTAACTAATTTAACTTGTTTAACTGACATTAAAATAAGCAAAGCTGAATTTCAAAATATAATTTTAAAAAAACTCTCCGCGGGGTTCATAACAGTTTGTTGAGTTATAATAAAATTATTGTTTATTTGAATATAATAATCAGGTAATGTCTATCAAATGTTACGAGCTTATGATATTACAGTGAAATATTGTGTCGTAGATTAAAATTGTAGTTTGGCTTCTCTGATCGAATAATAAATGTATTTTCTGATATAAACATACTGAGATCGATCTCCGTCTGCAGATCAGAGCACAACCGATCATGGGCGATCGCATAGCTGTATGGCATCAAATTAAGGTTTGTCATTTTGAATGTTTCACACAACCTGGGTATGACTTTTAATGCTGTTGCCATATCCAAAAGTAGCTTCATGGAATATACCACTAGTTGTATTAAACTTGGATTGTATTTAATCTGTCAAAAATCATATCGACTGATAAATTGTGATAAAAAATTTTAAGAATATAACACCAATAAATTTTCAATCAATCTTACTTTACTGCCATGTAAACTGACATTAATCAAAAACACGGTATCATTTCGTTGTGCTAAAGTATTTTTCATCGACCATCTTACATTGAGAACTAACGATTCGTGTATGAGAGTATCAATTTTGACTAGGTAGTGTTCCCAATATAACATCATCTATTTAAATTTATGTTTTTAAAGAACATGTTTATATTTTATATTCATACAATTTTGATATATGATCAATTAAAATATATTTTTTATTTTATTTTTTAATTTTGGAAATCAAATAGTTAAAAAGGTTCAATTAACTAATGATTATTTCAATACACCTATATTCTGAATTTGTAAAAAGCTAACATAATATTTTACGACAATTTTACATACACGCTTAATGTTTTTTTCAAATTGTTCATATACAACAGTTACGTATCTGATGATTTCATTATAATAGCCAATAATTTTGATGACTGAAGTCCTATTACTATTGAAAGAAATATTGTATTAGGTGTATTTATTATAATATAATATAGGCAATTTTTAAAAAACTCGAAATCAAACCTGAAATTATCCGTACTATGGTTCAAACCTCTTATCTTTATAAGTTCAAGTTCATTGCCAAATAACGGCGTATTAGATATTTGTAGACATATTTCCATTATTTCAGTATTGCATTTTTTATAGCAATTTTCGATGTCTTGCACCTAACCATTGTTATTAATGAATTGATAAGAAATATATTTTTTGAAAAAACTTCTCTAATCGAAGTTACTCAAATAAGACTTAACTGATTCCAATTGTTCATAACATCTAGGAAGATATTTGTTAACATGTTCCGTTTGAGCCCAAGTATATTTATAAACCAACGGATCTATTGTTTTAATGCATACATGCATTGTTTCATAAAACAGTTCTACTTCTTGTTTGGACAAGCCTGTGTGCACACATATAATTCCAACATTAATTTACCACGGACAATATTATCGACCACAATGATAAAAGTACCCGCGATAATGTAATTGTAGTCCTTGAGAACCATTGTCGCGTTTTTATATACATTTCTTATATTTCGAGCGACTTTGGTAAATTCTGAGTACTCATATGGCATCGCTACTTTAATCAACTTCCAGCAAATTATTTCCTCAGTCAAATCATAGAAGTAACTTTACACGAAAACAAGATAATTTGTACATTTTAAATGCATACCAATTAATATTAAATATAGTAAATTAATAAAGATACCTCTTTAGATCCAAAGTATATTTTATACAACGGTTTGGCAATTGACATTTTAGTAAAATGTGGTTATCCAGTTGATTTTCGATTTCTGGATCAATCTGATTCCACCAGGCTCTAAATGAACTCTTAAGCATTCGTTGATAAAGATCTGCGTAAGAATTATACGCCTCCCGTAATTGTTTAGTGAGAGAACATGTCAATAACCAAGGCCGGTTGAAAATAGCCTATTTTAAAACGTCCAGCAGTGTTGTAAAGTATATTTTAAAAATGTATTTAAAAAAGATTTATTGGATACTATTTTGGCTAATCAACTAATGTTTATATGATAATAATCAGTGTATAAATTACATTTTTTAATATTGTTATATTGTTATACTGGATGACGGCCATCATGCAAATACCCGAGTATTTTGGCATATAATAAGGTATCAAGTACTTATTGTTATAAAACATTTCCATCACCGATGCAATGTAGTCCATTACAAATGTATATACTACTTTGGTCTTTATACGGAAATAATACTTAAGTGGCGGCCATTCGATGAAATATCGTAAACCCTGTAATATTTTTATACAGTCTATTTCATTGCAGGCTGTTTTCAACGCCATGTCAGTTAGCTGTTCGATTTTTAAACATAATTGTTTGATTTCATTCTGAAATCTATAGTTAAATAATATATACTTAATTTTCTTGTTCTATTTTAATAAAATATGTTAGAGTAAATTTTTAAATGGTTCATTTTTGTTACAAGCTTGTGTGTACCTACTGTGTGTAATAATAAAATTCGATCGATATCTATTAATGCCAAAAATAGTTCAAATTTCCGTCGACAATAATATGTACTTATAACATATATTTACTAAGCATTAAAATGGTTCAATGCGATTTTTGTTATTTATAGTACGTACACGTATAGTTTATCAATCGTTAATTACTTCTTAATATGGTAAATCCAAACATCGTCAAGCACGTTGAATATGTTTATTAAAGGATTTTTCAAGTCGTAGATAAATACATCATAATCATGTTCGTTATCATCCACAAACTTTACAAAATATTCTCCTGGAGTGAACGAAAAATTTGGTTTCAATACATCAAGATCGTATACGTTTAACCTGTTAATTGTATTGTTAAAATTAGTAACTAAGTAACCTCAATTTATTATCAGTACGATAAGTCGTAACTGCAATATAGTTGTACAAAGTGTGTACCTTTTAAATACAATTTTTGATTTCAAAATATATTTTAAATCTTTGCAGCGTTCAATAAATTTGTACACAAGCTTAGCTTTCACCCATAAGTGTTCTTTATCTTTATCTTGATTATTATACATTTTTATCACCTAGGCACACATAAAAACTCCCATTATCTCAAAACTATCGGTTGTAAATAAATCAACTGTTACTTCAGAATACATTGATAGGAAGTGTTCACAACACAGTAAACACCCGTAAAGTGAATCCATTAACATCTTTATATCACTTTCAAGTATAGTGCTGGTGTCAATGGTTTTCCGGCATAAAAATATTATTTGATTACACAGACAATCGCACAAATAGTCGAAATTATATCTAAAATAGATTAAAGATTTATCACATTAGTATATAATTATAATGTTTGAAGTATCTGTTTATAAAATTAGAATGTGCATTACATATTATTATAATAAAGGGATTTTTCATAAATGAAAATGAACTGTAAAAATAAATTCGGTAATATGGGTAAGATGTCGGTCAAGGATTCAATGTCATACATATCCATACATGCATCTTTAACGGTCTGTAAGTAGTTAAGGTTTGATCTCGTCTCGGTTAATGACTCCTGTAACATTCACAAAAATAAAAATGTTTGTAAAAGATTTGAAATGTATTACAGTATTTAGACGTATAGTATTTAAACAGAAGAACATAATATATAATAATAATTTATAGTGTATTATTATTGATAAAACAAGATAAAGGTGAGGATAAAATTACCAAACCAAAAAAATAAATAAATATCGCAAAGTAGGCATAAAGAAAAATCAGACGTTTTGATATTTAAAGAACATTTTTAACACATATTTACAGTTTTTAATAAAATGCATTCAAGAGTAATGATGGTTCCAAATTAAAATATTTATAAGAGTTGGTAATTATATTTTGGTATTGAAGCGAAGTTTAAGATAATTTTACCGTCGACCATAATTTATTATGAAGGGTTGAAAAGAACAATATAATACAGGAATATTATGATGTTATTAGTTATCAAATGTTACACTCGTGAGATCACCATAATTATTAATAGAATGCGCACCTCCGATCCTTCAGCATTGTAAATTTGGAAATAATCAAAATCATATTATTATTATGTCTACGGTCCGATGTGTCGGTAAAAACTGGATTGATGTGATGTGAGAAATAGTTGGTCGGTTCTCGCTACAGCATAGGAATGACGCAATATTTCGAAAAATTTCAATATACACGAAACGCAAGAACTAGATTTATTGAATTCCACTGTTCAAGTGAGCGATATTACGATACATATTTTACGCAAAGTAATATATTTTATAGGCACCTCCTACTGTAGTTTCATAAAATACACCAGTTACCTCGGCCGCACAATAATATGACGTTTACCGGAGTACGAAAATTGCACCTTATATTATCGCCGCACAGTGTTGTATTAACACGTAAAGATCAATTTCTGTTTATAAATGCACCTCAACGGTTTGTTGCCTACCCGGGCAGAATGATGTACGTCAAACATAATATTATTTATATTATCAAAGCCAGTTGGCTGTTCTTTAGCATTATTTACATTACGCCATATAGCGCCATATAAGTATCAGCTGTCGGTAGTAAGTGAAAAAATTACTTTCAATAATGGTAAACTGTTGTGAATTTTACATACTTCCAACTACCAAGAATTCTATATTTATGTTACAAAGGTTCTAATCAAGTAGGTGTACGACGAATGAACGTACGTGAACAATATTATTGTGCTGCGCGAATAATCTCTATTGTTTACAATCGATTTTGCTTTAATTTAATTTATATATATATATATACATTTTTTTACTATTAAAATTTTTCAAAATGGCTTGATTTATAAATCAACGATTTGTGAATTTGTGTGAGGAACACAATTTTCCTATGACTTATGAATTAAGAATAATAATATAAAGGCACCTCCCTACTCGAAAACAGTGCACGTTAGTCTTGTCGGTAAAAACAATTTATATTTGAAATACTTGTCTGATACGTATTTATAAAAAACCCAAAATCGTTTCAACTAAACAAGACCATAATATTATATCGTTCAAACAAGATTAGGCCGTTTGTACGCGTTTACCACATATTTTCCAAACGAATGAGCGCCTTGTAACATAATGCATTAATACCGATTAAGATATTATATATTATACAAGCCTAAAAAAGGCCATTAGGTGGCTTAAGCAAGGTGCAGTTTTTGTAATTCCCGTACTATTCGTATATTATACTGACAAGAAAAATAGAAAAAAAAATGCGTTACAGGAACCCACTAATAACAACAACGCGTGACTTGTATAACACCGTGACACAGACGTAGTATTTATATGCTATTTATCGTATAATTACTTGCAAACTATTAGTCATGGTGTCGTAAAGTTTCACGAACCCTGACTCTGCTTTCCTCAAACGTTCCACTGTTTCGGACACCCGGACGCGTTGTATTACAGCCGTTATGAATTCCAAGTCCACGACTGTGAGGGAAAAACGTACGATTAGTGTTTTGGTGGTCCATTGGGGGCTTAGGACAGGTGTTAATTGAACCAGTAGTGCAATTCATTTTTGTGGGGGCTCATGTGTAAGTCCTCCCCCTTAAACAGTATATATTTTTGTGTACCTCGTATTATCGAGTTATATAGATTTTAATTGATTATACATTTAGGACTAGGGACTTACATGATTTCTAATACCCATACACGGATCTGAGTGATATACAATTTCGTTTCATTATCAAGAGTCTAGAGTAATTTTTTTTTACATAGTTTGCATAATACTTGACTTTATTTAAGCGCACATTTTGTTATATTTACATTTGAAGAAATACATTATCACATATATTTTTAATTATAATTTGATTTTCTTTAAATTGGTTAAAAATATGTACTTGGCAGAATATTTGATTTATATCCATTGAACTATAATAGAATTTATGAACCCCATTATCTACACACAGACTTCATCGAACAATAGTTTGTCAATGACAAATATTGTATTCTTTAATTTTTATTATATGATTATTATTTAGTGTTATTGCTGTATGACTTACATTATAGTTTTCCCCAACTCAAGTTAAGATTTGACATGTTAAGTTTTTACTTTTTAATATCATAAATTAATAATTTTACTAGTAAAAATAATGTTTTTATTTAAGCCGTACCCAATTAAAATGTTTAAGTTTTGAATGCATATTTTGAAACCATATTCAAGTGACACTGTGCTTATTAAAAGGGTACCTATATTTAGTGATTTTTCTAGAGAATTAATAAATTTCATGTTGTAAGGTATTTTAAGACATGAGTCCTTGCTTTATTTATAATGTAAATTGTAATAATATTACCATTATAAAAAAATACATAATAAATAATATAAATATACACATCATTATTATGGACCCCCCTCGATACATTTTTGGTTGTGCTACTGTACCGAACGAAATAGATCACTAACGTCTTTCCTCCCAGAAGGTGAGCTCGTCGATGATGTGTATCATTCCGTATTCGCATCGGCTCGAGATTCGAGTATCATTGTTCAGGTGTAAATGTACATCCACGTACCATCGGACCAATTCGGCTAC
Source organism: Metopolophium dirhodum (assembly GCF_019925205.1). Classification (NCBI taxonomy): domain Eukaryota; kingdom Metazoa; phylum Arthropoda; class Insecta; order Hemiptera; family Aphididae; genus Metopolophium; species Metopolophium dirhodum. The sequence goes on from NC_083560.1 coordinate 121,549,617, forward strand.
GACCACCAACGAATAACATCACATATTGGACAATAAGTAATACAATATAATATTATTAAAATCTGTATAGTATAAAATACATAGCCACACACCCACCGTGAAGAACAAACACATTGGTAGTATATTTTGGAGGTGATCAAAATGACGGGACGTCGAGTTATTGTTTTTGTATCGAAAAAATAAACGTGAAAATAGTTCAACACATGTATTTAATTATTTAACAGATACACTTTAATAGTGCATCACTGTGACTATAAAGACTTTGTCAACTTAACAGTTATTTTTTAAAATTATTTATTCACGCATAAATAAAATAACTAAAGGTTAAAAATTAAATATAAAAAAGGTGGGTAAGTGGATGTCGCTCTGCTGTACAGTAGGTGACAAGTGGGTCACTGTAATGGATGGTGTTTGAATTCAATGATATAATATCATTGTATAAGAAAAACGATTCTGAGTGAAAACAGCCAAGTATATATTTTGATGATATTATTGGGAATAAAGTAATTTATATGTTTGCCTATTTACGTGGAATCTTGTATTAAATTTTAAATTCTTAGCTATAAAAATTGAACATTTTATAAATGTTGTCAAAATTTGAACTAAAATGCTTTTTTAATTTTAAATGCTTATTAAAAAAAATTGTGTCTATGTATTTTCAATATTTTTCAACTGCTATTGTAACAATATATCAGGAGCCTTGCATAAAATGTTCACGCTTTTCTACACAACAAATACAATTTTATTGATATTTATAGAAAAAAAACTAGAAAAATTGAGAACTGCCAATGTCCGTAAACAACTCAAAAAGAGTCAAATTATTTTCGAAATTTTATGGTGTATAGAAAATACTAATATAAACATTCAGTGAAATTTTCAAGTATCTACAGTCATACGTTTTTTAATTACAACAAAATAAGAAAATCGTTACACGAGAAATTGAGTGAATATTAAATGTTGTAAAAATATGAATTTCAAACGCTCATAAAAATTTAATTTGACTTTCTTGTAGAGAATTTTTTTTTTGATAAAAGTAGATAAACTTATGGATAATCTTGTATTACATTTTCAAATCTTATATTGAAAAAGAAAAATTTTTATGAATTCTCAACCCAAAATAATTTGCTAATTTTCGTGATTTTTTCGTATTTTGTCAATATTTGAACTTTAAATGCTTATAAATAAAAACTGTGACTAAGGATTTTTAATATTTTTCAAATATCATTGTAACAATATAGTAGGAACCTTGTATTAAATTTTCAAGCTTTTTTACCCAACAATTAAAATTTTATTGATATTTGAAGAAAAAAAAACTAAAAAAAATGGAAACGGAAAATGTCCGTAAACAGCTCAAAATAAGTCAAAATTTTTGGAAAATGTTATGGTGTATAGAAAATGCTAATATAAACATTCAGTCAAAATTTCATGCACCTACGGTCATTTGTTTTAGAGTTACACCAAAAACCAAAATCGATTATCTCAAAAACACATTTTGCGTAAAAATTCCCGTTTTTCCTTAATTTTTCTTTTGTTTTTCATGTCGCTTTTGAAAACTACTGGGAAATTTTTACTTTTGACCCCCCAAAGTACCAACTAGATTCACTGTCCTATCAGAAAAGTTACTGTTGAAGAAAATCCAAGCACTTTTACTAAAAATAAAAAAAAACACACATCATTGTAAAATCAATACATCCATCGCTTCGCTCAGAATCTAATAAATATAAAACTCATTTACCTCATTATCCATTATCAATAGTTTTAAAAAGCGATGCATCGATGACAAAATTATAAAATTACGAACTTTTAATAATATAGTATTCGTGTATTATTATATATTTGTATTATAATAAATCATAAACTTTCGTTTGTATTCACGTAAAATAAATTGGATTTAAGATTGAAAAACTCAATAATAATGAACTAAAATATCATTTTACAGTTTAATAATACTAGCTTGATATTTGAATTGCATATAATAATACCTATTTTAGGTGGTGAAAAATTGACCGAACTAAGTAAAACAAAATCGTCAATGTGATATTAGTGTTGAAGTTAGTGTATAATACCATTAAGAATTTCACTTTACTATGAGTGTCTACGAATCAACATTGGACTTTAGTATTATGTCCTCAACGATATAATTACAATATCCTATTTAAATGTACCTATAATATTTTTAAATATAATATTATTGTGATAGTCAGTAAAGAAATTTCATCCAGCGGAGACATTAGATCGTGAAGTAAAATAAGTAAAATTCATACACGGATCGAGAAACAAACATTTCGTTAAAAATCAAATTAGCATTTGAATTGAGACAAGTAATCGAACAAACTTCTTTGCGGACGGGCTGACAGCTACAGAAACACAGACATATTATGTAACGCCAAACAACGAAAGTGTACCAGTGATTCTTTATTTTAGCGATGGATAGTCGTCTATTTTCTTCTCAGACGAGCGTAGACATTTTTTTCGTGGGGTTTACAGCGTCTCATATATGCGGCGAGTCATACATTTAATGGTAATAGGTAAGGTATACGGTCGCGTAAAATGCGTTTCGACCGTCGGCCTATAGACATAATACGCTTTTCGTATAACGGCGGGGTCGTCACCCATGGGACACATTTACTAAGAAAAACACACCCGCCCTCGGTGGATGGCTATTCGCCTAGTCCCGGTGCAAGGTTCAAACGTTGGCTATAAAAGAAGGTTCGCAATTTGCATTTATTTCATTTTTTGTCTTATTCAATTCGACAGTAGACAAAACGTCGTACGCGCTGCAATCGGCCGAAATGACGTACCCGCATAACGAGGTTGGCAGGATTTCTTTGTAGACTTTTCTGAGACGAGTGCTATTTGACTGGCGTCAGGACGTCACTTTGATATTATGTGCACTCGAATTGTCCACTTCCCACCCCCTTCCCCTCGGAGTCGTATCAGATTTCAATTTCTCAAAAGAGCTTTTGGGTACGGAGATTTTTTTAAGGTCCATATAAATAATTAGGTGCAATCCGTGTTATAGACCGTCGGCGTCTAAATTGAATGTTTCAATCGTTTTTGATCGGTTTCGATTCTCCGTAACGACTAGATCATAAAATGGACGATGCACGACAGTACGAATCCGTTCAGTCCTTAACGATTTTCCCGGTTGAATTGCACGTTTGAAATAGGCCCAAAAAACGTAAAAATTAAATATAGCCCGTACTTGGTTTGATAACGATCAACCCAAACATATTATACATTCAAAATGAAATCACACTCACCAGTTTATTTTAAACAATAAAGGTATTCCAAACATGTACTAGGGACAACTGTGTAGCAAAAAACTATTCATCACATCATTGGTAGGTTAGACTCAGAATTTTTTTTAAGAACTTTTGTGATTCAAATTGAAAATTAATTTCAAAAATAACAATTTAAATCATTTTCAAAAACTGATAGAACAAATCGACGGTGGATAAAAAATCCAAACATTCCTGTAACTACTACTTGCGTTGAATATTAATATTAAAATAATATTACAGTACCTACCTATTATTCAATACATTTTTAACTAACTTTTATAACTTGAAATTTGAACTACAATTTATACATTATATAACTATATTGGTAGGTATCGCATGCAAAGTATGAATTTAACAGTTGAAATTCTTTAAGAATTATTTAATGATCGTGATTTAAAATAAACTATTTGCAAGATATTTAGATAAATAGTCAATCTCAATATAGGTTTGTAACCTAACTTAGGCATACTTTTAATCTAAGTTAATTACAGATTTTTAATATTATTTTAACAAGAATCAAATACTTTTAGGTAGCTATTACCTTAGTCCTTAGCTGCCTAATAAAGAATCCAAATTAATGCTATTGAAAGAAAAGTATGGTAGGAATTTATGATAGGAAAAATACGAAATAAAATTTTTTTTTTAAATATCTAAAACTAAAAAAAAGAAGGGTTATGAAGTTCAACTCCTAAATTCATACTTTGCATGCGATACCTACCAATAAGTATAACCTATATGGTTCAAATTTCCAGTTTATCCCACTACGAAAAGAGCACCACAAAACATTGCACTTTTTCATGACACAATTTATTTAACCCCCATACATACATAAGGCATTAATGTCAACAATCGAATACCATTTACCAATTTACCATTATTACTTTAGCCACCTAATAAAGAATCCAAATTTATGATATTGTAAGAAAAGTAACTGTGAAGTAATTAATTACGATTACCTATAGTAACAAATTAAAATAATAATATTGATTTTGATGATTGTATGTTAAAATAAAAATGATAAACTATGTTTGCAAACAATTTTGCTTATGTTTTTTTTTTTTTAGTGTCATTAGATTACCGATTAAACTACTTAAGTGTATAAAAAAGGTAGTTATAAGAAAAAATTATTTAGATCTTGTAAATTAAACCTATACCAATTATTTCAATTAAAAGTATTAATGCAGATTTTACTAAACTTTAGAGGACTATAGTTAATAAACTAGCGAACAAAAATTGATGATTTAACTATAAAAATTTTCAGGAAAAAAGCTTCACTAGAATCCATTAAAAATATAGTAATTGACATTTGAAAAATAAAGTTGATTTTGCTATTGCTACACCTGCATGTTTGAAAATGTTGAAATAGTTTTAAAAAAATTGCCTGTTAAAAATAAAGAAACACGTCTTTTTTCGTTTTAACGAAATCCTATTTCATCGATCCATTATCGTTAAAAAAACCCACGTACAATGGCATAAGATACACCCTGCATATATTTTACAATACCTTTTTAGTCAAAGCGATTATATTTTTAATATAATTAAGGTTAATATATAGTTATTATATTATATTATAACTCAATGTTATGGTACCAATGGAAACCATTGACTTAACGGTTTTTGGTGTAGATTTTCTCACGAAAGCTCTAATAATAACATGTTATTATGTTATTATAATAAAAAATTGAACTTATAATATTTGAACGTATTTTTTATTAATTACTTAAAAATTGTAAATACGTTGATAAATATTGAAATGAGATGATAATATTGTCACATTTTGATATCCGCTTCCTTGCGAACACACTATTATAAAGTCCTAAAATATTTCAGTTTGATGTAAAATAATTATTTTCCCACGTCTTATTGAATTTATATCAAATTGTGTACCCTTCGCTCGCTCTATGTATAATATACAAGGACGTTAGAGATTAACCAAAATAATTTCTTATTTAGGTTTTTAGTTATGTTACATAATTAACACACATAAGCAATATCAACAACAACAACAATATTAATAATTTTATGATTCAGTGCCAATTTTTTATTATTGTGATTCTAATTATTTGCACTCAAGTATAAGACTAACCTTCTTGTTGCCTGATGATGTGCTCTTCTTCTTCCTCCTCAAACATCTCGTAAACTTTTTAGGGTAACCAAAATACTGATACAACCAAAAGCAAAATTAAGTTTTGCAAAAAAAAAAATAATCATAGCATAATATGAAACAAATGCAAACAATTTTGTTCGTTGCCGTAGATACTTGTTACATGGCTCGTAAAAAATCGATTGGTTATTATTATATAAACAGCGTATTATATTATTTTAAAATAGAAAGAATAATTAATAATAGTATAGGAAACTTAATTAGTCCTAAACTCATTACGGTAAATCACGCAATACACAAGTCACGACTCTCGTGCGACTTTTGTTTACTGGCGTTTTGAGCTCGTCAATCCTCTTGTCGAGCTTGTCAATTCTTGAAAATTCAATAAGAGTTAAATGATCTGTTTATATCATTACGAGTTGTAAAACAGATAGGTCCTATTTGCAATTATTATTAAACACCTTAGAAAAATGAATGTTATTTACTACACATATATTGATGTTTTTTAAAAATACAACTTATTAATAGTAACTTCATTTGTTTAGTATTTATAATTTATTTTGATAAAATCTACAGTTGAATACATCATAAACATAATATTATTAATGGAAGTATCATTTTTAAATGAACATTTTATTAGGACTTAAAAACTAAAACTGTTGAAGACTACTTCAGTAAACCGAGTTATCTACTCATATTGATTTTCAAATTTATTAAATGATAGTTGGTATTAATTTAAATGAAAATACAACACGACTCACAAGCTGCATAAAATGATAAGTTTTATGTTCAAACCCCATTAAGGCTGATTTCGTGTTCACATTTTTAAATATGAAAAATCTATAAAATAAGTTAGTAACATTTAAGCCTCAAGCTATAGTTTTCTTGTATAAACAATTATCCACGTGCCACTAAAAACAAATATTCGAGTAAACATACTGCTAGATTCTACGTAATTTTAATAAATGTTTGCTTGAACGTCTTGATTCAACTTGTTTCAATTTATTTTTTAACAATTTTAATATAATATCGTGGTTAGTACTAAAACAGCAAAACAACTAATGTTGTAATTTATACATATTTTCCAACAACATAATATTATATTGCTTGCAATAATTTATTCATGTTTTATCGACGTCGATATTATCTCGTTAGACCTAAATGATTGATGTTTAACATTAAATTTAGTTGCAATAATACAAAACGAAGGTACACCTCCACATCCATAAAAATTGTTTTTGCGAGCGCGCATTATAAATTATGATGTGTTTTTTTTCAATTTGTTTAAACTTTGTTTTGTCTTCAATAATTTTAATGTCGAATTCAATTATGGTAAAATTAAAATTTAAAACTTGAATAAATAATTTGCAGTTATTTCTACAAATTTACCTCTCAATAGGACATTAATATTCTGTTCAAGTTCAGTCTATAACCTATGTATTGTATCAGAGACGCAAAGCCAAATAAATATATTAGCTCGTTTTTAAAATTGTTTTTATTAAGATTTCTATTAGGTTTTAGCACAATGATTGTTACATCATCATAGGTACTAATATTTTACTATTTTCATAGATACTATAATAATTAATGAATAATATAAGATATTTTTTCAGTCGATTTATATCAGTTCTAAAATGCACAATAAAAATGCGCTCAAATAAATTTAATAGAGCTTAATAAGTAAATAGTGCTTGGATTTTCTTCAATAGTAACTTTTCTGATAGGAAAGTGAATCTAGTTGGTACTTTGGGGGGTCAAACAATTTCCCAGTAGTTTTCACAAGCGACGTGAAAAACAAAAGAAAAATTAAGGAAAAACGGGAATTTTTACGCAAAATCTGTTTTCGAGAAAATCGATTTTGGTTTTTGGTGTAACTCTAAAACAAATGACCGTAGGGACATGAAACTTTGACTGAATGTTTATATTAGCATTTTCTATACACCATAACATTTTGAAAATATTTTGACTCTTTTTGAGCTGTTTACGGTCATTGTCAGTTTTCAATTTTTTTAGTTTTTTTTTCTATAAATATCAATAAAATTTTATCTGTTGAGTAAAAAAGCTTGAAAATTTAATAGAAGGCTCTTAGGTTATTGTTTCAAAGGCAGATGAAAAAAATTAAAAATCCTTAGTCACAGTTTTTAATTATAAGCATTTAAAGTTCAAATTTTGACAAAATACGGAAAAATTACGAAAAATAGCAAATTATTTTGAACTCATAAGTTTGTCTACCTTTATCAAAAAAAAAATGTCTAGAAGAAACTTAAATTAAATTTTTATGAGCGTCTGAAATTTATATTTTTACAACATTTGATATTTACTCGATTTCTCATGTAACAATTTTCTTATTTTATTGTAATTAAAAAACGAATGACTGTAGATACTTGAAAATTTCACTGAATGTTTATATTAACATTTTCTATACACCATAACATTTTGAAAATATTTTGACTCTTTTTGAGCTGTTTACGGACATTGTCAGTTTTCAATTTTTTTAGTTTTTCTTTCTATAAATATCAATAAATTTTTATTTGTTGGGTAAAAAAGCGTGAAAATTTAATATAAGGCTCCTGATATATCGTTCTAATAGCAGTTGAAAAATATTAAAAATACATAGGCACAATTTTTTTTTATAAGCATTTAAAGTTCAAATTTTGACAACATTTATCAAATTTATAATTTATTAATTATTTTGTGGTTAAAAATGTATAAAATGTTTAACTTTTATGGCTAAAGATTGAAAATTTAAAACAAGGCTCCGAGTAAATAGGTTATATATAAATTACTTTATTCACAATATCATCAAATATACTTGGTAAAATCATAGGCTGACTGGCCGTTTTCGCTCAGAATCGTTTTTCTTATACAATGATATTATATCATTGAATTCAAATTTAACACCATCCATTACAGTGACCCACTTGTAACCTACTGTACAGCAGAGCGACATCCACTTATCCACCTTTTTTTACTTATGTAGCTAATTTTTAGAAAAAAATTCCATTTCATCAAAATTCCATGAGATTACTGGTAGATAGAGCAGGATAGCTGCTGCTCTATCTGTGTCGAACGATAAAGGTTATTTGAATTTAATAGCGCGTAGTTTCAGTAGATAAAAAAAAATTCTCAAATACGTAATACAGATTATAGAACTTATAACTAAACTAAACGATTTTGCATACTGTCAAAGTTGAGTATGTATATAATTCATTGTCCAGGGCAAAGTGCCAAAATGGAAATATATTATAAACTTTCTAAGTGATTCATGCAATATTTTCACATAAATAATATCATATACCTAATAAACTTATATTTATAGTAAATGCCGTAAACTTGTTCATGCTGATAAATTAATTATGCAAGTAGATCACGAAGGGAGTTAGAACACAAGGGCTTGCAATGTATTACTGTTATAGGCCAGTTATAATGAATAAATGTTTAATTAAATTCTATACCTTTGTTTTTTTCACGTTCCGAGATGTTTTTGCAGTTTAAATTTAGATTTAAATCTATAGTTTTCGATTGACATATTATCTGGAGTCAATGTTTTATTAGATTTTCAGTGAGCAGTCGAATAATAATATATTTAAGATAACATTTACGTAAGTAGTAATAACTAATAATATTACTCATTAATATGAAATTAACTATAATATATTATAAGTATAAATATGAACCAAAATTTATGAATTTAACAAATGAATTAGAAACAATGATTAAAATTCAATCAAGAATATTCTTTCAGATAAAAATAATGTGTATTTTTTGTTTGCTTCAGTTATAACGAGGAAATTATGGAGGTGACAACTACAGATTTTCATGTTGAGTTATTATTATAAATATCATACTTTCTCTATATATTTTGCAATAAAGTTTATTATTGTATTAGGCTATAGAGTGATGTGTCGTGTATTTATTTCTTGTCCATTTCGCTTTTGTGACAATTGCAATATTTCGTTTGTTTTATAAACCATTCACCCTATAAAAAAATCAATATCTACCTATCATTATTCGTTATTAACAATTTCAATTTCCTTTTGAATGTTACCAATTCCTATTTTCAGATTAACAAAATTACTCTCCTTAAATCAAATTAATAGTACTTTTATATAAAAGATTCAATTTAATATAATCCTTGGTACTTATTTTATATATGTACAACGCATGTATGTTACAGTTTCTAAATGCGCAGTTTCTAAACCAATTTAACTTGACTTCGGTTCGATTGCATTATTGTCCATAATTTGATTTGACTGAAGTTTGTTCTCGTCCATTCAATGTATGATGATATTAATTATTAAATAGGTACTTAATTTACGACGATCTTTATAAAAACTAAGTTATTTTGTTTTCCATACATTTTTAAAAGACTTTATTTTTATTTCCGAATTACTTAGGTAGGTACCTAAAAAATTATATAATAATATACTAGGTAAATTAAATACCAAACATATATTATATTATTTTATTTAATCGTTTTACAATAGTGAACTGAAAGTATTTATAGTATCAGAGAACATTTTAAATAATTCTATATTATAATGGTAGGTACATAGTTAAATTATTTTAATACAAGTATTTTTAAAGGACGCATGTCATGTAAATTGCAAATTACGATAATGCCAACGGACAGGTGGTACAAAATGAGTAACTACATGTACATTCATGTGCTGGGTAAAATACTAAAATGTATAACAACATTTCTAGGCTTGAAAATCAATTTCAAGAGGCTTAATGATAATTCATTTAATATTTTTGATCGATTTTTATTCATACTTACCTAACACGTGACATAATCATTGCAGTCGATTTCAATTGTATTATTCGATCATTGGCAAAAGCTTTAGTAATTTTTCCCCCAAATGGATAGTCAATCATAACTTCTTGGCACATGTTATTTTAGAAATTTAATAAAAGAAACGTGCAATGGAAAAAAAACACAACAGAACAGCTTGAAGCAAATATTAATCAAGTAAGACAATGCGCTGCCTCGCGCCGTGTTGAAATTCTAACAAAAACGATAGACGAAAAAAAATGTAGATAAACTACACTCATGAATTATAATTATACATTTTATTTTAATATTTTTAACAGCCGTCAAAGTTCTCTTGTAAGATTTACTTTAATTCAATACTTAATTTATTCACATAAACCATACAAATTTCAGGTATCGTAATTTATTTTTCGGTCCATTGGTTTCAAAGCCAGTTTTGTTTCTACTATACGAAACATGAAAAATTACTTAACACATAAATCGTATAAATATATTACTTAACATTTATTTTTAAATGATATTCCAATCTATAAAAAAATGATTTATTTTTACAATAATTGTTCATCATAGAAATAAATACATTTAAGGTGTTTTACCAATACATCAGGTATCCTAATATAGTAGGTAGGTAAATAACTAATGGCTAATAACTTATTATACATAAATTATTTAATATTTAAGAGTTGCATACGAAATAAAATACCAGAAAATTCAAAAATTGCACGAACTATAAATATTTTAATTTATACGATATTCTTCATAATTCATATATTTTATAACTTGCGTAGCATTAAATCACAGCGTTGAAAAATAATTTCTAATTAAATAAGTTCCAGCCATAGCTATTAAGAAGTAATTTATTTTAATACGCAATTCAAGTTTAAAACGATAATGCATTTGTTTTTATCATTGTACATTTATACCATTCACAAATAATTATTGAAGTGTCACTAATAAAATGTAAGTATTTCAAAAGTATACCCTTGTGTTTCAGAAGATGTATTTTCCGACCAATACTTTGGTAAATGACAAATTCCACTCCGACATAATAGGTTTATCAGTTGATTCGATAAATTCGAATCTTTAACATAATACATCACATAAATGAGGATATACATTATAAGGAAGTTTAACTATAATCTATATTTCTATAAATAATTTGTCGCATACATATTTTGATGAATGATATCAGCTACATTATAATTGGATACAATGATTATTTGTTTGATTCAATAAATGTTTAATAATTGTGAACACCATTAATATTTCCGTTTGATGATACGCACCTACGCATATTACTTATTTCATATTAATTGTCATTGTGAAATAGAATATTTAATTAAGTATTAAATGCCTAAAAATTGTCAATAAATGATTATACATCAAAGATGAAAAAGGGTTTTCCCTTTAAAACCAATTTTATTACATTTAGTGGAATAAAGTTGAAATAAAAAGGATTTTTAGATACTTATAATTTGGAACGAATTTAATATTGTTGCGTATTCAATATTCATAATATATTTAATCTGTATTAAACTGACTATGCCCATTACTACCTAGAAAGTATATTGACATATTTCACTTTTTACACTAGTACAGTACCTACGAACTGTGTTTTACAATAATATTATAGGTACCTACCTAGTCATAATTCATGTATAAGTTATAAATATTGATTTATAACTATTTTATGTTTTGTGTTAGTGAAAACTGGATTTTACAAATGATGAGATTTCACTTGTACGTTTTTGTCGTGGAAAACATTTTTTTTTTATTTTCGATCAGTAAATGTGAACATTTTCAGAATTATTTATAAATAACTATACATTTTCGTTCTGTACTCCAATTTCCAATTAATAGAGTAGGTACATTTAAATAATATAATGTTTCATGCAAAATCTGATAACAGTATATTTTACTATAGGTAGTGACATTTAAAAACAATTTATATACTTTCTGTTTTATTTACACTGATTGTGTGGTTTTGGAAAACAAACTGATTTTGCGTGCATTTTTCAGATCTATATTAAGAAAGTATTAGTCAATATTTTTTTAACATTTAACTAGTAGGTAGCCATAATTGCTGAAACAACTTCCAATATTATAGCAGAAACATATCAAATAAAATATAAAGTGTACATTGTTTAATTAGGTATCTATTATATTCACAGAAATGGGAGAAAGTCTTTATTAATTATCCACACAAGACATAATACATCACTTATATATCTTGTACATAATATTTCGTCTTATGAAACAACTTTGTTGAACTGATTAATGTAAAAATTTTAATATCTAACTTATGTCATTTATATTATTATCTCCTGTTTTATGGTTCAAATATATTATACAAGAACTATCTATCTATTAATATATGTATATTTTTTTAAAACAGGGGAGTGGCTCTGCTGCATAGTAGGTTTCCAGTATAGCTCATAATTCAGTAGGTCATTACTCATTAAAATGTTTTAATGCAATAATGCCTAATTGATAAAATGGTATTAATGAATATGTTCAATTTGAATTTAATTGGCATACCGAAAAAGATTTTGAGTGGAAACGGCATGGCCTCTCTATTTCTAAATATATTTTATATTAATATATTTATATTTATGTAAGACATATTTTACTGTATAGTAAATATTCTGAATCATGCATTTGTATATGCCTAGTCATTTAGTAGTAGTTTACTAGTAATTTATGTAATGATGAAATGTTTCAATTCTCTTCGACTAATATACTTGAACTAAAACAAAATAACTTAAATCGTTGAAAAATCGTTATTTTTAGTGTAAATATCCATTTATCCAAATTTTATTTTCAAATTATACTCATACATATTTTATGTTACCTAAACTTTCTATTTAATGACAGTGAGTAAAATTATTTATGTAAGTATATATACAAATGTATGCATTTTTAGCTACAAAAATAGTTAGTTATTAATTATTATAAGTAATAATTAGTTTTTACTTTATAAATTACAACAAAAAAACGAAATCAGTTTGGTTGAAAACTGGTATTGCTACAAAACATATATTTAGTTAGCAACAAGGATAAAATGTTTTACCAGAAATTATCCTCAATGTTGAAGTTTGTAGCAATTTTTGTATTTTAAAACATGATAACTGAAAAAACACATATCCTAGTAGAACAAAATGGAACGTCGTTTGAATTAAATATCAATTTCGACAAAAACCTAGAAAATAAGATAATTTAAATTAAATGTTTAGAATCAGGTTTATAGTCTAAATCGTTGCGTGTAGAAATAACATATTTTATAATGCTATACAACATGCTATAATATTCTGACAAATGGGCGAGTTGCACCCGTTGATTTACTTCTCACATAACACACGTTGTAACACTGTCACCCTACATCATTGCCTATGCATATCCCCTTAATCAACTATAGTCTCCAGTTTCCAAAGAAACAATAATTATTGTGACATAGGAACTTAAATCGTAATTATAGTTCTAAGAAAAGAGTCATGTACGGTTTCCAAGTATTTTTATATATGATAGTTAATTTTCATTAAGAACCTTCTTCTGATTTAAATAAATCATATTATGCATGATAGAATAGAATATTTTGGTAAACATTTGATTTGTTATTATATTTATTTAAACATAACCTACTAAGATACGTGTACCGGAATTTCCGTTTCAAAAGTATTCAATAAAATGTCACCTTTACATAAATATGAAGCAGGGCTTGCAAACGTTGTAATAACGTTATATTTGACAAAAAACAATTTAAATTTGTAAACGTTATTATAACGGAAAGTGATAATTAAAAATTATATAATTATAAAATTATATACCGCAAAACAAAACATCACGATTAACAAAATATATTATATATCACTAAACAAAAACGTAAAACGTAATTTATAGAATATCATTGAACGAAAATTAACGTAAAATGAAATATTTTAAAATGTATGTATTTAAAAGGTCTATTGACTTCGTAGAAAAATTTATTTCATGCAAATAATCTAAGAATTTATTATATTATGTACCGTATCCGGGATATTACCCACCCCACCCACATCAGTTATTATTTTTAAGTTTACATATTTATTAACACTATTATTAAATAATTTATTATTAATTAACGATAAACGCAAAACTTGGATAAGGTTTTAATTCTAAATAACGATAAACGCAAAAGATGAATAACATTTTAATTGTAAATAACGATAAACGAAAAAATTGTGTAACGTTTTAATTGTAAATAACATAAAACGGAATTTTTTTTTCAAATGCAAGCCCTGATATGAAGTCATTTTAGTTGAATACGATTGAAAAACTTTAATAAATTATGTTCAATGTTTAACTATGGTCAACATGATACATTTATTTTGTAAAAGCAAGATTTACATCATAATCATAATATATTACCTATACAATTTAATCGAAACAACTGTTTACTATATTATATAAAATATTTTCGTGCCTACCCTAAATTCATACTTTATGTTGTATTATAATAATAACCATAGCATAATAGTGTAGAACGTTGTGGTTCAGTACACATTACCAATCATTAATATCAGCGTAAGTATTAATATCTGTAAATGATGAATTAAAAATGATCAAACATGGGCTATTCCAAGTGTATAAAATACACGATAAATGAATGATTTCGGAAATTCATTGTGATTTGTGGTAGTCATAAACTTACAGTATCAAGCCATTAGTTTTTATTTTTATTTTTGAGTTTACAAAATGCTAAAATAATAATAATATATAGTATAGGTACATTAAACGTCAATGATATGGAAAAATTGTTTAAATTGTAAAATATTAAATATTAAAGCCACATTCGGATAGTTTGTAATGAAAGGACCATAAAATAATACTATAGTATAAAAAAATAATTGCATTTACGGTACGAAATGATAACTTTGAAATATAGATAGGTACCAACATTAAATTTGAAATTTGAATTGTCTCCAAAATGATACGATATCAAGATATAGAGTGCTGATATATTATGTAATGTATTTACAGCATTAAAAGAAACTGATTATATTTAAATTTAGCAGTGAATCGGAAAAATTACAACAGAATAAATACTTATTGCGAACACTCATACACACTAAACTGGATCCAACTACTTGGTTGAAAAATGTCATCTATATGTTGCATGATAATAGTTATACAATATTGTTACTCACAATTTACTACAATAATAAAAATATATATATGCGATGTTTCATCCAATAGTTCTGAAAAACTCTCAACAGTTTACAGACGCCAAAGGGGCAGCAGTGCTGCTATCTATTCCGATTTTTTTTTTATACAGTTGAATTTTTATACTAACATTTTCAACTTAGAAGAGTAAATTAGAATTTAATATTTTCATTATAGAGTAATAGATCAGTGGTCTGGAAAATGTGGCCCATGAACCCTTCAGTGTGGGTCACAATAAACATTTATTTCTTAAAACATTTTTAAATAAAAATATATAGGTAATTATTAAGCAAAAAATCAATATGTACATATTCTTTGTAATACCCAGTATTAAATACAGTTATATTATAATAATTATAATCGATAGAATAAAATACATTTAGTGTTAAGACGGGTAAAAACAAGGTTTTTTGTACGCGAGCCTTTGATGTATAAATTATATGGCCAGTTGGTAATTTGAGTTTGAGACCACTGGTACACCTATTAACTATTATGACGTATATTGTATTGCCTTACAACAATAAAATTTCCAACCATTTAAAAACTGACAAAATTTGATGGAACAAATGTATAATATTTCTATTTTAAAAGTATTCGAATATGTGTTCTAAATATTTTTTTGACCTATTCGATTACGTATTCCAAATATTAAAAAAAATTATTATTTATAAAACTGTTTAACGGTTTAAACTACTGAATAATAGGTGGTATATTACATACTTATTGTAATGTGCAGTGCTGCTGAAATTGTTTTTCAGGATTGGTAAACTGAATCCCACAAATTGATAAATACTTTGGGAAGTATCCGACTAGATTTTTAATACGTATGTAATGTCCAAAAATTATATTATGTTATCTTTATTAAAAATACAAACTATGCAAAACTTATGTACAAGACGTATACAACTGATAATTATCTCTGAAATTATTAGAATTTTCAGTGAAGTCAATAAATCAATTTTTCTTAACATTGTGTTTTAATAGAAACATCTACTGTTGTATTTTGTTTTAAATTATAATTTAAGTTTTGTCCTATCATTTAAGTTTCTTCTGGTTTCTCGTTATTATGTTGCCGGCTCGAGTCACTGACTCATTATTCTGCCCAGTGGCTCAACCACACCGGTCCCATAATTCAATTGTAAATATTCTAAATACATTATTACGAAAACTATAATATTCGGCATAACATACCCATTTCTGTATGAAATTGTATTACTGTAGTACGAATTCAGTTCATGTTTACACAGGACATAAATACGGTTTGTGAGGATATGCTTTCATAAATAGGACCCTTGTTTTGGCAAAGAACGATTGAAGTGTTTGTGTAATATTTAAGTCTATGGAGAGTCTATTCAATATGGGTATACATAATATTATAATATAATTGCAGTTGGAAAATTAAGGGACTGAATTTCGTAGTCAGTGTGTACGAAATTAATAATTAAATGATCAGTTTTGAAGAGGATTATAATTTCATTCAAACGAAAAATGATTAAAATTTTAACAAACTAAGTTTTTAGTAATCGAATAATTATAATTTTTAACATGTTAAAAAAAAAACTAAATAAAACAATCAATGATTATATAGTTGTTTTTACAACGTTGAGTAAAAAATATTATTAGTTTTATTGAACTACCTTAAATACTCACGCAAAGTAAATTTCATTTTCACGAATCTTAAAATATTAATGTTCCTATATTGTAATTTATTAATTAAAAAGCAGGATAAAATATAAATACCTGGTACGACTCTCGTGATTGTTGGTGCACGAAGAGGTGTCTAACATATTTTGAACCAAAAGCTATGATATTATATAGATCATTGATATGAAACAAATATTCCGATGGAAGTTCGTTTTATTATATTTCGTTCTTGATATCTTCAGTGTGTAATAAGCTTAATTTTTCATGAGGATATCATTTATTAATTATAATTAGGGGCCAGGTTTCAATGCAAAGTGCATTATTTTTTGTTTCTCCAGAACAGTCCATTCTTAATTCGTTCTATGAAACAATTCTACATTGCTACTTCAAAAGTAAAACTTTTATTTTGCATTTTTTAGCATTTTCAGGTCAATTTTTAGTGAGTAAATTAATACATTGTGTGAGGTTTTAGTGTAAATTATATAATTTGAAATATTTAGTACCTATTACTTACATCAAGCAATATGGTTTTCAAAATATTTGGTTTAATAGTTTTTAAATCTCATTTTAATTCTCATCCGTGTTCAATGTCAATCGTTCCTTATGTGAAAGCGATACCATATTTACTTATCTATCTCTAGGAATTATCGGATGTGGAGTCCTAGGCTTTACAAATAACAACTAATTAGTAATTGATCATTTGTTTCTAGAATACCTACTGTTTATTTATTATGCCTATAAGTTAGGTAGGTATTTAGTTTTTTTATTATTGTTAGCTTAGACAAGTCGAGTGTTAAAAATTCCGAAAACTAAACCGTCATTTTCCTATCAGTTATACGTAGAGTTGTATGCCTATAAAACAATTTTGATAATATTTTAAAGGCATAATATTGAGTAAAAAAGCCATTTTGTAGGGAATTGTTGGTTACATTTCGATAGTTTTTAAATCATACGAAAAACCACATTAAGTAGGTGTTCATAAATAATTGAAGAATACGCTGTCACATAGTAAACACTGAAATTGTATTGTATTTATTTCTTACTTTAGTCCATTATATTTTAATTCGGTTCAAAATATGAATAATATTAGTAAATGTATCTAATTATTAGTTTTGTAAAAACAATAAAGTGAATTATAGTATTGAAACTTCAATTGAGTATACAATAGATAAAAAAAAAAGATTATTACTTGATAAAATAACGGAATAACGGGTTAGTGAGAAGTAATTTGATTATGTAATACGTTTTGGATCTAGTAAGTAGAATTCTGAAATTTCATAAAATTAATTTTTTTGAAATATTTTATGAAATATTTCATGTTAAGTTAGAAATTCATACAAAATTGTCTTTTTATATATAAGATTTGAAAAAATCAAAATAAATGTCGACCATGAGCATTTGAAGTTAAAATGTTTACAAAATTGGTTATTTACTCGATTTCTCATGTAGTGATTTTCATATTTTGTTGTAATTCAAAAACTAATAACTGTGAATACTTGAAATTTACAGCATATTCTGTTTATTTCACTATTTTCTATATCTAATTAATACAATTTTAAAAAAATTTCACTCGTTGTGAGCAGTGTTCGGATTAGATAAGTAGTTTTTTTATCTAGATAAAGATAAAGATAATGCTACTCTAATGTATCTAGATAGAGATAAAAGATAAGTTAACTCATATTTATCTAGATAAAAAAAGATACAATTTTTTTTTTAATGGGTTTTAAATTTAGGTATATTTTAGTTAGGCACTAGGAACATAATAATAATAATGATGATATAAATAAAAATAATTAAATTATTTATAAACTATAAACTTGGTTTGAGAATTTGTATAAATATTTAAATGCGTTTGTACAATTTCGCGATTTTTATCAATAAAAAATGTATCTAGATGAATTCATTTAGATGAGCAAAAAAATTATCTAAGATGAACGCTTAGATACTTTTTAACTATTTATCCAGATAAAAGAAAAGACAAACAAATAATTATCTAGATATTCATCTAGATACATTTTTCTAGATAAGTCCGAACACTGGTTGTGAGCAATTTAAAGATGTTTTCGTTTTTCAATTTTTTAGTTTTTGTTCCGATAAATGTCAATAAAATGTTATTTATTGGGTCAAAAAGCTTAAAAATATAATACAAGGTTCCTGATATATTGTTACAAATTTCAATACCAGTTGAACAATATTAAATATACATATATAGGCAAGATTTTTTTATATACGCATTTAAAGTGCGAATGTATAAAATGTATAAAATTGAAAATTTACAAATTATTTTGTAGTTAAGGTTTGTCAAATGTTTTAAAACAAGGTTCGCGTAATTAGTTAATTTTGTTTTCCCAAAAATCTAAAAAATATATAAACACAGTTTTTTATTTAGTTATTTTAAGTTCAAAATTGGACGGAATTACAAATTAAATAACCAAGAATAACAATTTTAGTTATATTTTTGTAATTTAAGAATATTTTTTGTGACCCGCGGGTAATTGAAACTTTCAAAATGTATTATTATATATAAGTAACATAATGTTAATTCAAAATACCGTCTAACGTGTCAATAATAACAATATAAATATAATATAAAATATCCTATTCCTAAGCTGACAAACAAATTCAAATTTAACCCCATTCATTACTTGTAACCTACTGTACAGTAGAGTGACACCCACTTACCCACTTTGTTTTTTACATCAATGTCAACTTTGTTAAGTAAATTCATTTTTTTTTTTAAATAATTTTTAAGAAGAACGTGATGTTACCATTAGGTGATTTGGCCGTTAACTTTACGGAATTTGCAGGGGTATTTGCAAGAATTTCCCAGCTGCTATATAAATATGTTGTGAAATATTTGTGCGCAACATATTTTAGAAATAATCAAAAATTTACAATGACGAAAATATTTCGATTAAAATATTTATTTACGTACAGGAATTTATTCAGTAATTAATTATTACAAGTAAAAAAAAAATTGATCTTGAGATAAAATCTTCGTTTAAATTTAAAAAAAAAACAGTTTTATAGGTTGTATACCAATGTACATACTGTCATATTTTGAATATGTCTGTTTATAATATTTGATTAATATATACATCAAAGGTGGTGTTGATGGTGGAGGTTTTTTAATATTTTATTAATTATTGATCGTTTTTTAGTGGACGTTAATAACGGGCTAACTGAGTGGTTTTCAACGAGAATATAATATCAACAGTCCACACACTATAGCTTCTATGGTATAAATGATCTATTACATCGTTACATTTTATAATTTTCATCGATTTTAATTAGCTATTAACGGACCATGGTACTTCAGAACTAGGCTCTTTAGATGATGACTATATGAAAAATAAATAGTTACTTAATTTAAACATAGTTTGTTAAACATCACATTATCTAAATTAAATATTTACGGTTTTGAACATTAATTGATGGTTTGGTTCGCATACCGTTTAAATATTTTTTTTTATATCCAACATAATTTTTTCAGAAAGAAATTCAACAGAGTAATGTACTTACTTTGAGTATAATATTAATAGTTAATATATGTAATACCGTCTTAGTTCGTATTTATAATAAATTGCCATAAATAATAACCTAATAAATATATAATTTTATGTAATAAAAGTATTTTATTGATCTTTTTTATTTTATTTACGAGTAATTAAAATAATGTACCTGTTACGTAACGTATTACGTTATTAAAGCTTTACATTTTTTTCTTTAAACAAAACGTATTATTTCTGTGAAGCTATGTGTAGATTTCTGAAATATGTAAATTGTATATTATCTACGGATTTTTATTTCACCTTTTGAGAAATATTTATAAGAATCCTAAATCTGTAATTCCTACATTATCTATATTAATCTAGAATAGATAATTATTATTCTGTAAAAAGTAAAAACCAATATACTATCCATATTCTTCTTGGCCACCTACCTGTCTATTATAATAATTAAGATATATTAAGTTATACATTTTATAATAATAATATATTATACAAAAATAATAAACTAGCATAAGGCATTAACCAGCTATTATATACCTAACTATAATAGCGATATTATACCAACTCTTCGAGTTTTTCATGTATGTGCTACAATGTTAAAATGCATTTTCAAGGTTTTTATTAAATGTAACTTAAACCTATTCAATTTATGCAGGGGATTAATTTAGTAATAGACGCATCCTGTATCCCAATAACATATTTTAATAATTTAACTCATCGTAATGCTTGTAGTATATATTTTAATACGAATATTGTGTATTGTGTCATATATTATAATAAATTATTCACTATGATACGCTAGAACGTGCATTTTTGACAACATTTAGTCTAACACAACAAATTTTAATTAAATCTAGCATAATAGGGTTGGTGATAGCTTACCACTCGTGTAGTTTTCCTCCGTATGTTCAAAGTAATAAGCTCACAATCATGAAACATTACCCTAGACGTGCACCTAATACCACTACGGAGACGGTATTACCAGGCTTTTATCATGTCATTAGCACAACCAATATCTTAATTTATTATATTTTGATATCCTTGATATATGTTTAGAAAATATTTTATAGAATTTTAAAGTTTGCATATTTTTATAAACTATTCAAAAACAGAGCTCAATGATATTTATTTTTATCAATTCCACAGAACTTTCAAGACGTCATCAGTTCTTCACTTGTCATCATGAGCTTACATGTAACGCATTTTTATTTTGTAT
Organism: Metopolophium dirhodum; assembly: GCF_019925205.1. Taxonomy (NCBI): domain Eukaryota; kingdom Metazoa; phylum Arthropoda; class Insecta; order Hemiptera; family Aphididae; genus Metopolophium; species Metopolophium dirhodum. The sequence goes on from NC_083560.1 coordinate 121,571,350, forward strand.
ACTTAACTATTTTTCATACATATTTGTGTGTGTGCATTCTGGAAATGTTCTGATACTTTTTAATACCTTTATTAAACTTTTACTAAACCTCTTATACCTATAGGACAAAGGTACATCTATATTATTTTCATACCTTGGTGGCTTGGTTATAAGTTATAACATAGAACAATAGGTTATAAGTACCTATTTATTAACAAAACAAATAAAAATATGATAATAATTATTACTAACTACGTCATGTGTCAATCTTAATACAGTAATATGTTATAATATTGAAACCATAGAAATTATCTCGATCAGTGTACAAATGCAGTGTTGAGCTAAAATAAGTACAATATTATTCAGATAAATTTGTTATAGAAATATTATCATTACAAAGATGAAAAAAAAAATGTTATCTAGATACAATTTCGTGTAATTTTTATGTTGATCGTCTTTTATATCTGAAGTATAAAACATACCAAATACGTTTGCAGGATAATTTATTACCTAACTAATAAAAGTATTAATTAATATAGTGTAGCCATGCAAGTTAATAAAATAGTATTCCAACGAATTATGATGAATTGATTTGATAAAATTAATTCCTTACATGCGTAATTGTAGCAAAATAATTATAAAAAAATAAACAGATGAATAAATTAAACCATCTGAATTAATTGAACTAGATAATGGCAAATGTTATCTTAAATAACATTTAGCACCGCTAAAGGGCTCAATAATACCTAGGCTAGAACTGGGGGGAGCATTGACTCTCGTCCAGTTGTCAATAAAGGTATCGGAGGCCTTGGAGATGGATGTTAAAGACTTCTACTTATGGACGGACTCTATAGTGGTGCTTGGATGGTTAAACTCACAAGCTTGTAGATTAAAAACATTCGTGGCAAACCGGGTAGAAGAGATTCTAGAGGCCACGCAGCTGGATCAATGGAGGCATGTCGTAACAAGCGAAAAGCCAGCCGACATCCTCTCACGAGGAACAACGCCTGATGAGCTTCAGAAAAGGAACCTATGGTGGGAGGGGCCGCATTGGTTAGCATCAGAATCGGACGCGTGGAAAAAATCAACCTTCACAAATGAGAATCAGGAGCTGCCAGAGAATGACGCAAGATTAAGATGACATTGTTGGCGGTAAATCCATTAGGCAATATTTTTCAACACTATTCCGATTGGCGGCGTCTTCTAAGCGCAGTGGCATCAATTTCAAGATACATAAGATATCTAAAGGCAAAAAGGAACTTGAAGGTGCCCAAATATTTGACCGTATCCGAGCTGAAATCAGCAGAGATGATTGTGTAAAGGCAGCTACAGAGAGAGGTGTTTGCAAAGGAGATATTGGAACTGGAAAAAGGAAATTATGTAGCAAGGAATAGTAAGTTAAGGGGGCTATCACCGTATTTAGAAGATGGCTAGATCTTAGTCAGTGGACGTCTACGGCACGCCTAAATCCCTGAACGCCGAAAGCATCCAGTAGTTTTGATAATGGTCATAGGGTATCAAAGGTGATTTTCCAGTACAGGCATCGGGAACTGCTCCATTGTGGGCCACAGGCACTGGCCAATAAAGGGATGGATTACGGCACGATCAGTCATGTCAAAGTGTGTAAGATGCGCTAGGGCAAAGCCACTGATGGGACAACTGCCACGGCAATGAGTCGAAATCTCACCACCGTTTGCTGTACAGGCGTTGACTTCGCTGGACCACTAATTATTCGGAGTGGACTGCGTCGAATTGTCGGAACAAAGGCCTGGATATCCCTCTTTGTATGTTTCTCAACCAGAGCTAGAGGTAGTAGAGAATCTAGTCGAGGCATGTTTAAACTCGCGACCGCTTACGCCAATGAGCAATGATCTATCAGAACCAGAAGCACTGACCCCAGCCCATTTCCTCATTGGAGGACCCATCACGTTAATGCCTGAAGTAGACCTGTAAGTAGACACAGTAAAACCCAGGAGGCATGCGTAGGTGGAAATACGTACAACACTTAAGGCAATAGTTTTGGAAAAGTTGGCATGCAGAATATTTACCGCAAATGCAAGTTCGAGGAAAATGGACATCGAAAAAGGAACCACTGAAGATTGACGATGTTGTCATAATAAAAGAAGACCATGTACCAACTACAAGATGGAAGCTCGGTAGAGTCATTAAAGTCCATCCAGGAACAGATGGAGAAATTCGAGTGGCCACGGTACGTCTTGCTACCGGAACAGAAATGAAGAGGCCGACCGTTAAACTATGCCGGCTTCCAACTGACAAGGACGTAAGCACGGATACAGACGAAGAAGTAGTTGAAAACTAATAGTTTCAACGGGGGGAGAATGTTTGCGCCCGGATGAGTAGAAAATAGCGTAATCCACCACTCCGCCGCCGACCACCTCACACACACACACAAATTATTGTATATTTTATGTTTCTATGTCAATGGTGTCGTCCGTGAATTATTATGTAATATATAAATGTAGATAAGTGAATTATATAATGTGGTCGCCGACGGCTCGATGAGCGGAAGATTAAGACGGCCTGCGACGGCGTCCACCTTCTCGCACCGGTGTCATCCAAAAGAGAAAATTATTATTTTGTGTGTCGGTCGTCGTTCGTAAACATAATATTATATAGTATTACTTTGCAAGGCACGAATCGCCAAATGTATAACATATTGTTGTTTGCATGTGCACAGATCACCGTTTTTTTATATATATATATCACTTGCACGAATTGCCGGTATTGTTTTAGATTATACTCATTTTTTGGTGCGCGCTAATCGTGCGTCTAATTATACTGTGTAGTCGAAGGCGCTAGATATTATTATTTTTACTATACAGGATAGGTAGCAGCTGGCCAGCCGAGCACCGTCATATTTGTGAGTTTTTTTTTTATTATATAAATTTATATCATCATTGGTATTATTATTAATTTCTATATTGCTGTTGAGCAAAAAGGGCTGTATATTATAATTTCAATCACAGCTCAAATAGCTGTAGCTACAAATTATTACAAATCTATTGTCCTATTACCAATAACACAGAAATTTAAATAACGTTATTTTTTGTTACCATTCTTTATTTTACCTTTCTGTCAACAGTTTTAAGCTTACACACACACATTTACACACTGACACACATCATTGCACCACATAGCTCACTAGTATTTGCGTGGCGAACCCAACCAATACTAGTTGAGCTATAACACCACTATACGCCACAACAGGTCGGTCGGTGCGTGAGTGTGGAGTGTGAAGTATTTTGGTGACCGGGCGGCATGCACTATCATTGTACATACCCGGCCTGTACACTGTGTAAATTCATTTTTAACTCTATTTATCTAGAAAAGCCTCAACACTAGAATATTAGTGCTGTATATCATAAGTTTTGATTTTAATTACATAGACAAATCATATAAGTTATTAACAATAGTGTCAGCCCATGTAACTATACTCTTATCTGTTCTCAGTCTTTATTTTAGATTCTGAGCGGAGCGATGAATGTATTGATTTTACAATGATGTGTGTTTTTTTTATTTTTGTGTCTGAGAACACCTTTTAGAGCAGTAAAAATGCTTCGATTTTCTTCAACAGTACCTTTTCAGATAGTGAATCTAGTTGGTACTTTGGGGGGGGGGGGGGGGGTAAAAAGTAAAAATTTCCAAATAGTTTTCTCAAGCAACAAGATAAACAAAAGAAAAATTAAGGAAAAACGGGAATTTTTACACAAAATTGATTTTTCACAAAATTGAATTTGGTTTTTGGTGTAACTTTAAAACAAATGACCGTAGATACTTGAAATTTTCACTGGTTGTTTATATTTTCATTTTCTATACACTATAACATTTTCAAAATATTTTGATTTATTTTGAACTGTTTAGGTACATTTTCATTTTCCATTTTTTTTTTAGTTTTTTTTCTAAAGATATCAATAAAATTTTATTTGTTGGCTAAAAAAGCTTGAAAATTTAATAGAAGGCTCCTAGTATATTGTTTCAAAGGCAGATGAAAAATATTAAAAATCCTTAGTCACAGTTTTTTTTTTTAAGCATTCAAAGTTCATAAATTGACAAAATATGGAAAAATCATGAAAATTAGCAAATTATTTTGAGTTAAAAATTCGTACAAATGTTTCTTTTTAAATTTAAGGTTTTAAAATGTAATACAAGATTCCTCATAAGTTCGTCTACCTTTATCAAAAAAAAAATGTCTATAAGAAAGTCAAATTAAATTTTTATGAGCGTTTAAAATTCAAATTTTTACAACATTGGATACTCGATTTCTCATGTAGCGATTTCCTTATTTTGTTGTAATCCAAAAACGAACGAATTTAGATATTTGAAAATTACTGTTTATATTAGCATTTTCTATACACTATACAATTATGAAAATATTTTGAATCTTTTTGAGCTGTTTACGGACATTTTCAGTTTTCAATTTTTTTAGTTTTTTTTTCAATAAATATCAATAAAGTTTTATCTGTTGGGCCAAAAAGTATAAAAATTTAATATAAGGCTCCTGATATATTAATACAATATCAGTTGAAAAATATTAAAAATACATATGCACAATTTTTTTTATAAGCATTTAAAGATCGAATTTTGACAACATTTATCAAATTTATAATTTAATAATTATTTTGTAGTTAAAAATTTACAAAATGTTCAACTTTTATAGTTAAAGATTGTAAATTGAACACAAGGCTCTTAGGCTCCACGTAAATAGGTTATAATATATAAATTACTTTATTCACAATAATATAATCAAATATACTTGGTAATTTCATAGGCTGACTGACGGTTTTGCTCAGAATCGTTTTTCTCATACAATGATATTATATCATTGAATTCAAATTTAACACCATCTATTACAGTGATCCACTTGTAACCTACTGTACAACAGAGCGACATCCACTTACCCACATTTTTTTTAACGATATTTTCCGACTGCACAGACTTATTCCCACTTTTTTTTTCAATTACAATATTATAATGTACACAGTAGCAACGACATTATCTAAACGTGCTAAACTCTGGAGGACGATTAAAAATAATAATATGCTTGAAAGTTATGTGAAATTGAATAAATAAACTTAAATTACAAAATATTCTGCATTTTTCTATTGTTGTAGCTGCTATGAGAGGTTCCGATAAAATACGATAAAATAGCAGCGACGAATGGTGATGAATAATTTTTAATACCTATGAAAAATAAATCTTGTGTAATCCTATACTATTATTTTCAATAACTTAAGCTCAAGTCAAAACATTTGGATTTATTCAAGTCTTAGCAGTTAGAATTAAGCTCCCTATCACTGTGATAATGTTATTGTTTATTCGTCTTTTGTACGTTTGCGCGGATGAATACTGACAGACTGGAGGAAAACCTGGGACGGAACTTGGTTTCCTCCAGATGATTAAAAATAATTATAACTAGACACAAGTGAGACTCTGCCACCTGGTATTTTCACGGGTTTCCCTCCCCCTTAATTTGACCATGTGATTAGCCTTTTTTTCTTTGCCATAAAACCGTTAAAATGCCAATTAACATAATTTAAATATATATTATATATATTTATAAAATATAATATTTACTCGTTTTTTACCAAAATACATATTATATTATTAAAATTATATTATCAACCAATAAATATTGCAATGTTATGCGATCGCCTCTACAAATCAAGAGTTCGTATCAGTTCTAAGATATATATCTTTGCTACAGTATATTAAATATTACACTATATCCAAGTAGAAGACTCCAACAGTCCAACAGATCTTGTATAATATTTCCTCCGTGTCCACGCCGACTAATTTCTACTTGCTATACACGGTGCAACAATGAGCTTCATCGAAAACAAACGACCACACAATCTATACCTACACCATTCGGACCCATTTGATTAAATCGGTAATCGCTTGTTCGGTCCATTTAATTCTGTATGGTATAAAGTGTTATAGGTAGGTACGGTACACGGGTCGACCAGAGTGTATTATATTACTGTAGGTACTTACGAGTGACCCTCTCCGGCACTTGCATATTAATATTATAATGTATAGAACTATATAGACTTTAGATATGTATAGGTACACTATGACAGTAAAGTTGCTCGACAATCTGGCGGGTTCTGATAGTCTCGACAATAATGCGGAATTTTTTATTTTTTTTACTATACTGTATACTTTTTTTATACTTTATATTATACAATATGAGTCTGTTTATTATAACAATATCATTAATTATAATGAATATACATTTGTGACTGAGTGCGTTAGGTGCGTCATTCGTATTTTATTGGACAATCTCCACCGGCCACCGTACCTTACCCAATAATAACAATAGGATATCATTATGTATATTATAACACTTCCACCCTTCGTGATAAAATAATATCATAATTCTAAACAATAAATAGATAACGAATTAAATACATTTAAATTTACATTTTATTCTTTTCTGAAGTCTATCGATTGGTGTCGTTTGGGTGTTTTTTTTTGTTTCTAACTGGTTGAGTACTTAAACTACTGACAGTGGGGTACGTTTCCGATACCGTGTCATTCATATTTTACTTTTCTGGTTCGTTTATCGGTTCGGTGAAAATATAATTATTGAGATCCCCCTTAGATACCGGTTCTTTCGTAGGAATTTTTAAAGTTTGATCGGAATGCCTTTTCTACACGTCACCTTCCACGGTTTCTACCTCAAAACATTTTTGCCCATATTACTTGTCATCGTGCTTCTTGACCATTTCCTATCATTATCTCGATAAACGGCAATGGCGACACCTATTCATATATTCTTTATCGTTTGCTGTAGTGTTTAATTTGGGCTGTTTGGTAATTGACAATATTAACGTCTTTAGTATCGGTAATCAGTGCATGAAATTGTGTTCTCGTATTATGTCCTAGCAATAGTTTAGCTGATGACTGGTGTGTCACGGAATGAGTTGTACTGGGGTAAGATAACAATCATTTTTGCATTTGCAATGAGCTAGTAGATTTAATTTGTTTGACAATTTTTTTATAATTTCAACTCCAGATACGGCCGGGCCTTTAGTCTCGGGATAGAACGATGCTCCTACTAAATGTTTAATGTTTCCTGCACTGGAGAAAAATCTGTTGAATTCGGTCCCCGTGATGCGTTTTGCTCTGTGATCAGATTTATATCCTGTTTTTAATCATAATATACAAGCTACATACAAAATTTTACCAAAATAACACATTTGATGTCAAAGAACAACTTTTACTCCAAACCGGAAAAAAATATACATTACATTATATTTATTTCTCTTATTGAAAAAGTATGGGCCTGATCCAATTCAATACATGTATAATGGATTAAACTTAAATGAAAAACGGAGGCTCATTGAGTTAAATGAGTACCTAGTCCAACAAAAAAAAATAATTATAGTAATAGATAGTAACATTTGAACAGTACTAAATGATAAAAAAATCAAACAAGGAATAATAGGTCTTATTCATGATGAGCCAACTTCGTCATTCTTAGGATTGGACTATTTTTTTGGCAAAATAGAATGAGATAGAAATACAGACGGTAAAGGGTCTGTGGAGTGATAAGGATATTGGCATTGTTTAATTAGGTATTGTAAAAATAATACGTTTTCCGCTCCGCTCAGAATTTACAACGTTAAAAGGAACTAATTTAGAAAAATAAAGAGGTACGGGCTGTACTAACGTGAAACAAATCAAACCATTTCCAATAAAAAAACATTGCTATAATAGTTAAATTTCAATTATGTATCACATCTACAAAAACAAATGTATTCAAGTAAATTGTATAGATATATAGGTACCTTTACAGTTTGGCATAAAATGTATACAATACGCATTAATATTAATCTTTGGGCGTTGAAAGTTTCAATACCTTATGTCACTGGCTTGTTACAGAAATTTTGAAGGGGTAGAGCTTACAATTTACTTAAAAAATAAAATGTAAATAAAATCACGTCGAAGTCATAATAAAATATGTACGGGCTGGGATCATACTGCGATAATACGCACGCCCGAATACTATAATTCACCAATAATGAGCACCACCAACATCTAGAAATTAAAATAAAGACAGAATATCTGGATGTGCATTGGTATTGTAGCTCGAACAGCAGTGGTCAGGATTGCCAGGTAAATACTTTCGAGGTATACGTAATGCGTATTGTGAGAAAATATGTATTTTTGTGTGAATGTTGTTAAATAACTAGAAATAAATAGGGACACGTACTAAGCTGGTAATTTTAATGTTGCTGTATAATAATATTAAATGGCTATAATCCAAATGCCAAATAATTCCCAGCAACATACGATTTGATTCTTTCTGAAAAATCAACCACAGACAATTATAGTTCAATAATAATAACTATTATATTAACTTGTTTTGCTGCGGTAACAATTGGTAAATATAAATATAAAAAGGTAGGAAAGTGGGAACGACTTTGCTATACCATAGGATGTATCGAATGGTTCACTGTAATCGATGTTTTGATTTTGATTCAATGATAAATCATTGCATACGAAAAACGATTCTGACCGAAGACGGTCTGTCAGCTTATAATATTACTATAAGTATATTTTATGACAAAATTGCTATTAAAGTAATTTATTTTACTATTAGTAAAACAGTAGCTTGAATCATTGCATTTAAAAATATCATAGTAAGTATTAATTATTTTAATAAATAATAATAAACAATAAAAGTTTTAAGCACCCATGAATCGCATTTTTAAATTACAACAAAATAACAAAATAACAAAATTTGTTATTTTTTGTATAAATATCTATTTTTGTCAGAATTTAAACGTAAAATCTCCATTAAAAAAAAATGTGTTTACATTTTAGGGTACATGTACTAGATACTTACGAGGAATCTTTTATTACATTTTGAAATGTACCAACTCGATTCAATATTATACCGAAAACCACCCTCAGAGTTGAAAATCGAAACATTTTTACTGCCCCAAAAGGTGATGAACTCATGACAGACAAATAAATAAATAAATTCCCCACGGTAAGTATTTAAAATTGCAATTATTTTAATTTGAGGTGAACTCCATAAAATTGCATACTGATTTCATCTCACATTTCCTCCCATTATTTTCAACCCCTCTATGGAGAATATCGTAAACTTATAAGAGGGAGGAAAAAAATAATTTTTTTGTGTTATGTTGATGAAGCATGATAGTGTGCCATACAATTTTAATGTATTATATAAACTTAAAGTTTAAAAGTATTTTACTTCAAAGAGTCGATGAAATCGAGAGACGCTTGCGGTTCATTGACAATGAAGCTGTAGTTCAAAAGTATCAGATTTTTGTTCGTTATTGTTATTATTTTAAAAATAATATCGTTAAATAATCTTAGTTATAGGTACAGAGCTTCGATCGATCGTCATCACGCTGTAGAAATGATTTTTAAGGTATATCATTATAATATTATAATAAAATAATTATCACAGTTATAAATGATCTTATCACAGTTAGATTATAATGGCAATAAGTCGATTAGCTGATGATCAGTTTTTCGAACATAATTTTAATTATTTACTACTGCAGCTAGAACAAGGATAGTTTTGAGAACAATTAAAGTTTTATACAAATAATATATTCAAAAGAGTTCTTCACTTACGCATTTAAAAAACTTATAAAAACTCACAAGAATGCTTTATAATATTATGACATTATTGACAAATTATGAAATTCAATATCACTAGAACACTGAGTGTTGCCGGTTTGCAATATGTTGATTAACTTGACAAAAGTTAGTTTTTATTCAACGTAAGAAGAAAATTTCTACAGACCAAATATTTTGACTTGGGTTTTTAGTTACAGGATAAATTTAAAATGTTATACTAGGTATCCTAAAATGTAGGTATAATATTATACATAGCTCTATATGCTTTGATGATTTAGGTAGGTCGCTAAAGAATTAAAATTGATCCGTATTTTTTCTAGTTTAATCAAAAATTATATTTTTTATGAAGTTCTTAAATTATATTAAACCAGCCCAATGCAGTAATATATCGCAATATTAAATGTCGAGTGTTGGCGGTCTTGTTCTAAGTTAAATTGATCGATAACAGAAAAGCGTATCTACCAATATAAAATAATATTATTGATAATGATATATTTATTTAATAATAAATGTATAAGCAAACTTTGTCCGTGAAAAAATGAACAAATATAAAATACGGCACTATACATAGGTATATCACAGTTTAAGTGTACCTCAGTTCGCGGAAAAATTGGCGTCGGTGTGCCTCGAATTGAGTGAACTAATTCGACTGAGGTGGGCAATGCGCCTGTGGCGGATTTGATATAGTACTTGATATATTTTCGAACGTGGTTCAAACTATTCTCTAAACTTTCCCGACATCGCTAAGAACAATTTGAAATTTTTGTCGAAATCACTGGAGTTGTTTTTGAGTACCTATATATCAGGGGTAAGTTACAAACGTACATTCATTTATACCTACAGATATATATATATATGGATAGATATTACTATTGGTTGGCGAATTAATTACACAAATGCTTATTACATATGATACGAGTATACCTGTAATAAACCATTTACCCGTCACGCCGAGGTCGGTGTCCGGTAACAGACAAACCTGTCGGCCTGTGGTCGCATTGTTACTATATTATGTTAATACGTAACACCGACGTGTGTCACCGGGCTTATTCAGTGATTTTGAAAATTAATCCGGTGGCTACGCGATAAGGCTCGTTCGGGAATAAATTAATAACGCATATAGAAATTTATTGTTTAATACTTTGTTGGCTGCGGTCCGGCGTGGATTTGACGGAAGGTTTAAGGGGGATCCACATCGCAGGGCTTTTTCCCGGCATTTTAAATTAATTTTTTTCAATAGAAGGCTTGTTTTTTCAGTAGGTAATCGATACGAGTTGCTGAACAAAAAATCAGAACATTACTAAAATATCCAAAATAATCCGTTGGGTGTGATATTAGTGTAAATACCTATACCTACCAATACTAACCTATATATAATATGTGTAGGAAAAGTTTATCATTAGACCATTATGTTATTGGATCGATCCATGTGTATTTTGCTCGGTATAATATAGTTAAGTGTACGGGATATATTTTAAACACTGCCCTATAAAAATAAAAACCGTTTAAAAACGTGCTTAATGATTTTTTTCTTTGTTCATTTCTTGTGTACATACATTACAACTACTATTGAAAATATTCACGTATTTTCTAAAAATTGAATTATTTGTTTCAACAACAGTGTCGACGAAGTGTTTAAAACATACTTTGACATCGTACATCAAAAGGTCCCTTTTCTAATTCTTAAGTATTCGAATACTTGTATTTAAATACTTTTTTTGTATTTCAAATACTTTTCAAATACTTTTTGACCAATGTATTTTAAATACTTAAAAAGTACTCTCGTACTCTCGCACCCTCCTCATAAAGCGGCCACATAGTTGCATATTTGAATACAGTGTTTACTTCATTAAATCCTTCAAAAAATTGAAGACGTGGGTGCAACAACAAGACCTCTCCGTTTTTATCAATTTTTCAGGACAAACGAAAGAAAATTTTCATCTCATTTGTCACCAATGGCGGGAAAAAAATCATTTTGCAACATCTTTGGAACTAATCAATTTTTCTGATTTATGTACCAAAATATAGATATTTATTCCATGAATAATATTCCATAAAAAACCAATTTTTGATAAAAATGGAGATGTCTGGTTGTTGCACCCACGTCTTCAATTCAGTTATGAGAAAGACATTCCCATTTTTTCAATGTACAAATTGTAACTAAATGCCGGAATAATAGAATATATTGTGTATACTATGAGTTTTTACACTTATGATAATATGAACGGGGGGACGGAAAGGCCGAGCGGACTAACGTGTCAGTTGCGACGCACACCTACGCCGGTTCAAAACCTCGGCTGCGGGCTACATTTTTCTTCGGTCAAGTCACGGTGTCCGGAGAGAAGTGCCGCCATCCCCCACCCACGGGCATGGCAGATACCTACGAGTGTCCACTAAAAAATCTGCCGAACTAACAAACACACGTGTTTAACCTACAGTACCCTCCCCCACAGTTCAAAACCAACCAATAGCCTAAGTTGCCGTGGGTTAATTAATAAAAAAAAAATAATAATAATAATAATATGAACGATGAAAAATTGTTAATTTTAGAAAAAAATTTTTTTTTGAATTTCTCCTTGACGATTTTCACATATTGTATCTTCTTGTGCATATAATATTTATTTTTTGTAAATATTTAACAATACTATAGTATATCATATTTTTATATTATAGATAATTTATCCTTGGCGATATAATATTATGTTCCATAAATAACAATATCAAAATATTAATATTCGTCTAGATAAAAGAAAAAAATACTTAAATGAAAATTTCAATACATAGTATTGTATAGTATGGACTTTGGATAAATGACTAAGTAGGTACTCGCCTCGAATGACTTAGAGTATAATATAGGTTATATTATAATAGGTAAGATTACTTACTGCTTCAGGTGGAAATCAAGTTTGACCGTCAAATATATTTCATGGAATAAACTGCAATATAACGTTTTAATTTTTCTCCTGTTTCTACGAATGCTGAAAATACATACCTTTATATATTTAACATGTTTAAAATTGTTTTATATCACTTATAAATTATATAACCTATGTACAATGTATATTAGGTATATAGTTAGGAATTGAAAATTCAAATGACAGCTGAAAAACTAGATCGAAACCAGTCACATACACACATGAAACGTATGACGTGCATAATTTGGTCTGAAGAATAATACTATAGTGATTTAATAATAAAATACGAGTGAAAACAATACAATGAGAAACTTTCCGTATTTCGTACTAGACGCAATAAATCGTTTTGAATAGAATAATAATATTTTAGCAATATTAAAATAAATATGAGAAATCCGAGTTCATGGGACGTACGCTTTAAAACGTACTTAAACATGGGCATTACAGTAGCAACGTTTCGCGTGTGGGAGAAAAATCTTATGTATGTGTGTGTGTGTGTGTGTGCGTATTAAATCAGCAATAGGTACACATTTCGTTATTTTAAAAAGTAAAACACACACAGTACGTTTATATCATAAATTTAATCTTAACTAATCAAACAATCAAATGTTCCAGAGCCGATCTGAAAAAAGAATTATCGTAAAATCCAAACTTTGTTAGAGAAATGGTATAGGTAGTTGTTTTTGCGCCATACCTATCGATGGTTTCCAAAATCACTAGTTAGTCTTCAGAAACAAATTTTTATGGTAACATTTTTTGTGCTGTGTATTTAGATTTACACAAATTATCACAATACTACTCAAGTGACACCTAGTGACATCTAGTCCAGTTATATCCACCTCCGTCTCTTTCCACGTACATACATAATATCACAATATTCACAAGTCACAATACCGAGATAAATTGCAACATTATTAATATGTTTTAAAAGCTCAAAATAACTACGGCGACCCCTTGACTGTTCCTTTTTCTTTTCTTAATCTCGAACAAATATGATATTATACTATGTTGAGTACCTATAGATTTAACGATTCTTAAGTGCGCATAAAAGCTTTATAAATGTAAAGACTTTGGTTTCTATTATAATATATTCGCTTCTAGTATAATTTGTCCAGTTTAGAATTAAAACGTCGCACGCGTTTTAATACATACATAATATTATATAAAGTGTAAGAACTAAGAACTTTAAGCTTGAACGTCGACAACAAATCCATTGTGAATTTTGAGCTTTGTGCTCAATATTATAATCCGTTTCAGCGTGTCACTTGATGAATGTATATAATTATATATAGTGCTATCGTAATCGATAAAAAAAATGCGGCGAATAAATTTAATTAATTGAAACCGACTGGCGAAGTAAATGAAATAGATAAATACACGTTAGACTATACTACGGTATACAATGAGCATTTTACATTCTAGAATGTAATATGTGAAAATAAAAATCAAAGAATTTTTTTTACGACAAAATCAATAATAGTGAATATTTATTTTCAAATATTTTATAAAGATTTGTGTTATGTACTTTACAATAAGCACAGATAGTATTTTTGAAATTATAATGCTTTGTAAATGTAAATTTTTTATTGAAAAAAATATTACATTTTAATATGAATTACGTTATATCAAATAAATATTTTATGAAATTATATATTATGGTATTTTAATTATACATTAATTTAAAACGGAATAATAATATAATACTTAGAAAATAAAATTGTTATGTCTTTATTAGAATTTATAAATATTATATTAATATAATCCCAGTATTATATAAAAATTCTGAAATCGTGAAATATGATACTAAATAATTAGTATATAAATATCTATTAATTAAATATTTCTGTAATATGTTATCAAAAACAAAATGTTTATGTAATCCTTCAAACTTAATAATATTATGGCATATTTTAAATAGAACGTTAATAATATAATACTTTCAATATTATATCATTGTTATGTAGTTAAAATCAAATTGTTTATAGTATTATATTTAAGATGTATTAATATTGTTATAATAATCTAAAAATACGATTAAGATGTAAGCTAAGGCTATGTAAGCTAAAAATTAAACTATTGCGTTCTGTTATTTTGAGAATTTATATATATGGGTCATGGGGTGATCCATTTAACATAAGCATTCATTAGTTCAGAAAAACATAACGATTTTATTTTCATTACTATTTTCTATCTTAATCACATTATAAGGTTTTTATTCTTTTAAATGACATCACAACATGACTACAAAACTACAGTTTTATATTTTATATTCCTAAGCAGAATATTATATGGAGGATTTTGTTCTATAAAAATATTTTAGACAAGTAGATAGTTAATGAGTTATGAGTGTTTAAAGTTTTGATTTAGTGCCGTCATGGTATAACTATAAACATTTGGCTGTGTACCACTGGTAACACTACACTCAGCTCATCAAAACTTTAAATAATTATTACTCATGAACTACCTAGTCATTCGAAATCTGATTGTTATGTATCGAAGTACTCCAAAAAATGGTAGGCTTTAGAATAACAAATTAAAATGCATGTTATAAAAATTACCTCAATAAAAAAAGTTTAAACCATTATAATATGTAGTAATGTAAAATAGTTATAATAATTTTCGAGAGTTATGGTTCATGTCATAAAAGTATGTATGAATAAATTTATTTGGAACTAAATGGAAAAATCAAAGCTTCAAAATTAAATTGTATAAACGTTAAATAGGTATTATCTGACATAATTTAAATATTATTTACTATAATATTAGAATTATCAACTTTAGAGATAACCACGTTCCAAATAATCGACCGTTAAAATTAAAAAGCAAATTTTCGTAAATATTTAAACCTGGGATGCTAAAAAAGAAAATATGAATTTATACTTGTAATAAAATTGTGGCTTACAAAGTTGTCAAGCTTTTAAACAATAATGTTGGATAAAAAAACACTAGCAGTTCCATAATGATAATATAAGAAATATAAGGTGCCTCTTTCTTCGACTATTTAGACGACCGATCCATATTTCCTGCATATGTGGTTCAAAAAGGTCTTATAATGATATGCACATTATTGCATATTGTGTATTATATTAACGTATAAGAATTACATTTAAGGTAATTAATGATAATAACAATAGACATTAGATGTACCTACTTATGAAAACAATAAGGTATTAATGTATTATAATTTATAATTATATTTATTGTTATTTATTATTGTCACAATAATATTTTAAAATTATATACGTATTATGGTTTCGTTATTATGGACCAATTATAATAAAAGATAAACATTTAAAATATAAAATTAAAAATGATTAGTATAATCAAATGGACCTGATGGAATGATTCATGTGTTCACATTTGTTCTATATTTTATGATTTAAATTACGCTATAGACATTAACAATTAACAAGGATCACTAACATAATATGACGAGATTATATTATATGATGAAAAATCTTATCACCATATTTTATCGTCTATTTTCGTCCATTTTCGTCCATTTTACTCTCAGTCATCTACCAAATGAAGAGTCATAGATCTACCATAGTATGCACTTTGGAGAATAATGGAGAAAATTAATTAAAAGTTCTATCATCAAATCTATGTTCAGGTTTGGATAGCAAATTTAAATTTTCTTTCGTTGAAAATACTAAAATCTGATTTACCACTGGTTCAATGATAATGACCATCATCCAATAGCTTAGGAATAGTAATCTGGTATTCTAACCCAAACTTTGGATGGAGCAGAACTATTAATTTTCAGTATACATGACAAAAAATTCGTTTTATATAAGTTTCTAGAGAAAGAACTCTGTAAGCTGTCTGCGAACACTGTGCTTAGGAGTCTAACTGATGTGTATTGTCTTGAGTTGATAGAACTTAAAATGTTAATGTTGTATTTAATAACTCGTCGTTTAATTTTATAATTAGATGTAGAATGATTATGTTTACTAAGTCCTTTAACAAATTAAGTTTTTTTTTTTTAATTGAGACGGGATTTGTAGTACAGTACGACATTGGTACATTTTCAATTGTTAGTATTTTTATATTTTGTCAAACCTATAAATAACAACTATATATTGATACATTTTTAATCTTTTGACTTTGAACGAATTTCATAGTTTATCACAACAATATTGTAAAGCTTAAATGTTTAAAATAACTTAATATTACAACTTGGATATAATGATGGATTTATCACGGAATACGCTCGGACTATGGTTGATTTCTGATTTGGTAACCCAACCGCTTATCATTACTAGATACGCGATCTTAAACCCGAAAATAAAATGAACGACATTGAAAAAATTTAGATTATTTTTTAAGGTAACAGTACGTACAATGTACATGATACGTATAATATCATGTAAATATATTCTGTTATTATTATTATTATTTTATACCTAGGCACGAGAAAAATGTCTAACTTTTGTTATCGTTGTCGTGGGTACGATTCACAATTTTTATTTTCCCTATTAATTGTTTGTGATTTTGTGATGTAAACTGGCACTTATACATATATTATACTTATGGGTATTAATATGTTTGTCGAACGTGTATTCTGCATGGATCAGCTAAATTATATTTGTTCCATTAAAATGACAAAATAAATCAATAATTCATACACTGCGACTGTGGTAACAGAAATATTTGCTTTATATTTTTATTTCGCCTAAAAAATATAGTTATTCCAACTAAATGTTTTATTTTTTAATATAAGTTTTTTTTTATGTGTTTGTTGAATTACTGTTTTACCATTAAATAAAATATTATATAGCTTTACACGTATTAATAATACGGTTATCAATAATTATGGTCTCAAGTCTATTCGTACGTGTTAAAGTGTAATAAAATAATAGAATATAACCATCAATATTTTAGAGTTATAATTTGTATATTATTATGTACAGTATATTACCATACTAATATAGTATCTTGGCGTAAAATGTATGTTAAAATAAAATGTTTTTAACTAATTATAATACGAAATATAAAGATATTATTGTTAAAATAATGTAAATTATACAGGTATGAAGTATATGACATACCTACCCATTAATGTTTGTTTCAACACAGGAAATAGTTTTATATTAAGATTTCACACTGAAAATTAAATAACATCAAGGATAATCCTGAAAAGTGGGTGTGGAGAAAAGCAAGCTTGAACAACAGTGAATACAATGTAAAAAGACGAGTTTAGATTACCAGCTATCGTATTTTCATCGTTACCTCGGTAATGAAAAGGTACCTAACCGTAAAAAGGTGAATCATATCCGCCACGTGATTCGTAATTTAGTTATATTTAAATGGACTTCTGTTTTTATTTTTTTCAAAAACTTTTCCACTAAAATAGGCATTCAAACTATAATGCATTTATAACTTATCAAACATGATATTATTATATCGAGGGAATAATATACTAGATCTTTAATCTAAAAATACAAATATGTATTGTGTATTGCTTGATAGAAAAAATATAATTAGGTACCTATTACGATTCCTAGAAGGATGTATTTTCGATACAGCTAATTGAAGAAAAATAGTCGCTCCAATGGTAGGTAGTAGAATAACATGAGCAAGAGTAATATATTTAGTGTCTAAATATCGTAAGAAAACTCAGTCGTGGAATAAATTATGATCACAAGTCGTCACGGTAAACACATTCTGAAAACCGATCAATGTTCATTCTGTTAAATAAAATTATTCAACGCAAAACATATTGCAATCCGATGACTAGAGGTCTAGAGATAAATGAGACTAGAGAATTAAGTGTATTATATTAATATAATTGAATAATATGTTTGTTTATTACCATTACTTATGTTTTAATTTTTAGACCTACGGGTAAACCAATAACGAAGACATGTTCTCCAGGTTACTCCGGTATGCAGTCTTTGTTTTATGCCTGGGATGAAAAAAGATTTTTGTCAATTACGGGTAATAACTAATTAATGGTTGAAATAAAAATAATAAAAAATGCACTTTAAAATATAATATTTATTATAATGCATTTTTATATGGATTTGTCGAGAAAAGGGAGTTTTGACAACATTTATCAGAATTAATGCATTTACCAATTACCGATGAATTGATGGCAGTAACATGGCAGTAAATTATGCGAAAAAATTTATAAATTATACAATTTATGACGACTGAATATATTCCTTTATATATTCTAC
This sequence comes from Metopolophium dirhodum, assembly GCF_019925205.1. Lineage (NCBI taxonomy): Eukaryota > Metazoa > Arthropoda > Insecta > Hemiptera > Aphididae > Metopolophium > Metopolophium dirhodum. Next base: position 121,590,071 of record NC_083560.1, read on the forward strand.
AATTTTTATAGGCTATTGACGAGAACGATATGCTGCCATTTTTAAATGGGAAGCCATCACCGCTTAAAATATACTCAGACAAAAAGTCAATAGGACAGTCCACTCAGCAGAATGCAAAATGAAAATACTTGTAATAATAATATGTAAAATATTGTATAAAAATACGTAATTGTTTAATGATTTTAATAAAAACGAAATATTCACTTATAAAATAAACATTTTTATTTATTAGAATAATATTACCTTACATATTATATAAAAATATATTTACATGGATTTTTTTATAATTGTCTATCATCAACACTAAATATATTATACGCCTAAACGTTATAATCTGGTCATGGTACACGCATTAATCTGAAGTCTTGTCTGGAATAATTTTGTCCGTCTCAAATTCTACTCAAAGGTTTACGTGCGACTATTATATAACGTTTTCATGTGATAAGCCAACAATAACAGTGATTAGTTTTGAAAAATATATTTGTATTATTGGTTTACAGTTGTCTCGCTTGTAATATGATTTTTGAAAATCTCCATAAGCCTTATTCAATATAATAGACGCTTAATTGTTTTTGAAGTCTGTTGAGAAGTCCTCATATGGATACACTTCAGAATTTCATTGCACTTTCATTTTGTATGTATCAATGAAGATCGAACCGTTCGGTATCAAGTGTTGCATTATTATTTTCAAACTGTTTGTAATCCAATCAATACGAACATAGATTTTTTTCAGTTAACTGCTATACTTAAATTATCTACCATGAATGTGAAGTATTTTTTGGCAAACGCCATATACCTAGGTATTCACAGAGATGCCAAGTCTTAAACAAGAATCCAGTACTTCTTTAGAGTTTTGATTTTTCTTGAAACTGTGCACACATACAATGTGTGACATCGTTTCGTAGAGTAATATTATTATGAACGTGAAAGTTTAAATATTATCTTTTAATTTATTTCTATGTCTACAGTAAAATATATAAGGAACAGTGAAGGAGAAGGACTCTGGTTGGTAATCCGTGACGCGGTTAGACAGGTGAATATCACTTCGACTACTCGGACCATAGTTTGGCGGTAAGTTGTTTTCGTTCGACCTAATAGTTTCTGCACGCGTGTGGTTTTCCTAGGTTTTCGGTATTGACTTGGTAGTCCGGAAAAGTTTTTAATGTATTCGCAACCGTTGAATTATTTATCATCAACTTCAATAATGGTTATAAATTATACTCTTAATTTCATTTCGCATAATATATCAAGGGTGAAAATACACTAATTATTGAATCAAAAAAGTTCAGGATGGATGTCCCGATCTTTATCTATGAGGCATTTTCGAATCGAAAGAACAAGACATTAGTTTTTTAGGTAGGTGCGCTACAAATTTGAATGTTCGCCGAATAAACAAATATTTTGTTTAAACTTTTCCAATATTTTTTAACCAGCAAAAACTATTTTGATTATTTTTAAATAGTATATAATTAGTTAAAAAAAACTATGGATGTATTTATTTTGTTATATACCCGATAACGAACGTTTTGTTTAACAATGGCTGTAGTTTCGTTATAGGCAGATGAAGAAATTTACCTTATATGCCATAGGTATAATTATGCTATGTTATACTATAGACCCCCTATGACTGTTACTCATTAAAATAAAATACATATTGAATATTACATTTAATTACACTAGAATATTATGATGCAAAAAATAACAATATCTTATAATATTTGGATTATAATTTAATATCTTGAACTTACTAAATCATATAATGTACCTTGTTTGTTTTATCCTAACGGTGTTGTCTTTTAGTTCTTTTAGATAAACCGTTATTACATTTTATACAAATTAATCGATGCATAATATATCAAACTGTTCGAAATGTATAGATAACGTTTTTTTATAATAATATACTTATAGTATTTGTGTCTTGTATGAGGTATAGTATTAATAAAGACAAATTTAATTTTTTATTATCAATTTAGTTTGATCAATTAAAAAAAAAAACATTAGTCGTGTTAAACAATTAGCTCAGTGCATAAACTAAACTCTTATAAAGGAAAATATTATATCATCAACTATACGTAAGAAGGTACCTACTAAAATTATAGTTTATATAGGGTGATGAATAATATTGTTTCTCTTACTAATACTTTGATGTGAGCTTAATAGCTGGTAAATTATTATATTTATAATCGTATAATACGTCCGAAATAGGTAAAACGTTACCTAGTTAACGTTAATACGTTAATACATTAATTAATAAGCTATGGAAAAATTTTTAAAAAAAAAAACCATATCTGTATAAATAGATACCTACATATTATTATAGGTTTTATATATTTATATGAATGCATTATAGGGAAAAGCCAGAAACCATATAATATTATATAATATATGATCAAAAATAAATGCCCATTGTACGTATATAATAAAAAAAAAGGTGGATAAGTGGATGTCGCTCTGCTGTACAGTAGGTGACAAGTGGGTCACTGTAATGGATGGTGTTAAATTTGAATTCAATGATATAATATCATTGTATAAGAAAAACGATTCTGAGCGAAAACGGCCAGTCAGCCTATGATATTACCAAGTATATTTGATGATATTATTGTGAATAAAGTAATTTATATAAACCTATTTACGTTGAGCCTTGTTTTCAATTTTCAATCCATAGCTATTAAAGTTGAACATTTTATAAATTTTTAACTACAAAATAATTATTAAATTATAAATTTGGTAAATTTTGTGAAAATTTGAACTTTAAATGCTTATAAAAAAAATTGTGCCTATGTATTTTTATATTTTTCAACTGCTATTAGAACGGTATATCAGGAGCTTTATATTACATATTCACACTTTTTTACCCAACAAATAAAATTTATTGATATTTATAAAAAAAAAAACTAAAAAAATTAAAAGCTGACAATGTCCGCAAACAGCTCAAAAAGAGTCAAATTATTTTCAAAATTTTATTGTATACAGAAAATGCTAATACAAATATTCAGTGAAATTTTCAAGTATCTACAGTCATACATTTTTTAATTACAACAAAATAAGAAAATCGTTAGATGAGATATCGAGTGAATATCAAACGCTCATAATAATTTAATTTGACTTTCATGTAGACATTTTTTTTTTTTGATAAAGGTAGACAAACTTATGGATAATCTTGTATTACATTTTCAAATCTTAGATTTAAAAAGAAAAATTTTTATGAATTCTCAACTCAAAATAATTTGCTAATTTTCGTGATTTTTCCGTATTTTGTCAATATTTGAACTTTAAATACTTATAAATAAAAACTGTAACTAAGGATTTTTAATTTTTTTTTTTTTTTTAATCCTACTAGGAATGTCTAATGCATATAAATAAGACTTCACAATAATAGACTCAAGGAATAAACGAATATATTTTTTCCATCCGTTTTGTCAAAATATTTTATATTTATTTTATATAGACACTCACAAGGGTGTTGTTTGGTATTGGCCCTAGGTCTTAAATCTTAAATCTTGATGTAGACATTTAGATTTAGGGGCATCCTCGAGCCTCGTTTTATGATTTCATTTTATTTTCTATGAATAAAACTATAATATAGTAAATGTTACAATAAAAATAAAAATGATAAAGTTTAAATTCGGTAATATTATTTTAGATTAAATGGAGTTATTAGAAATATATTTATTTTACAATATCGTGTTTTTATATTTATATAAGATACATATTATCTAAAAAACAAATTTTAGATGAGTAAATTTATTTAAATCATTGATTCGGGATTTTCGGAAATTGAGAAGTTAAGAATAGAAAATTAAAAATACTTTTTAATTGTGAAAAACTAACAAAAAACAGCGGGAAAATGCAACCCCATCAATATTTCTCAATCAGAAAGCTTGAAAATGTAAAATATGATTCCTCATAATAATATGTTATTTTTTTGTTTTCAAAATATCGAAAATACATAGGATTACTCAATTTGGCATTCCTGAAAATATTGTCACATACCACTACGGCAGGCAAATTTAAAGTAGTCTTTTCGCTGCTATTGAACGATTTTGTACAACACTGAAACAATAAATTAAGATCTATCCTACTGGATAGCAATAGTTAGTACTGCTAGTAGTATTCCCAACACTAAACTAGATTTGCAATGTGATCTGAAAGATATTAACGTTTTAATTGCGTCTTTAAAATTTAACAGGTAAATTTTTTACAACCAATGAATCTACACCACCCAATGAAATACATTTTAACTCATATAATCAATCTAAACATCCAGAAGCACTTTCATTTAAAATGTGCTACCAAAGTCATCACACGTGATTGTGCGGCATGATCTAGATACACCTCAAAAAATGTTATACCTACGATGAACCATTGTTGGTACTTCGGCGATTTAAAGAGAAGGAAAATTTTACAAGGTGGAAATTAAAAGTAAACAATCAGTGATATCTGTGTATACTGTATAGGTACAATGTACCTGGTACATATTAATACCTTCTCTCACCATGGTCATTTATTGTGTACATAACCATTATAATAAAAGCGAAGTTCGAACTTTTACAACGGAAAAATAATTAGGTACGGTCGGTCAGAAGCTTTTTATCTATAAAATAATTCTTATACAACTTATTTATTTTTTTCAAACTTGTATAAAATGTATTACATATTATGTTAAATATTTTGTTGCAATATTTATATTTTACTTAATACAATTTACATTAATATGTTAAATAATTTATAACTCTAGTTTAAATAATGTTGAATCGTTTCTACAACATAGTTAGACGAGGAGTCAAGTAGGATCTCGTATCTATTTCGTTATGTTCCTTATATTATTATAGTTGATTTTCAACTACCTATTTATTTGATTTTATTTTTGTGTTCGTGACTTCATAATATATTATCGTATAAAATGATATATTTATTAATTTTTTCTTTTAATTTGAGCTATTTAGTATTTTTATACATCTGTGTTCTGGTACTTTTGTAGTAATGGATCATTTTATAATGTCAAATATCATAGACCACTTAATAAATACAAGATTAGGTGCATGTATACTATCTACGTTTAGGTACGTATAACATAAGTCATCAGTTATCAACATAATTGCAACAGAAGTATGATAAAAATAAATTTGCCGTTGTTTTATAAGTCAATTTGGTTTACTTATAGAATATTTTATTTTGAGAAACAGCATACAGTTTATGTATGAATAATTCCCTGTTCAAGCAATTAATAAAATATGTAATATGAAATTTTAATTTAGTTCAGTAAAAATAAATAAATACATAATAATATTAAATTAATTATATTTATAATTCATAACTTAATTTCTTTATTTAAGTGATCCTGGTTGTACAATATAATCAATAAAATAATTATTTTATATTTTACTTCAATATAGTTACTTAATTAGTTTAATAAAAAAAAATTAATTGTCAATAGATACTCGATATATATCAGTTGGAATTGTTAAAAACAATAAAATGACTGAAAGAGAAACAGGTAACTATTTTGTAGGGGTCGCAGTCTTAAAATCTATAGAAGTCCTACCGATATTCTACCAGTATCCTAGCTACATTTTACTTGTCTAGGTGTAGCCTAAAAGGGCTATGCTATACTAGCCATTAGTAGAGAAGTAACAAGGAAATAGGAATTCTATAGTTAAATTAGAATTAATAAAAATCTGATAATTACTTCTTGTTACATATCATATAATTTAAACATAGTTATACAATTGTACAGACTACACAATGTTTGTTCACTGCTCTGAGATCGATAAATCGGAGCACGTTGTATAAATGTCCTTTGTTTCAACCCTGAAATGCACCGTCTTGGTTTTATATAATCTGAGATTAAATTGTTACAATTTGCACTCGGATTGTTATTATATTAGTCTAAAGTTGGTATATACATAATTATATTTTTTTTTGAGAAAGAAAAACTTAAACGTCTTACACAAATACAATATAATAGTTTATAATATTATATTAAAACATATTTTTATTGTTTAGTCGGATTATACAAATTCAGAATGCGGGACAATAGAAAATCCCCGATTTTCAAATCACTACAGTTTTTTTATTTCTTTTATTCCATTTGGATTTACTTGGGGCTCGTTTATACAACGATACGATTGCTGTGTCACGAGAGGTTATGGTTAACCACCCCAAATATTTTTAAGGCACTCGGTCGAGTGAATTTTTCACATTATTGCTATACCTGCACCGGGTACGCCACAATATGAAACTGCTTGTAAAATAATAATAAAAAATAAATTGCTAGTAAACAAACGAATATATAAATTTACTTTATTTTTAAACGAGTTTACAAACGTTTCCAAATCGCTTTTTGACGAACACTATACCCTTTTTTTTTTACAAGAATATAATATATAATCTGTAATAATTTATACAATATGGGGGGTACAAGTATACAAGACAGGACGGCATGATAGAGGGGGGGGGGGGGTCCAATGACCCTACTTCAAAAACACTATACCTTATAAATATTATTTTCATACTTGAAATATCAATACGGTTTTATTTTTCCAGTAACTATTCTGATAACACCATTATTTTAGCATGAACACCGCCGAATTTACTCGTATTTTATTGGAGCCGGAGAAACTTGAATTGGAAATCATGTGACGTAGGCATAACCAAACTTGATTTTACGTCAAAAAATCCGATACCTATTACTGCAATGACCGTCATTGGATAAACTAACGCTGCTGAGTTTTCAATGGATTGGCTTCGGGCATATTGCGGCATATGACCGGCGAGACTGCAAAGTTTGCAGACTTCACCCCCCCATATCTTAATCATCAAATCCCCAAGGATTAAGGGCGTATAAGTCGCTATTCTGGTCAGAGTTTTGTCTGCTTAGAAGCTGTCATTCAACAATTTAACCGTGAGTGGTATTACAATACGTAACGTTATGCATTCACACGTAAAATCACCGAGTATTAATATTGGTACCTACTATTTTAGGTTGAGACGATAACCGTGAAAAATGATTTGGTTTATTCTTGAGATGAAATTTAAATTACCAAGGTTATATTATTGTCTTGGCACATACGATTTCAAATAACTATTTAATTATATAGTTATAATAACAATGATCAATAGAAGAAGCGGTAACTAAATACAATTTATAAATAATATTTCCTCGATCCACTTAGATGAGCGTATTACACAATTTTACAAAAAATCACAAATTTTTACATTACACAACTACTTATTACCTACGTATAATAAAGTGTATTCCAAAATAATATACTATCGTAAATTACAATAAACACAGTACATACAGTGTAGCGGTGGTAACGTAGTACTATTTTAAACATGAATAATTAAAACAATTACATATTATTATTATTCTTTTAATTTCCAAAAAAGTTTTTATTAAGGAAATCACTATTTCGGTACCACTTTTAGTAATAAAAATAAGTATAAAGTTCTTTAAAAATTAAAGAACAAACCTAATCTACTTACGTATAATATAGCATGAGGTATTTCGGGTATTCCGCGACCGACCGCGATAGTATCTATATATCTTGTGGGTGTCAATAGCTACCTTGAACCTGACTTTTTTCTTTTGTGTGTGTTTTATCATGTACATATGGATTGTTCCGAGAAGTAAAATTCAACAATATAAATATATCTATACTTCTACATTCATATATTTACGTGCTAAATAAACGCTACCTATATATGTGAAAATGGAATCTTTGCGTCGAATGTACTCTGAAACTGTCTCATCCGATTTTCTTGATTCTTTTTTAAATAAAAGAGTACATTGTGGACTAGGCTATAGGCTTGATTTCAAGGTAATTTTGTAATTACCCACCGGTATGTGATCCGTGATCGGACGTATAGCCGGATCGCCTACCTGACTGGTTTATTCATACCTTGACTGAAATATAATTCATATATATATTTATAAAATAAACAAATCTTATGCACGACTGCACGAGTAATAGCCCCACTATTTGCAAACAACTATCCATGGGGGGCAGAGCTCAGTATATATATAAATTAATGTTTGTGTGTAGATTAGACCTCTGGGAAGAAGATAGGCTAATTTAAAAAGGGTTGAATTTGTTTTTTTTATTCATCGGATTTTAGTAAGGTTGTTGGTGTTGGAGTTAAGTAAAAATGACAAACTTTGATACTTTAGAGTAAAATCATACACTTACGTACGAACAGCACGAGGTCCGCGATCTACCACAGGTAAATTGCCTACCTAATAATATACTGCTATGAATCAGAATTTTTATTCCGGGCAACAGAAAAGTTAAGATCAATTTTGAACACCAAAGTTTGAGTCATATAGATTTTGTAAATTTAACGGGCAACGAAGTGCACGGCATCACTTAGTACAATATAATATTAGATAATTATTTGGAATTTATTGTTATTTGTTAATTCGTCATATTATTAATTATTATTGGTAATAACTCTAAGCATAAACCATTATAATAATACACCCAGAAATACAGAACAGATATATTTCACTATTTAGTCAATTAATTATATTTTGTCACATAATGGAATAAGTCTATACTGTTAATAATAATATATTAATTGTAAATCAGTCATAAGACAGTTTACTGATGGCAGTAATTTTAAAGCCAAAGTTTTTTTGTTTTTTAATGTTTGTTTGACAGAGGATATCAGAGGCCAGCGCCAAATTTATTTCCTCTCTCTGGCTCCGAATCACGCGCAATATATCAATTTTTCATTAAGTGACACCCACCAATTTTGTGTTTTTAATTTTAATATTGGAGTGAAATAACATTTTATCAAACGTAAAGTTAAGAGCATTTTCTGTGATTGCACAGTTAAAATATTATGAGCATTATTAAATCATAATATTTTACCATGTTATCTACTTATAAAAATAATGAAATAATATGTGCACGGTGATCGTAACATTGATATCAATCAACTATAAAAGTGTCACTTATAAAATTATTTGGGAACTTCGCTACGGTTGTATGTTACATAAGATTTTTAAAAATTACAACAATTTATAATTATAAGCAGTGCTCATGTCTTCCATTACAGTCATTCTAAAATTTGTCTAAACCAAAAATGTAACCAGCTCATAAAAATAAATCTATAGGTTGGAGAAAATACACCCGTATACCTCCCTAAAATAACACCCCTGTTGGAATTCAAATTTGAATAATAGTGGTAGTCAAATCAACGGCAGAGAGATAAAAACTTGTTAATCAATATTTGGACCAATCTCAGGATAGGACCCGACAATTAGTATAGATACGTGGCAGATGATAAAACAATCACTTTCTTTATAGTTGCTTCATTATTTCTTGAAATATTCTTTTCAATATTTAGAATCGTTGAATTAGTGTTACACAAAAAACTACTAGGATCTATAAGGTGTCTATTAACCATGGTAATAAATAATAATAGTATCATAAACTGGTAAACAATATTCATCGCATAAAATATAAATCTGTATACAATATATTTGGGTGTATTTGTATTTTTTGTTAAAAGTGCTGCTCAGTGTGCTTACTACAGAGTGTAAGCATACATACACAATATGATATCCCTATAGAAGATTGTCTCTCCATATTTTACTGCACGTAGAATTTGCGCTCAATGCTACAACTTGGATTTTCGTCTTCCATCCTCAGGTGTGTATCTGTGTGTGCTTGTGTGTAAGTAAGTTATAACTCACGCGTTGTGATACATCACCCGTAACGACGTATGGCGTAAATGTCGTATTAAGAATAATAATAATAAAATAAAGTATAATATAGGACGGACGTTCGGGAATATGGTCTGTAAAACTCCGCAGAAATACTTTTTATCCGCCTTCGCCGTTGATGGTACCGAATTTTTTACGTGATTCGACTGTTAAAGTGTCGTGTCCGACCTCGTAAACATTATGTTCGATGCATATTTTACGTGTATCATGCCGACTATAAATATACAAATATTATTATTATACATCTTAAATATTATACATAGACGCACGTGAGCATATTATACATATACATGTATATGTATATATATATATATATATATTTGGTCCCACACGAAGACACCCAAGACACGTTAAACGCGTATATATCTCTCAACGTGGCACGCTCTACCTATATCATTATAGAAATAACAGAATATACACGATGTGTACGACTATAAGGATGGGATACGAGAGTGGGCGCGCAGAATGGTCGTGTTGTACCTATCGGAATAACATATATCACAGATTGTATTTGTTTTATTTTTATTTTTATAACGACCCAGGCAACAACACTGGCAACCATATATTATTATATGCCTACATGTATATGCTGCAATGCATCACTGCAATTCCTCCACTGCCTCGGTGTTACACGCGACAGTACAATAATATATAAGTATTATAATCTACTCCTAGGTATGTAGGTACAACACTCATATGTACAGAAGTCACGACCGTAACCGACGAACGGGCGCGAATCACAAAATGTGGGCCACCGTGTAATGCAATACACACACACGCGCGCGCGGGCACAGACATAAAAAATAACATTTTCCAATCGATATACTATACTACGCACGACATTATAATATTATTATATATACGCGAGTTTCTCTTCATCTCTATTTCCGTCACTCTATCACCCCCTCAGCGTGTCTCCCTCGCCACCACCGACTGCCCTATATATAAACACATACACACACCGCAGTTGTAGAGTATACGAGTACGACTGCTCGCCGACGAGGGTTCGATGCCACCGCGCGGCATTACGATTATTACAAGTGTACGTACACACACACACACGACACGAGTATAATATAATTTATTATAGTGTGTGTGTCATACGCATAATAATAATATATATATATATACATGCACACACGAGCACACGTGGTTAGGGTCAGTGTACGGATACCCCGTTCGGATGTATACCAAATATATTATATCATATATATGTATGTGTATGTATATGCATATATATCAATATGTATATATATATATACTTTTATGTATATGTATGCATTATATTATATGTATATAATTTTATAAGATCCTCGGGGAACCGTATATTCATCCGACTGTCGGTCGTTGTGTCGGGCTATACGTATTATAGAACGGCCGCGGCGGTGGTTAGGCCGGGGGAGAGAAGGTAGGGTGTTATTTTAGACACTGTGCCCTACGGTCAGAGGCCTATCTTAAATCCCAATTGCGTGTACTCAACCCGTTGTCGTTTTGGGTCCAATTATTATTTTATCTCCGTCAGAGAGATGATGCCGCTGCTGCACATCCAGCTCCGCCGGACGTTTTTGTAATCCAATTTTACGCCACCGCCACGCACTTGACTGCAAATAGTTCCAGACCCTTTCGTTGTGCTGTAACAGTCAATTATTATTACTGTGTGTACAAACTGATATTTATAAATAAAAAAAAAAACTAATATTTATCAACGACTGCAGTCCAACATTATAATATTATACGTCAAATGTGGGCAAGATCAAATATTGACACACGTGCGGAAAAAAAAATGGTCCTGAAATGTATAAATCAATATTGATCGATGAATGGAATGTGCTTAAATGCATTATACCCTAATATAAAATATGCCAACAAGTTTTGTTTATTTTTTTTATTTAGTTAGGTTACTGTCGACATAATATTATAAAATGAATTATTTTTTAAACATTGTTAGAACAATAATTCTAATCATATCATACTACCCTGAAAGTTTTAAAATGCACGTTTATTTATTATTATGGAAATAAAATTATTAATAATAGCAAAACAATTTATGAACATTTTTTATTAAATACAAATAATTTATATTAATTAGAATTCATCAAAATTAAAAAAAGCGGGCAAGTGGGCAAAGCTGGCCGGCTGCTGTACTGCAAGGGTCTAGAGGTGTTGCTGTAACAGATGGGTTCAATTTGAATTCAATGATATGAAATCATTATATATATGGAAAACCATTCTGAGCGATGATCTGTCAGCCTATAATATTACTAAGAATATTGTTTGATATTAATAGAGTATGTTATTCAAAACATTTATTTTACTATTACACATCAGTAATACAGTAAATAGGATGAATTCATTTTTTCCAAAAAAAATACATTTAAAAATGTTACTGTGTGTATACTTTAAAAGTTTCAAGTACCCATGAAGAGTATTTTTATATTACGACAAACTAACTAAAATCATTATTCTCCGTTATAATATATACGAAATGATAAAATAAATATTTGGTGAAAATTTCTAGAATTTGCGGTCGTTTGTTTTTTAATTACAAGAAAATATGAAAATGTTCGATGAGAATATCCAATATCGAAAAATGTGAATTTCAAACGTTCATAAAAAATTTATTTGACTTTCTGCCAAAAAAATTTATAAGAAATCTTGTATTGAATTTTCAAATCATAGATATAAATAGAAAATTTATATGAATTTCTAACTCAAAATAATTTACAAATTTTATTAAAATTCTTACTTCAGACGTTTATAAAAAAAATATTGTGGATTTACACTAATTTTTTTTTTAATTTCTATTAACTACAACTTATGAAAAACCTTACTCTAAATTGTTCAGTATTTTATCACAATACTTGTAAATTGTAACTAATACAAATTTAAATATACTTATACCTATAAATAACTCAAAAAGAGTAAAAAAAATATGGTGTACGAAAAATGCTAGCATAAACATTTGCTGATAATGTCATGTATTTACAGTTATTTATTTTAGAGTTAGATTAATATCGAATTTCTTAAAATCTGGCTTTGCGTAAAAATCTCTGCTTACCTTATTTCTTATTTTTATAACTAAAAAATCCTTTTAACTAAAGGTGGGTACCATTTGAGTTATCCTATACTATGAAGCACCCTTATTATTTGAAAATTATGTATATAATTAAATAATATTATTATCCACCTATATTATAATATAACACATAAATAACTCTTTGAATACCATTATTTCTTATATCGTTTTCTTCAGAATTTATAAAACAAATTACTACTTATAATAGATGATAAATTAACCAACGATCATTAAATTCGCCATTCATATTATTAATAGTATAACTATTATTACAACAACTACTTACAATAGATAAACAATGGTAAATTTAAATTTAAAAAAACATGGACAGCTTTAACTACTATTTGAATAAATTATTCTCAAAGTTATTCTCACCTACTTCCAAATTACTACAACTATAAGATTTAAAAAAACATACTTTATTGTACTGCCAAATAAATAAAAGACAATGAAAAATTGGTAATATCTAAATTATTAATGTCAGGTATATAAAAAAAAATAAAAAAAAAAAAAATAAATAAATAAATAAACCAATCAATATTTAAATATATCAGGATTTAAATAAATTGAATTGAATCATAAAAAAACTATTCTTTTCGTGCCACAAAACAGTATTATAACAATAAGCAGTTTTTATATTTTTAACTTAACGATGTTTATTTAAATTGTAATAAACAAAACTTCATGATTTTTAACAAGATGGTTGGTATTGTCAACACAATAATATTTTAATATTCAATATTTCACCCTATTATTTATTTACTTAATTTCTTTCAATAAAATATAATATTTAGTTTAAAATATTTTTTTAGATACTGAAAAAAATGATAACAATGGATAATGAACCGCGATATGAAATCGGTGGTATAGATTCCCAAATCCAAATATAACATAGATTAAAACCTTTATTTTGAATAAAAAATATTTAAATACAATTTTTTTCAAACCATCGCATTTAAGTTTGATCGTATTATAAGTCATAATACTATGTATATACCAGATACCTACATAATTATAATATTATCAAAAATTATATTATTATTATTATTTGGAGAGCTAGAAATAAAATGTAAGAGACAAGTTAAAGTTAAAAATAAAAATTATGTATGAACCTCATTAATTTTCAAAAAAAAATAATTTTACAAGATGAAAGTTTAAACCATAAAATTAATTAAATTTTCAATTTTGTGAATATAATATTAGAATAACAATGAAAATTAACAATATTTTACACAGGCTACAATAACTGAAAAAAACTGTATTATCGAGTATGAATCTACTGCAGAACAAACAATGTTTAATTTTTATTACAATCTTATAGAAATAATTTGCTATTTTTTTTTTTAATAACTTAATATAAATAAATATAAACAAAATAACGAAAAACAAAAATTGTTTCACGCATATGGAAAAAAGCGAGGAAAAAAGCGTTTATAATATTTATAGCTTTATGCCCTTATTATACGACAGAAATATTATGATAATATTATTTAAAAGGCTACCCATTTTCTGTGGCATATTACAAATTATAAAAGTGGGCATTGATTCTAATGTATAGTAGAAATTATTGATAATTTATTAATTTCCAAGCAATCTTCATTCGATACAATTTATAGTGATTGCATACCAGTGCATACAATCAAACGTAATCATATGTAGGTCCCTATACAGTTATCGAAAATGTGGTTGATAACCACGGCAACGCGTTGACATTGTCATCGATAAAAAAAAACTTTGTTGGAAAAAAAATTATGTTCAGCACCATTCTGCACTATTTTTTAATCATTCATCGTATATGTATTTAATTTTCTGCGCAGATATATTATTATGCACCGGTAGCGTAATAGCGTTTTATTCTAAATTTAAACACTCTGATCGCTTTGCATCTGTGGCACTCGGCGTTCAATATAATTATATACCATAAAAAAAATGTCGTTAAATAAACACAATAATATATTGCATTATTATTAATATTAGGAATAAATTATATAATTTTCTATATTGTTCCGCTTAAGACAGTTGGACGGTAAGATACGATTTAACTCCCGATTTCTCAAAAAACTGTCAATGTTTTTTATAAAAACAGTTTAATTTATAAAATTTTATCGTATGTTAATGTATGGAATACGTTATTCTATAGAATTCTGATGTATGCTTATTAATGTAAGGATTACATAGATTCGAAATACTTGGTTTAATATAGAGAAATGGTTGGGTCTTGGTTAATGCAGATAAGTGTGTATAAACTTGGCATATTAAAGAAACTTTTTGTGAGTTCCGTGTTCATCAAATGTGTACAAAATTGTAATACGTCCAGCAATGGTCCAGAAGAAGGGATTTTTCTTTGAAAAGTATTCAAACCTTTGGCCGTTTCCGAGAACCCAGTCTCTCAGGTGACGGTCACGTGTATTTACTATTTACAAGTGGCAACAAAGTTGCACCATGAAACAATGCATATAATATGTTTGAAAAATGTTGTAGTTATTTTGAATGTCATCAAAAAATTATGTGTAATCATTAAGTCAAGTAAAAATTTAAATATTTGTGTGACGTGTACCTACCTAATAATCGGTAATTATGTAAATATGTAAAAATATAAAATATTACGTGTACGAAGTGTCTATCATATATTTATGGCGAATTTTAGATTTATGATTTTAAATAATATTAAATATATAATATGTCTCCTGGATTTAAATTTTTTTTATGTATTATGAGTGATATGCAATATGTTATATGTTGTATACAAAGCGAATTTACGTTTTAACTACTTACATAAAAACAAATCCAATGAAGAACACAGTATTGAAACATTTTAAAAGTTAATATTTGTATTTTGTTTTAATTTATCAATATACTTTATTAAAATATTTGAAGCGTATAAATACTTAAATGGTATATAAATAAATAAAAAAAACTACCTACTATAATATTATATTATAATATATTTAATAATTATTTTCAACACATTTGCTAAATAAATTGCTACTGTTAGCTTATAATATAATGCCTTAGTTGGTAATTGAGTAACTAGTTGAAATATGAATCTATTTTTGTATTTTTTTAATACTTGAACTGAAAATACTCATCATTATTCCAAAATAATAAATAGCTATTATACTTAAACATGCTCTTTGCTTACCCATGTTTTTTTCTGTAATTTATTTCAATTCAGATTTTGGGAATTTCTAAGTATACTTAAGGAATATAATATTATAGAATGTAGTATTATACCAATAACGTAAAAAGTAGTCAGTTTTAGTACATAGCATTTGGTATCAAATTGGTATTGAAAAATCGTAATCTGAGTAATATTAATAAAATATGAATTTAGATAAAGTATGTTACAGGTACGGACAAAGATTCACGTCCATAAATCTCAATATATTATATTAAATTATTGCGTATTCTGTAAAATATCTATAAAAAATGGCTGGCGAGATTATAATAAGGCTGGTAGGCACCTACAATAAGTACCTATAATAAAATTGATCTCAATGGTTCTTTTTATTTATTTTTCAGACCACACGAATACTGATGAATGATATTGTAATGCTATATAATATTATAAAGTGACATTAAAATATATATTATATATATATTATGGGTTGTGTGGTTTTAGTTTGAATTATTTCATTTTATTTTGTTCTTATGCGACTCTGGTCCCTTTGCAGCCAGATATTTCTTCAGGCGATTCTCTCAGTAAGCTGCGGTCACGGTCAAGTTGTTTCGTTTGTAAAATCCAAAGTTTCAATCTGGTAATCCGTCTAACGTAGGTATACCGTATACCTACTATTTTTGTCAGTTGAATTTTGTATATTTTATCCCACTTGTTTTATTTAAAAATTTTTTAAGTATCATCATAATACATTCCGTTAAAATACAAGCAGCGAATTTATGTATTTTTTCACATCAGTATTAAACCATTTTTCACAGTCTCGAGATAGGAGTATGACACAATTGTGGATAAATACCTACAGATTTTACTCAGTTGTTATATTCAGAGAATTGAGTTTTGAGTTGAACATTTTATCAATGGAGAAATAAGTTCCCAAAATACATATAACAAACACTCATTCTCAAATGTATACCATTGCAATGCGCTGTTTTTATACAGTTGGTGGTAACTAACAGATAGGTACTTAAAATATCCTAAAATGTTATGAAAAATAAAATACCCCAATCTTTAAAACTTTCATAAATTCAGCCAGCGTACTAATGAGCAAATTATATAGTAATTATATTTGCATTTATACGGTGATCCATATGCGCTAATAGTATTCTTTCGTTGTATTGAATTAATTGTTTTTCATTACTTATTTATTTAATACATTGAATTTGATATTTTTGTATGTAATAATATAATAATTAAATATAACTAGATTTTTGTTTTAAGAATTTGAGTTAATAAAAAAATCGCTTAGAAAAAAATGTAACTGATACATTTTATTTAAACTTACATTTTGAACATGATAATTTTATTTGCTATATAGGTACTATAATATACTATAATATAGTAATTCAAATGATAATTAATTTTTTAATAAAATGTGACATTTCGGGAATTTTGATATGAAACTTATTATTACATGACAGATAATTTCTATCATATTACAAAATGTCATTGGAGAAAAAGATTTGTTCGTAGAGGAAAAAGTCCACAAAATTAAAGTTGACGTGGTAATTCGTGCACTTAACGCGGAATAACTAAGACTGCACAACCCTCAAAATCGTTTCTTGAATGTGATGATTAATGACCTTTCAAAGCACACCCGTCTGAGCTGACTACTCAATAGTAGTGTTGTCTTGTAATAATTCAAATGGAGCCTGGAATATTTTCGTCGTGAATAAAAATGTTTTCAAAAATGTTGGTTAGTGTTTGAATCAATGGTAAAATAATTAATTTTAGGTAAATTAAATTTCAGCAAAGTTTGACAATGTTATTGTTGATAGGTAGTACAATAATGCACCTATCCTGCAGCGTCATATAATTGTTCAACAAACCAATATAAGTGTTTTTGCACCAATACTTTAACTTTACCAATAACTTTTATAATGTACATGTGAATAAATTTGCGAAGGGACCAATTTTCAATAGCTATATACGTAATATGTCAAGTAAGTAAATATTAGCTAAGGTTATACATTCATAATAATATCAGATTAAGACGTTCAATGTATCAAGATAATGTAGGTATTTACCTCAAAAAATACATTAAAAATGGATTAAATATTATTATTAAGAAAACACTTAACTATTTTCCATTTTTTTTAAAATGATTTTACTGTATTAATTATTTACAAAATAGCATAAAAGCATACAAGAATATATATAAACATATATAAACATATAAACATGGCATCACTAGTATTAGTATCAGATGACACCCATACATTTTTGTAGTAACCATTTTGCCTAAAAATGAACCACTCAGGTTAATTATTATTTTTATTGTGAAATGTATAGGTATACTATGATAATAATAATGCATAATCGCTTATATTATTTACAATATAATATTATAATTTATTAATTGAGTTTGTTCAATCCTGACTGTTGGAAACTGAACATATCGTTGCACACTGGAAGTACAAGACCAAGGGTTTCGAATATTACCATCGGATATTTTGTTTTTGTTTTTAGCTTCACGATAGGCATGTGTCACATTTGGTGACTATGTTTTTGGAAAATATGACACCATAATACATAATGGAAGTCTTAGCGAGACATCAGGTAACAGTGGTCGGTGAGTACAGTTTGACCTAGATAAGCCTATTAATAATCATACTCTTCTTCTGTGCGAACGATTATAAGACTAGTTGAGAATAGGTTGAAACCGAACACGCTATGCTAGTGTGCCGCAGTTTGTTTTTAGTATAAATACGATGATTTTAAGCTGTATATAAATGCATTCTATAAAAGTTATTCTGTGTTACATACAATTGGAGAAGGAGTTATGTCGTCGGGCGCCGGACTTCTAAGATGACCTCCGTAAATATTATTACATTATGAAAGTATTATGTTACAAATATTTCAATATAATGATGGACGGAAAAGGTAAGTTGAGTTAGGCTCGCTCAAACAAGTGATGTCTAATCGCAACCTCCGTTCGGGTATATCGTGGTCTAATCAGGCGTGCGTGGGTGGGGGGGATTTGATTTGTAATCAATTGTCCTGAAGAGAACAGTTTATATTTACTCGTTCAGTATCGTGTAGTTTGATTGAAGTGGTATACAAATGAAATTGTCCTTGTTACCGGTCGTTGGTTTTCTGCGTCTTAAAGAGATTTCACCACATTATTCTTATATGCGGTTGGAATCAACGGATTATATCCTTATATTTCACGGTGCTATTTATGGCGTGCCAAGTCCCTGCGTTCGAGTTCTGGCTTACACCATTCACCGATGCCAGATATAACGAGGTGTTACCACCAATATCCATGTAAAAATGAGGTATGCGTGGCGATTCGTCCGCGCAGACTACTTGGTCTGGTGAGACGGTTCCCAGGTGGCACTGATGGTCGGCTCTTGCGTCGTATATTAGACCTGTACGATCAATAGGGGCGATACTATGGAAGTCGCTAACGGAATCGTACCGTTTGTTCTGGTGGCTTGTTAGTGGTTGCTGGCTCGGTTGATCGGATTCAAATGTTTCTTCGGGTCTTCGGCCAGCGTTGTTTAGTGAGTGGTTGAAGGCTGTTGAAGAAATTTAAGTGAACTGGGTTCTTCTCCACTGAATCTTTCCAGTTCAAGTATTACTATCCGTACCGAATAGTAAACATATCGATTATTCAGTTGTTTGCTGTGGTTACTATCGGGACGTATTTGGTTGTATTTCGGACGTTTTTCGGGTTACGGCCATGGGGAGGGTACTGTTGTATTCATAATGGCCTCCCATATTTATGGCCGTATTTTCGGTGTTTGTATGATGTAAGGGGATGCTTGGAACTTCTCCCTAAACCCATAATATGGTGTGTTGTATTCATACTATACTGTGATTGGTTGTCATAGATACATATGCCAAATGGTTGTTGGCTCTGTTAAGGATTGTTTGGTTACAAGGTTTTATTTTATTTAATATGATTTTTAAGGAGCTCAGTTTTACTATTAATTTACATCGTGAAAGTTAATGAATAAAATGTTATATAAAATATCGGATTCACAGAAACAAATCTATCTTATAATATCGGGTCGATTCAGAAAATCGATTAATCGCGTGAATAAGGTCGATTCAAATTTGTCATCACTAGTTAGCGCTAGAGGGTCAACGGCTAGTGATAGTTGGTAGTTTCCGCCTCTCACTGCTTCTTCTGTCTAAGCATTGGCGCTCGGAGACTCGGTAGTTTCACTAAAGTTCCGATCGGATGAGTGTAGTGGCTTAAGACTGATCCAACTGGCTGGTTGTTGAACTGGTGTAAACTGCGGTGATAGTCTTCCGTCTTCGGTCTTCGGTGCTTGTAGTAATGTCTGTAAAATATCATGGGTGGCGTATAGTAGGATGAGTTTGATATAGACTTTGAAGATAGAGAATCTGGTTGGCTTTTGGATGGGTGATCTGCTTTTTACGATAGGGTCAGTGCTGCTCTGGCTGATTTTCGCTTTTCAACGCAAATCTTGACATGTTGGCCAAGTTGTAGGGCTTTATCGAAGATGACGCCGAGATAGTTAGTTTTAGTTACCCAAGCAATTTATTGGTCTTGTATTCGGATTTGGTGACTAGGTGATTAATGGCTACTCAAAAAGTACCAATAATGTTTTTTGTGGGTGTAGCCTTAGGAGTCATTTTTAGTTAGATCCATCCAGTGGTCGTGGTTAATTGTCGCTGAAAACGAATTATTGTTGTATTCTTTGATGCATTGCTGAAATAGTACATTGTGTAGTCAGTGAATAACGATTTGGATATGTGAGAAATTGTTGGGAGCTAATTTATATAGTTAATGTATAGAGGAGGTAAGATACATTAACATTGCATGTGACACCTACTTCTATCGTGCTTAGGTGGAAAGAGATTTAGATTATTAAAGTACTGTTTGATAAAAAGGATTGAATGATTTTTATCAGAGGTATAGGGACGATGGACGTAGTGTGAAGTTTGTAGATTAGTCCATCCTGCCAAATTCTGTGGAATGCCTTCTTCATGTTCAGGAATATAGCTGCTGTGTGTCTATTATTGTTGGTATTGATAACCAGATCGTCAATTAGTTTTGTAAGCTGGTTTGTTGTCGAGTGTCCATATCTGAACGCGTGTTCCTCTGCTCTTGGCCTGATATATTCCTTGAGCAGAGATCGACGAGTTTAAAGTATTTTTTCCAATGCTTTGTACATTGTGGTAAGTAATGATATTGGCCTTTAGTTGCCTTATGAATAGGGACATTTCTCGATTGCTGATTGGATGGCTGAGTTAGTTGATATGATCTCGTTATCAATATCTGAGGGGCTTCATAGATTGGTAGTCAATTTAGGAGAATTTTTCAGTAATATTGGTTTGAATTTATTCAATTTATCCCCTTATAATCAGCTGGGGAGTTCACTGTTAAAGGGGAGTCTTACGGACATTACAATCGGATTGTTGTCTGATTTTAGTTCGCTATGATTAGTTAGAGTGTATTTACTTTGGGGAAGGATTACTAGTGCAATATCCAGGACTTGTAGGCTGTGAAGTGATAGGTTGGTTGGAGAGTCTGCTGCACGAACTGAGCAAGTTTTGTACGATTTCATGTGTTGTTGGAGATCTCTGCCTGCCTGATTTATGACCCGGCAGCTCCAGGACTGATGTTTTAGGTCTCCAGCTGCTAAAAAAAGCTCTCCCTGACACCCTTCCAGGGTTTCCATATCGTTTATTAACAAGGGAGTACTTGAGCTTTTGTACATTGATGCGAGACGAATTTGCTTGTTTTAATGTAATTGTGGTTAAATCAAGGGAAGTCTCAATATGTTCACGTTTGTGTACGATGTTTTTACGGATAAGTATGGCAGTGCTACCCTCTGTATCTGGGTGGGTGGTCCTTGGTAGTGTCTGTTGGTGGTCTGTAAGTGAAGTAGTTTGGAATCTTGAGTATAGTTGATTATCGTTCTAATTCGCTTCGCTTTATGATGACCACAGTGGTCTTTATTATACCAGACTATGTTGCCTTTACTAGTGGTAGAAGTGAGTTACTGTTTGATGTTTTTGTTTTTATGTTTTCATTAAGTGTTTGGATCCACTATGATCCAATCGATGGGTTTTGGGTTGGGGTTGTTAATGATTTGAGAGGGATTAGATAGATCTTCGCGCCCTTGCTCCCGGATGTGATAGAATCTAGAGAGGCTATTTTTGTAGAAGAGCGTAATAGCCGAGGATCGGATTGTATTTTTCAGTTTTTTATGATCAGCCATTGAAAGGGTGATTTAGTTCGTTACACACCAAGGAATTCCCAGTATGGTTCTTCCACCGTTTGTTTGAACAGCCTCTATATTTTTCCATTGGGAATTTGAAATGAAGATAGCCCAGGTAGCTCCTGCGTACGTCAGAATCGTAAATAAAGATGTATGTAAAGATTCATAAAGATGTTTAAACGTGTTCTGGTTGGGACTGGGCTGTTCCTGTTCAAATAGGGTGTAAACTGTAGCATGCCTCGGGTAATAAGAGTGTTGTTGATGGATAATTGAGGCAGGTTTTTAGTTTGTTTATGACTAAATAGAATGGCGATGATTTTGGATGTGTTTATTTGGAGACGCTATTTAGCAAACCAATTGGTTGTTTAACATCTTGTAAACGAGACCGTCCAGTCAGACCAGGTCAAAAGCCTTCTTGACATCAGAAGCAGTATGGATGAACTTGTTAAGATTGTTTTTGATTAAGGTCTACTAGTTTTACCAGTGGTTGGGTTGTAGTGTGATCTCGTGGAAAGGCCGCTTGTTCAGGTCTGATTTTGTCATTCATATGTTTGTAGAGTTCGTAAAGAATGTTTTTTCGTAGATTATTTTGATGGACGAGAGTGTGTTATTGGTCTGTAGCTGTCTGGTTTAAGAGGGTTTTTAAGAGGGTTGTGTACATCCTTTGAATTAAATAACTATTAATTGAAAACTTAATACAATATACCGTCTAAGTGTTACACAAAAGTTAAAGAAAAGAGTTTAACCTACAGCCACAAATTATTTTTATGAGTGATTAAAGTTCAAATTTTGACGACATTGGATATTTAAACGCGCAATAAATATTTATATAATTATAATTGTTTGGTATTTTGTTATGAGTCAATGACTTAAAAAATACTAACCAAAAAAACAAAAAATAAACATTCAAAGTTTAAATTTTGATATAGTATAATGATATAATGATTATAGTTATATTGTTTTAATTCAAAAAACATTAATCGTAGGGACTAGAAAATTATGGTTTTATTATTTATTATAAACAATGATATTTTCAAACGTACGTCAGAATTGACATATTATTATTAACAGATAGACATTTTATACTAAATAATATAATAATTCTATATGTTAGAGTGATTTGTGTGTTTTTTTTTTGTAATATTTATATTAAAAAATAATAATAATAAAATACCATTACACTGAAGAAACATGTAAGAGACGTCCTCATATGCATTTTTACCATTACTTAATGTTACCATAATATTTAATCTGAACTCTAAAATGTAAATAAAATATTTCTAAAGTTTTTACCCATCTACAACTAACTTACTACTCGATCACTGTGTATTATATGTCACTCAATCATTGTCATTATTGTTCACGTAGTAAAATTAGGTAATCTTAAGTAATAATATAGTTATGTATTATGCAAAATACAATATTCAACTCTTCTCAGGGAGGCAAGGTAAATAATTAAAAATAATTAAACTGTAGTAGAATACGAGTATAAGGGGATAGTAAGTGGGGGCTATAAGGCGGCTGATTACAACGAGTATAAACTCCTGCCTAATACCTTATCGACACCTGTTTACGTAATTTTTATTCTACAACTAAATATTTTTAGTTAAATATAAGAGTATAAAATATATGTGATTCACTTACCTCGTATGGCTGTGAACAATACTCTTTGACCCATGTTTTAATGGATACATATCTGATTGGTGTACGTTTCTATTAATTTACGATTTATATTACAATATCCTATCACCGTTAAGTTAATATTTCCATTAAACATTGTCAAAGAACTCTATTTTCAATTGAACAATACGTATGTAGGTATTTTTGTGAGGAGGTAAAGGAGTTGATGGCATAAAAGAAGCGGGAGTGCTTTGAATTATAATATTGATTAGTATTTTTATAATATATGTGTTATTGCAGGATGTATTTTTGTATGACATGTATGTGTCTTTATAATTATATTACTATTTGTTCACTTATATCATTGATATTATATATATTATATATGTATTTTATTTCATTGTGGTCTTTGTTTGCTTACATATTTGAGTTTTAATTATTTTAAGAGGAATGCTGAATGGATCCAGGGCATCAGAGATTCTGATTGGTCCAATAATTGAGAACTTAAATTCCAAATATATTTTAACAGCCCAATGTCTAAGAGAGACAATGAACTAATAAGCAGCGCTTGGAGTGGACTATTTTTGCGATATACGTATCGTTTGATTATATATTTGAAGTTTAATTATCTTAGGAAAAATGGACCCAGGGCATCAGAGAATATGTCTGGTTCATGGCTCATTTAAACTTCAAATATGTTTGGACAGCCCAACGTCTAGGTGAGACAATGAACACTATCAAGCAGCGCTTGGAGAGGAATTTATTAATTTATTAGGCATTTATATTTATGTGGCATGCCGTTCAGTTGATTAAGTATTAGAGGTTTAATTCTCTAAGGAGGAATGGACCAGGGAATCAGAGAATCTATCTAGTCCATAGCTCTAGAACTTAAACTGCAGATATATTTTGATAGCTTAACGTCTAGGAGATACGGTGAACTATCAAGCAGCGCCTGTTAATTTTTTGAGATATTTCTAGATTGAAGTGCATTTAACGTAGTATTTATTATTTGGATTGGTTTGTTGGAAACGTGGTGCTTGAATGTCGAGGCATAGTTTTTTCTTCATGTTATTGAAGGTTCATTAGGCAGTGTAAAGGATTAAAATGACAAGTTTTTAAGTTTAAAGAATAAAATAAATATACTATAATGAAATCATACTTGGTGTTAGAATAAACGCAATAGTTAAGTTAACTTCGTAGAGAAAGATTATTTTCAGATTAAGAGAAACTGTTCGGTAGCACGTAGATTTGCTGTAGGCATTAAATGACAAAATGTATGAGCTTGAAATATGGAATTGTGGTTCCTTTAAAACTCTAGATGTACTTGAGAATTTTTCATTTCGCATTATTTGGCACGCAAAAAAATCATCGAAAAAAAGTAATTAATACGGTGATTACTGATTAAGTAATATATAAATATATTTATTCATTGGTTATCTTTCTCATAGATTACCTATTGGCTATAAATAATTTTAGAGATTATGCATTTTTAATGAGCACAGTGGGCATAGATTGTCTACCTAGGGGGCTAAGTTGTACTTACCGTATCTCAACGTCGTTTCACCATGCTTGATACTACTTACATAATATTGTCCGCGGATTGCCTACCTGAGTAACTAAGGTGCACGTAAATCGATTTCACTTAACTGACTAGGCGGTTCTAGGCGGATTGCCTACTCAACACTTTTTTGACTTTAAAATTTTTACACACAAGAAATCACCATGATGCGAATGCACAAAAAGCATGAGGAATATGACATAAATAAAAAAAAATCTTTGCCTATGTGTATATAACATAACTAGGTAATGAAAATACTAAGTAATTGGTATAATCAATTATTTAATTTGTGTTATTTTATTTTACTATACCGAGAACTATCATTATTTCACCATACCAGTGTAACACAATCATGATTATAATTTTTATCATAGATTATATTATATATTCATTATTCATATAACTATGAGTGAAATTGTGTTAATATTACCTTAGGTTCTTATGGAAGCATAATAGTCTCATTTCATCCAGACTTACCGATTAAGAATGTTATGTATAGGTAAACCTTAGCTCTTAAATTGGTAATCAAATTATTATTGTAATTGTTAATTATTATGCATAAAACTGCATAAATTACTGAACAATATCTCCTTCTACCTAATCTATACCGTTATCGTTCACGAATTATTTATAGTACAATAGTACTGTATTATACGTGATGTATACATAATAATATTATAATGAATAGGTATGAATAATAAGAAGTGACGATAATGTACAGTAATATATTTATAAGTCTTACAAATATTTTTTGCGACTGGTGTTATTAATATGTGATGAACTTGCATAATCATATTTCATATATTTATTTTTATTTGTAAGACCGACCACCGTATATTGTAATTTTAATTACCTCACCTCGTCAGTCCATATGGTTAATTACACAATACGCTTCATGATTATGGTATTATTACGAAAAGTCGTTACTCAACATTAACTTCATTGTAGTGCGATGCGTAAATGTTTTTATTATTGTTGTTACGCAGGTACCAAAACATTAAGGGAAGTCCAAGGAAACCCTTTTTAATATAATCTCATAGGTGGTAGTTATACCTACAGCGTGATTATTTTCAGCGTAACACTATATAATCACAGTGTATTGCATTATAACTTCGAACTAGAAATCAGGTGTATTGACATGCATTATTATGTATTATGGGTTTGTTGGTTAGTATAGGTATGTATAGTTTGGTAAGACATTGTTGTCAATATAGAACCTTGGAAATCATGGCTAATCTCAATTTTCCAAACTTATTAAGAAAATCCAAAAATGGTTTATTGCTAGACATTTTGAAAATATGTATCCCTCTAAACGGTTATTATTAACCCTGGATTGTGTACTGCATCTTTATAAAAAAAAAATTTATCAAATAATTGTTTATTCTTGAGGTTTCATGAGATTGGCCTTGTTAGTGTAATATTTGCGCATAGGATGAGCAATTATAATGATATTAAAATCAAACAACGATGCCATGGGTAGAATATGATTGTGAATTTCACGTATCGGTGGTACCTTTTTCATAACATGATTCAGTGCGTTTTTTCTGTGCTTCGCGTTACCACGCTGATACGGCGGAAAATGTCATATTATACTATATCTAAGGTATTGACGATATTATATCAAAGCTGGGTAAGTAAACTAATATTTTTAACTCGTTAAGTTAAGTTTAAGTTAAATGTAACTTGTATTTCTTTTTAATTCGTAAAAGTTTTGAAAATGGTATAAGTGGAAATTTAGAAACGCTTAGTACGCAGTCATGATGTATTTATGGGTTTCCATTATTATTCAACCAAAACCACGCAATAATTTTCCTAAAAAGGTTAATCAAGAAAAAGGACGAAGAAGAGCACCAGAGTCACTAAAATTTCAGTATGGTCACCGAGAATGGTCACAGACTAACAGACAAAATGTTAGCAAATTCGAATATTGTAAAAAACGCGAAACTACTCTCTTTGCAAAATCCCGTTTTGCTCGTAACAAAAGTTTGGGTGTAAGTTAATTGTTAATTGAAGGTTACAGAGCAGTTCAATGAAAGGTAAAATGAAGGTATAGATAATTTACATCAAATAGCTAAATTAGAAAAGATATACAACGCAGCTGTTGACCAGAGCGGTGACCAGGTGAACGGAACAGATTAACAGAACAGTTGATCTTCAGTCAACGATTGAACAAGAATGGCGATATTCAGGCGATTATGGTTTACAAAAGATAAATTATTAGCCATTCGAGGAAGTACATTTTATTTTAAATACACAATAATTCATCAAATATAAACATTAAATGTAACTTCCACCGAACACAATTTATCAATAAGAACAAAATATGTTTTAAATATAAAATTTAATAATTATTACTTAATAGGTTTTTAATTATGTACATTTGGTTAACATAAGTTTTTGAATTAAAATTATTGTATAATAAAATATAGTACCTACCTTATCAAACACATACTAAAAATGTCCACAGATTAAACTTAATACATAACCAAATTAATAAATCTATCACGCAGTTTCCTGAGGCCGTGAAACTTGCGGAAATTGTGGTAATTATGGTATGGATTGGACAAAACAAAAATAATAATAATAATAATATTAATAGGTACATGTAAATGTAATGTGCAATAGGGAAAGGAATTACCGACCGTTGATGGAAAACTAGCTTAAATGAGGATATTTATTGATGAAAAACTGTCTTGTCTCACGTTTGCAGTTTCGGCTATCAATTTTATTAAAGTACAACATTTTATAATATGGTATTACTCAAAATGATTTTACATCTAAAACCTTTAAAATTAAATTAATTTTTGATGAACTGAAAAAAACAAATTGTATATTCAATTTGAATACCTATTTAAATAGTTGATATGTCAATATCAAATGTACGAATTATAATTATATAGGTAGTAAAATGTATAAATCGGATTTAAATTTAATAAACAGTTAACCCGATATCAAAATAACCAAGAATATTTACTGTATAAAATAGCTAAAATGCTAAAATAGTTATGACCGACAAAACCAATTATTTTGTAATTTGCAATGAAAATCAAAACTAATTATCAAAAATAATGTACACGAGTATCAACAATGTATCAACAACGTTTTATTTTATTATAGAGAAACAATGATTTTTACAGAAATCAACTTTATTGTTTTTGGAAATTATCTTTAAATCACACATAAAATAAAATATACGTAGAAACGTATATTATTATGAAATCGTCGATGAATAAAATCATAATAGCATAACATACATATATAGGTAGAACAGGTAGATAGGTAAGTACTACTAAAGAGTTCAAATTTTAATTTTTGTAATTCATTATTTATTTCAATACTTACAACCAATTTTCAATAAATTACTATTTATCAGAATAAAGAGTTGAAAAGCCACTATACTAGTAGGTACAGAAATAATTTATTTAGTTTTCTTTTTTTTTTTAACTACATAATCATAAATAAATTATTGTAATTGCCAGTTATATTATATGTAATTTAACTAGTCCCGTTCTGCGATATATACAAATTACCTTTCTCTACATTGCATTAAGTGTAGAAGAATATCGGAGTATTAGGTCCGAGAATTACACGACGATATGGATTTTATACTATTTTACATTATAACAACCTTAGTTTGATTGTAAAGACTGTTAATTGAATGATTTACTAATGATTTAAATTACGAAAGAAGAAAATCAGAGTACCTGTAAATATTAAAATTCGATAAAATAAAATATCATTAACACAAATAAAATGGACATCAGATTACCCATTCGCGTATCAACTAGCTGAACATATTAAAAAGTGTATATTATGAATATAAGCAATAAAATATTACCCGATGGTGATAATATTATGTGGTTTCATATTTCGATGAATTTTCAATAACTTAAAAACTTTAGCAATGTATCAGTCAAAGAACAATTATTTTTAAAATGTGTACAAACGCGTGGTTTTCATATCTGACATGGCTTTAATATAATATAATATATAGATTCTATTGTACATTATATGTAGTTTATAAAGTACCAATATAATAATTCCAACTCATGTGGCCTTTTACTTTGCCAAACAGAAAATTTTCAACCATTAGAACGTGCGCGCGCGATGTGACAAAAAAAAAAAGTAATAATAATATTAATGATAAAAACCAGAAAAACTCGTTAGATCTAGATTTTAGAGTGACCCAATTGAATATTCGCCATCGCCGCGTTTTTTCCCCTCATTGGAAGTAAAAAGTTTGGCTAAGAAGGTATAAGGTATATTATGTATATATATATAAACACTTGCTATACACTGCGTAGTATAGCGCAACTGCGCTCAGTAGTCGTCGGAACGTAAAACTTTTACGGCGTATAATGTTATTGTGTTATTTTTTTTAGTCCCTTTTTCCTCCCTTCTATACCTTCTTCCTTAACGTCATTTATTTTTTTTTCTACTCCGCTCCTTTCGTCCGGACCGCGGCGAGGACTCTGCGGCCCGCGACCACCACCGCCGATTTACTCAAGGATTACCGGGACCACGTTGTCTGTATATTTATATATATATAAATAAACTTATTATATCTGTGTATACCCGATACCACGGTACACAGACAGCGAGTATAAAATGAAAAAAAAAATTCACCGTCCATATTACACTATAATTATATACGTAAACAAAAACGATATAATACAACCGACGTTTTAAAAGTCATGGGCTGGAGACTTATCCGGGCACAATAATGCAACGCAGATCAGTATACAATATAAATAATAAAATATATCTCGAACAAAACATACCTATACACATTACGACAACGCCCTGTCGTTGTTTTCACAGTACCATATTATTATACTGATAAAAATATTATATATATATATTATATAATATTACGTCAGTACACCCATTGAGGGATGGTTAGGGGTTGATCTCCACGACTTTCCAAGCCATAAATTTCAAAATCCTTGGACATAAATAGAAAACTAGGTATACCTAAAGACTTTGGTCAAACGTTAATCGGACCAATGACTGATCTTTAACATGATGTATCAACTCGTGGTTGTAACTGTTATTTATTTGGTTATTTTTATCAGATATTCAGTAATATTGTTATTTATTACGATTTATATAGGTAGGACATTTGAGAGGGATTTCATTAGCTGAAATTACTGAACATAAATTAGAACTGAAGCATAAAATAAGTATACCAACTCATTTATGTTTGTCTTTCGCATGCACTGGGTAAATCAAAAATATATTTTGGTTTACTTAGTACCTAACGCACTAAGAGATGATTTTTTTATAATTTGTAATAATTTAACGATGAAAACTTTTTTTATCAATTATATATAAACTGACTAAATCATGAAATTAAAAAATTGTTCGAAAGTAAAATTAGTTGTAACTTATCACATATTATTTTTCTTAATATAAGATCGTTGTTTCATTCAGAAAATTTAATTTAAAAATATATTAAAAAATAATTGAATTATATCTAGGTAATTCATCTTTGATTCATGTTTATATTTATATTTTATAGTTATATTCTATCCTGAAATTTAAAAATTTTGAAGCGCTATGATATCAAATTTATCAAAATAAGCTAGAGCGTCAACAAACAAATAAACACTGAAATAAAATAATATCATAATATGTTATAAAAATCGTTTAATAAATGCATACAAATATATAATTCTAAATGCGAAAACTTCGATGTATTGATTTTTAAAAGTAGTGAAAAAACTTCCACGGGAGAAACAATAGTTCGTTCGAAGTATAAAGGATGCTGTGAATTGAATATGTAAAGTGAATGTAAATTACATAATGATAACATTACTTACATTGAGAGTCATATATCTAGTATCGTGGAAGATCAATATAATTTAGAATATTATAATTGTTATTAAAAAATGTGTAAATTATTCTGTACTATTATCGTTTATTTATAATAATATTGATACGTTAACAGTCTAACTGATATTAACATATTCTACATTATTCTACGTAAAATAAAACTTAACTTTTACATTTACAGTAGAAATACATAATATCATATAGACGAAAACATCGAACCACTAAATATATTTTTTATTAATATATCAATAATAGTAATCAATTCATACACTCCTCATAATCAGCAGATTTTTTTTTCTAAATCCTAAAGTATAATGATAGGTAGGTATAGGTAATACTATGATACTGTACATTATAAGATTTAATGGTTTAATATTCCACAACCATAGCGTAAAGCTGGAACTAATTAAATTTGCGTTTTCACGATAAATTCATTTTTATTTTTTGCAATTCCTAAACCGGTGGTTGAATTGTATCAGAGAATAATGCATTTATTAATCCTCTTGAGTCCCTTCACAATAATATAAAAATAAATATTTTTGAATTCATAAGCTTACATAGTTGTTAAATAATGAACCTACTGCAGCTGTAGCCGTAGTTACACTTCTATTTTACCAAGACACGGCTACCATATAACAATATAATAATATATAGGTAATTAATGCCTAGGGTGTAGTGTATATAAGTTAATAAAATAAACACTGAGGTGTGTAAAATTAAAATTACTTTTAGTTTGATAATATTATAGTCGGTTTATTTAAATATGGTCACCTCACAAATTAAACGTATTCACTATTCATCAAGTGATTAATTTCGCTTGATGATGGTTAACTTAAAGTTTTGTGGCTGTTTTGAGTAAATGATACAAACAATACAATAATATTTAATAGAAAATTGATTAAAAATATCAATCGTTTTGGAATTGACAACATAATCGACGAGTAATTATGAAAACTTGATTGACATGCATTTATTTTAGATATTATAACAACATGCAGTACATTTCCGATAATTGACTGACAACGATTTTGAACATTTATTATAATGGACCACGTTAGTGTAAAAAAAAAAATAATATATAGTAAATATAAATTAAAAAATGTACTAAAAATAGTTATGTAGACTTTTTATTTATAATACCAGATATAATAATACAATTTTACTGTTCAATCACATACTATTTTCTATAACAAAATTCTTCTAAAGTTGTTATTGTTAATAGGCGATAATATTATACCTAGTTGTATTTGGAAAATCCAACGCATAGTTTAGTTATCATTCTTATTTATTAGGTTCGATACCGTCCGCGTTTTCTACTTTAAATATAGTCGTGAATATGGCCCACCCTGTAATATAAAATACCAACTGTAACTATCCTAGTCATACTCGCAGTGACATCAACAATATCTATTTATTGACGAGTGGTGTTTTAAAAATAATATATAGTTACTTATGTTTTTGTAAAATAAAAACGATAGGTACGAATCTTCAATAACTAAAAATCAACAATTCGTTATGAAACTAGGTGCCTTCTTGTTAATCATAACATTTTTAAGGTACCAAAGTTAATAGGGTAACTAAAATATTTTCAAATTATTGGTTTTATTAAACGTATTCTAAAAAGGTTTTCAACCGAATATTTATTTCAAATGTAATGTATTCGATGTTCCACATCGACTGATTATTATAGGTAGAAATCGAATAACTCGACTGTAAAACATATTATTTTTGACTGGCATTTTCGATTTATTTTGAGTTAAAATATTTATGTATATGTATAATAGGCTCCCATATCCTCAACTGCATTCGATTACCTACATGTGTTCAATAATGTTTTACGTAAGCTGGATGTTGTTTACGATTGGAATGAATTTATTCGATTGTAATACAATTTGTTGTCATTATTTATATATGTACTTTTTTCGGGAATAGAAAGATACTAAGTAATTAAAATAATTACAGTAATAAATATTTACAATACGCAAACACGATTTCATGTTGTGTGCAAATATGTTTAATTCAAGTTCAGTAAGTTTTAGCAATATTATTATTACATAATCACATTAAACAATTTAATAAGTAGGTACCTATCTGTGAATATATTTTCACATTCACTGAGCAAAAATTTTTTTTATTTTAAATAACCCAAATTGGGTTATTTATTATTGGGTATTTACCCAATTAAAAAATAAATAAAATTAAAAAATTTGTAAATATCCCAGTAGGACCTGAAGTTAACGACGTACTTGATTTCAAGGCTTAAAACAATACTCGAACTATTATATTATGTGAATGAAATGAGTCCATGATGTGCAATAATAAAATAAATATAGTAATATACAAGTTTTTATTTTAAAGAAAAGAATGATATAGGATGGGTGATTTTCAATGCCAATTGAAAAAAAAATAATATTGAGTTAGTCGTAGTGGAAAATCATTGAGTGAAAAAATGTCGTTTAAAAGTAGTTTGATGCAACTTTCTAAAAGAATGAAAACTGTGCCATGAAACTTTAAAAAAAATGCATATCTATGAAAGACGAGTAAAAGCAATTTATCTCAGACCTATGCTGAAAGTCTGTATTATTATAAAAGTCCGTTGCGGGCATGTTATTAAAGTTATCGTTCTCTCTTTAAAACAGTTGTATTATTTTTATTTTTAGCGTATTCAAATGAAAGACTATAATCCAATAAGACACGTGATACATTATTCTACAACCTTATGCTTATACTTAACAATAAGTTAGACAATTAAAATAACTACATTCCATAGACCCTAGTGATAGGAACCAGTTAGTAGATACGTGATAATTCAATAATATGATTAAAGAGACAACGTTTTGAGAAAAAAAAATATCTGAAAAAAGGTAACGTGTAGGTACTTAATTGAAAATTAAATGCTAAGACACTATGAATTATATCATACTTAGAATATATTAATTAGTATAATTTTCATCTGTCCTTTTCCTCCGAGAAGATTTAAAAATCATCCAATTTTTAATGGATACAGCCGCCGATGAAATTAATCAGTTTTTTGTATAGTGTAACACAAATAATTCTTGATTCATCTAATTCAAGAAACTTCTTCTCCTATAGAAGAATTCAGAGAAGAATATACACATTGTAGACGACATAAATACTCTCAAGGATATTTAAATATCACTTCAATCGTGCTTTAAATTTAAATTCAATTAATAAATGTCACAAAACAATTGTAATGGAAAGGTACTTTTGATATTGTGATTTTTACATTTGAATAAGTACTGAAATATAATAATAAAGTTGTTCTACACTTCGTCAAATTGATTTAATTCACAGCTAGGATTGGAAGGTTTCAGGATTTTGGATTTTAAGGAGGATATGTTTGGAAATTATACTTTAATTATTAGTCAGACCAGACCAATTTTTAATTAAGGAATATCCTCTTTGAGCTTGTTTTTCCATGAACAGACGTTAATTCCTTTCCCCTTTGCACCTTACGTTATGTATTAATATTATGATTGTTATTTTTGTTTTGTATGAACATACTACCTGTTACCATAAAATCAAAATATGTAATTATATATAAAAAAAAATAGCTTTAAGCCAAGAATTTACATTTTATAGTCCCCATTCCTCTTTTCCGGGATACCACAAACGTCAGCACGTTACCACACAACTATACTTTCCCACAGTGCGCTTATGTATATTAATAAACTGTGTTTCTCCCGAATTTTAGGAACTGGACCCGTCTTCTACAATAAACGACAACTCTGGCTACGTCCCTTTCGAACTAAGGGCAGATATCATGACCGTAATGTCAACAAATTTTACCCACGAAAACTGACTACAGCCAAGTACGTTCAATCAAATCACATTTTTTGTTTTAAACCACGATGTTATCAATGGCTAGTCCATCATTTATAAGAGTGTCGATCTGTTCCACCATAATGGTGGGCTAGATGATGCCGATATACCATTATAGGCATTGTTAAATCGACGAAAATCATAACAACTACCATTGTCGGCTCAACTTCGTAATGTTATACTCTCTATTGGTAAAACCACGAGTCAAGTCGGCTACATAAATATTTTTATGTAAATAACATATTTTAGCTTAATTATCTCCTTACTCCTGAAATCACCCCACTAAAACAATCAAATACATATTTCTTAAAAAAATAAAATATACAAAATTCTGTAAATTAAAATATGACGTGACCAGTAAACCACATATGGATAAAAAGATAACAAATAAGAAAAGGACATAATGTTTCTTATTCTGAATGCAGAAAGAAAAAAACAAAATCATAATTAAAATCATAATATTACTCTTGATATCATTATGATAACAATTATGTTTTACCGATACTCATTACTTATTTCTCCAATACCTTTATTATTCATTACCAAATATATAAAAAGCGAATACATTTATATTATTAAATATATAAAAATATACTGCTTTTATATCATTATAACTAGCACGCCATTGTGTGGCTCTTTGTTATTATATTATAAATACCTGCAAATTGTACCTATAAGTAATTGTCACATCGACTCAAAAACTAAAATAATATTATTGTATTATTTAATTACTATACATTTCACTTATTGCCATTTTATGATATATAAAATGGTAAAACTTTTCCTCGAATTACCCTATAATATTTTATTTTATCTTTATATAATATACATTAAAATGATTAATTTAACTCCATACTATTTTTATAATTTATTAATCTAGATTCTAGAGTGTCAAATATTTTCTTTACTATGTATCAAAACCTGTGAGTTCCACAGGCGTGTTCTCTTTAACTCACAATATGCAGGCTTATAGATCTCTGCATGACACTGATGGCCCTGCATGGTCACTGCAAGTGTTTCGTTTAGTTAGTAGGTGCGCAGTAATCCCCTAAAACGGCAGAAACGACACAGTTAGTAGGTATAGAAAACATAATAAGTATTACGATTGTTTTGTATTCTATTCAAATATATGTTGTATTTTATGTGATCCTACCGAGTTTCAAATATTTCCATAGTGTGTTAGTGATATTCTATTTAAATTTCTCAAACGCTCAGTCATAAGATCGGCTTGGATACTATTGTACTCTAAAAATGAGAGCGACCTGCCTCCGATGTACCTACGTTGGACCATCTCTTCAACATAGCAGCTGATTATAGTGCATTATTCCTGTTTTATCTTGCGTATATATTATATTGATGTATCTATAAAGTCAGGGTGCATATGTGTCGTTACTGGTTGCAATATCTAAACATTATTAAAATTCTAACTATTAACTAAGTTTAAAAAAACATTTTTTTATATGTAACAAAATTAAGCATAAAGTAAATGTTAGTACTAAAAACAAAATGTAGCAAATAGAAACTAGGTTAAGTTATAAGTTATAATGTATAAGAGATATGTGGGCAAATGCATGTTCATCAGCAGGTATTGCTTGATATGGTCGCTGTAGAACAAAACAATAAATAGTAATAAAGTATTGTATTTGTAAGTACGTGTTTATTATTGTATGTCAAAAGTGTATTATAAGCTAATAAAGTCGCGCCTAACTAGTGACTCATTATTTTACGAATTGTAATTCTGTGTGTGTGTGTGTGTTTGTGTACACTGGTTTTGGAGTTTACATGTGTATGTGTTTTGGTAATTCGGCCTTAGCATAATATATTTTTTGTGTGTTTTTGGGAACTTCAACCTATTATAAAACAATATTCTGTATATGCTTATTTTGGTATCGCGAACGCAGCATGGTTTTTGGGTATATTAACCCTTGGCAAAATTGTTGAATTTTCATATTATACTTACATGTTAAGTGAAATTCTGGAGAACACAATATTTTGTACTTGCAGTGAACGTGAATACGCTATTTTGAGTATACGCGTATGTGTGAACAAGATATTTTCCATCCAAAACTGTACTGTTCGCTTTTTAATTCAATGACAATTACATAAATTGGCTACTCATTCAAACGGTTTTATTCGAGAATTTCAACGTACAAAATTATTAATAACATACAGGACAATCGTAATAACGTACATTGACCTATATGTATACCAGTATACCACCCGGTATCGATATGATTAATCACGCCCACGTCACTTATTTTTAAACGTGTAATTAAAATTCAAACAAATAATACGAATTGAAAACAATTGTGAAACAATTCACAACCTACTATGGTAATACTTATAAGTTATCACCTTTGATAATATTTTATCGCCAATGATGTGATGTTACGAACACGGTTCAATAGATACAGTAAACCCGAACCAGGATTACTTATTCATGTAAAACAATGATTTAAAAAAACAAAACATTACGTTTTTTTTAAATATAATACAAATCAAATCATATACTTACATTACAATTTATTTATCAATGCATTCTTTTTAAATACTTTTTTAAATATTTATAAAACAATCTAACTTTCTGCACTTAAAGTTTATAATTTATAACATTAAATTTAAGGCTTGGAAAAATTTGATGGATAGTTTGTATGAACAGTAGCTAGCAGAACAATAGCCGGAAGAGTCTATACAAAATCCGTGGAATTACCGATAGATTTACAAACATATCAGATATCCTCGCGTTATGAACTTGTCAGATATTTCTGTTCTTACAGTTTTGGGTCATGTTAAAGCAAAATAATATATAAAGTTTCGAGTAAAGCAAATGTCAATGTGATAACTTAGATTCAAATGCTAATATTTTATTCCGTTAATATAGTCATTGTTATAAGATAAATATTTGTGGGCTAAAATGTCTCACCAGGAAAAGATATAAAAGTTTAAAAAATGCGAGTATTTAAAAAAAAATAAAAGCCACAATGAGTTAGTTTCTAATTTGCAACTCGAGTGGTATTGTATTTTGTTGTAAAGCAAATAATCTAATTTCAAGTTTATTATAATATTATATAACGAAATATTTCAATGAATACAAATATAATTTAGTACTCAGAAAGCATTTCTTCTTTTGAACTTATTCAACCATAAAGCTACGTTCCTCTTTTATTAAAGGATTTCAGATTAACTATAAAAAGCTCTTATACTGAAAGTAGAGCTGAAAATATGATTTCCTAAAAAAAACTAATAAAATAACCTTAAAAAAATTCATTTATTCCCTAAAATCTTCAAATTATGCAGATATTAAATTAACTAAAAACGATAATTATGGCATATATGTACATATATGTATATTAGATATACACAAGCTTTAAAGTTTAACTTGCATTATACGATTTGATATACTGTTTTAGTACGGTGTAATACTTTTATGTGTACGTAAAATATACATATAAGTTCATTATTTGGTATGATAAGTGATAACCAAGTGATGCTTACTTAATTGTATTTGATGATTATGAAGAATTTGGTTAGGTTAGGTTAGGTATCCAATTAGGTACATAAATATTATTTATTTTCCTGTTGATCTGGTATCGAATTGGTATACTATTAGTTGGATAGAAAGTATTTTAGTTAGTGTTTTTACGCATTTTTAGATATTCTAAATTTAAGGTTCTTAAAAATATAGGTATTAAGATATTTTCGTAACCAGTGTGGGCGATTCAATATAATATACCGGGTTATAAATTTAATGTAAGACACTCGTTATTTCAAAAAGTATAAATGGTTTTGAAAATACTTTGTTACCTGATTTTCTGTCGTTACAAACCCAAATATTTTTAAAAAAATTATATTTTTATCCTTGTAATTGTTGTACCTGTTTACTATTTTGGATAATAATATAAAAATTGAATTTCATATTCTAATGCAAAATATTTGTTTCAGTCTTTCGGTAAATAAAAATCAAATTTACGACGATTAGTTTATGAATTATAATTGTTTGATGATAAGATGAATGGTGTAATGGTCCAACATTTTGCAAGGTTTCTCCGTACCACTCCATACCACACTTATCAAAACTTTAAATACTCTTAACTCATAAGTAACTCTTCCAAAATAAATTAGATTTTTATGTAGATTTAGAGAAATACTCAATGTTCTGCTTTGGAATATGAAATCAAAAAAGTTTGTTGTTATTTATAAAAGTAAAATATTTAAAAAA
Source organism: Metopolophium dirhodum (assembly GCF_019925205.1). Taxonomy (NCBI): domain Eukaryota; kingdom Metazoa; phylum Arthropoda; class Insecta; order Hemiptera; family Aphididae; genus Metopolophium; species Metopolophium dirhodum. The sequence continues at coordinate 121,629,330 of NC_083560.1, forward strand.
TATAAAAAAATAGTATTTTTAAACCGTTAATATTTTTTTAAATAATCAGTGTCCAGCGTTAAATGGATTCCTCGTGATATATTAGATATAAAATATAAAGCAAATGACTTTGTTTTGAATTTTTTCATGTTTATTTCTATATCCAATTATTATCAAAAATGAATAGAGCACAATTAAGTAAAGAATGAACAAGTGTGTCGTGGAGGTATTTTAAGATGAAAGCATTGAATTAGGAGAAATTTAATTAAATCGTACCAAAAACTGACGGATATTTATTTTGGATTATACTAATAATGTTAAAAAGCTTAATAGTACATAATATGGCTCATAGTTTGAAATCAAACAAAAACCTAAATATTTAATTAAACAGGGATGGAGTAGGCTAATATCTGATACACTATAGTTAAAATTTGTTTGTGTTTTTAGATTTTGGTATTTGATAATTATTAAAATAAGATCATTAAGAGTGCACCATTTATTAAAACTATTTATATAATAACTATGTAAGAGTATATTATTTTCAATAGATGTAATGGACTTAACAATTATGCCGTAATCAGTAATTAAAATAATGTTAAATAAGTTATATATAAAACGACATCATTAATGTATATGTTAAAGATAAGTAAAGAAAGGTGTTAGACTTGAGGTACTCCAGGTGTGTCAAGTATAGAAGGTAGCTGAAAAAATAGTTTTAAATTTAACAAATTGGGTTTGCTGTCGCTGTGATAAAGAATAATCAAGCCATGATATAAGTCATTTTTGTAAGTTGATTCCAAGGCTTGATACCAAGATGAGAATAGTACCTATAAAGATAACTACAAAAAAAAAATGGAAAGTTCATTGAAAAATTCCACCCCTAATTTAAGATAATCTGTGTTTAATTATTTATAATTACAATCCGTAAAATTGGATCTAAATAGAAACGTATACACAATACACACATGTAATATTAAGCATATTATACACGTTATTTATGATAAACTGCAAGTTTACAAAATATTATAAACATAATAATATTATAATGATATCATGTATCGTATCTAATATTTTGCTGTTTGGTATACATAATAATAATTTCTGTTACTATTATTAGTAGTAGTTTATTATTATTACTTCTATTACATATTGATATTATTTAATTGTTTTTTATTTTTCGATGACGCAATGTTTTGGTTATATTGATTCAGTGTTATGTTATTCATTAGAATATTTAATGTATTATTAAAATATCGATGTTAATCTGTACAAGAAAGATACTCGTTGGACGAATTATTCACACGCTGTATAAATAATGCATAGGTTTTGAAATGACCACACGTCCTTAAAAAAGATTAGTGTTACGACTATTGAAATTACGTTTATCAGATCGTTGTATTTAATTTACTCATCGGTTACCTAACCAGTTTTCATTATATCCGTTGGCACGAAATTCAATAATTTTAAAATAAAATTATAACATACACCTAACCCAACACCTAAGCGATAATAGTATAATAGAGTATTATAAATGAAAAAAAGTTTCCATTTGTAAGTTCTAGAATAACTATAAACATTTACTTTATTATTATTATAGGTTTCTAACTAGCTTTACGATTTTATAAAACTACTTTCTAGAATAGGTAGGTACTTACACTTTTATGTTTAAAAAATATCCGAGTGTACGAACCTGTTTAAATAATAATAATAATAATAAAAAAAGACTATATTCTGATAACATCAGTACCTAATAAAACAATCTTTATGATAACGCCTACCAAACAACGTACTTTGACTTTTTTTACGTTGCTATCGAAATTCAAAAATCCATTAAATTTAAAACTTAAATAATAAATTAAAGTAACATAATTTACAAAAATCTACATGATCAAAATATTTAATATGACGTTGGAAAATTATTTTTTCAATACCGATTCCATTAAATTTCTACCTGTTTTAGCTTATAAGTTTTGTATTTAATTTAACTAAAGATAAGTATAAATAGTTTCCAGGATACTTCAAATATCATATTTAATGAAGGTAAAATTATATTTAAATTTGTCAATTTCTTTTAACCCTTAATCTCAAATTAAAAAATTTAAAAAAAAAAAGATTGTAAAAAATATTGTTTTAAAAAATAAATATATGTAATAAAATTTGTACATAATAATATAGTTATACAATTTATGTATAAAATGTTACATAGAGTCTATATGCATAAATCGTAAATCGATATAATAAACTGTAAATGGATAAATGTACCTACTAGAAAGAATAGATTTAATTGAATTGTTTCATAAATTCATAAGACACTTGTTAAATGACGAAAATGTTGAAATCAAAATAATTATTTATTTTGACATAGTATACAGAATAATAGAATTATTGTATCCACACAATTGTTGAGAATAATTCTTAAACATAATATATATGTCCCTATGAAAAGTAAAATTGAAAAATAAATTTCCGCAGAAATCAAATTTTTAAAAAATGTACACAGACAATATCTTATTCGCCCAAAAAAGATACAGCCAAAGCTGGGCAAGTTATCCAATTTTCTTAACAAGTTAAAGTTAAGTTATTCTTAAATAAAAATAACCGAGCCAAGTTAAAGTTAATTTTAAAATTTAAATTAATTTGGGTAACTAAGTTAAGTTACAAATTGTTATAAAAATAATAACTTAAGTTAGGTTACTTTTTGTTATATATAATATTATTATAGTAAAATATTTTTATAACGAAATAACTATCGGTACCAAGTACTAACTGCTTTTTATAGATTACCTATACGGAACTTTTGTTATTTCCCCTTGTGAGTGAATATCCGTCTCATATAGGGGCGCTCTTCGGACTTATCATAGTATAAGACTCATGCGTATATTAAGTATAAAACGCATGTCCACTTTGTTACGTTATAATGATATTTACGTAAAAATATGTTATTTCCATTGAAAAACTAATGCAAAAAATAAACAGTTCATAATTCTAAAAAATCGTAAGTAGCTTTAGTTTTAGAAAAATAACTAAGTTAAATTGATTTATGAAATTCAATTACTTATAAATATACAAAGTTAATATAATATTCTATTTTATTTTAACTAGTTGAGTTTAAAATTATCAAAAAAAAGAAATTTATAACTTAATTTTAACTTTTTAACTAATTACTTCCCAATTATAGATAGGTACCTACAAGACGTGTACAACTATTGCAAGAACACCACATTTTGATAAGCAACTCTATTGGTGAAATGGATAGGTACTTTGTTTTAAAAAAATTAATAAAAAATCAAGCCTAATCGCGATCAAACGGAAAACAACTGTCCTTGGAGTTGAAATAGTGTTCAAGTATTACAAATTCGAGTTAGCCATGGTGTACGTGTAATATTTTATTCGTACTGCATAACCAAAATGAATATTTAAAATTATTTTTATTTGGTTTTCCTGAATAATTATTTTACCATATTATATTATAGAGATGGATAAGTATGATTTTTTTCGATGTTGTCATTGTGAATTATTAACGCACGAGAGCCAATGATTTTTTAATTGTCCTAGTTTCATTAGGGGAGCAAAATGCACGCGTGTATGGCTTAAACTGTAATTTAATTTGAAAAATATTATTTTGTTTCTAATTGAACGCGTTGCGTCGGAGGTGGTACGTTTTAACGAATAATTAATGCTACTCGTCGGGGAAAAGATGGAAGGGTAAAATGAAAATCGACGCTTTTTACCTCGCTCAACGGACATGGGACGTGTATAGTGCGCATTATGTACATAAATAATAACGTGAAATGGATTACAACGGGTATATAGTTGCCGTAAACTTTATACTCGAGCCATACGCTATAGGTACTCGTCACATTGATGAAAACAACCTATCTACAACAAAGGCGCATTTGCAAGAATGAAAGAATAGGGCTTCTATCGATAGTTAATGTGAGGTTCAAAGGAAACACGTGTTAATGCTCAGCTCCGGGAAATAGGAAACGTGTGCGACTTGAAATGTTCAAATCAGTTCTTCGTTTTTTTAAAAATGTACGGAAATAGGTTGACTATTTTAAAATATTACGAGTCACTAATTATAAAACGGTTTCTTTAAAGTTTCAATAATAATTAGAATAATAGTCAAGAAATCTATATAAGTACCATATAAATCTATATACCTACCTTTAATACTATCAAAGAATTCAAATGATATATTATTTGATTCATTAAGACAGTTTTAATTTGGTTATGTTTTGGTATAATATGTTTAAAATTAGATTTTATTTTAGTAAAACATAATCAAATTATAAGAGTATGAGATAACAGTCTAAATGCTACATGTAATAATACACAATTTTTATTAAGAGGTTGTGGCATCCGCATGTATTCTCTCCGTCTTACAAGTGCGTAACATAGAATTTTAAACATAGATTTTTTTAATTATATTTTAATTGTAAAGCACGTTATGAGTATTTCAAGATGTACAAACAATTTACAATTATAAATTATTCTTAACTCGCTTCAAAATTAAAATATAATAAAAAAATCTATGACATTGCCCAGATATTAATCTAACCATTAAATTTTATAAGAGGTAAATTCACTCTATTTTTTAAACTAACGGAGCTAAGCTAAAATTTTGCTATGTTACGCACTTGTAAGACGGAGAAAACACGCATGTGGATGCCACGTCCTCTTATAATACTCTAAACTCTAAAGTGATAAAGTCTTATTATATTATGACAACATTTGGCGACACATAATTCGAGCTTGGACCAAATTGTATCCAGTTTACCGCATTTACCTGTATATAATATTATTTACGTGAATAACAACTTTGTTATCCATAATATCACGTTGTACACGTGAGCTTAATGTGCTAAGCCTCTTTAGAAAGGCATTTCTGATTAAATACAACTAATAAGTAATAGTAGTAGTTAATTTCTTACTCAATTACACTGTAATAAAATATTAGTAAATAATAATCTCAATAGTATAATACATATAGGTACCGTTTTAATTTCCATCACTTTTAATAATAGTAAAATGTGTAGGTAAATGTAATTAAATTCATAATTAAATTGTGAGTTGTTCAAATTTATTATGTTAGACACTTTGGTGAGTTGTATAATAATTATGTAATTATGTTTCGTTTTTGATTTGTTTATTATTGTTAATACACTTAACAAAATAGTGAAGGTTGAAAATACAGGGACGGTAGGTACTTTCAATTAAAAAAAAAAAAACCAATTAATAAATGCATTTCCAATAAAAGAAAATATTTCCATCACTTCAACATTACAGTTGGTTACTACAATAACATGCTAACACCTACAATGTTGGCTAAAACTATTATAAATTTAATGAAGGATTAATATTTTAGTTTACAAAATGTGTAGAGTATGCTTGATTGAAAATAAAAAAACATACATACCTACTCAGCCACGACTAGACTCACGTCGTACATGTATGTAAATGTATGTTTAAAACGCATTATTACATATTATAATATATATATATACAATTAGTTGGGCTACGACCAGTATGGTTACATAAAATAAAATAAACTTTAGATAAACCTTACCAAAACGTAGATGACGTCATGATTTTAATATTTAAGTCTACCATAATATTATGTTTAAAATATTTATACGAGATAATATAGCTACATCATAGTATGATGCCTGTTGGATTGATTGAAGTTTTAGAAACGCATAACCTAAGGCAGGTTACAGTATAATCTCATAATTATTTCAATAACATTACGAAATAAAAATATTCTGTTTTAAAACTTTTTTTTTCATCTAAATAATTAAATTTGTGTCCTTTGTGGAATTAAAAATGTTCTTAAATCTGATAATGTTTTGATATTTCTCATATTTACAGTGATACAGAAGTATTCGACATCGTTTAACCAGAACTTTATTTTCTTTGATCCCTTTCTAAAGTAATGCCTGAGCCGTCCACATAGCCAGGTCCAGATAGGTGGTCAGAAGTGGTTTGACATTTTTCTGTTCGTGGTTCAAAAATAGGCACTACCACTCAACCATCCACACACATTATACCACAAAATCGCATTACAAAAATTTTACCTTAATTATTATATACGTTTTTTTTTCTTTTCTGAAATTCTACGCTGTAACATAAGATTGATAATTTTAATTGTATTATGATATAATAAAAAATACAGAATTCTAAATGACTCGGCAGTCCCAGAGTCAACATTATAAACTTAGAGATAAGACCAAAATTGCATTGCTACATATAGAAAACTTCATTTCATTGTTCACATAACTTAATAAGTTGATATCAATTTAAGTTAAGTTTATTTTTTTGAATTAAAACATTTTTTTTTTACAAATTTGCATTAACTATGTGTTATATCTTTTGTTTATAATATTAATTTCCACTAGACACCGGAGTTTAAAGCATATTTGTTAGTAGCATGTTTAATTGATACATTATATTATATTTCAGGGTTAAGAATACATGTGATTGACATTCAACTGTCCAATATTTTTCCCTCCATTAGTCAGTTTGGTTTTAATAAGTTTATGCTACGAAAAACACTGTTTTGCAGTTGCAGACGATTGTGGCAAAGTACATATTATTCCATATAAGCCACGCACACATTTGGAAAAGCCCCACAATATTACCTACTGGTTACCAAGTGCTCACCTATTCAAAATAATACCCATCACCTAGCATCACCCTAAACTTTTGGTGGTTTAGTGAACCACGAAATTCTTGTTTAAGCCGCCTCTGTGCGAATGTGCCCTGTGGTTCCCTTTTATGTTCAAAAGTCTTTTTGTTTTATTAATAAAGTTCGTCGTAATATCCGTTCGTGTTTTACTTGAATTAAATAATGTTTTATACGGTTTAATGATTAATCACGTAGCCTTGAGCAATGACATAATATACGTGGATCTACAGGCATCGAATATATCTGAGGAAACTTGTGTGAAACTCACTACTGACTGTTTCAGTTCTAATTGGAAAGGTAAAATTATAATTCTATTGTAATACAAATATAGGGCGTGCTTTGTTTTTGTTTGATAATATTTAAATACAGAAATAAATAAGTAATATTTGGGTTTGAAAGAAATAAACATTTTTAAAGGGTCTGTCATTATTAAATTATTTTTATATTTACACAATTTGTAATATTATTTTAATTTCAAAAACATAGGTACATTTAAATATATAATTCGATTAAAGGATACTCATCATACAACTCATTAATACATTTAATTCTTCTTAAAAGTAAGAATATATATTATTTATATACAAAATTATTACTTGTCTAAATACTACTATATAAAAATTATAATTCAGATATTTTAAATGGAAGTTTACGGGGCCTCATGTAAAGTTGTGAGAGCAATAATGAATATACATTGCATTAAAAAAATTGAAATACAATTTATATTTTATATCATATCGAAATTCATGTTATCTAATATATTTATTAGAATATTATGTTAAACCGGTGTCTTCGAGATGATTTTCTCATTTTTGATTTTTCCGCGAGAAATACTGATAAATCAAAAAAAAATTATAATCCATATAAAGTTTATGATTAGTTTACTATATAAATTACAAACAACTAATAACATTCGTTAGACAAAAATAAAATGTACTTGCCTTTTATTATAAAGTATAGAATAACGAGTATCTCCTATAACATGCAATATCTCCTATATTATGACCAGATCTACAATTCAATTGTTTTAATTTCCTCAAAATAATTTAGAAAAGTCAAAATATTTTAAAATTTTATCATGATTAGAAAATGGCAATATTTGGTTAAAATTTAAAACTAGATAAAATATTTGATACTGGATTTGCGTTTGCATTCCCGTTTTTCATATTTTTTGTTTTTATATTTCTTGTTTATAGAGTACTGTCAAATTTCTAATATTGATTCAGTTTAAACTAGATTCAATTTGTTACTAGAAATCTCACTTAAAGTGTATTCAACTGTAAAAAATGTCTTCAGATAAACTAAAAACAAAAAAAAAAAAATGAAAAAACCCATCATTGTCAAAATAATAAATTCATGGCTGCCGCACAGAATCTAAAATAATATGATATAGTATTAAAAAAAAAATATTCTTACTAATGTTTTAGAAGGTTTGAACTTAAAATAAAATAACACTTTGCAGTGTAATAATGTTAAGCGAGAAAGTAAACAAATTATAGTCGTGAAAAGATGTCAAAAACTCAAAACATTATGTTTCTTATTGCATTAATGCCTCGTGACTTGCAGAACGACAAAAAAAAAAAGGTTTGTTTTCAAAATCGTTTAAATTGATATAATAGAAAGGAGTCATTAGCCGACTGAACTTAATATAATAAAATAATCTATACCGGTTATAATATGCATAATATTATACATAGACAATGTATAGGTTTTCATATGATTATTGGTATTGAATACTTATAAAAAAGATGTCCAAGATCGGAAACATCGCGCCACGCACAATTTTACAGCAGGTGTAATATACAGTATATTAGGCATGATAAATCACTGAATAATATGATTATGTACAACTGTCGAAGGTGTACTCTCTAAAAAATATAAAACCGCAAACTTTCCCTGTTTGTTTATCAATCGCAAATCACAAATCGTATTGAAAATATAAAGTTAATGCGCGATTGTCACTTCGTAATAATGTAATATTATAATAATATAGTATGATGGATTTAGCGACGCACAGTACTGTGCGTATAAATTGTGCATAATATCTACAACGTGACAACAATTATTATGCTCGAGTGTTATAATGTAAATAAACAAAAACGACGGACTCCCACTGATATTCTGTTTTACCTCTCCGCGTAGATATTGTTTGCATTTTCGGTTGTTTGGTTATTATTGTTAATATTATTATTTGAATAACAACGACTTACTTATCGATGCTTTATTATGAATTTCCCGCGCACGTAATATAAATATATATATTATGGTTTTGACACGAGGAGTGGTGGATGGATGTTCGGGGGGTACATTGTCCCTAATAAGTAGGTATAATAACGAACCACGTAGCATTGTAGTCGCTTGTAGGCAGTATTACACTATAATATTATTGGTTTCGGCTTAACCGATCACCGCAACTTCAGTACCTAATTGGTCCATGTAGTGCATTGTTTAAATTATTAATGCATACAATATTTGGCTAGAACAATGCACGGAAAAATACGTTTACGCCAACGGCTTATAATGTTTATCCTACACAAATATTTTAAATTACACACCAATAAACAGTTAAACTGGTATCATGTAGGTAGGTTAGGTATTCATGTTTTTACGGTTTACGTGGTCAATCATTTTTATCAGTCAGTCAATCAACAATATTATAAATAGGTAATAATAAGATAAATATAAGTATTACGCTTATAGACAATAATTATTTACAGTCTTTATTTATTGATATATTATGATCATTAATCGGATCCAAAACAATTAATAATACGTGAAAACTATTTCATAATATTTACAGTCATTGAGACGAACATTTAGTTTGAAGCAAATAAAAAATATATTAGTAGTCGTCAAGTGAAAATCAAATAATTGTAACAATTAAATATTAATATCAGTAATAAAAACGAAAATAATATTCAAATAAGGAATGATAGAACAATTTAAATGATTGGTTATTGTTCTGCTTCATTATTATTTTTTTAAATATGGTGTATGAAAACGGAAATGGAATTGAAACAGTGAAACAATATAATATAACTAGCAGACACAATGCGTTGCTATTGCTAGGTTTTTGTGATATTTATGCGAGCAGTATATTATCAGGTAGGCTGCGGTAGATCGCGGATCCGTGTGGTGCGTTCGTAAGTGTATAATTTAACTATAAAGTAAAAAAAATGCAAAAAATTGGTCCACCGAAACCCTGGTTCGAACTCGATATATTCTGTGCTAAAATATACAGGCTTTTCGCATTAATACGTTCACATTTGAACATGAGTCAAAATCTGATGTATAGAAAATGCTAAAATAAACATTCAGTGAAATATTCATATATCTAAGGTAATTTTTTTAAAATTACACCAATAATTAAAAACGATATTGTCAAAAAAATGTCATTATGTTTTTCCTGGCGCTTTTGAAAACTACTGGGAATATCAACCTCCCGAAGCACCTACGACTAGATTCACTTTACCCCCAGAAAAGATACTGAAGTTGAAAATCGAAGCATTGTGTCGACTATTCATCGTGTACACAGACACAGACACACAAAAAAGAACACATACATCATTGTAAAATCGATAATATTGCTCCACTCAGAATCTATATATATCTATATTTGATTTTAGAATAAAATTGTATAGCTATATTTTATAATTAAATAGATCCCATGATAATTCACAAACTTTTTAATTTATTAGCAAAGTGAATTCACATTTTTAGGATACAAAATTATGGTAATTATTATATGCTATAGTAATGTTCATTAAATAAAGAAAATATAATATCATGTTTTTTTTTTAATAAACGAAAAAAAATATTTCTATGTCGTTTTAACTTAAGTTTTTATGCACACAGTACACGTAACATACCTTTTAAATTTTAAATTCCTATTGTATTGGTTACGATTTTATTTATAAGGTTCATCGGTTTTCAATTTTAATCCCGTCACACAAGTAAGGCGCACGTAGCAATAGTGGAATTACAATAGTTGTATGCTGTGATATATTAAAAAAATAAAAAATATAATGCTAAAATCAAGAGTTTGCATTCGTTTGCGGGGCGTTTCCGTGCGATGGATCTGTTGAGTTCAGTTCGGATAATGTTGTCATATTTTATGGTAAATATTAAATATGGTGAATAAAACTAAAAACTACAAACAAGTTTTGCTTTGATGAGTTTATTACTAATTTAAGTGATTATATCCGCCCAGACCTGTCTGACGATGAATTTATCTACGGAACACCCCTGTATCACCAAACCCAAGTGGTTCAGGGGACCTAAAATTATACACCGCACGAATCCCATAATATACAAGTAGTGTTAATGATATACGTTTCATATTATATATTACGATCAGAGTTCAGTTTATACACCTACCTAAAAAGTGGAATAATTACTTCTTTCAGATAATCTACATAACTATGTACATATAAACATTTGGTTTTACATTTTACATTTTATTTTTTGACCGTGTGACATGAGTAAAACTCTTGCATAAAAACACCTATAAACGGTGCCATTATGTTTTGCCATGATAATATTCAATAAGCTGTTTTGCTATGACATAAAATTATATATTAAAAAAATAATTTAATATAACTGTTCAAAATTATGAGTAGGTATAGAGACATTCAAATGGATCACTTTGTAGTTTTTAATTATAAATTATTATTTTCTAACTTTTCTTAATTAAATTTTAAACTTCGATACGTTCTAAAAGATGATAAACTCGATCATAGTAGGTAAGTGATGGTGGTTAGTAGAATACTTTTCAAACATTTAATCAAAATTAATCTGAAAATATAAAATCTTGTATGCGTAAATTGTAATATACCTAATTTATAAAAGTAGTATATCATTTAATAAAAATATTTTAATAATATTATTTCATCTGGAAATATTTCTAATTTTTAGAGTTTTATATAATATAGTTAAAAGATAGTCGGTAAACTCCCTCAAATATATCTATCTTTGTCAGTTGTATATCTATCGCGGGACTCTTTAGGAAATGTATAACATAATATATAACACTTAATTAAATAATGTATTTAACGTCCCTTATGGTGGTCGGATTTAAATTTATTCTAAGGGACTTAGCTCACCCCACACTATTCTCCAATATCCACATTTAAGCTGGGTATACACAGGCAGATTACTTGGCAGAATACATCAACCTACTATTTTTCACGCTTATTATACTCTACTATTTTGGGTGGTTTGGTTAAGTTGAGAAGTAGTAGCGTTGAGTGAAAATGAGTGGCTGAAAATGCAAGTGAGTATTCTCTTCCAGAGTGATAGTAAACTTTACTTCACCGATTACTATCTTTAATTATCTATCTACGCTATTATTACTGAGTGCTTATATTAAGCTAGTTATAGTGAATTACGAACTCTGTCACTGTACTGTATCAGTGGAAGCTCAGCTTCACTGTAGGTGCCGACTTAATTATATAGTACCTAATTTTGTAAAAGTTTAAGAATTTATATTTGGTAATTGGTATTAAATGTAGTAGCACCTGGATTGAATTTTGGTTGAGTAACAACTTTCAGACGAATCTAAGAGTTATGTTTGACCGATTTGGAATAAAATGAAAGTCTATAAGACAAAAAATATTCCGTTAGAATATATATAGTAAATGTAACATTATAATATTATAATATTAGGTATTAACCAAATTAGAAAATAAAGCTAATTAAGCCTACCGTAATTAACCTTACCTATTGGTAAAATGCAGGGTGAGAAGTTACTGCTGCTATCAATGATTTATTAATAACACTAACCACAGTCCGCCATAAGGATTAATAGACTTCAACACTATTTGTGTATGTTACACGTGCAACGAAACCCACGGACAAAACCATTTAGGTAATAATGCGTTAATCGTCTAGACTACGACATCGTAAATCGTATTCAGGTATATACCTCAACGAGTGGTATATGGTACCAGTGTAGAGTATATATTTTATTCGATGCTTTTAAGCCTTTCGTGTTATATATTTACACAATGTGATGTTAATTTTGGATGCGTTAAGTATTTCGTACCAGCTCCAAGTTGATAATTTTATTTCCATGTAGGAACTCAACTATAGTTGAGTAGTATTTATATAAATATAGAACCTGTACAATAAATACACGATGCATACCTATAGTCATAATGAACAGCTGTTATTATTAATTCGATAGAACGAGAGACAGCGTTAAATTATCGTAAAACTGTCACGATCCTAAATCTAAACTAATTGAAAAAAAAATCAACGTATTTTTTTAAGTGTAAAATATGGGTTTCGTCATTGGTTAACAACTACAGTCACCGTCTGAATAAAAACAATTTTTAATGATGCAGGGGATAGCCGAAATAATATAAAACTAGATAATACAGAAAACGTATTTATGTCTCACATGGAAATGCCACTTCGCGTGTAAGGATATTATGTATATAATATGTAAATTAATATTTTAAAAACCCGACTTTAATGTTTATTCTAATGCATTTCGTTTTTTGGTCCATTTAGTCGAATCCAGTGAATACATATAAGAACTTATCACGGATTTGTTAGCATATTAATAGTATACAATTACAATATATTGATAGAATGTATACGATAATGGAATAATGGATTTCAATTCAACGTTAATACCTTTTTTAATTAGCTCGATGACGTCCTAACTGCATCGCATTAAATCTAGTACAGTTAACACATGTCCATTTGTATGCACGTAATACGTATAAATATAGACGATGGGTAAAAATATAAAATCACTGAAAAATGGTTTTGATTATCACTTATTGATATTACATAATATAGAGATCAACTATTGATTTTAATTTATTACAAAATATATATGTATAAAAGAAAAATTAATGTCAAAACCTATGTTACCGCATAATAATATTATTTTATGTTTAAAAAAATCCTATTACAAGTTATAAGTATTTTAGTATTTATAACACATTCTGTGATTATAAAAACTAACTTATATTGTTACCTACTAAGATTTATAATGACTTATGGGCGCCATGATGAGATTTATACTACAAAGTAGGGGGACAATAAGATTGTATCAAAAATATTATGCGAAAATGAGTTGCAAGTCATGATGATTTTGTAGGAAGGGTGAGAAGCCTTTCCCGTGTTTATTTAATATATTGAATTAATTTCACCTTACCATTAAATAATGTACACAACAACCCTTAGCTGAGTAATATATATTGCACAGCACCATAGAATAATTTAATAGACACGATAAATCTAAACTAATCATAGTATTACGGTGATTAACTTGTAGTTGAAGCTAAGCCTTGCACTTAACTTGGAAATAGGCTTTTTTTCACAAATGTTAAATCAAACACACTTTTTAAATAATTGATTCGATTACGATTTTATATCAAAACATATTGTGTGATGTTTAATACCTATGTCGTATAACATGTCATCCACATTCTTTTTTTTCATCTCTCTAATTATTTAAGTCCTAACATTTGTATCCCCGGTTGACTATGAATAATCTAATGACTAAAGGTTTTTTCAGGGAGATAATATGTGGGTTAGATTATGTTTTTTAAAATTATAAAATAATTATTACCATCTAATATAACATATCATATAACATCTAATATAACATCTCAAATGAAACATATTTTTATGGCGATGTTATTAAACTGATTCATTGAATTTTTAGATTCATTACTTAAGCATTACGATCTAAATGATTTGAAGCCACTGTTCATAATTAGGAAGTGTTAAGTAGGTACATGTCAAATAGCTCTAATAAATCATAAATATATATTTGTTTTATATGTTTATAACAGTTAGTGTTAATCTAGATTCTAGATGACTGTTGCACAAATTTAGCATTCAGTCTCAATCGATAGAATGTTAACACGAAAAGAGTACTAAATGCTATACTATTATATAGATTTTTGGATTTTAATGTTTTACAATCAGTACAATATATTGACGATTCAGTGCGATGATTTAAAAAATAAAATAAATAAAATGTATGCATGACGTGATGTTGATAGGGAACCCCGAAATGTTTCTAGTTTTTAATATATTTTTTGTAAATAATACTGGTAATAGATTACTAATTTTTGGCACAGATTTTAATCGGATTATTGTGTCTAGCGTGTAATCCACTTTCTGCGTAGGTATCGTTGAAGTTGGCAACTGACAAATAATTACAAATTTTAATAATATAATAATATACCGTAATGACGGGGTAATATAAATACGCTGATATCGAGACCTATTAAGTAGGTATAGTCCGTAACAATATTCATTACATAGTAGACGAGTAGATAATAAGTTGCAATGTAACATAATAATATTGTGCATGGTATACAGGATGTGACAAATTAAATAACTTATGTACTAATCAACAATATTTTTATTATTTTTATATCATGTATTATTTACAAATGCTTACGCTAGGTTTATAATTTTTTTTTCTTTTTACTTATAAGTTAGGTATAATAAAAACTTTTAAATCTGATATAATTTTTTTGTTTTTGATAAACTTAAACTAGCCAATTTTTAAATCTTCGTTTTATTAATAAATTTGATTGTAAAAACATAGATTTAAGTCATGTAATTTATTTTTACAATTTTTGAAATCATATTATTTTTGTTAGCGGTGTTGATCCAGTCGTCGAGAACATTTTAAATTCAAAAAGTAATAACTTCTCAAATTAATGAGTCTTACTACAGCAAATGTTGACATTTTAAAAAATCATAATAAGTAAACCACTTGACTTAATGTGTTTACAATCAAAATATTTTTAAAAAAGCAGATTTACAAATTGGTTATTTTAAATTTTTCAAAATAATTCATATCAGATTTAAAATCTTTGATTAAAATAATATTTATTTAAAAAATAAAAATAAAAAATGTTATACCTACTATACGTGTGTAAAAATGATATAAAACAAATAAAAAAAAACTATTAATTAGAACAAAAGTTATTTATCTTGTCAGGTATTTCTGTTACTCGCTGTACACTAACTAATTCTGGCTGGCGTTTGTATGTATGAGCATGTAGAGACATCCTTATTAACTCATAGATAATGTTATAAGAATGGATAGGCCACCACCCACAATCATTAATAATGCAAGAATGAAGATTTTGAGGTTTCAAGGGGACGTATCAATTACAATGTAACAAATAAAATTAATGTTAAACCCCTTGCTGGAGCGATTGTGCTATGTAAAATCAATCGGTCTCTCATCCACGTTACTAACCATGACCCCTTATTTGTTAGTATAGGAATAGCCCATCCATTCTTATATTAGCATATAATATGCCTTAACTAGGCTCGTGGGGAGGGGAGTAAACCAGGTTTTTTATAAAACTACATATTCCATTGGAAACTATAATACTTTACAGTATCGTTTACATATAATATAATTTACAATTTATAATACCTATGTTATTCTGAATTTAATTAATGAATGACTTCCTCTTTGTCGGTCTCTTCGTAGTTTGTATCTAACTAAAAATTAATGAGCTCTCGGTGTGCGCGCTCGAGTGTGTGTATCTTGAGGGTACGCGTGCGAGAGTATGTTTGTGTGGTTTTGCGCGTGAGTGTGTATAATATTATATAGATACGAAGGTAATACGAATAGGTACCGCGAAATCCACAAAACCAAATGGTAATATTTTAACCCATCTGAAAGTAAAGAAGTCCATTACACATGGCCGGCGAGTGTTCGATAAGTAATGTTGTTATGCTATGTACTCATAAGTCATAATAATTTACATCGTGCACCCACGAAGCTCATGGCTAAGTGATGTGGAGGGACGGAAGAAAAAGTAGAAAAATTAACTGTTAAAATACAATTAAATACGATTTCCCAATTGTAAAAGGTCGTAGCAATATGAACCTTTAGTGTATAAATTTAATAAAATCATCATGTTTCATTCAATTTTTTTAAAATTATTTAAGTTTAAAACACATACTATATAATATATTTATTTAATTTATATAGTTTTATTATTAGTTATGCCATACGAATAAATAAATATATATATATATTATATTCAATTATAGACCCAAGTTTTCCAAATTTAATAGTGAGATGAAAAAATAACTAAAATATTATGATTGTAAAATCCAATAAACAACGAATCACCTCTTGTTGTCACTCAGAATGAAAAAAAAAATAAATTATATAAATTATCTTATTTATTCAAAAATGTATCATATTTTATCGATTTATTTTAAAATAATTTACATCAAGTAGATTATAAATGATATTTTTAAATTATCTCGTAGAATACAAAATAAATAGGAATATAATATTTAACTAACTTTATCTTCTTTCCAACTGCCTCTTTTCCTATGAGCCGTGATGTGTCACTTTATAATATTGTATAGTTTTTATCGTTAAATTTCCTTTTTAGTTAATAATAACAGTTTGCTATAAAAAAATATTCAAAACAAAAAAATTGGTCTCTGTTGGTTTTAATTAACATGTAAAAAGCTAAGATGACGATTGTCATTGTAGTAAATCATTATCCACCGAATTGTATTCAGACACGTTTACAAAATATACTTGAGGCACAATGCACACACATTAGATTGCACACTACAGTGTGTGTATTGCCGATTGTACGCCCCTAAAAACTAAACATAATATCCAAATCACTATAAATAACATACTGTACCTATTACAGTAATATTATAGTTTTTTTTAAATTGGTAATTATAATTCAATTTCAGATAAATACGACTTCATATTCATAATTACAAGGTTAAGCTGTGTTTTCATTGGTTTTCATTACCTACATAACAGAAAGCTAAAATGACGATTGTCATCATAGTAAATAATTATTCACTGAATCGGATTCAGAGACGTTTACAGAATATACTTGGGCACAATGCATACACATTAGATTTGTACACCAATGTGTGTGTATTGCCTATTGTAAGCTCCTTAAAAATAAACCCATCCAAACCACAGTCATATAATAGTATATTTATTTATATTTTATGAACGGAAATTATACCCTCTTGATAAACAATTACAATCAATAAACTGCTAAAAAACAATCAAAAGTTATAATTATATATTCATCTAGTATTATGAACAATAGACTATTGTAATTTCAACATAAAAAAAATAAATGATACAATGATACTGGTAAAAACACACATTATACATTTATACATGAGCTAAGAACTAGAACAATAGGGTACAATTATTGACATAATGTTATTTTTAAATCGATCTCGAGACATATTAAGAAAATCAATATACATAGCATATTAACATAGAATTAGCTAAAAGTAATAAGGCTTCAGGGAAAAAAGTTCCAGCTGCTAAATTAGTTTTATATTTAGGTACAAAAATAATGAAGTCAATCTCGTTAAATGAACTGGAGTATGAAATCCAACTTTAAATAAAAATTCAGGATAATCGATATTATATAACTAATAAGGTTGTAAATAAACAATATCTCAGCCACTTTACGACTGATTTCACATTTATCAAGGCCAATAATTGAGTCGAAAATCAAAGAATACGAATCCATAGAAATAGGAAACTTCATTTTAAAAGCCAATTTTTTTTTCAAAATTTCAGAACAACAATTTTTGAATACAATTTCCACGTGTTCATTTAGTTCTGAATTTGAAATTTTTCGAATTTCAATATTAAAGTTTTACAAAACCAATTTCAGCAATTCGCTTCAAGCAAACATCGTAAATACGCACAGACGAACGATTCGTTACCAACCAAGCCTAAAAGTAAATATCTTTATTTGTTTAAGAAACGAGGTGAAATATGCAAAAGATTTTATTGCTTTACAGCTTATAAGCAGTGAAAATAATAATTTATAATAGTGCTTATAAAATTATTCCGTCTATTTTTAGTAATTTATTATTTTATATTTCTGAAACGCATACCGTTTTTTTCGGAAGTTTTCATCACTTAAATAAACAAACATAATTCAATATAATAATTTTAGTTTCTCTTTTAAATATTATAATTTTACTCAGAGTATTTTTTTTATATGCTACCTATACACTCGATTTAAATAAGATATTATTTTTGTTTTTGTTTATTTTGTATTTATTCATCAAATTTGTAGTATAATAAGATGTACAAGACGTGTTATAAATTCTTATAGATCAATTATAGGACCAACCCCAAAGTATTTGTCTTTGTACAAAACCCGCCAGCTTACAATACTAACCCATTTACCCACTTCCTACAAAAGTATTTATAATTTCGTGATTACTATCTAAATACCTGACAAAAGTAATTTAAATTTACAATTTTATATTTTTTTAAGAAACATGAATATCAAAATGTTAGTTAATTTATTTTGAGTTTGCGAAACATTTTCTTATTTGTGAAAATAGATCGAGTAAAATAAATAGGTACTAGATCCAATATTATACCAATTTTATAGTTTTGTAAAATTATTTTTAAGGACTATAATTATCCTTCGTACAATTTTAATCAGGTGCTCAAAAACTAGTCGTTAAAATTTTGATTTGGATACATTAAATAACTTTCGAAAAAATTATGGTATTTATAATTTGCAATTAAAAAAAATGGATAATATGATATCTCATATAAAAAAATAAGTCTCTATCACCATAAAACACTCCTTATCACACGCTGTATATATTTTTCCATTTTTTATTTTTTGTGTCTGACACTGACATCATTGCTAGAAGGAAATGGGAGTTTTCAACCCCTCAACTTTGTGGGTGGTTTTGACTAAGAAATTTAATCTTATTGGTACTCCAGGGCAGTGGAAAGCAAAAACAATCAAAATAATCTTTGTTTTTCATCAAATAAATGTCTTGTATTACAATATCTTAAATATAATGATATCATTTCAAAATATTTTTGCTCTTTCTGTGTTATTTACACAGTACATAGTTAATAATAATTGCGAGTAACTTTATAATATGAAATTATATATAACGTGATTTTTGTTTGGCAAAAATTAGTTTAGCTTACCATATTACTATATTTTGCTAATAGAAATAGAAATTTCTTTAATAAATGTTAACATATACTGAAATACCCTTGGAAATATTTATATGCCGACAAACCATTTCTGATCAGAATTGTTTTTTGTACACAATGATTTATAATTGGATTAAAATATATAACACATCCATTACAGTGATATACGATGAGTTTCACACACTCGACCTCTATTATACAGCAGAGCGAATTCCCTGGTTGTTTAATCTTATTATTTAAAAAAAAAATAAAATTGAATAAATATCGATAGGGTTGAGTAGTATAAAACTTTTATTATATTTTGTTAGTGACTAAATCAACAATAATTATAACGAAAAAACTCTAATTGGAGGAGTTTTCTGTGTAATTTAAAATAATAAAATGTTTTGAAAACCAGTAATTTGGCTACCATAAGTTGGGAATTCCAAGACATTAATTAATTTTATATTTATAATATGTTATATCATATTATTTGTTCTTTACCTTACTATTATCATCAGCAAAAAATTAACGCGCTCTTTTGACACATTTTTAGTAACTTTAAAAATGATTTCCAAAACACATCAGGAGTTCAATTGCATAAAATGTTCTTTATTTTTTTGATTTATTTGATACGGTACTCTTTGAAACATCTTTGAACATATTGACTTATACTAACGAGGTAAAAAAAAATAATAATAATAATAACAAATAAATAATTTGAAAAATGTTTTGGTCTCTTATATATTTGATTTTTATTTTATCACTGCACAATTGACAAACAAGATTAACGTCGTCATTTTCGTTTCGTTATTATATTGTGTGTGAGTGTGTGTGCATGATGGACGACAGGACGTCAGTGGAAGCAAATCGAAAAACATTGATCTCCTTGTCGGTCGCATATATATGTATTGCGAGTTTCGGCGTGTCGTCGTCGTCGACTACATAATATAAATGTACCAGCAGCTCCTAATGGATGGAAATGGCGAATGATGGAGGGATCGCCGTGCCGCCGATGCCAAATCGTCGTAAATTCTGCCGGGCTAAGCGGAAACATGATAACTCGACTCTTGCAGGTCAAAATGGAGATTACCATCTATAGGGGTAATTTGTGCGGTATATTCTATTGATTTCTAAATAACACTAAAACGGAGTCCTCAAAAATCCGTTGAAAATCGGATTTCAAAAAAGTGAAAATATTCGAGTTTGAAGTTTAAAATCATATAATAGTAATCTAAATGCAAGTTAAAATAAACTGAAGTAAGACGAAAAGCGTTGGAATTATTATGGCTTTTTTTTTATAAGGTTTACCAGTATTCATAATGATTTTTTTATCGTGTGAATCTACCTTATATTCGTTATCAATTAACTGTTGTTTTAATGCCGAAGCAGCTGATTCATCATCGTACTCAACAATAAATAATTGTAATATTTGAAAGTGTCTTCCTCAGACACAAACATCAAAAAGTCATCACAACCCACCACTATGCGACGTATTATCATCAAACCAGTAATGTTTTCTGCGTGGTCATCGATGGTCTGGTTTAATTATCAATATTGTAAAATACGAATTAAAAATGATTTAATTTAATGTTCTCATTTAGAAATGTTTCATATTTTTATGACAATCTACTTAGAATACTAAAATAATTAAAATTAAATAAAAATTAATTTTTTGTATTGTATATTTATATATTACACATAGGTAATTTTATTAATAGATTCTCTTCAAACCGTAACAGTAAGTCAAACACGCTTTGGCTCATAAAAATCTTTATTGCTTTTTTTTATAGTTTAAATATCTATATGAAGGGAGAGTGGACATTATAATTTATAACTATTGACGAGAAAAAAAAACATAACAAAAATAACTGAAATTTTTTTGTTATTTCTATAGTAATACTATATTCAATCAATACTAATTTTGATATTATTATTGAGACTCCATTTTTTTGTTCGCATAATTTTTTATAACTTATACATTTCACTTTTTTGCTTATAATTTATAATGATAATCATATCATTATATATATAATATATTTAACATAATAAGTTTATTTTAAATAAAATAAAGAATGTTAATTTCATTGATATTTATTTATTTAACTTACAGATGTGTATTTATATTTTTAATGTCTTATAAAATACATAATATACCTAAGTGAATATACTTTTTTTTTAAGTAGTAGTCAATCAAGTATTACCTTAGTGATTAAAAATAATTTATTGAAAGAATAATATAAAACCACTGTCATAATATTGTGCTGATATGCTTCTATCGATTATTGTCAATGTGGTTAATATTCGTAGTCATAATTTGGTGACTCCCCCATGACTCCATTTTAACACAAGAAACAAAAAAATTATCAAATTTTAATGACATAATATGACCGATTTTATTAGACCAATAATCTCAAATTCGTCGAAATGTGACATTGTCCCTTCCTGCACCAAGCCACTGTATTTTCTGTGAATACCTAGTTACAATTTGAATAGTTTCTTTTATAAATTATCTATGTTTAATAAAATTTCAAAAATAATTAAAAATAAATCAAAAATAACTTCGGAAGGGATTGATGTGGTCTTACAAAACATATCACTACAACCAGTTTAAGAGGTACCTACGTATGTTCAGCATTTTAGTACAAAACTTGCACACGAATTTGAAAACTCCAGCACCTTATATCAAAAAATGTATATTTTAAATTCCTCGTAAGTTACAAAAAAAGTTACCGTGGTTAAATTAATTTACAAAATCTTATAAATGTTTTGAACAAAAATGACGTACCGCGTAGGTATAATATTTAATAGAAAATTAGACTGCATATTTTCATTATAATACACCAGTGTTTTAATTTGTGGATCAATTAATATCATTAATATTCATGTCCTACGGATTACCTTAACAATGAACACATTATTGTAATTCCCTACACGAGGTAGACCAATTTAGACACCTCTTCTTCTAGATTAATTATATATGTATATTTTTACTCAACTTTTAATCGTATATTTTCTTTTTATTTATATCATAATATTATGTATTTTCTCGTATGCTAAATGTAAACAGTCAGGGCTTCCCGCCTTCTTAACTAATAACATAAACACCTAAAAGTACAATAAATACAAATAATACATAGAACGTAACCCTATATATATTGGTGCCTTTTATTAGTTAGGTATGAACAATTTCAGAAAAATCTTTAATGTCAGATAATCATCGCTAATAAAATAATGTCACTAATATGCTTGTAGAACCAGTTTACTAAACAATTGTGCTTGGAGTTATGATGTGTTTTTAGAGGTTTAGTAAATCTATAATAATAATAATCATAAACTGGGTGTATATTTTTAATAGATAGTAATAAACATTATAATTTATGGTAAAAAGATTTTTTTCGGACACATTCCAACTATCCCATTTTGGAGCAAACAGTTGAAAAGTGTTCAGCGTATAGCCGTACTCAGATATAAATGTTAGATACTGAGATAGTTTTCTTATGAAGTTAAAGTGATGTGCAACTTAAATAATTTAAGAGAACTTCATTCTCATCACGATCTGGGGTGATATGTTAACGTGATTTACTAATGAGTCGCTACGTGTGCTGTTAAATACCTATACACGTAATCCTCCATTCGTCGTCGTATATAAGTTGGTATTTTCAGATCATTGAACGCTGTCAAGGCAAGACCGTCGTCCGATATTTTCTGCCCCAAAGCGAAAATTTTAATGCCACTCTTCTTTACCGATATTTATTCAATTTTGCTGCCTTCAATTTTTTTTTTTTAAATTGTATGCTGCCCTAAAGCAACGCAAGACTTGCTTGTGCCCCAGCGAAAGGCCCGTGTCAAGGCGAATATTTTACATTATATTATAATATTTTGGAATCGAATGTACCAATAAAGTATTGCTAATCGCTTATAATCGTTGTTGTTATTAATTATCCCTCAAGAATCATGGTGTCACGGCGGCCGAAACGGGTTCATGTTTTACGGATAAATAAACAAATATAATAATAAAAATTTCCTATCGGTGGCGGTGTAGGTGACGGGTGTCGCGCTAGTCGCGAAGAAGTAAAACGAAGACGGGCCAAGAAACCGCCGAGTGGCCGAAAATTGGCACTGCGAACAAAGTCGACACGACGAGCCGTGCCAGGTTCGCGTTTCGTGTGACCGTATTTCTACGATATGATAATATAATATATTTTCACAATCTTTGTGCCCCCAAAATAATGTGCTGCTACAAAGACACTGAGCGAAAGAGAGGAATACCATAATATTGTATTAACGGTGCAGGCGACTATACGCTCTATATTGTTATACAATAATTATAACGTAGGTATAGTTGCCTACTATAGTGAGTTGTACTATTTAAATAAAAGGCGCGAATACAAAAGCGGCACATAATGATATGATAACAATATACCTTTTTTTTTATTGTTTTATTATTATTCACACCGTTTTACCCGGGCGTTTGACATGTTGGAAACTAATAACTGTACCATGCTGCAGGTACCCGTGGTAACCATCGAAACGATAAAAATAATAATAGTGATATTAATAATAATAATGTTAATAACAATCATATTGTGAGATTTCGCACGTTAGTTATCGTGACGATATGGTATTGTCGGTATTATTACCGATATTATTATACCGCATAAGTAGAGGCCGATGACCTGGCCCACCCAACATTCACCATATATTGAATGGCGTTGAAAGCGCGCGTGTCTGTGCAGCCACCCTCGACAACGGACCATAAAACTACCCCTCTACTCAAGACCCATTGGTGTCAAAAATGCACAAATATTGACTTTCCTTGTAGTTTTAAAATAAATGTTTTACGAGAGGAATAACAATGCAACAAGCTCGTTAACATACTAGCCTGTGATGTTATTAGACGGATACATAAGTGGTAGACATAGAACGAGTTATCGAAAACCAATAATAATGGTTATTTATAATGCTATTTTAAAAATACCACAACTGGAATTGTGATACTTTGGAGTAGGTTTATCCGGTATAAATGTCTGGAATTCCGCATCCGATTTGATTCTGAGGAGTGACAAAATCCGAATTTATGCTTGACTAATCGAATATTACCACATAATACCAATTTATATAAAACTGTATAATATCAGATATTGATGCTTAGACATTACAATTAAGTTATTTTAAAATCACGTTGCCAAAAAAAAATAATAAATATATATGATTTAACATTTTATAATGTGGACTGTCTTAATTAATTATTATTAATCCCTCGACTGTTCACATAACCGTAGTATAAGGGGTATGTTGTATCTCATTCGAATATTGTCTTCAAGAGAATAACTAAACAACTCAATCTGATGTACGTGATTCTTCTTGATTTTGTCCAAGGGTAGAAATAATATATTTTTTGAGTAAATTGTGATGGACCATTCAGTTTGATCGTGTGATGACTATTTTTGAGTTAAATGAAAATATTTACACAATATATTCTCTCCGTCGTAAAAACGTCCCAAAAATATATTATATACTAGTAAAAGTTTTTATTTTTATGAGGTGGTGTCCCAGTGCGCGCAATCACAAATAATGAAATTGCACTTTAATTTATAGTCTTCGGACGTGTTAGAGAAAAATATATAATATTATATTACTGTAGTATTTTCCGGACAATATTTGTATAAGTATGAATGGGCGTATGACATATTAAAAATAGAAGTGATGAGTCTATCAAAATGATTTGACAATGATGGTGGCAATAAAAAATGTATATTCTATATGTATATTTATAAAACGACCAAGTGATTTATTATAATATCACGTAAACGGATATAAATACATAACATATGATTTGGATTGCTGCAGACTATGTTTTTTAACTCCACATGCACCAGTTTCGTGTGCTATAGTATGTTTTTTTATATCGGTTTCTTATAGGAAAAATAATATTATTGTTATACATCGATGTGAGGAAAATCACATATACAATGCAATGTTTGGGAGTGGGGCACGCAGTTAGAATAACTATTGGACAACTTCAAGACAGTGTTAAACCATAGTTGTACATGCCTCGTTTTCACATTTTAACATATTATTTAATATTTTTCTGTATCTGTAGAGTCAAATACCAACTGACAACTGACGTTTTCACTATAAAATTCCTTCTACGGTCAGATTGGCTTCGTCGTTTACCGAATATTCATATTTATAACCGATGTTAATCCTTTCAAATCGGACAAAAATGAAAATATTATTGCAAATTGTATCATAATAACAACCTGTATGTAAACTTTGACCACCATTTCAATTTTTTTTAAATATGTTTATTTGGAGTATTAACGTTATATATTGATGTACCATAAATATATTATGCCCTCAATAAGGTAGGTACTTAATAATATACAATTGCTTGGCACTCGTCACTTTACTTCTCGAAATCAAACACATTCCTCGGTGTATTTTAATAATATATTTCGGATTTCGGTTGAAAATGGAAAGGAAACCTTTTCATGGAAATGCGTATCGGTGGTCCGTTGTGTTTAATAATTATATAGAAACAGCAAGATGTCGATAGTAATACTGAATATAATAACAATAAAAACAATATCGTTTGCAATGTGAAAATACCGATTTCCGGGGAGTTTTCGATAAAAAAAAAACATTACTTTTTATTTCGAAAACCATAACGGTTCTAAAAATGTCTTGGGTTCCGATTTCTTCAACAATCTGCCACCATTAATCGTGTAACAATAATACAGTTTGACCGGACGATTACGCTTCCGCTTGCCATTTCGACCTTGGCGGAACTTGCACACCAAAAACATCTATAACTATTGTCATGATAATAATATACTAATAATAATACGACTATCACGCCGTCACCACAGTGCACTTTTATAGACGCCACTCCAGGATTTCCCACATTCAATTGTTTTCCAATAAATCACTCGAATTATTATTTATAGCCGACAAACTCAGGATTTTCCTCTCGCGCTTGTGGCTTATAATATGTTGACTGCAGTGTAGTGAGTGTACGCATTTGAGGCGGGTCGGGATATTAATATATTACCTACAAAAAATAAATTACGATCGCTCCAGTAGTGTAATATTATATACATAGAATATGCAATCGATTTTTTTTTTGCAATTTGACTCCGACTCTTTGGAAAGGTTTGAATTTTATTCGACATTTTCGCAATGAAAATTTTTAAGTGTGTGCGTACTTGCGCCAACACTTGTACCTTCTTACCTGGCGTATTAAAACAATTCATCGGCGTTTTTAATTTAGCCTAACTTACCTGGGTTACTCAACACCAAGTTTAACTTTTTTTATAGCAACGGGTATGTTTTTATATTAAATATTTTGAAGCGAAATTACCTTTTTAGAAATGTTGATCTATGAACATCGGGTATAAGTTTTGTATGGAGTGATTATTTCTCATCTAAAACTTATATAATTTTTAATAAAAAAAAATATTTTAATATTTGATGTATAAAGTTTACATTTTTACAAAATACTCTGCTTTAGATTATAAAATGAAATTGTGTTACTTATATTTTTTCCTTTAGTATTCACTATAATTATTTTCATTTTAATTAAAACGTTTTAATAAAATAAATTATTAGTATTCATAATTTATTGAAAATATTAAGCGTTTATAAAAATCTCAAGTCATTCTATTTATAAACGGTGTTTTTATACAATTATAGATATTTGTGCTTAATGTTATAGGTGCTGAAATTACTTGCCTAAATATACGATTATAACATTTAAATTAGTTTTCAAATTTAATTTTGTATATTAAATATATTAATTAAAATATTAATAATGTAATTTTTAAATCAAATATTATGTTTTAAAATGTACATTTTTCATTAAATGTTTCATTTTTCATTGATATATAAAAATAATAATAGAGCAATTGCCAATATTGTGTTAAAAATTTTAAATGGAAAAAAAACACTTTGAAATACTCTACATCAGTCTATAGTCTTCGAGGAAGAAAAACACAGAGGAAATAAAATGTAAATAATTTTTTATACTTTATAAATAGTTTAAGACTAAACTATCAAAAAACTATTTTCATTTCAATAGTAAAATGTAGTATTATTTTAAGATTCAATGTGATTAATTGTATAATATAGAATCTACACAATGTGTGGACTACTGTGTGGTTATCAGGTATATCACAGGTCATATGGTTCTTTTATTATTTTTATTTTTAACGTAATATTCTATAAACTAGATAATAAGATAAGGCTATTATTTATTTTCACACACCATCGAATAGTGTCTAAACTTAAGAACTTAGTAAGAACACCAGCTGTATATTATATTAATGCCTACACTTATTTACAATACAGTAGTATATTATGTAGTGTAAACACTATTCACTAACCACATTTTGGGAGGACTGTTACTACAAATTTAAAGAGTTTATAGTGAGACTATTTGTAAAGTTATCATATACAAGAAACCCTATATGAAAATAACATCTCACGATCACACTGACGTCAAACCTCACAAATCAATATTGTTGGCATACCTTAGAAATCGATTCAATAATTATTAACAATTAATTTGGGTGAATTGTGTTGGTCGGAAATTAAATATTTGCTGAAAAAACGTATACGTTACTTCAATATAAAATGTTGATAGACTTATGACGTACTTATACTTTCATTTTATTCATTACTGTCCCACAGTATACTAATTTGTGGCCACGTTTACGTTAAATATTTGATATCATAAACAATTATCTAAAATGCTGATATTAAATAATTTAAATGATTATAATATTATGACAGACTGTTATCAAATATTTTATTGCACTTAGAAACCGTATGTGATTCATCTAATCAGTATACTAGGTAATTTAATACACATTTGGGTTAAATTCAAATTGAAATACGTGTGTACTTACAGTGTACATACAACTGATATTCAAATTGTTTAATGTGTTAAAATATTCGCCCAATGTTGCCAGTAATTACTCTGCTAGCACTTCTATGAAAACACGGCAACCAGTGGTGGAATTTATCGTCAAAATTTACACTTTAGGGGCAGCTGTATATTGCGTACGTTTTTGTAGGGTGGTTAATTATAATTACACCAAATTAATATAGTATTTAGGCAACAATACAACTTATGAAAATATAGATGAATTACATAATATTTTATTTTTCAAGTACAATCAAAAATATATTAGTTATTGAGTATAGGTAGGTACTTATCATGATTTTAAAACATGTAAAATACTAATTAGAATGCAGGTGGTTTTGGAGTTAGTGGTTCTAGTGGTTCGTTTCATTGTTCTTTGTGATTGATCCGAGTGTCTATAGTAATTATAGGGGTCATTTGTTTGGACTGAAACATTCCAGAGGTAAAAATATAAGTGACAAAATTGCAATCAGAATGTTTTACCATCATTTTTGGAATTACCAAAAGATACTGAAAAAAAAATACTTATGTCTAAGGTGTAGCGACTTTGCCTATCTAAGACGCCGTGTGATCATCATTTTATTTTAAAGGGAATTCGATACCATTTTTTTACGCATATGTACCTACTACTATTGAGTATATATTGTATATAATATACTCAATACCTAAACATTATATTATATTTTACATACTAATAAAACTAATAATGAGATAATAAAATATGTCAAAAGTATTTAAATTTATTAAATTAATTATGAAGTTAATTTTTGAACGATTATCTCACTTTATGAAATGTTATTTTTATCTTCCATTAAATTACATTTTAAATGTAAACAATTGTGATTATTTGGAAATAAAATCAAAATCAAAAAGCGGAATCAATCTCATATAAATTTCGTATCGAATTTAAACATGTTTTCAGTCATCTATCCCATAACTAGCTTTGTCGATATGATTGACAAAAAGTACACACATGCTTTTTAATGAAAATCATTAATTGTTGAGTACCGATTTGTGAAATAGGCTTCGACGTGTGTTAGCGACCCCTACTATTGGTGCTATATATTTTACTCTACAGTATATTTTCATAGTTTTATAATATTATGTATATTTTGCAATAACTTATGTTTTCTGATTAAAATATATTTTTTAAAAGTTCAATTCATATTAAATAATGAAATGCGAAGTTAACTATTGACGTGTCATAGAAACCATTTTAAATATCATAATTATTGACTAATTTAGATAAGAATTCAGAATATTTTAATATGCGACAAAGCAAATCAATACCTACAACTATTACGCGGGTGTAAAATCTTCTAAAAAGTAACATTCTCGATAAACGGATAACGGCACGTGTCAATTTTTTTAATTTCAATATTTTTATTTTGTAACCATCGACTTAGCCATTTTTTGAATTTAACTTATCAACCGAACACCGAAAAATCAAAATATATGTTTTTCTACTATTTCTACAGATTTTTAGAACGCTCATATAGAGCAATGCATGTTCTTAGTACATAGCTATCTGATATGACTAATATGACCACCAGATACAACATTTGGTAAAGTGATTAATTAACTCCATGTTTAAATATTATTTTATATAATGCTAATAATGGCCATATTACCTTGCTCGCTATAATTTGTAGTTTATATTTTTTTGCTTGATGACTTTGTATTATTCTTTCTACCGTTATCTAAATTTAATGTATATTCTATTAATATTTTGTTAGTCTAATAAATATTTTTATAGTATTTATCATGATGTATAACTTACTCAAAGCAATGTTTTAGTTTCGTAAGTTTGAGCATATTATGTCTTGAATTTGGATAAATTATATAGTTGAATACTGTAAGATAGAGACATTTCCAAGCTAATAATACTCTTGGAACGTATACAGAAACTTATACTAGTGCTAGTGCATTTTATACTACTTAAAAGTTACACTGTATTACCATTTCTAGGTGACTTTTGATTTAGAGCCGATCACACTCGTATTTGCTTACTGTAGACAGCGTATCTAGGTGGTATGGGTCCATAGGGACAGCAACTAAAAACAGTGCTAATATATGTTTTCGTTACAGTGTTTGATAGATGTTTGTATTTTGATAATATGTTGAAAATATCTCTTACCACCTTTAATTACAGGGTAAATTGTTCCTGGATAGTTTTCAAAAAATAGTAAAACATAACATTTATGACCGTCATAGATTATACAAAATGTCGATAATTATCAGGTGTTGACTATGAGCCTGTAATATTATTTATATACGAGGGATGATCATTTATAATTTAACAGTTGACCACCCTACTGCGAGACGCCAGCAGTAAGAGGAATGAATATTGTTTATAATATACGTAAGTACTTTTATTTGTATCGAATACTTAATTTTAATTTTAATTTTGTTTAATTTAATTTAATTTTTTTTTGCAAGAATTTACAATTTTAATTTAAAACAAACGTAAAATATAATAATTAATATGTTAATGAATTATTTGTAATATCCAAGTGACAAAATATAATGCCATAGAATTATTAGTTATATTGTATGGATGATGGATGATGGATAAACATTCCGAACAAATAATATTTCAAAGTACACTTATAACAATGTGCAACAGTATTCTAACAATGCGTTATTTAAAATAATGAAATACATAATATTAAATTGTATTAAATAATTCTGAGTAGAAAGATAAATGTATTATTTCCAAAAGTGTTTTTTTTTTTATATATTATCTGACATCCTCTCTGAAGTCCCTTATTAGTCTTGCCTACCTATATTTTATAGCAATTTATAAATATCATAAATACAGTTGTATTTTTTTTTACGTATTTAAGTTAAAATGTAGACAGAAATATGCATAATATATTTAAAAGAAAATGAATGATTTTTCATCAAATGATTTTAGTTATTATATTGTAATTCGAAATAATTAATCAAAGAGACTTATATCTGACGTGCCATCTCCGCTCTGAATCATTTTTCATTTGCAATAAATTTAACTAAAATTTAGCACGTCCATTATCAGTGTACTATTTTTGTATTTTAAATGTATTTGATAACATTTTAATAAATATTTAATATTTCGTAAAATTTTAAATTATTTGCCAAACAAATGTAAATGGTAGTATTACAAGAAAATAATCAAATTCTTCTTTACAACATCACAAATGTTACTTGTAAGACTAAACATGTGGACGGTAATCAATATATCAAAAAAATACCAGCAACAATCCATTTTCTAAACTTTTTCTTATTTTTAAATGCATATAAAATGAACATTTTGATATATTGGCGTGGATCAACGCCAGCAACAGTTTGTATTTTAATAACAGTGTATACACACCTCATTCGACTGTACTATATCACTAAATATCCAAAATCACTGTGTGTCATGTGTGAAATATTCAAGTCACCATAACTATCACACGTCATCGCAGAGTTTCCACAAGACAAAAAATATAATAAACCATTTTCAATATTTTGACAATA
The DNA here is from genome assembly GCF_019925205.1 of Metopolophium dirhodum. Lineage (NCBI taxonomy): Eukaryota > Metazoa > Arthropoda > Insecta > Hemiptera > Aphididae > Metopolophium > Metopolophium dirhodum. The sequence continues at coordinate 121,661,391 of NC_083560.1, forward strand.
ATAGAAACTGTGCCACTTGAGCTTTTATTTTTCAAATTGAATTTTTTAACCTATAATATATCAAATTATCAAATTAATTGTAAATAAGTGCCTAAATGTTCGTTAAAATATAACATTTTAATTTTAACCCAAACTTGTATAAAATGTTAATACACCTGTATGTAATCTGGTTAGAAATACAATTTTTTTTTACGAAATTAAATATAATTTTTACTAATAAAACCAATTAATTTTGTAATATGGTTTTTAAAACCATACTGCAGGTTTCCATATTTTTGTCCGCAGTTAAAGCATAGTTATTAGGAATATGAAATATAAATTGGGTTATAAGTTAATAACCTAGCACATGTGGTACTAAATAAAATATTATTTAGCACGATAACTGATATGTAATGCATCATATTTATATAATACTCGCGTTCCGTCCCGTCGTGAATACTATATTATATTGTTCTACCTACTCGTTACTAATACTAACATATTAACAATAATTTAATCAAATAACTAAACCCACTCGGTCATCCAAATTCAATAATTATGTGTATTAAGTAGTCTTGTTAAAGTTAAGTACCGCAAAAGTGGTTGTAGGGGAGTCTGGTACCAGTGAAGGCATTTGTAGGAAAATAAACATGTCGATGGAAGTTAATGAAATCTTTGTCACCATTTTTTTAAAAAATAAATTGTGTATATTATTATAATATTGTCCCAATATACCATAATGGGCTATAATAGTTATTAGTCAATAAAATATTTTTAATTTTATTAGAAGCCTATTTTTATAATTTTTTTTATTTTTATAAGATATTGATTTCTAATTTATTTTTATTGTTCTACTAGTTGTACGATATTTTTAACTTTTTTCTACCAAAATACCTCAAATTTATAGATACATATAAATGTGAAATTAATTTTTTTACAAACCAATATCTCAGAAATTACTGAACATGGTTTTTCAACTTAAAGAACACACTACGAACAGGTTATACCAGGTGTAATAGTTCTATACTTATGTGGACCTAACTGTTGTCCGCGAAACATTAAACGATAAAATTGGAATACACAAGTGGCGCTATATGTTCAGTAAAATACAATTAAAAAAAGGGTGCAAGTGGGTGTTGCTCTACTGTCCAGTAGGTTACAAGTGGATCACTGAAATGGATGGTGTTAAATTTGAATTCAATGATATAATATCATTGAAGGAGAAAAACGATTATGGGTGAAGACGGTCAGTCAGCCTATTATATAATTACCTAAGTATATTTGATGATTTTATTGTGAACAAAGTAATTAATATATACTATATTTACATGGAACCTAATTGTCCTAATTGTCAATCCTTAGCTATAAAAGTTGAACATTTTATAAATTTTTCTACAAAATAATTATTAATATTAAATTTGAACTTAAAATGCTTTTAAAAAAAAAATTGTGCCTGTGTATTATTAATAATTTTCTACTACTATAATAAAAATATATCAAGAGCCTTCTATAAAAATGTTTGCACATTTTTAACCAACAAAACTGTTTTGATAATTTTACTATAGAAAAAAAACTAAAAAAATTTAAAACGGAAAATGTTTGTAAACAGTTCAAAACAAATAAAAATATTTAGAAAATTCTATCGTGTATAGAAAATGATTATATAAACATTCATGAAAATTGTATTTATCCAAGGTAATTGTTTTTAGAGTCACATCAAAAACCAAAATCTATTTGGTCAAAAACCAGTTTTCTCGGTTTTCCTTTATTTTTTTTGTTTATACCGGCGCTTTTGATATACGCACCAACTAGATTCACTTTCCCATTGAAAAAGATACTGAAATTGTAAATCAAAGCATTATTTAGACTATTTATCGTGTTCACAGACACAAAAAATAAAAAAATAAAAATAAGACACATCATTGTAAAATCTATACATTCATCTCGCCGCTCAGAATCTAAAATTGTAAATCTTTCCCGGGTGAAGTCTGCAGGTAATCCAGATAGATGAATATAGGTAATAAAGTAATAAGAAAATAGAGATTACAGCGTTAAATTATTTTGAGAAGTAAATTTTTGATTGACACGATGCAGTGTGATCATTATGAGATAAAAATAGTTATGGAATAAACCTATGATTCGTTATTTTATTACACTTCATTTGTAACAGTAAAACTTACCTTATAGACATAAAGGGTGTCCATTATTAGGAGGTCTACTAATACATGCCTATTTGTATTAGATTAATTCATTGTAATATCAGGATAGGTTTGATACAATAAAGTCCCTAAGTCATAATCATAAATGATTTTGTTTTATTTCATATTAATAAAATATTGTATTGATGGAATTTTTTTTTTAGGGCCTTTAAAGGGTTCCATCTGCCACAGCATATACGATCAGTTCTTTTTTTGTGTCAACAATTATTCATAGATAAATATCAAAATTGTTTTTAGTATTTTAACATGTTGAACAAACAATTAGTATCATCATTTGTGTATATACTCGTGCAATGGTAACTTTTAGTACAATAAAGTAAAATGATTTATGTTTCTATGATTAATATTTTTTGAATGGTAACAAAATAACTAAAATTGTTAGATAATAAATAATTATTGTATTCTTACAACTGTGTAGTGGATCACAAATATTTGACACCGTTACATTGTATATTCTATAAGCTAGGAAATATAAATATAAGTATTAATAATAATATAAAAAGGCTTAAAGATATAATATTGTAGTCATCTGGGTACACATAAACACATACAATTTTTAGCATATATAAGGCACACACAATGTTATGTCCGTTAGTTCAAGGACAAGTACAGCAGTCACCACTCAGGAACTCCGGATGACCATACTGTTCGGAAGTTTTTCGTTCTACTATATTTAATATGTAGATAACTAAGATTTTTTTATTTGTGTAATAATAATACATTTCAACTGGAACTTAATATTTGATCATCTTTTCTGAAACTCCCATGCTACAGTGAAAATATAATTTAAAGTGCTCTGAAATCTCTCACTGAATTATCTAAATATAACAGGTCTCCTAACCTCGTTTCATTTTGGTGGAAGCACCATATCGATTAACATCTGCAATTAGGTCAAGTATTAGGTTTCAGTGTTGATCTTATTATATTACTATTGTTTTACCTAATATTACGTGGAAGATATCGTATATGTACAATGTACATAATATGATATAGTTTTGTAAATGTGTAGTAGGTAGAGGAGTAGTGTATAATAACTCTTTGATAAATAAGGATCAAGGTTTTATGCTAGTCGTTAAATAAGTGAAATCTAAGAGTTATATGTTTTGGTACTATTTTAAAGAGTTTTAGAAAAAATATTGTGAAGTACAGAGTAAAGGATTATTTTTATTAAAGAGATATTTTTTGTAAAACGTTGATATGAACAGTTTAAACAAGGTACTTACATATGAATTTATTTTCTTTAAGAAGGGATATTGCGATATGTTTTTATATGTAAGAGTTCTATTTAATTATTAGAGAAGTATATAATATAATAATACAGCTAAGAGAAACTAGGATTTATATTTTATTGTTTTGTTTAAACTTAATCGAAAATAAAGATCTTATGTGAGATCAAATATACCAATTAAAATTAAAGGAGGTGGAAACACTTACAGAGTATATAATATGACTCAACTGTGCAATAAATTCGATAGTAACATGACAGATGGAGAGGTTTATGAAAAAGTATTAAATGGTTTGCCTACGGAGGTATATGAAAAATGATAAAAATATTGCATATACCCGATACAAAAATGTGTTATCCAATGTCATCAAAACTTGAACTTTAACCAGTTATGAAAAAATATGTATGGGGCTTTACGCTAAACAAGTAGCCTAGAAAATGCTAATACCTATAACATTTCAGTGAAAATGTAAAGTACCTACCTATCTACTGTTATTCATGTTTGAATGACAATACAAAAAACTATAATCAAAAACTTTTTAAGCCAAGATAAATTTTGCTTTAGAAACTTACCCAAAAAGTTGATAACTGAATCAAATTTACTGCTTCGAAAAGCGAATTAGGTGAAAAAATCACTACACTCAGAATATAAAATGTAAATGTTGAATGTTGATGAATGATGACATAATTAATACATTTGTACCACAAAAAACCAACATCGTAAATGTAATAACAATTATTAATAAAAATAATATTATTTATGGTAATGTAATTTTATGGTGAGCCGTTATATAATTTTTCTCTCTGTGCAATCGTGCCCACAAATTGTAGTTGCAGTACTCTTGATGTAGGTTATTTTAAAAATTTAAAAATGTTTGAAATATATACTATTGACAATATTATGATTTATACTTAATCAGTGGGTCATGTTTATTTATAATGTGAACCTACCCACCCACCTAAAACCCATATTTATTATAACGTAAGTTTACTTACTAGTAATTAGTGTTTGTAACATGCCATTCGAAAGGGATTCATATCAAATATTTACAAATTACGAATTCTATATTTGTCTTTGTTAGTACTATGTACCCCTACAATCTATATATTATAATGGATTGACTGTATGAACACAACATATTTTATATTTGAATAATTTAAGTGTAACATATTAAAATTTCTAAGTTTTAAATAAAAAATTAATAGTATGTGTGGTAAATTTGCATAAGATATAAAGCAAATACATTGGATATTTATAACTATGAACACGTTTGGTTCATAATATATTTTGCTCTTAATGGAAAATGAACAACATTTTGTGTTTTATTTATAAACAATGGTATACATTAAAAAATATATTTTCTGGATATAAAAACCATTTTGATTATTAATTAATTAGTACTTAATGTAAGTGTTCATCATAATACTCATAAATTAACTTTAACCATAAAACCAGTTTCAATTTATTCTCCCTTTCTCAAGTTTACATATATTATATACTTAAAATACTAAATGGTACTAGGTTAGAATATGTAAGCTAGAAATTTTCTTTTTTTAGATTTATAATTGAGTATAAACTTTGAATTTCTCACTTCTTGTAGAAAATGGTCTTGATTATAATATAGATTAAATGTATTAAAGTGTTATATTGATCACAATTACTGAGAGTAATTTATTAATTATGGTTACTGGATAATAGTGAACATTTGACAGATTAAGTCTGAAAATGCAACATTAAATCATTCGTAACTGTAAGAAAATACCATTTCATGGAGCTGCTTTCACAAGTTTCATGCTATGTGTATTCGGTACTTCAATTGTTCAAAACAAGTGCATATTATCAGCTATGTCATAGTTATCTGATAACGTACTAACATGAAGATGCAAAGGACACTACTGACCCATTCTTAACCCTGTCTATACCCCATCTATTATCTATCCAAACTTACGGCAAGGCTGTTGGAAAACCAGAACTTAGGATAGTATCCAAATGTGATAATTAACGGATACAAGTCCATTCCATTTCCACGTCAAATGGAGGATCGATGAATGGAAGGTGGCCATATCACTCATGGAATGTATTAGTTAATTTTTGGTTTTGAATAAACGTGGTTATTTTTCTTAATGATATTGCCTCATTGGTTGTCGATATTTGTGGTGCATCACGTAAAAATATGGAATAAAGGATAGTATTCAATGATAATATTATCCCCTTTACGGTTCGTAAGTGCTACTGTCAAAAACAGATTACCTCTGTTTGTTCTTTATTTCCACATCATAATGTTTGCTGCCTGTTTCCGCTGCCATTTTTTCAAGAGAGATTTGTTTAACTTATACGAATTATGGACCAATATTTGGTGTTTTGCACGATTCTGCCCAGGATGTTTGCAAAATGTCCATCTCTGTAAATATGTAGTATGTTTCTTACAAGTGAATTCTCTGCTGATCGTGGATGAGGGTGATGAATTTGAGTCAGCTTTGGTGTTAATTGTGCTAATTCATATCATAAACGAGCCTCCAAAACTTATCCGAGATGGCAAATAGTTTGTTTTATTGTCATCAACCAAGTTTTTGGGGGATTCGGGAGATCGCGTGTTTTTATTTTTCTTCTGGATTGTTGAAAGAAGAGGAAAATATGCTGGCTTTTGTTCAGTGATGCGAGTTTTGTTTTTTCAGCTAGCCATTACCGATAAGGAGCCAAAGCCAATTATTAAAACATTACTAGATTAGGTAAAACTATAGCTCTGACTGGTTATGCTTATAGTTTTTGTCCGTTGATTTAAGTGGACTGCATAAAGTGCAGCAAATACTGAGTTGCATGATTTAACCAAACCATGCTAGTCTACTATTATGGGTATAACTACTGTTTATGTTTAAGGATTAGATAGAACGCTTTCTAGAATCTAGATGATCTAGAATCTAGATAATCTAGAACAGTCCATTGTTATTACGTAGAAAGCAAATTTAACGATATACGATGTGTCTTATGTCCAACATACGCAGGTCTGCTGTGGGTGGGTTTTAAAAAAAAGGACTAAGAAAACTTAACTTTACTGAATTAAGACGAAGATGTTTAACTGTTTGTGGTTGTAAAAAAAAAAATAACATATACTAACCAAAAGTTTTAACATGAAAAAACACTAGTTAGATAACTTTACTACAATCATATTATGTATAAGGATAGGTAGACAATTATATAATATATTAGTAACCTAAATTCTATATATTTGTTGATAGTTACATTTTAACTTTATGGTTCTGAATAATTTTTATTATGTTAAAATGATTTTCAATGTGACTTAATACAATATAAAATATTATATAATATTACATACGGATCTATGTAATGATCAACAATTTTTTCCACTTGTGAAACGAGAAAAAATGTGGTATTTTTATATCAGGTATTATAAGATTATATAGGTGTCAAGCTTCTATGCCTACCATAATAATTATTAATTATTCACCCCTAAAACCTGTTCAGATGTTAGTTTCCATATTATTTTAATTAATTTGTTTCAACACATAGACGTATTTAAAGTGGCGGCTTTTGATAATTCAGTAAATGGTAATATTACATACTTATAATTTTAAGTATATATTAACAATATTATAATTTAATATTTTAATGTATTACACGTTTAAGTGAAATGGTCTTATACTCCCTGTCACACAGTGGCTATCAATTACATATTTAAGTATATCATAGCATTGTGCAAATCAAACAGTCCACACCACTACAGACTGAATGATCATCCCAACAGACGCAGGCTCCAACACGACCAGCATGTTTTAAATTTGCTCATCATTTTACATTAATTGTTATTGTTAAAATAAAAATAAAATAAAAAGTATAAAAACTCTTTGTACAAAATAAACTGTAATCTATGTAGTAGATATATCATAGTAAAATCGGTATGAGTATATCTCCTCGAGTTTTTCTTATAGTTTATATATTTTCTACAAGTAACATAACAGTAACGTACGTGTCTCCAACCCCCATACAAAGAAAATCTCGAAAATTTCTATCCAAATATTTTGTACGTCATTTGTATGAATTTGTATGACCATTTTTGGAATTTGTGTGACACCAGTATTCGAGCAATATCGGAAATACAGAACTGGGGGTTGGAGACACATGTCTCCAGCCCCCCTAATATAAATAATTAAGTATTCATACATTTTATACTACTAGATTCAAGAACGCCACTTGTATGAATTTGTATGACCATTTTTGGAATTTGTATGCGACCCCCTCCCGAGTTATAATAGAGAAACCAATTTTCCCATGTCCCCCTGCCCCTCATATTTGGAATATTCCAGTTTTTCCTACGCGAAACAATTAAACGCCATTTGTATGAATTTGTATGACCATTTTTGGAATTTGTTTATACATATTAAACAATACAGTAAGCACCTTTTACACTTAAATTAAATTTTAAAGGCAAGTTAAATTAATAGTAATTGTTAATCTTATTTTAATATAATTGATGTATTAAAGATGTGTTAGAACATAACTTTTAATTTAATTGAAAAAAAAAATAGTTTACTTAAATTATATAAGTTAAAAACTATCATCAACTTGCCCAGCTGTGGATCTAGGTAATTATATTATTTTATTTATTTATAAATTGTTTTTAACTATATACACAGTATAACGTGCATAACTTTCTTACTTGAAGTACAATAGTACCTATATTAGTAAAATACCTACGTGATGTTTGTGTTGGAAAATTAAACGTTTTTAAGATTTATTATAGTGTATTGAATATTATACATAAATATATATAAGATTTATATTTTAAAACAATATTATTACATAAATATATATAAGATTTATATTTAAAAAAATATCATTACATAGGTAAATCAATTAAAATATCAATAAACAACAATCAAAGAATTAGATACAAACGGGTACACGGAAAACAAAACAAATTTTGGGATTACGATTTTGGTTATTAACAACAGGTTTTCCATATTAACGGTTCTTCTAACCACTTTTATTATAAGTCTTAAGTTTTGGTTAACCACTCATATACTGGTGTTTGATATATAAAAAAAAAATGTATAACAATACTTTTAATATGGGTTAATAGATATTCTTCCACTATTACTAGAGGGAAGGTCGAATACAAATTCCAGAAATGATCATACAAATTCATACAAATGGCGTTTAATTGTTTCGCGTGGGAAATACTAGAATATTCCAAATATGAGGGGCAGGGGGACATGGGAAAATTGGTTTCTCTATTATAACTCGGGAGGGGGGTCGCATACAAATTCCAAAAATGGTCATACAAATTCATACAAATAGCGTTTAATTGTTTCGCGTAGGAAAAAGTAGAAAATTCCGATGAAGGGAGGCGGGGGACACGGGAAAATTGGTTTGTATTTCCGATATTGCTCGAATACTGGTGTCGTACGAATTCCAAAAATGGTCATACAAATTCATACAAAGATAGAAATTTTTGAGATTTTCTTTGGATGGGGGGTTGGGGACACGTACGTTCATTGTACTTCCATGAACGTGTGTCATTGTATTATACTGTCATATTATGTAGGATACGTCTTGGTAGTTGGTATCCTACGTGCCACGAAGAATATTCAAATTCCTATAATTCAGTACACTCCTATCATCTGCCACCACTTCCTCTGTTATGAGACGATTGTTTTACGAATCTACTCAAATTCCCTTCCATTGACTATAATAATATATGCTTTACAGTAAATACGCTTTTAGAATTTAAATTGTCAATATATAATAATATAGCATACTATATTGTATGCATGTGCAGCAATGTGAATAGTAAACAATACAAATTATACTCAATAAAAGTTAGTTATATTATGATACATTTGTCCTAAACAATGTGTAACAGAGAAAGTGTAAGAGAATATTGTTAATCTAACAGAGAAATAATATTATCATTATTTGGTTGTAATTAGTCTGGCTGATGTATAATAGATGTGTCATAAAATAATATACAACGTTGGATATTGCGATTGTATGAACATTATTGAGTACGTGTATCGATGTATCATATATATTGTTATATAACTGAAAGAGATGAAAGATAGAAATCTAAACCTAAACAATTAAAATAAAATGCCCTAAATAATAATAATAATAATAATGGGAATTCGTGAGATTTTGACGAGTTTTACTACTGCTTATATATCGAATTTCCAGTCAAATGGACGCAGTGCAACGTGAACTTTTAGGTAGCTATCCTAAAAAGTGTTTAAAAGAAAAAAATAAATCATAAATCATCGATGAACCGACAACTTCTCATTCGTTCAACGCGCGTGGAGTATAAAGAAATCGAGTTATTTTACTTGGGCGGTTTTGTGTATAAAATAAATAAAACCGATAACTATACTCTTTTTTTTTTTTTTTTGGTAGAAATACCGTGCTCTCCTGCACAATATTATCAATATTGATGTTTTTTTTTTCGAATATTTGTAAACATTACATGGTAAGGTATAGGTACATACGCCGGATAAAGAATAGCGTTCGTGAAAAACAGAAAAAGGAACATTAAAAATAAATAAACAAAAATAACGTTATTTGAAACCGCTCGTCTAAACTCGATTTATCTACACTTCACCATCGTACACGTGAGACGTTTATGAACATATTATTATAAAATCTACCCATTTATATTTAACTTTTTAGGTTCGATCGAGCGTATTTTTCTTGTGTTAAAAAGAAATCGTTAGTTTTTTTTTTTAACACGCTCTCGCACGCACACATACGTATTTCATCATTTTTGTACTAACCAAAAGATATTTTTATGATGGATTAACCTCTTTCCCTTCCACCGTATAAAAATTCCCCACATCAACACCCACCAGTAATCTCCGTTCGTAGTAATCAACTTCTTTATTTAGTGCCCAAACACATAAAAATTACACATTACTCATAATATGGCCCTTTTAGCAACGCATTAAAGATGTGAATAGATGAGTACAATAGAATATACTTCATCCATTTTTTATCTTAGATACATTAATATGATTGTCCATACGTCTGGTTGATGTCTAATAGTTTATTTTTAAATATATACAATTTTATAAGATATCTTATAATAAAAAAAAAATTTTTATTGAATTGTATTGTATACATAGTTGTTATGATTGACATTTTCATAATGTTATACAATTTGTCTAGAATTCATTATTACGTTTTTGTTTCTTGCTATACACTATTGCATATTTTAAACATTTACAAAAGTACAAAATGTGATATTTTGGTTAAACCTTAAAATGTTATGTTTGTTGGTTGTAATTATAATAATTTGATCTGTTACCTTATATGAAGGTTATTCGATTTAGTGATATCGTTCATTGTTATAATATATTATATTATGTCATATAAAACATTTTGATGAAATTATTTTAAAGTTTTTTTGGAATCGTAGAGCATTTTCCCCACACAAATATTATGTACGCATTAAGAGTTCTATATCATATTTATTTTTTTGGGACAGTTGTCTGAGCATTTGAGATTTATTATAGGCTAGGCAGGTAGATAGGTATTATTTTAGGACAGTTCTGTGTACAGTTTGACCGTCGTGACTGTAACTTGTACATCTTAAAAACTTTTAAATCACGGGAAAAAACACCAAAATAAGTATCATTTAAAAAGTTATATCTCATCTTTGGATAATAAAGTATTATACTATGATAATTTATTATGAACACCGATAATGGCTCGTAAATAATAATAAATTTAAGTAAAATATGTATTTTCAAAAATTTAATTGAAGATGAAAAATGAAGATGCGTAAAAATACAATTTTTCTCTAATCTAAATAAGATATATTAAGTACTTTATATGTTTGAAGAGGTAATTATTATACCAAATTGTCCTAATCTAGTCTTCTAATGTTAGTTTTAAACAAGTTCAAATATTATTTCCTGACAATTACAATCATTTGAAAAAATGTAAATGCATAAGCCACAATAACTTAAAAATATAAATGTTATTAAAATTGAAAGAATATTTACAATTTGACATGTATAAAATCTTAAATCTATAGGTACTATTTTGATTAAGGGGATCGCAATTCACAGCACACGTATTTTTCATACGTTTTAGACCAATAAACGGTGGTAAATTACACATATTTCAGAACGTCTGATTTTAATTTTTTAATACAATATGTATGAGCTCCTTGACAAAATATCGGGGATTTTTAGGAGATCAATTTTCGATTTTCAATTTTAAAAGACCTTAAAATAAAGATTTTTTTTCAAAATTTCCAATATAATAATAACTCTACATTTGTATTTATTTTTAGCACATCTGATTTCAAATCAAGAAAGTGACTCCTAAAGAGCATAGTCTTGAAGTTTATAAATTCAACCATTTTTTCAAAACTACAATTGAACTTCAGGAAGTATATTTAGTTTAGGTACTTCCACTTTTAGATGTTTTTATAGTTAAGCAAATAATATTTTTTTCATTTTTCATATGTGCGAGAGTTGCATTACAGCGATTTTCGGAAATACACACTAATGTTAATTTACTACTTACGCATAGACATAATAGCCCAAATTATCATGTCATGTGAATTGCCTAAATATCACTCCTTAAAACATGATACGCTAGAGCCCCCTTCATATAATAAACAACTAATAAAATTAATAACGCTTAACGTAAAAATTAAACCAAAGAACTCAACTGTCATATGAATTATGAATTATAAAGTGACAAGTGTTATCACTACACCAGCTACTATACAGCAGAACGGTTACCTAACTTTAACCCCATTATCAAGCTTGACGAGCTTGTGGTTGTTGTGGTATATTATTATTTAGTGATACCTAACAAAACGTCAAACTTTAATGGTAACTACTAATTAATAATCATATAATGTTCTTGATAAAATAACTACAGTGATATTAATCTAAGACTAAAGCAATTAAATTAGGTCATCGTTACTTAACATGTAGATAATAAAACCAGTGATTATCGATATTGAAAATCAGATATGCGTTATATTACTGTAATAAATTGATGATTGGATTTATTTTGTAAGTACATAAATAATCTACTATAAAAGCAATGTACAACAGTGAAGAGGAAAACATACTTACATTATTAAAACCATTTATTATCATTAGGTAACTGTTGACATTTTACAGATTAAAACAAAATGTAAACGTAAATAGCTCCTTTAATTATTGATGCGCCAATATAAACGACCCGGCAACATTTTTAATTTTAAAAATTATACATTACATTTCTCCTTTATAATAATTATAAGAAAATTGATAAATGTTTGTATCAAATTTAAGAAGAAATTGTTTTCAAATAGCTCACGTTTCCCTAATTTAAGTACTTCATACCTAGTGAAATTTACTATCACATAAAACATGGATAGGTATCCATAGTGTAATCAAGTCACAGCTCCGAATCTAAAGAGATGATTATATTTAATAATATTTATTTAATTGAAATATAATATTCACACTCATTGGCGTATGTACGGGGTAATATGGGTCATATCTCCCCTGGGCACCAATTTTTTTACACAATACAACATGCATATAATAACATGAATATAATATGTGTATACTGAATGTCTATTAAATATTTTATATCCCCCGTCCTTTGAAAAAATTCTAGATACACTACTGTTCACACTATTATTGTACATGAATACAATTATAGTAATTTACACATTTAACATGCACCTACGTTTATATATCCAATATAAATTAGTTCTATACATTAAGCAATTTTGTCGTTATGCTCTTAAATATTTATATATATATATATATATGTTTTTTATAAAATAACTATTATAAGGACAAGTAAATAACGTATTTCGCCATGCGATAATTTTAATGTTTAAAATGCATGTTTTAGACAGGCCATATAAAAAAAAGCTGAAAAGTGTCGAAGAAATTACATTTATCATTTGCACGACGATTAATGTATAATTATATTATAAGCCCATAGTATATTATGATATTAAGAATAAACAAAAACATGAAAACTTGCTCAGCTGTAGTATCTTTCAAGTATACTGTAATGGATGTATTAAATTATGAATTTATTATTCACATGAATCATTGTATAATGAAAAACGATACTTAGCGGGGACGAGGCGGGAACGAAACCCTAATCCAACTTTTACTTTTTTTTATAAGGCAAAACATATACTTTTTTAAAAAAATTAATATTTTGATCGACAACAATTATATACTTCTTTGGTACTTTCAGATTATCGAATGTACTACATCATTGTGTAGGTCACTGTAACAAATGCGCTCAATTTTAAATCAATGATAAATTATTGCATACGAAATAAAGATTTTTAGCGTAGGCAAACTGTCATTTTCTGCTCCAGGACCCATACCAGATCCATAAAAATATTTATTATTTATATTTTGTATTTAAGAAATTTGAATTACAAACAAATATGTAAAACATAACCACCATGAATACCTACTTAATAGATTAATCGTTATACCTGTTACACCTACAAAACCAAAAATAAAAATGACCTGATAACTTAAACAGTGTACCTTTATTAAATAAATAAAACTATAAAAGGCAAAATAAAAAGATGACATTTAAAAAAAAAAAATTTTAACTGTAAGTGATTTTTTTTTTACCTAAGATTAAAAAAAAAATAATGTGGGCCAGTAATTATAAAAAATGTTCTCTAACTGCTTGTTCTAAGTACCTAAGTAGTTTTTTTATTCAAACTGATATTAGAGTATTTAAAAGTGTTTGTAAAAGTCACACAAAGTGTTCATATACATAAAAATGAGTGTGTGAAAAGATGTTTGTAGGTAGGCACCAATTTTGTCATCAGTATTGATCGTTCATTAAAAGTATACACAAACATTTTTATATTTATTTAAGTTTTAATTTATACAAACAAACAATTTAAAACTATCACAGTGACTTCCTACTTTAATGTAATTATCTTAAAATCAAAGCACTCCTGAAAAATTTGCCAATGTTGATTATTGGTAAATACAATATATAGGTACATTTAACCTTTCTGAAAAATGCCAACTGTAAAATTTCCCCTTAAGTACTATTTTCTTTACACAATTTTCATGACGCTGATTGTAATTTTTCGTTTGATAACTATTTCAATTTGCTAACGTATCAAATCAAAGGATCCTTATTTTTCTTTTTAAAAGAGGTAATACATTTATACCAAATTACCAAAGCGTCCACTTACCGGTAAAACTATACATAATAAATCGTTATATATAAGCAGTACCTATACCTGTATGATGTAGATATTATTGCCATGCGGTGTTTTGAATTATTGCAGAATAACAAACAAGTTTAAATTAAAAAACACATGTTTATTTATGACTTTTGTTTTTAAATTTAAATTGAAAATTTGGAAAATACCCTAAATTTTGTATTTTCAAATATTTTTATTTTTTAAATAAGTTTTTCAGACCTCAGTAAAATTTACTTTTATAATCCTTTAGTGTCTTAATTACAGGTTACTTTGATGCTTGCCAAAAATCATTCGAAGCAGATAAAAATAACCTATAAGTTTTTTTATTTTATTGGGAATTATTCTGTTTTACAAGTTAATCATATTTCATGGTCCTCAAAATATAATGATTTTGCTGGCAATTTAGTTAATTTTTAAACTATGAAAAACTAACTATGAACAGCTGAACTGTGAAAAATAATATCACCTTCAATATAAAATATCTAACTGTGGATATGTTGATACTGATGATGGGAATGACAATTGACAACTACAATTACAACTACAAAATTAGAACATAAAAAATCAAAATAGATTTCAACAATAGATGATGGAATAATACCAATATAATTAATCATTTTATCCAACATGGATTACAAAGATCATAGATTCTGGGTGAGTAGCAAGGGTGTCACATGGGAATTTTGAACCACCACCGAGAACACTAGTTCAATATTTCTTAACTTTTCTTCAGATTTGTTTGGAATTGGAATAGCGTACGTAATAAAGGCTACTTACAAAATCAAAATATTAAAACGTCAAAAACAAAATATATAAGCTACCGAGAGTGATCTTCATTAAGTTGCGAATAACCATTTTTTAAATACCTATATGTTAGGTATATTCGTTTCAAACACGATTATCAACAGTTTTATTCACTTACATTTTGTTGTTTGGTAGTTATTAAGTTTATAGGCTAAAGAATTTGAAAATGTCATGTTAAATTTAAATGTATTTTTACTAATAAAATAATTAGTTATATTTGTTTGTTAGTACAAAATAATTTCATGCAATTCTATGTGTCAAGTTTTATAAACAAGTTATATTTAAATTAAAACTGTAAATTATGATTTGAGAAAGAAAATGTCTAGAATGTGATTTATTGAATTAGTTATTTAAAAAATGGGGAAAAAATTAGGTTCTGATATACAGTAACTTGATTTAGTTATGATATTTTAATTAAAACTCAATGAACGTACACAACTTTGAATGACTATTGTGATTAAAACGCTTGAAATCTATGGATTGTCGATTAAAATACAATACTTCGATTACTACCTGCATAATACATTAAAAAAAAAAAATCTTTAACTAAATTATTAATAAATTGTTTAATGAATGTG
Source organism: Metopolophium dirhodum (assembly GCF_019925205.1). Lineage (NCBI taxonomy): Eukaryota > Metazoa > Arthropoda > Insecta > Hemiptera > Aphididae > Metopolophium > Metopolophium dirhodum. Next base: position 121,677,421 of record NC_083560.1, read on the forward strand.
AGAACTGCAGCAGTGGACCAAAAGATCAATAATATCTACTCGGAAAAAAATAATAAATCAACTAAAATGAACCCCGTGTGTTTTTAGTTTGACTAAAATTAATTTTTTTATTCATCAAAACAATGCGCAACAGTTAAATGCCTCCACGTATAAGATAAAATACTGAGTAAAACTTTTATACAAACGATATAGATTCAAAAACTGAAAAGGGTATAATATAATTATTTCCACCTGGAAACACCTATCTGAATTTGGTGAAGACAGATATCAATCGATTTTAAAGTCAAATAATAATAATATGGATAGTGAAAAAAAGTACTTTTTGAAAACTGTTTATAAACAAAACTACACTCGTCGCCACCATCATCGCCTACGAATGCGAAAGATCGTGAGACAGGGAAAAATAATAAAAACACTGTAATATTGAATGGTATGAAAATTCATATCGTCAAGCCAATAAATTTCTTTGGCTGCGACTGGAATCCGGAAGTAGTTGTATGATGTAGGTCTGACGTTTCGATTAATATTTAAATGACAGTCGTTTGTGTGTATTTTGAGTGCGTAGACGCCCCACGCAAGACTTTCGGGAATATTTGAATTCGAATTTCTGCTCACCGCAGCATAAGTCCTATAATTGCCATTACTGCAGAGGCGTATTCTTGAGGAAATATTATCGAAAGAGATGTTTCATCGAAAATACATAGTTTGAAAACTATAGTGAATAATATTGTTGACTTTACAAAACAAAACGTGAATTTTAAAACCATTTATGTTGAGTATAATATTATTATTATATATTAAATTAATAATCAATGTTTAATAGTAATAATTGATTAATTCGTTGGTAATGAATACTATTATTATATTATATTCCTAAATACCGACAACTATTATACATTTTTTTTTACAAGAACCTCTATAGTCTACAACAACCAGAAAATGATTTTATTGGTTGGTCAGAGATAAGGGAGTTCAAAAAATCACGTATGGCAGCCGTTTTAATTTTATGAATAGAAACAACGGATAATATATGATAGATACAATATTAATTAAGTCGAATCACGTGATTTTATCCCAATAGTCATAGATAGTTAAATATATTATATAACCAATATTTAACCACATCAAATATTGCATAAATGTTTTAAATTACTGTGTTAAATTGTTCCATTATATTAGGAACCAAACAGCGGGAGTGTAACAGATCATTTCTTATGGGAATAATGTGTATTATTTTTTTTAATTAGCTATATTTTTCAAGGAATGTGCTATGTAGTTAGGTTATAATCAATATTTTTAATATTATACGAAACAACTTGTATTGACTGATTTATTCATCATCGTCTAGCCAAATATTTAAAAAAATCACTATAGTATGTAATTAATATATAAATATATGAAAATAAAGAATACGACGTGATACCTAAGACTGAGTAATATTCATTCTACACGAGACGGTCGGTAACATGACATACCACGCCGTATCATCGTTTTGTAGAGTACATAATATTTATTATGTGTAAGAGTATACCGACTAATTTTGTGTTCATACTTGAGTGTACATAAATCATAATTTTTCATAATAGTATGTTATCATCATAATTTTTGTTGACTTGAAATCTATAGGTACAATTATCGCTGACGAGTAACGTATTTTTTTTAAAACAAACAAACTGTTTTTGTTTAGTTTAGCTCATTCCTAATCATTTAAATTATTAAAATAATAAGCGAAGTAGACGTCAATATCAGAGAAACACATAATATATTTTGTACTGATGAACAGTTGTATCAAATACATTGTCTGACACGGATAATCCTGGAATCTATGAAGCAGGTGAATTGAAAAAACTGTTAAACAAAACAAAAACAAGAAATAATAAAGCAATTAATATCACAGCAATTTCAAATGCGTATTATCCTAGTGTGACACAAACTTGAATTAGGGGTGGCATGACAATATTTCTTAAATAAAGCAATCATACATATTTTTCACAATTTAAACATAAAAACGATTCTATGAAAGATATAGCGTGTGTGTTTAATGTAATAGCTCAGATTATATAAAACCTGTTGTATTAGGTTAGGTATACATATCCAAAGAAAACCAAAGTTCTAAAATATAAATATAAATAAACGTTATTATACCATAGAATATATCCGGATCTCATTGGCGCAAATAAGGAGGGAGGGGCTTGGAGGGACTTAGTCCCCCCAAATGCCAGTCAAGTCCCCCCAGTTCAAAATCTAGTAATTAGTACTAATTTTTATGTTCTGTGGTACTAAGCAATATGGCCTATGAGGAGGGAGGCTTGAGTCGCCCCAAAAAATTTAGTCAATTTGCGCCTATGCCGGATCTGTAGAAAACACTTTTCCGTGAGTAAACAAAATTGGGAACCTCTGGCGTATTACAACTATAAATATTTTGTTTCTTATATTTTACATAAAGCTATAATAAAATTAATATTTAAATGTTGATTTATTAAAAATAGTTGTTTCTTGGTAGGTACTCTTCTAAAATTGTATAATGTACAATGTCTCAGAATAAATGGGAAATACATAAATACAATAATATTTACAAATGATTTGAGTAGGTACCAATTTGGTGAATTCGTAACAAAATATTAACGTAGGTTGACGATAATAATATAATATGTAAAATAAAATAAGAGTCATTGAAATATGTTATTTGTATTTTATTACAAAAATCGATTCCAAACAAACCGTGGTCGTTTTTATATGGGTACAATTTTCTTATGATATAATGTGAATTGTTTCAGTATTCTTCGTCGTGTACAGTGTGGTTCTACTTTTCTAAATTTGAGGAAATTTTTTTATTATTATTATTATTCGGCACAAGTGACTAGACTATTAATTTCCAAGGATTAATTTTTAATAATATGATCAAATATGACGTGTGATGATTTCAAAATATATTCATATAGGTACTTGTCATATACATTGAGTAAATACATAGTAATATTAATCGGCGCTTTTGAAATGTATATTTTTGTTAGGGAATCAAATACTTAAGTAATATAATGAATACATTATTCGGAACACAAGAAAGTAATAATTGTAATAATCACAGCGGTAAGGTGCATTGTCTACGGACATTCCGTTCTATTAATATCTTCAACGGTTTTCGACACTAACGGCCATCACGACGACGTAACATGCAATATTAACATAATATTATTATTGTATCCTCTGACCGTCAACAATATAGATAATTCACCAAGTGTACGAGTTTGCAGACTGCAATGAAACATTTTATTACTATTGCGATGATAACAAATTGAGGCGCCAGTATAGAATTTGATTATAATATAGACACATCAATAACAATAATAACAACGCGTGTTTCCTCGTAATGATTATATAGTAAAATAATATTCAAACCAGCCCTCAATGGTTCTTTTGAACACAAACGTCGTGCACCTCCCGCTGCAATTAATATTAATAATAATAATTACATTTGATGAGTGCTAGGTAATTTAATTGCACAGCGCTATAGCGCACGTCAGAATAAAATAACTCAACCCAATTGTTGGCCGTGAACAAATTACGTTAGTCGGAAAAATGTACAAAAATGAACGTGTTTGTTATGCCGTTTAAATTTTACATGCATAAAAAAATATCAAGTTAAAAAAAAGTGTCACTATGGTGGCTTCTTTTTATCGGCCGTTAACATGTAATAGTAAAAAAATAAAATGAATACTGCAACCTTATTGCAATATATTATTAGATTCATTCTGAGCGGAGCAATGAATGTATTGATTTTACAATTATTATATGTGTGTTTATTATTAATATTATTATCATCTTTTAATTTATGTGACACTCAAAACACATTTTATAGAAGAAAAATGCTTCGATTTTAAACTTTAAGGGTAGTTTTTTTTAAGCAAATTAAATCGTTTCTATACAATAATAATATGTACATTTATAATTGTGTCAACATTTTAACTCAAGGCGTTCTTAATAAAATGTTTGTGAAATAGGACTCAATTTTTTTTAAACTCATGTGAGAAAAAAATATGCTCAGTGTAATACCTATAGGACGACAGTCGTCTTCGCTCAGAATCGTTTTTTGTATGCAATAATTTTGAATTCGAATTCAACACATCCATTACTGCAGTTATCTACCCAATGACGTGGTACATCCAAAAATGAGGTAAACACCAGAAAGGTTATACCTACTTGCAAATATTTTTTTAATTGCTATCACTGGTTACCAATACGTAGGAACAATTTAAATGAAACTATCATGTTCTTGTCCGGGACTATGGTCGTTGATTTATGTATTTAGAATTTTTGTATATTTTAGTTAATGGATATGACTATTGAATATGAAATAAAACATGATTTAATTACTCAATTGTAATATTTTTCACACACAACTTACCACCTGTCACCTGTTATAATAACGGAATATTTACCTAAAGTGACTATGGTCCGAATTTATTACAAATATCATTCCAAAATTATCCGGAAAATTAGATTTTCTGCGAAGAAAAAAACCTTTATTAGCTATCGATATAACTATTAATATTTTATGTAATGATTTCTATTATACGTGGAATACCAAATTTTCCGGAAAACTGTGAAAGGAGATGTTTTGTAATCAATTCAGGCCATGGTCACTTTAGATGAATATTCTGTTATAACAACAGTTGACAGGTGGTGGTCGTGTGTGACAAATATTACGATTACTGTAGAACGAATATTCGGGTTCCACAATATCACGATGGGCGACAACGTGTTATGCTGCGATATTATTTATTCTACATTTTACGCGCAAGTACTTACTGTATAAATTATGATCGCACGTGTAATATTATGATAATGATAATCATTATTATTATTTCGGTCACCGACGGTATGTAATATAATATTGAATTTACGAGAAGTCGAAATTTTACTCGGTTTTGGACTCGTTTTGCTGAAGACAAAATAAACACCACGTTGGCGCTCGCAAAACAAATAGAAATCGGTGAGTTACACGTGTAAACGAAAATTTTTAATCAGCATTTATGCAGATTTTGGTGCCCAACATACGCTTGCGCCAGGGTGTGTATGTATGTACACTCGGGGCGAATGCGCTCATATAGGTAGATGCGTCGTAGTACCTACGAAATTTAATTACAAATTCACGCAACGTAATAACAATATTATCGCCGTTATAAACACGAGATGATTATATGCCTATATACAACTACAGGAATCGCGTATACTTTCAGCGCTCGAAGTTTTCGATTTTAATCGGACGCAGTTATTATTTCTTGACGAGATCAAAATAAACCTTATTTTAATTAAACAAAAACATGGTTTATGCATTTAATTATATTTAATCCGTCCGTATTATTACGAAAACTTGATTTAGATTGTAAAAATAAAAGCTACCTTTTAATAATATTTAATAATAATATAATACACCTACAAACAAATTATGATGACCCGGATGACGTTTTTCACGATTGCATCATTATAATATTATATCGCGTAATTAGATACACGCAATAATACATAATATAATCACAGTATAAATACACTTCTCCTATCTTTAATTCAGTCGAAGCCTTAACATTTTCATATGATAATATTTTTACCGTGTAATCCGTTAGTGAGTGCACCACCAAAAGACGAATCTATCTGTCTACGCAGCTTTCCAAATTTAAGCGACATTTATTGTTAAACTGTTCGCAGTATAGGAATACGCGTATACTGCAGTGGCTTAAATACATAGGACCTACCGCGAAGTTTTTTTTATACACCGCAACAATATTTCTCTCAACGAAATTACAAACTCTTCTGTATATTATGTTTTATTCATTTAAAATGTACATATAGGTATATATTATTTTTCTTCCGAATGACAAGACACGTCACCGCTGGAAACGACGTCCGATATCGACACACACAGTTCTTGCAAACGTCAAAAACACGATATATATTACATATATTATTATATCTACAAATATAAATATGTATTCTATACAAACTGCATTATTATAAGCGTATCTCAACGTTATATAGGTACACACATTGACATTTATTCTGAGTAGTACGAACGAAGAGACGAAAGATAAGTGTACGGTTGGAGAAAAGTGAAAATGCTCTAAAATTATTCGCGTGTGTGCTTAAAATTAAACGTTATTCGTAGGAAAATTAAGCGAAGGTCTGAGAGGCTAAAATAAAAATATCTGTAATATAATTTCATAACGTCATGTATTGTTATATTTTATTATAGGTATTAATTGCGTATATGTAATTTTATTTTAATAATTTAAAAATTAACACATCTTTCAATTTTACTATAGATCAACGCACTACGATTGTATAATGATAGAAGTGTGATACTCTAGACCATATTATAATATCTGTGTAGAACGCCTCATCCTTATTCGCTTTCCGATTGGGTTACACGATATTAATAATAATAGGCCAAGAGATGCGAGGTGTGGGGAAGTCATGGTCGCGAACGCATACTCAACTGTATTATTATTATCACAGGATTAATATTTCGTTATTTTAATATCATTCACTGTTTATCGGCGATTTTCACCTTAAAAGATAATCGATGTGGTGGTGAAGTGGGCTAAACAGCAATAAGGCTCGTTCGGGGCATTGAAAATGAATATCCCAAAGTACAAAGGGTTTTCAATATACCCGTCGTTTCTTCTATGTTATTCTATGCTAATGCATTGATCCGCGGTGAAAATGTTTGAATAATAAACGAAACGATCGTGAAATTTGATTCTTTTAATCGAACCAGATTATGATAATTTATACTATAATACAATAATATTAAACAACATTCAATAGAAAGAGATTGCGGTAGGTACCTACCTATATCGAATTTGAAAGTGTATTACGTTGAAATGTGAAAAATCAGTTTTACCGATCCTATCGAGAAAGAGAGATACACATTTTGTATACTGACATACATATTGGTTTTTATTTTTTAAAAGTATTACGTAATAATTCTGACGTTTACATCATGTTACAGTTATTACAATGCAATTACCAAATATAAGCGCATAAACGGAATTTTTCGGCGAAAAAAATGGTACTTCACTATATTCAATATAATATAACCAGCTAAAATCAGTGTTCGGATTAGATAAGTATTTTTTTATCTAGATAAAGATAAAGATAATGCAACTCAAATGTATCTAGATAGATATAAAAGATAAATTAACTCATATTTATCTAGATAAAGATAAAGATAAATACTTTTTTATCTAGATAAAAAAAAAGATACAATTTTTTTTTTAATGGGTTTTAAATTTAGGTATATTTTAGTTAGGGACAGTTTACATTATTTATAAACCATAAGCTTGGTTTGAGAATCTGTATAAATATTTAAAATGTGTTTGTACAATTTCGCGATTTTTATCAATAAAAAATGTATCTAGATGAATTTATTTAGATTAGAAAAAACATATCTAAGATGAACGTTTAGATATCTTGTAACTATTTATCTAGATAAGATAAAAGATGAACAAATAATTATCTAGATAAGTCCAAACACTGGCTACAATGTTTGTGATTAACGAAGACATAGTCATTTTCTGTTTATAGTGTATTTTTGATATTAGTTTTAAATTATAATAATATGACGTTTGTATATGTGACAAAATGTATACACTCGACGATCATTTTGTTTAGCCAAGTCCATACAATAAACTTTAGTACATAATATATACATATTATCAACTAGATCAAAGGTTAGAGTGGCCTCATTTTAAATATCGGAAAAATTCATTTGAAAAAAAAATAATACACCAAAGTATAACGCTATATGCTACACTATACACTATATTATGCTCGAAAAATAATTAATATTCAAATTTTTTCCTCAGCGTGACCAATAAATATAAAAGAAAACGCTATTTTTTTTTGTTTCATCTAATCTGTTTGGCGCGAACTTAAAAGTTTTTTTTTTCTGTTTCGTATAAAACGCGATTACAATTTACTGCACCGTTCAAACATAATTATCAGGTTACGCCACAACAATAATATTATGACTCAATATAGAATTACGTACGATACTCTTTTACGCAGGTGTATTATTATTGAGTCGCAATAATAATAATAATATATTATGGCCCCGTATAATGGTCATTGAAACACTGCGACATGTTATAAACATAATAATAGCTATAAGTGGCCCACTCGGAATCAGCTGATGGACCCGCATTGTTCGCACCGAAGACTTGATGCGCCACGCCTGAGCCCATATATTTTCATCAATATTATATAACCACTGCCGATAATGATGATACGCGTTCCAGTATCGAGCAGGGGAGAGAATCGCCGGCGATGCGGCAAAAACGCGTGAAGTCGTATCCCGCCCCTCCGGTCAGGTCGTCGCAGGTGGCGGGCGGGTGGGCACATCGAGTGCAGCCGACGTAAAGGGATTTGCAGCGTCTCGCGCGGCAAACCGACCGCGGTCGATAAATTCGCAGCGTGTCGTCAAAGGATTCGTCGTCATCGCCGAGCTGCACCGTCAGCAGAATTATACCTATACCTTTAATAAACTCTGTATAATATTATTATTATTATTATTATTACGTCCCGGTAATACTATATACTAAATTCGTCGTGTACGTCTCCGTCGGGACGGCAATTCTGCAGGCACCCCGAAGTCCCACGCAGTCGATTACAAAATAATGTCTCAATCAGTCGCTCCGCTGTTTTATTCAAAGTGTGTTGTAGTTCATCGTCACACGATTGATATTGCCGCCGGTTCGCAGCTGCCTCTGTAAATGTTAAAACGTTTATTGCCGTTTTGCCATAAGCATTGTTAAAAGTTCATCGTCACTATACTATATACCTCTACCTATATATTTTATGTGTATCTGCAGCCGAAATACTTTATGTTTAACTTACTTACGTTTCAGTTGGTGTAAAAGGAAATTTACCTTGATTAAAAGTTTTAAACAAAAGTGACTAGAGTAAAAAAACGTAACTTCAATTAAATTAGTTACAAATTTAAAAGTTTGTATTTGGTTTTCACTTTGTACATTTTTTTTTTTATCAAAAAACAATAAACAAATGTTTATTACAGACCTATACATAATATTTGTGTTTTATTAAATTATTGATTTGTTACTTATCGTGTCATATATTATACATAACTTATTAACTTGTTTTCATAAACTCCTTATCATAGAAAAAGACCCAATATAGTTTAAATTGAATTCAAACTTAAAGACAAATATTATAATATGATGTTTATTTACATAATATTTAGGACATTTTTAACAAAAAAAGAGAAAACAACAAAATATGATACAAACACCGGATGTTGTGCAGTCGTTCATTCACATTGGCGCAGAAATTCATATTAATTATGTATTATTGTCATTTTAATATTGATAGCTGGTAGCAAAAATACTGCTGCTGAATTCGGAAACAATATGAGAAACACCAGTGCTTTTTAAAACACTATTTAGACTCAATATTTTATGATAATTTAAGGTGATAGATGAAACTGACTAAGCGCAATTCCTACAACGATACTCTAAAATGCATGGACTGTAAACAATCATTTATTAAAAATATACTCATAATTTTATTGCAAAATTAATCCATTTATTTACTCGGAATTATAAAATGTATATTATATTCAAATATTTTTGTTATGCTTTGAAATAACTCGTAAAGTTAACTAGTTAGCATATATTAAAAGTAACTAGTTAAATTGTATTAAAAGTTATGGAAATAAATAACTTCTTCCTTCACTTTTAACTTTAAAACTTCTAAATGCTTACTCTTCGTTAAAACCTTTTATAATTTTATAACAAAAACTTTATCAATTAAAATTTAAAAATGTATAAATTTGTATAGTGTTGAACGAAAATGTATTCAATCAACTTTTATCAACTTCTAGGTACAAGTTATGTTTGATGTTTTAAATCATTTTTTTTTCTTATTACGAATAGTTTTTATTTTGTGTGACCCATATACTTAGTTTTAGAATTAAGAGAATTGATTGATTTGCTTTTAAATTGTTTATTATTTTTAATGCAAGCATATTTTGATTATAGACTTTAAAATCTACAACGGTTTGTTTTATGCTAGAAACTTAGTACGATTAACTTAAAACAGTGTTCTATTTATTTTATAAATCTACTAAAATAGTAAAATGTAGTCATCTAAAACGTAGGTGTGCAAATAAAACTTTATGGAGCTTAACAGTGGTGATTTATTTATTGAACTTTTATATCACTTTTTGTATAATGTAAATTACATGTTTCGAATATCAAAACGATTAAATCCAACCTAATACACAATGTACATAAATGACCTTTTTTCGCATCCGGAATATTAGTTACTAAATATAATAAAACGCACTTTATAATATTTTAAAACGGTTATAAGTTCTAAAATAATGTTGGTGTTATAATATAATCGTCTTAATAGGAAAACTTGACGTTCAACTTGACCGTTATTCGTACCCCAAAAACACATGTTATGATAATATAAGAACAATGATCAGCTTTAAATGAGAACGCAACGAAATCATAAAAATGTGTATTAACGTGGGTAGTCCGACTCAATTTCATTTTCAGACTACTCACCTGAGTTTTACGCAAGTTAAAATTAAATATCTAAATATATTAATGTAATATATAATATGTATTGTTAAAATCTATAGCTGTAAATAGCTTTCGGCCAGTATATAATAATATTGCATATTATTATATCGTTTTAGGTTTCCGAGCAAAAGCTTAGAACACCTCATTATATCTTTGTCATGGTCGTCCGTTGTTATTAGCTTTTCCGGTACGGCTATACGTGCGTATAAAAGGCATAGGTATAGGCAATACAGTGGAGGCAGCTTTTACGCGAACGGCACTCTCATCATATTGTTATACTATATAATATATATATCGATGAGTGTTGGCGTGATAGAGAGAGAGTGGGGGCGTAAGTGTGTTGTTTGTATCACCGCAAACCGTTTCGCACGTACTACGCTGCGACTTTTCGAGGTACAATATATACGATCAAATAATAATAGTCATATTATAGTAGTCATATTATTTTGATGTATACCTATACTGACTGGCACGTGGCATAATGCACATGCGTATATTATAGGACCCGAGGAAAAAAAAAATCTCTTGTAGTAGGTACGTCAAAAGCCGTTCGTGTCGTGCACGTCGTCGTTGCTGAACAGTGTGCGATATAGCAAGACTTCAGCTCAATGTATCGCATCGTCGGACTGCCCCCAGCCACCGATGATAGCCCTGCAAAGTATCTTGTGTAAGTATAGTGCGTAGTAAGTTATACCTAATTAGGTGCAGCCGTGCAGGTCGAGTTTTGGCCACGGGATGCTTTCCGAATCAAATCTGTACGGATGAAAGTATGAAACGTTTCGGATAGAAATAGCCACGGCAGTACCCTGAAAAAAAGTTACATACAATTATTTTATTGTTTCGATGGTGATTAAAAAAAAAAAAATCATCCCACGATTCTCAGTCCGCAGTGGCTGATGTAAATTAAACATGACGCGTATACTATTAAATCGATGGATATGGCGCTCAATTTTCACACCCCGTAAATATAAAATTGACAGTCTAATGAAGTTAATCCTGTGCAACTATGAAGATGTCAGACCAAGTAAATACCGACCTATGTGTGCTGCACGGATATTGCTAATATTTATTTTTACATGTTTTATATTCTGAGCGGAGCGATGAATGTATTGATTTTGCATTGATGTATGTTTTTTTTTTTTTGTTATTTGTGTCTGTCGTCACCTTTTAAGACAGTAAAAATTCTTAGATTTTCTTCAACAGCATATTATATGAAAGGAAAATGAATCTAGTTGGTATTTAAGAGGGGGTGATCAAAAGTAAAATTTTCCCAGTAATTTTCAAAAGATTGTCTACCTTTATCAAAAAAATATGTCTATTGGAAAGTCAAATTTAATTTTTATGAATATTCGAAACAGGGACTAGAACCTTAATAATTTTTATGGTTTCAGCTCCTGTTCGGTTCCCAGTAAAACTAAAATTTAGGTTTCGGTTTGTTTTAAGTTCTTAAAAATGAAAAAAATTGTTACCTATTTCGTTTTATACTTATGTAAAAAATGTGTAAAGTAAAAGTATCAGTTCTGATAAGGTTCCGGTTTTTTAATTAATTTAAATAAGGGTTCCGGTTAGGTTACAGTATTAAAATTATTTTAAATAATGGTTTTGGTGAAGTTTCGGTTCCCAATATTCAAAGGGTTCCGGTTCCGACACCAGTTCTTTTCGGTGAGGTTCCAGTCCCTGATTTAAAGTGGACATTTTTACAACATTGGATATTAACCCGATTTTACAAGTAGTAATTATCTTATTTTGTTGTTATCCAAAAAAGAATAACTAAAGGTTCATACTTGAAATTTACACCATATGTTTATTTGATAAATTCCTATACTTGATAAAATTTTCAAAATATTTTGAATGAATTTGAACTGTTTACAGACGATTTCAATTTTCTTTATTTTTTGTGTAAAAATGTGAATACAATTTTATTCGTTTTGTCAAAAAGTGTGCAAACTCAATACAAAGCTCCTGATATATTGTTGCTAAGAATAAAATGTTGTAAAAAAATATTAAAAATACATATGCAAATTTTTTTTTTCTAAGTTTTTAATGTTCGAATTTTGACAAAATGTATCTAATTTAAAATTTAAAAATTATATTATAGTTAAAAACTTATTAAATGTTCCACTTTTATAGCTAAGAATTGAAAATTTAAAACAAGGTTCCACTTAAGTATAGTTCATTCTGTAACTAAAAGATCTAAAAATATACATAAACACATTTTTTTTTTAATAGTTATTTTACGTTTAAATTTGGACGAAATTATATATTAAATATTATTTTTGTAATTTTATTATATTAATTCAACTTACAGGCTACCGTATCAATAATAAGTAATAACAATATAAATATAATATAAAATGTCCTAGACTGACAACCCGTCTCCACTCAAAATCGTTTTTCGTATACTATGATATTATATCATTGAATTCAGATTTAATACCATCCATTACAGTTATCCACTTCACACTTGTAACGTACTGCTTTTTTTAATTTTTATTTGCAATAATTTTGAAAAGTATCTACTTACTTACCAAACATGGATGCGTCTAAGCGATGTAGGTCCAATTGACACATCGTTACACCTAAACTGGTATAGTATTAGTTTTATAAGAGCGTGTGGTTGATATGACTGCAACATAGTGTTATTAATTTTTCTTCTTTTTCCGTTGTTTTCTTGGAATAAATAAATTAAAATACGTCAAACATAATATTAACCAACCACATAATATTCCCGTGACCAAACGTCATCATAAAATAACTTCATATTCATATAAAAATATATAAATATATTATATTTTTAACTGAAAAAAATCAGTAGAACGAATTTATAGTTCAAACACGTCTGAGAATATGCAAATACAGCATATATTATTCTTACATTGTCCCTGATATATTATTATTACTATGTGCAAGAATACAACTTTTGAGTTCATTATGCGCATGTATTACTATTTGATATAGTATAATTTATCATCATTGTTTTGACTTGATATGTGTACAATTATTCCAAAAAACCAGTCATTTAAAAAATCAATACCTTTTTTTTGTTTATCCATTAACCCTTATTGTCTAGATTCTAATTTATCAAATAGCAATGTGGTTGATAACTGTTACAGTTTAAATGCTTATAACATTAGTCCAGTACAAACATTTTGTTTCTGTAATGCAATTGGTTTGACTTTGTCTATAATCCGTTGAGACTTTATCTCATGTCACCCAATCAGTCGTGATACCTACGCCCGACACGCTACGGCCACCACCGATGTTCTTGTTATTGTTACTTTTTTCATTTAAACTTAACCTTTACACCGCGCTCGTCAATTAATACTATTTTTACTTGCCATCGTCAAAAATGGCCCTCGTTTGCGATAGTCAACCCATCAGTTATTATAGCACACGCCGACACTCGGCCTCTATATTTACGTCTTCCAACATATTATCGACAACCGTAGTTCCCCTTAGTCTATGACCGTAGTCAAAGCCGCAATCAACGTTAATCTAACGCAACTTCTGTCTTTGTCCACATACGTCATACATTTCGTGAATTTGTTCAATGTAAAATATTCTAATGTTGTGCACATAAAATAAATAATATGCAATTTATATTTTTTATTACACATTATATAAAGCACAAGAGTACAAAACACGTGTTCCATCAAAAATTAAAATATGAACTATCATCCTAATCTAGTTCTAATTTTATAAAAAAAAGGAATAGTTGTAATTTCAAAAGGATCAAATTGAATATTTTGATGTCTTTACTCACCAGAAGGCCATCGTGGCCATCAACACAACAAAAACATTGATTCCCATTGTGTATGTAGTCTTGGAAGAGTACTTTGCAATTCAACCCACGATTTAAGAATCAATGAATGGATGTGGTTAAATGTCATGTTAGGCTTCATTTCTCAAACGTAAAGACGGATGCAAACAAGTACTTAGAATATTAATATTGAAGAAGATAATGTTGAGTTCGGTCTGGGACTCATAGTTGGTTTATTTTACACCAGCAACGAGAGCAATAATTGAGGGTAAGATGCGCTGTTGAGATGCTTCGTTGGGAAAAAACTTTTCAAATCCAGAAATGTTTTGGCAAAATGTTGACGATTGACGCCAAAGTGAAGACCAAGAGCTTTTGCAGATATATTGGAAGTAGGCATATGGTCGGTTTAAACTCTTAAGTTCAAAGCAATTCAGAACCATATGTATTCCATGTCCACAGTAGTGGAGATATTGTTTTTTTTTTCAATCTCAATAATTTTTAGCCTTCCATCCAATTGAGTTTTTTTTTTAACTTCATTATTTGACCCTTAGACTTAGTAAACTCAGTAAGCCTAATCATTAGGAACTTCAGCCTCAACTGACAACCTGAATAAAAAAATCTGCATCTAGAAACACTTTTACAACCAGCAGTTAATTGGAGTTGATTTGAATGTGTAATTGTATTATGTTGAATAAGTGTGCGTATTCAAATTATTTTTTGTTTAAGGCTGCTTCATTTCAGGACCTCCACATTTACGTGAAACAAATTATAATTTTGCCTTGTAAAATAGTAAAATTGTAATAATAATAGTTTTGTATCTCATCCTGTAGGTACCGACCATTGTCATAATGGTGGACCAGATAATTAATTTGCATGATTAGTTAATCACTCTAGCCAACAAACGACTGCAGCATTCGGGATGTTAAAGCTTAGATTATAGTTTTTGCATTGAAGAAACGAGAGAAAACAAATAAAACATACGATTATGATGAAATTATTATAAACTACCTCTATATTTTGTTTTCTTCTTATTAAAATCAGCTAAGTTATTATAAAAAAACTGACAAGACCAACATGCAATAATATTAATACACATAAATAAATACGTTACATGTATACAATTATTTATTTAGTTACACGCAAAGAGTGAATTTTACCGCGTACTAATTCTTCTATTTGTACTAATTCTGTTTACATATTTACTGTATATTTTTAATGCAAATAAAACAGGCTGTTAAAAATTATCAAAACAAAAAAACATATTTATCATCATTACTTCATACCTATACTATAATATTATGCAGTAATAATAGCATAATATTATTTTAACAACATTAAGCGTTATAGGTCATACGTTACTCGTTACTGGCAAGGCTGGGACTGATGCAACGTTGTTTTTTTCTGGTGTTTTAACACATAGCTCCGCAAGTGGAAAAAATTGCTCAGGTAATATACTGATTATTTTATTTTATTTTTTGTTTTGAATTTATTGATGTATTTAACGAGATATTTCTAGTTTTAGAGAATTTTTTTACAGCATTAATTGTTTTATTACAAATATTAAAACATATTGTTAAAGGCACATTGTACATTATAGTGGTGAATGGGCAGATAGTCATGCATGTGAAGTCTCTAAGAAGTTATTAATTATAGAGCAATATTATTGAGTTATACTATAACACGCTTCCCGAAATGAATTCATGTATGGATAACGTCACCACTATGTTAAAGCAGATCAACAAGACCTACCTACCTAATTGAAATATTAATATTTAAAAAGTGTTTATTTTTTTTACTTTTTGCATCAAAAAATACATTTTTATTGCATTTTTATTGTGCATTTCAAGTGATTTTTTAGTCATTTATTTTTTTTTTTTTTTAAGAATTATTATCCCTAATAAATTATAAGTTAAAATAATAATTATAACGGTCATTTAAATGAATAATGCATATTATTTTGTAATGTTAAAAAACTTAAAATTTAAATTAACAAATTATTTATTATTTAAAAGTAACGAATTACAATGTAAAATAAAAAATAATATTATTACAAAGAATAATACTATTAAAAAATCTTCATAAAATAAAATGAATAAATTTCAATACAATAATAAAGTTAAGTAAATAATTTTTAATGAAATCGTATTGATAAAGTATTTTATTGAAAACGTAAAAAAATATAAATATTAAAATAATATACAAGTAAGACATAGCTAATATGTTTTTTGGCCAAGATAATTGAATAATTATATGAGGGCATTTTATAAACTAAAATTATTCAAATTAAAACTATAGACTACCTAAAACGAAGCAATATATAATAATATATAAGTAAAATGTAAAAACATTAATATTATCAACCGTCTAACATAAAATGGCAGTTAATTTGATACCAATGCAGCTATTAACAGACGGTTTCAGGATGTTAGTAGAAAATAAAAGAAGAATTATACTATATGTAGGTTGTTTATTTTTCACTTTTACGACAAATTATTCGAGGGTTGTTAATTGTTATCTTCTAAACAAGAAGATTTGATAAAAAATATCATAGCGTATGGTAAATAATGATTATTGAATTTCTGTAATTTATTATTTTTCACTATTTTTGACCCTTTATCGTCATATCTTTAGAGTCATTTATCGGATATCTTCATGTACGGTAGCGTGCACGATGCATTATATTTACCTGAAAACAGTGAAATAATATGTATAGAGGGACGTCGCAGAGGTGACACCATAATAGACGTTTATCGCGAAAGCACTTCGATTTAGTCTTTCGAGTTGAATGACATTATTAGGAATGAATTAAAATTTATATATTTTATTACGTGATATACATATCGTATAGACCACTTGTAGGGTACGCGTCTGACATTTGTCAGTCAAAACTCAAAACATTCACAACAAAAACCGATTGTTTTTATTATATTTTGTTTGAAATGCCCTGTTTGGGACTATTTGACTATAAAATATAATATTATATTACGCACGCCGTACATGTATTATTATTATTATTATTATTATTATTATTATTATTATTATTATTATTTATCATAGACGCAAACAAGACGTATCCGGTCGTCACGCACAGGGCCTCTGTGTTCGCACTATACAAACAAAATACACACAAATATATTATTATATTATAAATAGGTATTCAAGTATGAAGTGTATAAGATGTGTATATTACCTACCTATATAAATAAAATATATAACACCACTCTGTGCTATACTGCCACTCAAGTTTTCTCAAAGGCTGTTATATATTTATTTTTTTCAACATAAAATGCGATGCATACGACTACGATACACGCTTTTTTCATGCAAGTACGTTAAAGTACACACTTTGACGAAATATTTTTGTATGACATAAACTAGTTATGATGCAGTTTCTTTAATATAATAATGAAATAAATTTTTAATTTATTTAATTATAATATGCATGATATAAAATGGTTTACGTATAGTACTTTAGACTATAGTAGGTACCCATATTATATAATTTATAAAATTTAAAAATTTAAAAATGTACAGATAAAATAAACCACCAAACAATTTTTAGTATATTTTTTGGTATTGTATTTTTTTTTTTAAAAAAATAAATTTTTTCAGCCTCCACAAACATAAAACTGAAATAGACGGATCTATCAAATTACGAAATTTCAAAAACCAATGTAGCGTAGACGCGTAGGAAAACGATACTGTAATAAAATATTTAGTTGCCAACGGGTTTTTTACGATTAAAACCACAAAAGTAGGATTGCGATAGAAAAACGTCAAACCGACACGTAGTAACCGCAGGCTTTGCCGCCCCCCGATCATCTCGTAAAAACTGTTCATATCTACATAAATATGATACGGATAGAATGATATAAATCGTTTTATATGAACAAAAAACAATATGTCCTGCCGAACGGTTTTATCGCCCCAGTCTCTAACAGTATGGTAACCATTATTATTAAACATATAAATAACGATCACACGAGGTGAAAATGAAACGTTATTATTACGTTTTTTCGGTTTTGATTACGATTTGGTTCTAAGGGAAACAAAAGTTCAAACTCCGGTTTCGGTCCGACTTTTGGAAAAAAAAATGCAGTTCTAGATCAGTTCTTTGAAAAATGATTTCATTTAGTTTCAGTGTGACTAGATATCACTGTATTAGTTATTATTATTATTATTATTACAATTGTGAGCTGCGAACAGAACGAATATCAAATTGGGACTATACAGAGACCTATCAGGTAAAAATAATACATAATAATATGTTAGTTCCTACATGTTAGAAAGAGAGATATTTAAGTTCCTATATACGGCGAAAAAAGTGCTATGTGTAAGCTCCTCCTACATGGTAGAAAAATATATTATTTTAATATTATATAAATATATAAAATATCATATACTTCATTTTTAGTACATTTTTTTTAAACAATTTTTTTGAATTATAAAATTTATGAAATGTACCTATTATGATATTTTTATTTAACTATATATACAATAATATATTTTATGAGGTCCATTTCAATGCCCCCCTCCCCCACTTTCGAAATTTGAAATTTTGACCACGCCAAACGTTTGTGCATCGTTTGTGCAGAAATGTGCACCAAGTCCAATCGTTTGTGCACAAAAACTGTAAGCTCTATCTCAAAAACAAAATGGGGGGGGGGGCATTGAAACGGTAGCCCCCTCCCACATTGAATATTTGAATTTTTGAATGTGCCAAACGTTTGTGCACAAAAACTCCCAGCGCTATCCAAAAAACAAAGTGGGGGGGGGGCATTGAAACGAGACACCCCCTTTATGGAAAATTGAAATTTTTAAGGTGCCAAACGTTTGTGCATTGTTTGTGCAGAAATGTGCACCCGGTCCCGACGTTTGTGCACAAAAACTCCTAGCGCTATCCAAAAAACAATGTGGGGGGGGGGGGCATTGAACCGAGACACCCCCTTTTTTGAAATTTTAAATATTTATCATATTAATAAATGTCGTTTAGGTACCTAATAGGTTTAATACAATTTTACTATTGCCATGTAAACGTCTAGAAATAGTAGGGCAGTATACCTATAGGTTCATAATAATTTAATATACAATTAAACATTCTATTATTATATCAATATGAATATTGAATATAGGACATAGGTAATATATTATGTTTTAAATACTATTTTGTTTGTTACCTAAGTAATATTTAAAAGACACACTCTACAAAAAGATAATAGAACTTAAAGTTTATTTTAATTATAAAACGTCAATAACATAATTACAGTGTTCAGATCAAAAATAAATAATAATGGACATATTAAAAACCTCTTTATTATTTAAATGTTACAATATAATAAATTATAATAAAAACATATTATTAAAAAATAAAATCATAGTATATAACTGAAAACAAATGAAATAGAAAAATAAAATTAACTTCTAAAAAACTTTACTTGTAAGTATTATATTATTATACTACCTATACTATATATTATAATATAATATTATTAATATAGCTATCATAAAAGCATTATGATAAATCATGAAACTTTTGATACTGTTTAAATATAAATAAATACAATTTAAATATAAGAACATAATACAATTCTATGCCTATGCCACAAAGAAAAATCATATAAAAAATTACTTAGAGTACAATATAATTTGTAAATTTACTTTGGTATTTTCATTGACTAAGTGAACTTTTTCTTTCACACTATCATATTATATTTGGCACGAATTAATGGGTTTCCTAAATATGTGAGTATGATAATTACCAATTGTTTCATATGAAGTAGTCGATTGTTGTATGTCTGGCGTTGTTCCCAATCCTCTCAAGTAATATTGAGTCTGTGGTGTGGGAATGGATTTTAGAATGTGATTGAGATAATCGATTTTGGTTTTTGGTGTAACTCTAAAACAAATGACCGTAAGTACATAAAATTTCACTGAATGTTTATATTAGCATTTTATATACACGATAAAATTTTTTAAATAATTTGACTCTTTTTGAGCTGTTTACGGACATTGTCAGTTCTCAATTTTTTTAGTTTTTTTTTCTATAAATATCAATTAAATTGTATTTGTTGGGTAGAAAAGCGTGAAAATTTTATGCAAGGCTCCTGAAATACTTTTACAATAGCAGTTGAAAAATATTGAAAATACATAGGCACAATTTTTTTTTTTTGTAAGCATTTAAGGTTCAAATTTTTACAACATTTATCAAATTTAAAATGTAATAATTATTTTGTAATTAAAAATTTATAAAATGTTCAACTTTTGTAGATAAGGATTGAACATTTAAAACAAGGTTCCACGTAAATAAGTTAATATATAAATTACTTTATTCACAATAATATCATTAAATAGTAATATCATAGGCCGACTGACCGTTTTCGCTCAGAATCGTTTTTCTTATACAATGATATTATATCATTGAATTCAAATTTAACACCATCTATTACAGTGACCCACTTGTAACCTTCTGTACAGTAGAGCGACATCCACTTACCCACCTTTTTATACTTATATTTTTTAGAATCTAAAAAAGGATATAAAATTCAGTTGAATAAAAAAATAAATATTGATAAAAATAACCCAGGTTGAATGAAAAATAATATTAAAGAAAGAATTTATATTTAATTTTAATAAAAATCCTAATAGGAATAATATCTAAAAATTATAAAAAGGCAGCTGAATAATAACAATTAATTTAAAAATAAATTAATTTCAATATAAAAAGAATAGTTAAATTAATAAAAAAAACTAAATACCATGCTTTTTCTATGCAAATCAAATTTTATTTTTTCAATTATAATTTTTTTACTAAATCTTTTTTAAACTTTTTTTAAGTGTTTTTTTAAATACGATTTGTTTATTCAGTTTTGATTTTTTTTACTATACAATTTTTATTTGCAATAAGTTTATAGATTTTAACCTTATTCGATTAAAAAATGTATATTAAAAAAATCAAAATTGAATAAACAAATCATATTTAAAAAAAAGGTTTAAAAAGTTTCAAAAAAATTCTATTTGAATAAAAAAAAATCATTGAATAAACCAATTCTAAACTAAATGAAAAATGATATTGAATAATAAAATCTTAACTGAAACAAAAAGTCTAGTTGAATAAATAATCTATTATAAATAGATTATAAATAAATATATTATAAATATAATTAATAAAAAGTTAAACGTTTTATTAATTGTTTTCTTTTTATAATTTTTATTAATTTTAATTATTAATCATTAGCAACGAAAAAATAATTTCTTATAATGATAAATAAGAATAATAAAATATAATTCCTGTCTTCATGCTAAATGCGTGTTAAAAGATGGGGAAGTTCAATTTTAGAAATTTGAAAAATTGTATATTGTAAAATTGTATATTAAATATATTATGAACCTACTGCCCTACTATTTCTAGACGTTTACATGGCAATAGTAAAATTGTATTAAACCTATTAGGTACCTAAACGACATTTATTAATATGATAAATACTTAAAATTTCAAAAAAGGGGGACTCTCGTTTCCCCACTTTGTTTTTTGGATAGCGCTGGGAGTTTTTTTGCATACACGTCGGGACCGGGTGCACATTTCTGCACAAACGTTTGGCACTTTAAAAATTTCAATTTTCTAAAAAGGGGGTGTCTCGTTTCAATGGTTCCCCACATTGTTTTTTGGATAGCGCTGGGAGTTTTTGTGCACAAACGTCGGGACCGGGCGCACATTTCTGTACAAACGATGCACAAACGTTTGGCACCTTAAAAATTTCAATTTTCCAAAAAGTGGATGTCTCGTTTCAATGCCCCCCCCCCCCACTTTGTTTTTTGGTTAGCGCTGGTAGTTTTTGTGAACAAACGTCGGGACCTGGTGCACATATCTGCACAAACGTTTGGCACATTCAAAAATTCAAATATTCAATGTTCTACGCCTGAGACAAGTCGCTCCACCACCAAAATTTCACGTGCGCTTATATTTTGCGTAAATTCCCCATACGTCCATACAATGTAATGGTTTTTATTAAAACCGTTAGTGCATTTGCCGATTATTTTCGATTTTAATGTTTCTGAATCAATCGTTTAGCGCGCGTAAAGACCTCACCTCACGTGGTCGACTAAAACGTACTTATTTACAGTTTCACGAAAAATCGACCAATTAACTGTAAGTTGTAGACCCGTTGTATAACTAAAATTAATATGACTGTGTATAATGATAGTTCTACGCCCGAGACAAGTCGCTCCACCGCCGAAATTTCACCTGCGCTTATATTTCGCGTAGGTAATCCTCGTTCGGCTATACCGTTGATTATTATTAATACTATACTATTTGACACACGTCGAGGTTTGCGACGTTTATTATTATTCAGAGCAACGTTATAATAATAAATTCATACCACACAGACACGGGTGTATAACATATATAACTACTGCTGCATTCGAGTGTAAGAACTTTGCGTGTTCGATTGACATATATTATAACGAGTAGATAAGCTTCCAGGAAATACTCGAAATCGAAAAAAATATTGCTTATATTTCAGTATCATGTCACAAAAGAAAAAGACGGCTGCGAAATTATAAAAACAAAAATGTTTGTATACATATGCGAGATGAATGAATAAATTGATACAAAATACAATGCACGTTTTGATAAGCAATTCGATGTACAATGTGAATTTTTAAATTATATATTATGCATTTGTCACGATAGCTGCAGAATATATCTTAAAAAATAACATGTCTGATGTAAAAATATATTCATCGCGTTTTCAATTAACGAGATATGAATACTGTAACAATAATAGTGTCTGTAGATTTACATAGCCCACCGACAGGAAGGTAAACAAAAAACGTATATTTTGAGGGTTTGCATAAAAATTATGTAAAAATAACACAGGTAAACATTTAAAGAATATTTCTGTAAATGGGTATTACACCTAAGTACACCATCCCGGGCGGGTCAAATCCCCAAGCTCCGTCGCCGATGTATACATACCTATCGCTATATATCATAATATTATAATCAAACGCCAATACACCATATATATTACACGAATAATGTATACAAGTGATTGTAAGTGTGGGCAAATATTTTGTCATCACAGGCTATGTGAGCGAAAAATATAATTTATTTCGCGCAGACCGTGTGTAAGCACTTCAACTACGCAAAGCTCGTGGACCGTGTAAAATATTTACACAAAAAATATACCGTCGAACTCAACACTTCAAACATGGTATATACTATTACAACAACCTGGTCAAAGGAGAGTCGTTACATTTTGCGTGTGTTCCGACCGTTTTTCACTGTGTGAAAACACGCGTGTTTTGTTGTTAAAAAATGTCGTAAAAGACAACGAAAAAAATAAAACAACAAATGCGCTGTTCGCATCATGACTGCCAAATCTGCCATCATTGTCAATCGTAATAATATTACTAGGTTAACCATTATGGACCAGATGTTGTTGCACTAAAAACCATACACAGATATCAGAGACATTCACATGCATTCACATCCTAAAAACACAAAAATGCCCTAAAATTACAAACAAATATATTAAAAAAATTAACCATAAGAAACTGAAAACATAAAACTATACCATCAACCACGGTGCAGTATGAATGTATTCATTGTTGACATTCAATAGTGCCTATTCATACAGATTTGTTATTTTGAATTAAAGTAAGTATATTACGAATAAGAATAATAGATTATTGTGCAAATACATTATCTTAAATTGTTTAAAATATGCTAGTAGGACACTAACCTACATGAGTCAAGTTTAAAAGACAATATTTTTATCTGTATAATATATACTATGCATTTTGGTGTTTCGTTATATATTTATTATTTTATATACTGCGCGGTTTTACAAAATAGTGATTTTTCTCTCGTTTAGTGGAAGATAGTTAAGAATCAACCATTTAATTAAATGTATATTATTAAATAAGTAACAAAAGGAGTAGTAGTGTTCACACAGATCCTCCTCTGCTGTCGGTTCAAACTGAAAAAAAAAAAAAAAATAAGTAACAAAAGCTCATCTGAACTACGGAAAAATTAAGAATAAATAAAAAAAAATATATATATAAATTGAGACCAATGAGCATGTTTAGAATTCGCTCTTTTTCATTTTTATTTGTAATCCAATTTCAAAATTAAGAATTGTTTGGACCTACACATACAACATTGTCAATTGATATGTCTGGTTTGGATTATGGGTTATGGGTTAAATAATTATTTAAAAGTAGGTTTTTTAAAACAAATTAATGTTATGAACAAATTATAAAATGGTTATAAAATACAATATTTTGGTCGTGAATATTACATTTCTCTTATAGTTTTAGCAATATTATAATGCTAGGTAGTATGCATGGAAAAAAATTTAAAAAAAAATTTTATACTTAGATATTACGATATTTGATTGTTATAATTATGACAATACTTTTATCGTAATTAGTTAAAACAAGTTATTTGTCATATTTTTGGACGTAAAATTGTTTTGTCTAACTTCCCTAACTTTGGGTAAAATTTGTATAGTACTGTTTCTTAAATTGATATAGTTAAAACATTTTAGTTTTCAATGATATTAATATATTGTATTGTACTTTTGGAACCGAAAATTTACAGTTTCAGTAGATATTTTTGTATATTTAATTCTTATAATAAATATCAAAATGATTAAATTCAAAAAGTACATTTAATTAATTGTTTAAAATATCGAGGAGGTACGGAGTTTGGAGATCACGAATTCAATTATAAAAAAATAATTACAGCTGCTAAAGCTGTATTTTAGGAAAATAAATAAATAGAAAACGTAAAGTTATTAAAGTAATGTCAAGTGGGGTTAAGTGGGGGAATTGGAAACTATATTTTTGAATTCCACTTATTTTATACAATTATTATTAATTATCATAACAATTTTTGGCGATTTCTGCATTATGATCTAATCAGAAAACTCTTAGTTATGACAATGTCACAATTAAAACTTAAATGTACTTAATATTTTTCAAAAAAATGTCCATTTACGATAAAACTTATTTTTCGGGGTAGATGAAAACAAACAATTTTGTTAGTATGTTATCTGAAGGAATGACCGCTGAGGCATTTGAAAATATTTGTCATTAGCATTGACTTTATATCACTTGAATGTATGAAGTACGCGTATTTCCATTTGCCCCATATTACTTAGTCACTAAGGGGCAAATGGGAATTTTAGTAATTTTTTTATTGTTATAGACCTGGGGTAAATGAAAATAACACTATTTTTTTTAAATGTATTATCATTTAAAATTATTTTTTCAAACAAAACAGTAAACTAATCAATTTCAAACTTAATATCAGACTTAGATATTGAACTTGAAATAAAAAATAAAATAAAAATACCACTTATCTTATAAGTTATTAACATCAAAATATTCTTCAGACCTTTTTAATTTCAAATATTAATACCTAGGTTTAAGTACCTACCTACAACAATCTTATTTTATTATAAAAAGATACTATTAGGTATACCAAACAAAATAGTAAATTAATAACAATTAAGACATTTAATAATAGGTTATTTTTCAATATTTGAATATGCTATTCAGTTAAACACATTACCAAAATTAAATTAATTAAATCCAGTTATATTAAAAACTATTAAGATAATAAAATAAAAAAAAAGTATTCACATTTACCCCAAAATAATATTTTCATTTACCACAAGCCTCAATTTTTTGTGTAATTCTAAACTATGT
The DNA here is from genome assembly GCF_019925205.1 of Metopolophium dirhodum. Classification (NCBI taxonomy): domain Eukaryota; kingdom Metazoa; phylum Arthropoda; class Insecta; order Hemiptera; family Aphididae; genus Metopolophium; species Metopolophium dirhodum. Next base: position 121,703,506 of record NC_083560.1, read on the forward strand.
ATAACTATGTACCCTTTTTATATATTACATGTTTTCAGGCTATTATTGTATTTTTAAATTATACACTTCTTTGCTTACATAGTTAGAAATGTGTACTTAGATTTTTTCTGACGTTCTGGTGTTAAGTCCGTGCTGTTATAAAACTGTGAATTGGAAAATTTATAGTGTTGTTTTGGAATAATATTATTTTTTACATACCCTCAAATATTAAATCTGTAATCATAAACTGATGTCCGTAGACTGGTATTTATTGGTTTTATATGGTTGGATAATGGATATATGTTATCACCGAACATTAATAAGAAATTAATATTATCGTTTCCAATTACCCCTATTTTCATTGACCTATAATGAGAGCTAATAGTTATACTTTTATTTCCATCAAAAGTATGTATAAAACGCGGATTACTGACAGACCTGGTTAACCTAACCGAAGTTAACGGTTTTAAGAATAAGATAATAGATAAGTTGTATTTTAAAATAGCATTTCACTTTATAGTACCAAGCTTAGTTGCAGACGAACACTAAGCAATGGTTCATTCATCAACCAACTACATACGTCACAATAACGTGAATGTTTGCAATTTAAGATAGGTAACGGGAATAGATAATAATCCCATATTGTATGTATTTTTTTTATAGTTAACCAACAATTATAAAAATTATTTTATCGGCAAAAGTGAAATAAAACCAAAAAAAATAACCAATTTAGTCTTTTGTTTTTAAAACGCTATTATACATTTTGCGAAACACTCTACCATTTCAGAGCTTACCTAACGTTTAACTTTCTGCACATTTACTGGTAGGTGCTGATAAAGATCGGTCGTATAGTGAGCGTGGAGATTGTTACGAGAGCGTCGACGCGACGCAGCCAAAACTTTCATCGTCGGTGCGGGTAGGTACAAAATGATTTATATGTGAATTTATTGAAGTACCTAACTGTTCGGTAGAATGATAAAATAAGATATTACGTTATGGATCGCGTGCCATGAATGTTTCAACACACGAGTGGGATAAGCCCAATAGGTAGGAAATGCAAATATCACCGATGACAATTATATATATGTATGCTGGAAAATATATTATGTTTTATAAAAAATATATATAGTTTTTGTGAAAGCTGTTTGTAGTAAAAATAAAAAATAAATATATAATATTATACCTATTATGTTATACCTATTATGTTATAATTTATAAATTGTTTTCTTTATAGTAAATAATATAATATATGTTTTTTTTTATTACAAACAGTATTTAAGTAAACTTTTTTTTTATTTATTAACCCACGGCAACTTAGGCTATTGGGTGGTTTTTACTGTGGGGAGGGTACTGTAAGTTTTAAACACGTGTGTTTTAGTTTGGTAGATTTTTTAGTGGGCACCCGTAGGTATCTGCCATGTCCGGGTGGGGGATGGCGGCACTTCTCTCCAGACACCGTGACTTGCCCAAAGAAAATTGCCACCCGCGGTGGGCATCGAACCGGCGCCGGTGTACGTAGAAACATACGCCTTAATCCACTCAGCCACTCTATCCCCCATTATATATTATGTTTTATTCAACGGATATATCTAATTCATTAGTTTTTTTTTTTTTTAAGAGCATTAATTGTCCGTGTAATTTAGTCCAGCATATCTATATACGCTATTAGTAATAATATTAGTATCATATTAATTGTGTTTAAATTATTATTTATTATTTATTCAGGGAAATAATATCAACCATCTATGAGCTTTTACGCTGGCAGTGGTCATTTCTCCATTTCCACAGAGCATGCAAACTCTGAAGAAATCACCAAATCCCTCTGGTGATTTACTACACTTTTACTGAGCGTGACCTCAGTCTACCTATTTGGATTTTTTTCCTAAATAAAACTTTTTATAAGTTTTTCAGCCACTGCGTGAGGGGAACTGCGTAAGTATTACTCTCTCTCATGCAGCATCATTTATTTAAATACTAACACACAATAGTTACCATCAGCAAAACCTGAATATGCTTTTCACAGATCCAAAAATCATGAAGACTTTATGTTTTTAATGTTTGGCTTAACAACAATGAGGTTAAACTGAACAGGTCTCACTTTAAATCCTCAAAGTTCATATAGAATTTCACATTATGCCATCTAAAATTCAAATTCTGAATCATGTCCCAATTATCAGGCTATAACTACAGTTCACTGACCTGTATATCTCGTCCTCTCCATATTTTATTCTGCCTTACAATAACTTCTAACGAGTTGTTGTGATAGCCGTCCTGCCCATTAATCTCGCCTTAATGATGAATTCTGAGGTGACCTGAGTATACAGAAATGCGTTGATTACTGTGTTAAAAGCATCGAAATCGTCAGCGATAACACGCTTTTACCAACTGAAACCTACATTGGTTGTACTATGTTCGAATAAGTTCTTCACTAATGTGTATATCTTTCCTCGAATATGGAGTCTCCATAGGTCCATAAAATTTTTCCCATCACATCTTCTTTGATTATCTGATTACCTGGCGGAGGTATCTTCTAACCTTGACATAATTGAGAGGACACAATCCCCAAAAATTTAACTTAAACATCATAACTAAAATTGACAAAGCAATAAAAAATCTCTCAAACAAATTTAAAACTATGATTAAAAAATGTTGGTACTAACAGACTTAAGCCCAAAACGAATTATCTGGTGAAACACGCATAGTAGTTAAAAGAAAATAATTAAATAAGCTGAATATGGCAATACAAACCTATACTATCAGAAAGTTAAAAGACTATTAAACGGAAAATCCAAATTCATAAGTAGCGTTGTAATAACTACTTTTATTGTATAATTTCAAATATAATTAACTGTTGTTTGGGGAAAAAAAAACTTCTCTGTAATTTGGGAAAATGTTATAACTAATAATCATTTCTATATCCTCTAAACTCGGGAAATATAATATAAGGGTAGAAAATGTAAGGCCTATCGCCCTCATATCATATTTTTCTAAAGTATAAGAAAAAGTAATCTTAGAAACACTACAAAAATAATTTACGGTCAAATCAGAAATGAACAATTTGCTTTCCACCCAGGGCACTCGTCAACAATCTAAATCATAAATCTGATGGACCATCTCAGCACAAACACCAATAAAAAAGAACATATTATGGCAGTGGTTTTTTTAGATGTAGACAACACTTGCTTTTGAATGTATACGGTACATCACACTTTTGTACAAAATTACCCAAACGCAAAAACCAGCTGGGCTAATAAAAATAATTGAATCGCTTTTAACACAAAGAACATTCTCAACAAAAATCGAGGAAAAAATATTGTTTATCATAAAAATTGAAGTTGACGTCCCATAGGACTCTTCGTTATTACCAGTTATTTTTATAGTACACGAGTGACATTCCACCCACACTGATAAAGCAAAAAATATGTCTTTAAAGATTACGAAACAATGTTTTTCACAAAAACGTGGTCCCAAAACGAGCGGCTATACAGTTATAGAAACATATGGACTTAGCATCCAAATAGTTCGGAAGTTTACGTCTGAAAATGAGCTCATCAAAAACAGTAGTGGTTATGTTTGGCCGCAACCACCATCAATTAGTATCCCACCAATTCAAATTGAGGAGACTGTAATTGGATGGTTAATACAAAAAAAAATATCTAGATATCTGGTACATCTATCAGTCACAAAGAAATCAAGCTCTCCATGAAGCAGTGAGTGTTCGGAAATAAGTGAATGTGGAAATCAATGGTCCTGAGCCCACTGTCGTACATTTACTAGAATTGGTGAGTAACCTTTTGATTAGGTTAGGTTAACAATCCATGATCCTGTAGACGACGGAGACCAGTACCTGGTGTGTGGTCGAGTAATATCTAGCGTACAACCAATTTACTTGAAATTGTTTTTATAAACATCAAACAAACAACACCAGTTGAATATAGAAAATAGTCCTTAAAAGGACACTGTCATCCCAACGTGCCTCATTGAGTTTCGTCACTTGGGCCACCGGTGTAATCTATACGCAGCTTGTTTGAGCAAACACACCACGCGCCATGACCTTATTGTACAGTACCTTCTTTACCCATAATTTCATATAGCGCCGAGCTAGCATTTTGTTTCCTAACTAATTATGTATCTTTAGCCGGATCAGAACCCTTCCTCTATAACTAATATTATGTACATATACATACTTAATTAAAATATACTAATTTGATTACTATTGAATTTACGGAGTAATAGTCACTTAACAGCACAGCATGTCAAACTGTTAAATTAATAATTATAACCCGAAGTAAACAGTGTTACGATACTTTTAATCAGCTAGAGATACAATTTTATAACAATCGAACAAAAAAATTCAATATTACAACACTGGTAGATGTAGTAGCCAAATGGACTAGTAGTGTGCGGTGCACCGTTGCCATTCCCCCCCCCCCTCACTAACCACGTTCAAATCTAGTCACGTGCGGAATATTTCTCTGAGTGAAAGAGGCCACCAGCACCGGCCACCAGCACCGGGTCATGGCAGAAACCTTAAGGTGCCAAAATTGCACACCAATTTCTTTTGGTTAATACTCATCGCATACAAAAATAATAAATAAATATAAAAGGACAACGAAGAAAAAGTAACCAACGTTATAAAATAATTTTTTATTTTTTTTTTTTATCTAATTTAAAGCTTTAATATAAATTATAATTACGCGAATGAAACATTATCTAAATATGTAAACACATATTAGCTAAGAACAGCAAGTAAGCGACAAAACGAGAAGCTTTCAAGTGTGTTGGAATTTTAAATTGTCTTTAGTAAAAATATGATTCCATGATAATACAATAATAATTAAAATTACAATAGGGGGATGGAGTGTCCGAACGGACTAAAGCCTCGGTTTCAGGCGGCATTTTCCTTCGAACAAGTCACGGTGACCAGAGAGAAGTGCCACCATCCCCTACCCGTGCATGACAGATACCTATGGATGCCCACTAAAAAATCTGCCAAACTAACAAACACACGTGTTTAACCTACAGTACCCTCCCCCACAGATAAAAACCACCCAATAGCCTAAGTTTCCGCGGGTTAATTAATAAAAAAAAAAAAAATAATAATATGAACGATGAAAACACTATGATATCTACACAAGCGCAATCAGTAACATATTCATATACCTATAATAATAATTATAATTCAAAAATAATAAAACCGGATGACGTTCCGGGCGAGACCATAGAATCGATATTTATCCACGACCAAGACGGTTTCGTTGTACCGTAGTTGATTTACACTAATACTAATATCATTATTGTATATAGGGTACCAATATCAAAGTCTTGGTATTAACGAGTTTAAAAGTTTAGTTTGAAGTTATTTTTTCATAGCTTTTAACTTAACAAGTAGTTTTTCATCTCAGCGAAACGTAAACTGTACACAACCTTGTTATTTTTCATCGCGACAATAAGTTACTTTAAAAAAAGTTTGTTATTTTATTAAAACAATTTTTTTTTTTAAATAAATATTGAAATATTATTTTCAATTCCACTTGTAAAACAACATCTTTATAGTGAAAATCTCTAGATACATAGTCGTGAATTAATTTAAAAGAAAATAGGATGATTTAAATTAACCAATATCCATTGCAGAGTTTAAATTTATAAATGTATATTAATTGGTTACAAATAATTAATGTAAAATTTGATAATATTATTGATAACTCGAGTTCGAATACTTTTGTTGTTTTTATATACAGTGGGTATCACTTAATGTGATCACATTGGTTCAGGCCATTTTGACTCTATTAACTAGTTAATTCCATAATGCATATTTTTATCAATATAAAATTTGGTTTCGGATTTTCATTTTCGATTCCTATAAACGGTTGATTCTATAAACAAATGATCACATTAAGCGAAACTCACCGTATTACATTTTCTGAAGTTATAAATCTATAAGTTACTATCTGATAATAAATACGTTACAAGAGTAAAATACTAGCCTGCTATTATTATAAAAATGGAATTCCAAAAAAACCAAACGACTTATCGAAATTATTAGTCATTACATAAGCTAGTATAGATAATAAATTATAATAGTTGCATACTATACATTGTTTAACATCGTTTGCCGACAAATTAATATTAGTACCAATAAGTCATGGTTTAATATATTCACAATATCTATCCACCAACCTAATAATATCATATAATTTAAAAACTGAGTTCTGTAAGCAATCCAATTAATTTTACGTAATTTAATAAATAATATGAGTTTGTTTCAACATTAGTTTTTGATGTTTTTAAAAAAAAAATACATGAAAATATAATATTATATTTTAATGCATGTTGTCAAAGATAATTGGCCAGTGCTGGAAAAAAAAACTTTGTGATTAAGTTAAAGATGATCATTAAAGTTTATACAGACAAGGTAAATCCATAGTTTGAAATTGATTAATTTAAATAAAGTTGAATTGTCAATTCATGAAAACTAAGACTATATGTTAAAATTAATAAAATGTAACTATGAAAAAAAAACTAAAAAGTGAAATTAATCATATTCCTTAATTAAAAATTAATTTATTGTCAATGATTAATATTGTGTAAAGCTTCGTTTTTTAAACATAACAATATGCATCTTTGGAAAACTTATTATATTATAATAACCTATAGTTATTATAGCCATTGACGAATTAAATTAAATATTATTTTTATTGAACTATAATATGGCTTCTGAATTATATAATCTATTTTACATTATAATATATTGTTATTATTTTTTTATAAGTTTATTCCTCAGAATAAAATATATATTTTACAATATATTTAATTATCGGTCAATCATGTAATTTTTTCCCCAACATTCTTTGGGTTACACATTTTTAATATAATATATATACTTTTGTTATAAGATATATTTGTATTTATATAAGCTGTTGAGAAGTGTATTAAAATAAAGGTCCCAATAATTCCAACTTCACTTTTTTTCCAGCAGGAAACGAAGGAAACCTATTAATGTCTAAATATTTTGATTACATATGTTTTTTATAATAACCGTGCTACTGATTTGTACATCTACAGCCTGTAAAAATCAAATTTTTCTCTGTAAGCACAGTGTTGTTTGTGTTTTTAAAATACCTAGTGGAATTGTGCCTTTGTCCTTCAAAGCATAAACTAATTATAACTGTTAGCGACACGCTACAAACAATATTTATAGTGAAATAGGCATACTATCAAAATCAGGGCTGAAATCAAAACAAAAAATTTTAATTTTAATTTCAATTTCACTTTTTATAATATTAATATTTTTTTAATATATTTTGTTTTTTTCTGATTTTAATTTAAAATGTTGTATATATCAATTTAATTATATTATGATTTTTAATTAGATTTTGAACATGATACATTTTTCTTTTTTTTTTCGATTTAAAATATTAATTTTACATTTTAGATTCTGAGCGATGAATGTATTGATTTTACAATGATGTGTGTTTTTTTTTATTTTTTTTTAATTTTTTAGATTCTGAGCGAAGCGATGAATGTATTGATTTTACAATGATGTGTGTTTTTTTTTTATTTTTTTTTTTTATTTTTGTGTCTGTCATCACCTTTTAGGACAGTAAAAGTGCTTGGATTTTCTTCAATAGTAACTTTTCTGATAGGAAAGTGAATCTAGTTGGTACTTTGTAAATTAAAATTTCCCAGTAGTTTTCACAAGCGACGTGAAAAACCAAAGAAATATTAAGGAAAAACGGGAATTTTTACGCAAAATTGTTTTTGAGAAAATCGAAAACAAATGACCGTAGGGACATGAAATTTTGACTGAATGTTTATATTATCATTTTCTATACAACATAAAATTTACAAAATATTTTGACTCTTTTTGTACTGTTTACGGCCATTGTCAGTTTTCAATTTTTTTAGTTTTTTTTTTCTATAAATATCAATAAAATTTTATCTGTTGAGTAAAAAAGCTTGAAAATTTAATAGAAGGCTCCTAGGTTATTGTTTCAAAGGCAGATGAAAAAAATTAAAAATCCTTAGTCACAGTTTTTATTTATAAGCATTTAAAGTTCAAATTTTGACAAGATACGGAAAAATCACGAAAAATAGCAAATTATTTTGAGTTGAGAATTCATAAAAATTTTTCTTTTTAAATCTAAGATTTGAAAATGTAATATAAGATTACTCATAAGTTTGTCTACCTTTATCAAAAAAAAAATGTCTAGAAGAAACTTAAATTAAATTTTTATGAGCGTCTGAAATTTATATTTTTACAACATTTGATATTTACTCGATTTTTCATGTAACAATTTTCTTATTTTATTGTAATTAAAAAACGAATGACTGTAGATACTTGAAAATTTCACTGAATGTTTATATTAGCATTTTCTATACACCATAAAATGTTGAAAATATTTTGACTCTTTTTGAGCTGTTTACGGACATTGTCAGTTTTAAATTTTTTTATTTTTTTTTTCTATAAATATCAATAAAATTTTATTTGTTGGGTAAAAAAGAGTGAAATTTAATATAAGGCTCCTGATATATCGTTCTTATAGCATTTGAAAAATATTAAAAATACATAGGCACAATTTTTTTTTATAAGCATTTAAAGTTCAAATTTTGACTACATTTATCAAATTTATAATTTATAAATTATTTTGTGGTTAAAAATTAAAAATTAAATTTATAAATTTTTAACTTTTATGGCTAAGGATTGAAAATTTAAAACAAGGCTCCACGTAAATAGGTTATATATAAATTACTTTATTCACAATAATATCATCAAATATACTTGGTAAAATCATAGGCTGACTGACGGTTTTCGCTCAGAATCGTTTTTCTTATACAATGATATTATATCATTGAATTCAAATTTAACACCATCCATTACAGTGACCCACTTGTAACCTACTGTTCAGCAGAGCGACATTCACTTATCCACCTTATTTATGATTTAAATTTTGATTTCTTACTACGAGAAACTTTTCGTCATTCTCACGACTGTGTAACAGGCCTAAGAAAATTAAATTTTAGTTGTTTATCATTGATAATATGAACAACATTATAGACCTATTGGCTATTGTTGAATTTTAAATTTGAATTATTTTTTTTTATGTTTTTAAATAGATTTTGTATATTTTATATTATACAATTATAAAACGATTATTATTTTGTTATAAATTATAGTTTTACATTTTTTTCAATTTAAATATATATTTTTAACATCTTAAAAAAAGGTGGGTCAGTGGATGTCGCTCTGCTGTACATTAGGTTACAAATGGGTCACCATAATGGATGGTGTTAAATTTGAATTCAATGATATAATATCATTGTATAAGAAAAACGATTCTCAGTGAAAACGGTCAGTCAGTCTATGATATTACCAAGTATATATTTTGATGATATTATTGGGAATAAAGTAATTTATATATTAACTTATTTACGTGGAACCTTGTTTTCAATTTTAAATTTTTAGCTTTAAAAGTTGAACATATTATAAATTTATAACTACAAAATAATTATTAAATTTTAAATTTGTTAAATTTTGTCAAAATTTGAACTTTAAATGCTTATAACAAAAAATATGCCTATGTATTTTTAATATTTTTCAACTGCTTTCGTAATAATATATCAGAAGCCTTGCATTAAATTTCATGCGTTTTTACCCAACAAATAAAATTTTATTGATATTTATAGAAAAAAAAATGGAAACTAAAATATACCCGTAAATAGTTCAAAATAAGTCAAAATATTTGGGAAATATTATGGTGTATAAAAAATTCTAATATAAACGACCAGTGAAAATTTCATGTATATACGTTCATTTGTTTTAGAGTTACATCAAAAACCAAAATCGATTTCGTGGAAAACCGAATTTGCGTAAAAATTCCCGTTTTTCCTAAATTTTTATGTGGTATTTCCCGGCGCTTTTGAAATCTATTGGGAATTTTAAAATTTTACCTTGCACTAACAATAGTCACTGACCCATCGAACAAGATACTGAAGTTGAAAATCTAAGCATTAATCGACTACTTATCGTGTTAGGTTAGGTTAGGTTAGGCTAGGACACACAAAAAAAAAATAAATAAATAAAAAAAAAAAAAACGCACATCAATGTAAAATCAATACATTTATCGTTCCACTCAGAATCTAAAATTGATGTTTTTTGATATCATAGCTGATTTCTAACGATTTGTGTTGGTATTAAAAATCAATTTTTAAATCGATTTCAAGCCCTGATAAAAATTCACAGGTAAGGGTACAATACTACCTTTGATTTTAAATACAAGTATTTATGATACTCTCCAATATATTAATAGGTACAGTTGTTGCTATTAAATGTCTTTTAATTGTTGGTAAATATTTTATATTAATTTCATATTATAAAATGAGACATTTATAATATAATTCATAGACATTTCATTACATCATCATATTATTTAATTGCCATACTTCATTATAAAATTAACATATTATTCACTTCATTCATTTCATTCCCATTCAAAAGTTTTATGCATAACGATTTTTCATAAATAGTGATTTATTTATAATGAGGTAGGTATTATAAGCGTATTGAAGTTTAGCATTTTAATAAATATATTCAATGTGTCTCAGTGATTCTTATAACAAAAATGCGTATTACGCTGCTGTCGCTGAAGATTTACAGGAATTCGTTTGTAGCGTATTTTAATATAATATTGTTATTATTATTAATAGTAGTGATCTATTCCATCTCGTTTCTGTTCCAACTTGGAATGTGATTTAGATGTTTGTTATTTTATCGTCATATCAATACCTACTTTTTTATTTTAATACAATCAAATTGCTTACCTACTTATTACATACAATAACTTGTCTATTAAATAATAATCGTAATTAATAATTTTAATAAGCAGTTATATTAATTATTACAGTGTTTTATAGTTATAGCCATGGTACTACGTTTTTTTTATCGCATGTATAAGTATATAACCATCGGAAATGGAAAACTAAAAACATAGTTTACTAACTATTGATAACAAAGTTGGAAATAAATAGGTACCTAAACCGTAAAAGAATTTTTCGAACTTTAACATAACCACATTATATTTAAATTAAATTAAATTAAATTAACAACATCTATGTGTATGTTTAAAGAGATTAAGGTTTGCAGTCTTATTTATAGGTCGGTCAGCTATTTCAAAGTATGTGGACCATACCTTTACGGATTCCAACTTTTTTGTTGTTCAACAATTTTGTGGTAGGGTAGTCCTCAGCAATGTGTCGGATCAACTATACGGTCATTTACTGAAATTTATGTTTATACCAGTAAAACTTTTGTATAAATAAAAACCACTAGAATCCACTTTTATAAAATATAGTTGCTTATAGTTGTGAAAACTCTGGAGGTTTTCTCAAAGTTTGAAATTTACGTATCTGGATTGAAAGAAAGAGAGTGAAAAAGAATTATTTACACCCATTCAAAATCAAAAATCAAAATCAATTTATTTTAAATTATATATCTGACTTTTTCAACTTATTTGTTCGTATTTGAAATATTTTAATACGCTGACACGTGCTTTATTTTTAAATATAAAATATACCTACTTAGTGTATTTTATTTATATTTTAGTGTAGGTAACTATTATTGTATCATGTTTTCAGTAAGTGCCTGCGCTATGTTATAAATCACATTTCGCGATCCAATTATTTATTTATTTGATATTTATAAATTACATACGATTACTATTTGATATTTGATGCGTAGGTATTTGCTGCGTACATCTCACGGCTGCATAACGATTATATAGATAAAAACTACATTAAATCATATCGTTTTTGATCATCGGTTACGTGAAGGCTGTCCGCCAATCATCGAAGTACTTATTGCACTCGATTTATTTCACAATAACATTTTCTAGAATTCGCTGTTGCAAATTACTGTTCTACCGAAAGTTTTCCACCGAGAAACTTTTGACCGGATGCTGCGATTACATAAAAATAACGCGAGTCCCTGGAAACTAAACGGATGTTTGCCATCGCACACAATTGCCGTCGAGACACTCACCAATAGCCACCCAGTCTGTTTCTATGTTTTTTTCTTTTGTCCCATGCATGCATATTAATACCTACATTAAACCCGGATGTTGATGATTTTTGCATTTTAATTTTGGAATCGTCTCGGATGACGATTTTTTTTTCTTGCTAAGGAAATAAGAATAACTATAGCTATTGAATACCAACATTTGTTTCAGTATAACATACAAATCGTATAATACATTTTATAATTTTAATTTGTTGGTTTTCTTTTTATTCTTAGATCTTTCTTGGTTAGTTTTTCTTATTTTCCACTTTCCTAATTAATAGAGAAGTCACTTAAATAACGCGAGTCCCCGGAAACGAAACGGATGTTTGCCATCGCAGACAATCGCCGTCGAGACACTCACCAAATAGCCGCCCAGTCTGTTTTTACGGTTCTTTTAATAGAGAAGTCACTAGTCTATTTTTGTGTTATTGGCTTATATTGTTTTATTTATAGGAAATTAATATTTAAAATTTATAGCGACTATTATAAATTAGTAATAATCTGCATACATACAATTTGATAAATATTAGGCAATAAAAACACGGATTGTCACAACATTACATAATAAATGTAATATTAAAGTTCATTATACGTTTTATATGACGAAGTATAATACAGGAATTTAAAATAGAAAATTTGTTAAATTGTGTAATATATAACCAATATAAAACTCCATTTTCAAAAATTCCATACGCTCACATGAAACGCGGACACGCTATTGGTTGAACCTATTTCCATTTTCCTTTACAAATATTGTCCGTAAAATTGCCTATTAAAAATGGAAAATTTATTGACTGAAAAAAATGTCCATAAACAGCTTATTATTTTCAAAACAAATCGTCAAATACAAAGGAGAAACCATTGTCGTTCGTAGTGACTATAAGGAACATAAAATAATATTATGTTATGAAATTATAACAAAGGTTTTCGAATGGAGTGATAACATTTTTTTTTATCTTATTTATAACATTATATACTTTAATATGCCTCTCCCACATCCAACACCACCCAAATTATTGAACACAATGGTGTCCACCTAAGGGACAATTTTAGATTTAATTTTCAGAGTAACGGCCGTTGACACAATTTAATATAACTATATAATTCTGTCGGATCTCAAAATTATAAATTCACCCAACTCCCAAAATCGACCATCGCTTCCTTAACACGATGTGTGTCATATTAACGACTAGGGTCGTCGTTGTTTTGATGGAGTCGAGCCGTGCATACCATTTATATTATACTTACCTCTCACACGTGTCTTCATAGGTGCTTACTTCACTTAATAATAATAAGTAATAACTATTCTAGTATCGTCCATTGGTCCACATTTGACTAGAAAACCTTTTTTAATTGTAAAAATAACACGCTCTAATATATTGCATTCTTAACACACACATAGTTCGGTATCGGGAGTTTATACTTCTTATTTTTTTAACGTTGATGGTTATATAGAAATATGAACATACGTAAATATTACCTTTTGATGTACTTATTTTGAATAATTACAAACTTTAATTTACTGTTATTTTCGTTTATGAAGTATACACGTTTGTCAGGTAACTACTTTATATTATATTTCATATAACCTGACCTTGACATTTTTTTTTTAAATATATTTAATTGTATATATTTTACTGGGCAGATGGCACCACTTTTGTCTTCCTGTTTTCGTATTTGACCTGTTCTAAGGGCAGAATGACGTGTGCACACATTGTTTTTGTGTAACTCAGCTCGACAACACCTTTTCTATGATATATCTATTTAGCCTCTACAGTTTATATAGGTAGAGTAATTGGTACGATAAAAAAGTGCTTGCGCATTATTATATAGATATAGATAACAATATAGGTACTGAAATGTATTCAGTCATAATATTATAATAAGTATCAATTATTAGTAAGTGGATGTCTGTTAGCGACTGCCATTTATAAATTTATAATATTGTATGACATTACGGTCACAGAAAACATCCAACCAAATTATTATAATATATAAATTAATGCTGGTGTCCTTGATAAACGCATACTGTACATTACGATTGTTAGGTACCTGTTATGAGGTTACGTCGAGATTCAGTTTTTAATTCTCGTTCTGCGGAGTCCTACAATATTGACCTGCGAATTTCGTGCGACCTCAAAAAATAATCGTAGGTACCTACAATCGCGTATGGACTTGCGTTGAAGATAAACACCGAGGCCGGGCTTGGGGTAGTAATAAATGGCCTCGCGGAGAGAAAAATCGTCCTGCTCAAAATGTACGCGTCCCCAGCTATATTGAAAAGCAGAAACGACGTCCATGTCCTGTGTATTGGCCATTACCTGGGTTATGTTATTGTATACACTCTCTCTCGTTTGCCTTGGTCGTTTGATCGTCGTCGGGTACCTACCTGCATGGAAAATGAAATACGAGAGGAGAACATTGTAGGTAAGTACTTGCACACAAAAAAAAAAAACGACAAAACCGCTGTTTTTCGAAATAATGTTTGTATTTATTCATGTAATAGTATAATATTATGGGGAACGAAATATATTTTTCTAAATGCATGGTAAATGTACACACGTCAAGTATAAACACGTTATTTTACTCGGTGTACGTTAAAATAATAATAGAATAATATTGTATAATATCTGACTTAAATATCTATAACATTAATTATAGTAAATAAAATATCTTATAGGCAGTTGTAATTATTATTATTATTATCATATTATTAGATAAATTGTTAACGTTAACGTTTTAATGCATCTGTATTTATAATATATCTGTGTATTATATATTAAATATGTTTTCAGAAATGTATGTTGATTATTGAACTTTACAATATTAAATAAGTTAATTTTCACAAGTTTGTAGGCCTTGAAAACAAAAAAAAGTGAATAATAATATTATTATGTTATTACCATGATTACAAAACAAAAATATACTTATATATAAAATATATGAATGTCTATTGTCATAATATCGTAGTCATCATTACATTAATTGACGTTTTAATCTACAAGCTAAACCAAAGACAAAGCTGTGCAATTGTATTCTTTTACAAAATTTAATTATAATATAATTTAGGTACGTTCTTTTGCGTAATGCGGTTTTGTGCTTAACGCAAAATCACTAATAGACCACAGTTTTATTATATCATCAGGTATTAAATAACGTTCAAGAAATATACAGAGCACAGATAGTATTTACACATACTGTAAATATAATAAATAATAATATATATAAGACGTAATTAGAGGTATTGGGCTGTGTATATAATATAAAGGCTAAAATTAATGAATAAATATGATGTACTTATAAATAATAATATATATTTATATTATAACTCACTTATTACTACTTTAACTAATTTACCATAATCTCACGCACAAATAGCATACGAATTATAGTTAAGTTTTATTATTATAATTATATATTTTTTTTTTCAATAAGGAATTTTCAAAGAATAAGCTTCCCGAACGATACATTTTTTTATGTTCGTAACACTAATACACTAACACATTCACTAAACAAAAGAATAAATATTTTTTTTAGATTAATCTAATTCATAAAATATAAGTGTATCGATACACTCAATCGTTACAATAATTTTCTATTATTGAATAAATGTATAAGCTGGTAACATAAGGTTAACGAAAATAATTTAACTAAATAGAATAATGATACAAACATCATTGTTACGATTTCGTACAACTGTACGAGAACGATATACAAAAACACTACATAAAAAAAAAAATATATATATTATATAAGAATTGATTGTGGTAATTAACTATTGTTGTTTGATATTACTGTTGTGAAGTACAATATAATTGTTAATATTTAATGCTGAGGTAGAAATATAGAAATCAATTGCCACGTGGATCACTGGAGTCTTACGGTTTCGTAGTATACCCGATATTCAGAAAAAATAAAAAAACAACGTATTTATATAATATTTATAATATCATTGTGTATAATATTACGTGTGTGAAACGCTACCTGACAATATAAATCTATTTATGGTTATGTTAAATTTTTTTTCGTTTGAAACGGGTTGAATGGACGGATATAGACCGACATTGATAAAAAATATTGAAAAATGGTACTACACACACAATCACACATAATATATAATTGGTTTAAAGCGTGATAAGTAGTTAATATTCTTTAACAAAATAGATAAAAACGGAATAAGTGTTTGGTTTGAAACGAGCATGAAATTCAATGTAATGTTCGGTTGGGTAGAAGGAGGGTGAGGGGAGATGTAAGTAACGTATTTGTCAGTCCATATTCGTTATAATGAAATATCATTATACAATTTGTTTTGTCGAGCTGATTAGTCGAGTTACGAGAATGAAGAGAAAGAATTAATGAAACCTGATGAGTATGTGACAAGGAAGAGCGAAAACAAAGTCGCTTGGAAAATCGTACGACGCTGGAATATTACTATTTATTATAAAATATTCTTATATGTATATATATATATGATATGCAAAATTATTAGGCTTTGCGTGGTGGGGCGGGGCGGTTGGAGTTTTTTAAGTCGGGATTAATTTTTAAACGTAAAGTTACGTGGTCTGGAGAAGGCTTGGAAAATGCGCGGATTGTGATTGGGAAAAAATATATTGTAAAAGTTTTTACACTTCTATAACGATATGGAAAATGTAATCCCTCGTGGACGAGGAGACGAAAGGATATGCAATAGGTTTAAAGGCACGCACACGCACACTCGCGGATATGTCGTACTGCGTGTGTAGATAATATAATATAGAATTTATATAAAATATAATATTGTGGAGAGGTGTGAAATCGTGTACGCGTGCGTGTTAAAGATATGGTATACAATGGTAATAGCTGCGGTTGTACCGGGTCAGTGGTTTATGGTAAGTGGGAGTTGGTGACGATGGGGAGGTAGGTATATTGTACTCTCGATCAACGGTGAATTCCAAATGATATTATTATTTAATTGAATTGAACGCTTATGTTACTGTTTTAAAAGCAAGTCCACCCGTGCTCTATAATATGTGTCTATAGAAAGGATTCCGATCAGATGTGCATCGAGTGGATCGCGTCAAAGTTCCCCGACGAGAAGTGGAATGTGTAAAGAAAAAAAATAATGTTTTCGTCTTTGATTTTCAAGAAGGAAGAAAAATGTGCTGCTATTTCAAACATTTAAAGTTTATCTCTTAATTGAGATTATATTATTATATAATAGGTATATTATTATTATTATAGTATAAAAGGTACTTGGCTAAAGGAAGGAATAATACATCAAAGGTTATCAAACGTTTTGGTTTTAATAGTATTATTGTTAATAGTAATGAATATGACAGTTATTAGTTTCTTGCTGTCACAGATTTATTAGGGTGTTTTTACAATTGTTTCCACTCAATTTATGTATTTTTTTCTAAAAGATTATGATAATATAGGTATATATATTTTTTTTAAATTTTAATATGACGATTATTTTTATTTTTTAGAAAAGAAATGGAATTAAAAGTATATAAAAACTGATGAAGTATATTTTTTTTGAACATAAATATGATAGGCAAAAAAAAAAAGTTTATAGGAAAGTGCAACAATCCGAATGCTGCATATGCCGGCCTGGCGAGGTACTACCGGTAACACCCTGCTGGGCTACGGATTAGGCCATCCCTGTTAAAACATGGTTAAAACAAAATTAGTTAAACAATATTTTTAATAAAACATAATAATATCAAGTGTTCTTATTCTACGACATATTATAATATATACCAATTGTATAGATCTACAACCAGGATGATTTAATTGTTATTATAGCATCATCATCGATAAAATTCATTAAAGTTCATAGTCTACCAATTTACAGAATTTAAATCGCGCATTTTTCCAGGGTTAAAAATAATATCTAGCTATATTGGTACTGGTAATATGACCTTATACCATGGTATCGTATTGAATGGATCAACACTGTCGATTTATTTACAGACGATATCTAGGACTGTAAATCTATCTGACATCGGTAATTTTTTTTTGTTATCGGTGTTAGGTGAAAAATAATATTTTTAAATTCTTTGCATCCCTGTGTATTGCACAAATTAATCGAAATTTCTTTAGATATATATAATACATTATACATGAACACATTTACCGAGGCAGTAGTAGTCGTGACTTTGTAAACGATCGATATAAATAGTATAATCAGTGACTATAATATAAATTATGAAACGCTGTTGGTATAAAATCACTAGGTTTTATTACATAGGTTATTAATTATTATAAAGAGAAGTGTCGTGAAAAAAAAATTTCCCAAAGCTACGAATCGATCTTCCGGGAGGTTTCAAATTAAAACTACCCCAAAACGGCTCATCTGTGAACGATGATAAGGTCCGTGCGATGTGCTTGTACATTATTACTGTTATTAGCGAGGCGCATTAATATTATTATACTTTTACTACGACCGTCTGTTTTCTCGAACTGTATTATATTAGTGTGAATATTTGCATTTGGAGCTTTGTGCATAGTTTAATAATATGGCAGGGTTATTGAACGTATAATATAATACAATATATCATAAGATATGTGTCTACAATACATACGATTGAGTCTCGAGAATTGCTGTGTGAATTTATTATTTCTAAGAATATTATATTTTCATCCCTTTTGTGTATATTCAATCCCTAAATGCCGCCAATATATAGCACATAATATAGTATTGTCGATGTAGACAAGTCGAGTATAGTGCTTAAACCGAGCAGGATATTATAGGATTATTATTGTTATGACTATGTAACACGACAGTATTTGTCTAGTATCATAATAATACTATACTATACACAACAAGTGAATACCTATACCTATGATATGCCCATGATATTATAGCTTCGAATCGATTTCTCTACGGGTTTGAATTTTTTATAGAACATAAAAAACCCGGAGTAGGTATATAACTACCATCGACTGCCACGGATATCCGAAATTTTATCATATAAACGCGTATAATGCATTTAAAATGTGTAACAATAATAATTTATCAGCAGGATTTACGCGTAAAACTATATCGACGACGACGTTATAAATACGGTTGTCCGGAAACGGTAAATAATAAAACACGAGCTGCATGATAATATCGGCACCTAATTGAAAATGGAACTATAAATGCACCTGTATTGACGAAGACGATATATTTTATTGTCTAAATGCGCCGTAATCGAATTATTGGTTTTGCGATTCACCAGAGATTTGGCTGAACAGTATAATATACTCGTGAATGTAAAAATATATCGTGAACCATGACACTGCTGCGGGGGAGCATAAAGAAGAATAATATTGTAAAGCTAGATCAGTGGTATATTGTACAGTAAAATAAAAATCGTATAAATGAAATATTGTTTTAAATTTATTGAAAATTGAAATGGTAAAAATATATAAAATATATACTTTACGACATATGAAATAAAACAAAAAAAAAATAATAACAATAGCGCCGTGTTGCATCGTGTGCGTATTTTATAAGCTCATGCATAATTTAACATTTAATAGTTTGTTTATCGAGTAAATAGAAAACCATTATTTTGTGTGAAAAATGGCGTGACTCAGAGCTTATAAATGTATATAGTATAGGTGCATAATATGCGCGCGCATGTACGCTAAACATTTGTGATATTTACCTATAACACCAATGAGTGTTTTATTTTTGAACTGTAAACAGCGACAACGATCGTTTATACGTAAATAATATTTCAAATTTAATTTACTGGATATTGCAATTTTATTATTTTATTGGGTTATTAAGTATTATTTTTTATTTTATACTTAAACCTTGTATTAAAAAAAAAAAAAAGTGAAATTATTACATATGTATTAAGACAACAACACTGCGCAGTGTTATAGTAGATACTAAACCTACCGCTGTCGAACAGAAAAACAGTTTAAACTATAATAATATGTTCAATTGATAAAACTTATGACGGAGTTGATAAAAATCTGAAATTTCATGTTGTACACTTACCTACACGAACCATTCCTCTTTATGAGCTGAGGAAATATCGCTGAAACAAAACAAAAGGTATACATATAAAAATGAGTTATTTGCGTGTTTGTTTTATGTAGATTGCAGGTAGACAAAAATATAATATATTACATGTACCAATGGCTACAATATGAGTTATGACTTATGTCTATAACCAGCATAATATTTTATTATAATCAGAACGATTCGAAATCACACGATCGAGTAACACTGTTATTACTAGTTATTGGTCTTCCAAAAAATGCTGTTGAGCATAATACTACCTATACAGTCATTACTCGTCACAAAGTACAGTGATGGATGATTTCTTATCTTAACATTTTACATCTGACTACTTAGCCCAATCTATTACTTTCAATATTGTTGTAAACATTTTTTTTTAAAAGCAGTCACTCGTCAGATGAGTGTTTAGGTAGGTATAGTCGAAACGAATCGATGGTACCTACCAACTACCGGAAAATTATCATCCCTGTATACGTTTTAAAAAAAAATGGCGAACATAATTAATAATTAACGACAGCTTAGCGTATATATCATCACGCGCCTATCGTATGGCACGTTATTTAAAAACATGGTTTTCCGTATGAATCACTTGTTGTATTCAATATAAAACGTATTTTTACGACACGTTTGTTTAAATTCTCGTCGCATTCCTGTAATTTATGACGTCCCTACTCAGCATTTATTATAATGGGTCTACATTTATATCCGTCTTTTTGCCCGTTGGTATATAGGTATTATAGATAATATACAAACCCAGAAAAAAAGGACGATATACATGCTTCTGTTGTGGCCGAAAGAAACATGCATCGAAATGTATACAATAATAATTATTATTATGTGCAATTTCGAACGAATGCAAACTTTAATGACCTATACCTATACTGATATTATTATAGTTCCGGCGGAAGCATCACGCTAGACCCTTAAACAATTACGGTGCTTCCGAAAGGTGGGTTTTTTTTTTGTTCGTAATATTATTATCATTCGTCAGACCGTTTGTCATTAAGAACTCCACGACTCATTAGGTATCCCCATTGAAATACTATAGTATTATATTTACCGGTCGTGAATAGTCCGCTGTCTTAAATACGGCCTAAACACGAATGCGAATATTGTATTATAGTTGCTGTGCCTCAATTATTGTTTAACCTCGTCATAATCATATTATACACTTGTGGGAATATACGACCGACTCTAAATACCGTACGCGATAGGCTGTGAATTGTTTCAAAAAATCCTTTCGTACGATTGTTTATACAATTGTTATACACGCACAAAATTAGTTTTGCGAAATCGTACGAGTCGACTATATAATATTATAACGATACGATAACATTAATTACCTATACTACCCCTTTGGCATATAGGCGAGGTACACATAGTGGCGAACACGTCATAAATGGGTATAATGTATAGAAAACCACCGTGTCAGAGGCACGTGCAAGGTAGCGGTTATAATAACGGACGCGAAATACGCTTACGGGGATGATCTAGTCCTAATACGCATTTCCTCCCGGTCAAATACACGACGACGACGGTGAAAAACCGTTTAATATGCTTAATGCACATTATAATTGGGTGCGGTGCCGCCGACAAAGTGCACATAGCGAAACACCGACAATATAATATGTATAGTATATTATTATTATAATGGTATTGTATCTTGTTTAAGAGGGAGGCAGGGGATATTTAATTAGAAAACAAATCCCCAACTAAAACAACCTTCTATCGGTGGCGTATATGGGGTTGTACCTACCTATTATAAGTATTATAATCTAATAATGTTTGGGTATCCGCGAGGAGTGCGAACTTTGCGTGTTAATTTTTTCCGTTCGTCGAAACACGTTTATCCCAACACTAAACATTATTACATACGGCCAACACACAACAATATACTATTAGGTATATTATAGCCTGATTTATGATAAGTATATTTTCTATTTTTCTATTTATTGCGATGAAATTTTTTTTATTGTAAATCGCGTAATACAGATTATAAAATTAATCGAGATTTTTTTGATTTTAAAATATTGCAATTCTTCACAATTTTTTTTTTTTTAATGTTATTACCTGTGTAAGTGTATAACGCAATAGTTACGTTTAAGTATCTTAACTACAAAACTACAACAACATTTAAAAAATACCTATTTTGATATTTTTGATTGACGTTCCAAAATCAAGACGTGCAGTTTGTAGTATATTTTGATATTATATACAGTATTGTAGTACTGTAGTATTATATTACAGCTTTACTGAGATTTTACCCTAAACTATTACAAAAGGAATTATACAGATTTACACAGCTAATACGCGTATTAACTGCGTCGACCAGTCACCCTAGAATAATTGTATTGTTATTGTCTACGGTTGGTGAGGTCTCTTTTCATACCGTTTTTATCGTACACTATAATAGCAATATGATCCTAATGTTTTATATCATAATCGTTTAACCATATTAATATATTATAGTTATATCAATAATTTTGGACAAATGACTGATTCTTTTGAGTGATATATTTTAAAATGTATCGATGGTAAGTAGGTATAGCTATTAAAAACATTTGTAAGTACCTAAGAGAAAATGTATGCATGCAAAGTAATTTGGCCGAAAAAGATTTCGACAAATTATCATAATATTAACATTTTCAAAGACTCCACATTTTATTATAACAATATTTAAATATAACTGTTGTTTTTGACCTTGAATGAACTTTTATCCAAAATGTATCAGAACTATTTAAACGAGAAATAATCATCAGATGAGTCTTTTAAAGTTAATTATGTTATTTCTTTTATGTGCCCCATCAACTATTTAGTAATTAGCCAGTATGAAATGTATATTTAAATATTTATGAGGGTTAGCTTAAAAATTAAGGTTAATTATTAAATATAGGTTTGTAATTTTGTATATTAGATTCTGAGCGAAGCGATGAATGTATTGAATTTACAATGATGTGTGTTTTTTTAAATTTATTTTTATGTCTGTCATCACCTTTTAGGACAGTAAAAGTGCTTAGATTTTCTTCAACAGTAACTTTTCTGATAGGAAAGTGAATCTAGTTAGTACTTTGGGGGGGTAAAAAGTTAGTAGTTTCCAAACGCGACGTGAAAAACAAAAGAGAAATTAAGGAAAAACTAGAATTTTTACGCAAAATCTGTTTTTGAGAAAATTGATTTTAGTTTTTGGTGCAACTCTAAAACAAATGACCGTAGGTACATGAAATTTTGACTGAATGTTTATATTAGCATTTTCTATACACGATAAAATTTTGAAAATAATTCGACTCATTTTGAGCTGTTTACGGACATTGTCAGTTTTAAATTTTTTTAGTTTTTTTTTCTATAAATATCAATAAAATTTTATTTGTTGGGTAAAAAAGCTTGAAAATTTAATAGAAGGCTCCTAGGTTATTGTTTCAGAGGCAGATGAAAAAAATTAAAAATAAATAGGCACATTTTTTGTTATAAGCATTTAAAGTTCAAATTTAAAATTTAATAATTATTTTGTAGTTAAAAATTTATAAAATGTTCAACTTTTATAGCTAAGGATTGAAAATTGAAAACAAGGCTCCACGTAAATAGGTTACTTATTAATTACTTTATTCCCAATAATATCATCAAAATATATACTTGGTACTTCGTAATATCATAGGCTGACTGACCGTTTTCGCTCAGAATCGTTTTTCTTATACAATGATATTATATCATTGAATTCAAATTTAACACCATCCATTATGGTCACCCATTTGTAACTTACTGTACAGCAGAGCAACATCCACTTACCCACCTTTTTTTATTTTATTTCTTATTATATTAATAAGACTACAATTCAAACGAATATTATAAGTCTATAAGGTTTTGGAAAATATTTAACATTTATATTTAAACTTATTTTAGGTACCTAGGTAAGGTGCATTATTAAATATCAATTATATAGATATTAAAATTAATTAAACGTGTTTTTAAAGTGTGAAATAATGCGTAGTGTTCCAAATAATATTAACATAAACCTACTTTCAAATTACTTAGCTTAAATTATAGTGTACTACATGATATATAATCGTCTTTGCATAAAATTATCATGACTATAGTAAAATGGAAGGTATAAAATTAAAGATAAATATACCTCTTTATTTGGTTGGGTATAATATTTTTTCTCGTGCTATAACATATTATTTTTTTTTTTTTTTTTAGAATTTTTGGGAAATATAGTTAAACATAATATTATAATATACTTTCGAGTTTAAACCATATTAAATATGTATACAATATACATAATATAGTACCCTCGCATATGTATGCACTAATCATGCTTAGCCTTTTAATAAATTATTACGCACGCATATATTAGTCTAGTCTTAAAATCGATAAGCTCTCTTGACATTAGGGTGTGTAGTATACGTAGTGCTGTTTTCATATACATGATTATTTTAGTATATTATGGCGACCATATATGTATATTTTGTTATAGTATAAAGCATATTATATAATATTTGTACATGAATTAGTGTTTAAATTGGTATTGTTGAGATAAATAATCAGCTGTTATAGGCCTCTCCATACAAAAGACCTATGTGTACAATCAGCCTAAACCTCGACACTGGCCGGCCACGTATAATTAACGATAGCATTTGATTCAGTCTCTACCTAGAATCACAACCTCAAACACTTAATGCTTCAAAATGTGTTTATGACAAAGTTTCTCATAAGTAGTTTATAATATTATTATGGTAACTGAAAATTCTAAAAAATATATACAGTTTTTTTTTTATAAACATTTGAAGTTTGAATTTGGATGAAGTTAGTTATTAATTATTTTGTTGAAATTTAGAAATAATTTTCACGTCGGTACTTTAAACTTTTAACGCATTTTATAATATTTTATACATAGAATTACATTTATAAATGCAATGTTTTTTTGAAAAAAAATAATTCAACCTACCACTTACTAATTTATAGTACGTAAATAAGTAATAAAGTCGAATAAATTACTTTAATATGAATATAAATATATCATAAACTTAGGCTGTCTTCGATCATAATCGTTTTTCGTCTTAAATGGTTTATTATCCAATTCAAACCCCACACACGTACATTACAATCACTTACTTCTCAATATTTTGTATACATCATTCATTTTAAATGTGTACAGTTTAGTTTACTAAAATAAAAAAGTTAATAGCATACATTCATAGGTTAAATATTATTGTTTTTCAATAAATGTTTTATTTTAATTTTGATCTTAACTTTAACTATAGTGTTGTTAATATTGCTATTCATAATGCTTATGATTGTGTATTGAAATATAATTAATAAAAAGTTGACAAAACAAAAAAATCAAACAAAGACATAAACACCCTTCACATTAAATTAATAAAATATAATGAACCAATCGAAAAATGTATGAAGATTTTAGGTGTATGAAATATGTTTGATTATAATATTGTACGTTCGCGATTAGTACCAAACATATAACGTGTTTTAATTCTAGTAAAAATAAAGAATTGAAAAATGTAAGGTCGTACCTGTGCTCTATAATATATTGAATTCTATAATAAATTATGATATACTTTTTACGACGCTGAGCAGACATTGTATAAGACCGTTGTGTTCGTAGACGTTCATTCTAATATAACAAATTCTTACATGACTTGGAATATATTTTTAAAACAATATTTATATTTTTGTTATAATATTATATTATCACCACTGATAGCCACTGTTGTATTATAATCAATTTATCAACCAATAACTATAATATAATATTATACCATTATATTTATAATGATTTATGTCTTATGTAATTTCGATTTTTGGCGAAAGTAAAGTTTTTGTTCTTTGTAAATATTATGGTGTATTTTTCATTGGCTTTTGTAGATCATCTACGAACTCTTGGCCTTATGCCTCTCGGCTTTTTGCCAAGACTTTCCGTATAGGCTTTCACTTTCATTATTAAGTATTTATTTCTGATAGGAAAAACTTCATTTATTGTTATATTGATATTTTTATTGTAGTCTTGGATTTAAAATTTGAACCGCATTGTGGTATATTATCGATTCTGCGCCATTTTTTCATTCGCTTAATTCATCGGGCATATACATATTTTGACTGTCCATACGTTAAATAAACATAATATAACTGGGACGCAGGGTCGTACTATCAAGTTATCGTATACGATATTTTCATATTTACGAACGTCGCGGTCACTATAACTATAATCTACACACACATAAACCAAAAAACAATATTTTATAAAAAACCTTTTTGACAGTGCAAACGAGAAAATATTCTAGTAAAATTGTACCTAACCATGGTTTGTGTGATAAGACGATTACATATTATGGTGAGCTAATTAGATAACATGATTATAATTTCCGTATCAAAAAGCCATTAGTTAAAAAAACACACAGAGAAGGGACAGTAGGTGTTTCATGTAAATCATCTAGTATATTATTTGAAATTATTTAGGTTGGTAATGATATGATAATGCAAATACAATAATAGATAACAAATTAAATATCTAGTGACGAGTTACGTCATTATAACGTATATACTAGCTATACATACTTCTCAAATTGTTTACAAAATCAAACATTTTCCAAATAAAATGACTCAAAAATAAAGCAGGGTTTGAAACCGTTATTAATTTAATCAAACTGCGTCAGCGGTAACCGGAAATTTTTTGAATACCGGTTACCAGTTTTATACCGGCCCTGTTGTTAGCGGTAACCAATTACCGGTACTAAATTCAAAATTACAGGCTACCGTTAAGTGATAACTACTTCCGAAAAATTTCGGTTACCGGTAACCGATTGAATACTGGTTTTCTTAAAAAAAATTTTACTACACCTTTGTACCCGTATACTTCATACAATATTCGTGTTGTTATAGGAATCAAGCTATTTTATAGATTTCCCAGTACAATATACGATGAGGGAGACCGGGACTGACTATCGAGAACCGTCATTACTCATTAACAACCAACGATATTTTATGTTATAGGTAGGTAGGAAATAGAAATGTAGAATACCAATTATTTGAATTATTATTACAAGAATTGAGACTAGGGAAAAAAAAAGGAAGATATAATAGTATGATCTAAGAATAGTTTTAAGAAGTTATTATTTATTATACCATTAGTAGCTACGAGCGTATAATCGTTTATGTTGCTAAAATAAATTAAACATAATATTATTATAGTTCATACATAACGGTAGTCAGTATTTATAAATACCGGTAATCGGTTCTTAACCGGTTAAAAGTTTAAAACATATTACGTTATTATAACGTTTTATGTTAGCTGAAAAATTGTCATGGTAACCGGTAACCGATAACCGGGAGTACAAATAGGTTTATAATAACGGTAACCGATTATAGGTTCCTCAAAATTCCGGGAAATTACTGGTTTTGGGTAAAAACCGGTAAACGGTTTCAAGCCCTGAAATAAAGTAAGTTATAATATGGGTGCATCAATATGTATTGATATATTATGGAATATTAAAAAAAAAATTAGTACCTCTCTGTAGTTATTTGAAATATTCTACAAATGTCAAAAGATAGAGACAGGCCTAATTAAAATTTTACAATTTTGATGTATATACCTAGATATAGTGAGAATTTTGAATGGGGGTACAGATGTTTTTGAAAACATTTTGAAATACTGACAAAATGTTGCATATTAGTATAACAATGTTCTTTTCAACTAAACATTTGTTTTCGTACCTAGCTTTTAACAGCCAACTTTTTTTAAAAATGTGTAATGGATACTTATAAATCATAAGCATTTACCTAATGAATTCATAATGATAAGTTAAAATAATTATTAATTAATAATAATCAATTAATGTTTCATCAACCGATACCAGCTAATACAGAAATTATTAATTCTTTAACTCAATTATATACAATTGGAAAGAGTTATTTTCTTTAAAAACAAGTCATAATCCAACACCGGAATACCATTTAGGAACATGTCCGATTTTTATGCGACATCATATTTTTTTTTTGCCATCTCTGAAAGATGTCTTTCGGTAAAAAGTTACGTGTACGTACACGTGTCAATATCATTATATTATAATAATACCTATACCCAAATATACATAATACACGGTGCGGGTCGCGGACAATGTATCACATTGTAAACGTCGTATTTTACGTAAGGGTACAAAAAGCCGTTGCGGTCGCGTCGAAAGTTTTTGGCGATAACTGGATTGTGTTTCAACGATGGTCGTCATTTAATCGAGTTCGTGCAACGAAACATTGTCACCGTTTTCATACTATGCGCACGTGCCCGACTATAGTCGTTTCGATGTCGTCCACGTCAAAGGCCGTATTTTTTTTTTATTTTTTTTTCCCCCAAAGCGCGGACCACGCGCGAACGTCACCGAGTCGAAAGTTTTCAATGGCCGATAAATATATTAACGACGAACTTTATTAATTAACGAAAGGCCGTCGTGGCGGAACGAGGAGACGAGTAATTTGACAATCGCGTAATAATAATATATTCGTGCAGTATACCGCTCACGGCGGCGGTCGATCTTTGTACGAGCCACCGGTAGCCACCACGAGCTAAGCTTATATTATACAGCTACCTACTGCAAATCCTATCCAAATGGATTTCTTGCGCTTTTTTTTTTGAATAAAATTTATCACACTCACAATACCGCACGATATAAAAGTATACCGAACAATATAGCAAGTACTACAACAAGAGATATCACTGTGTATTTGGTTATTGTTAGTAGTAGGTAGGTAATAATTCAATTGGAAATAACTTTCTAAAGGCGCCTATTCACCTATATGTTCTATAGGATTCGGACTTGATTATATATTTTTACCTATGGTAAGATTATATTATGTAATATTAGTTTGAGCTTCCTACGACCACGAGATAATATTATACTGACGTATCCGTGATTTGTGGGGTTCAATTTATAATAAAATATATTATGTCTTATAATATTGATCAATAATTTAAATGTTTGATATTTGTAGTAATATCGACGTCAAAGACAACATTTTGAAATTATTAAGGCACAATAATAATAGTTAAAAATACAGGTTGTCGACATTTTATTGAGAACTTAATTAAATGATAAACATAATTTTAAAAAAAATTATCATTTTTTGAATCACAAAACTTATCTAAATAATATTATGATCTAATTTTTTATTTATTTTTTTGTCTATTTTGGAAGTATTACGGGATTTAAAAAAAAGATGTTCGTTCAACGTAGATCATTCAATTCATGTATTATATGTTTATGAGATCCTTTTCAAGAAGAATAAATTTGAACAGAGAAAACACAGGTCAATATATTTTGAGAAATAATTTTATTACCTATAAATTGAAATATAACTTGTGGATAATACAATAATTTACAATATTAGAACATAATTATTATAATTATCAAATTCACTACAAACCGAATCTAGCATTAAACTTGTTGTTACCAAAATTCGTTGGCACAAAATATATCAAAATATTTCCATGTGATCCACACATGCAATTGTATGTAATAGGTGCAAATATGACCACTATAGGTATAATATAAATAATTAATAACTGATACAACTAATACGATGTTGTACGATAGCAATAATAGAATTGTTTTTTTAAATTTTATATCGATTGGAGCAATGTTAAAAAAATAGAACGAGTGAGGTAGAACCTAGAAACATTCCCTGGTTTCGACAATGACAAGGGAAGTACATAATATACTTATTAGGTACCTATATATTATATTATTATAATGTGTAGTTACGCAAAATGTTGTAATAATAGAAAAAGGTATTCATCAAGCGTTTATTTTTATTTTTTTTTTTATTAAAACGTTATAGGTAGGTATTTAATTTTTTTTTACCTGTCAGAGCCAGTATATTTCACTTTGCCTGGCAGTAGAGACGGACCCGTGCCGAGCTGTACCCTAGCTGTTGGCCCGCAGGGTGCTGCCAGTTTCCCGACCGTCCAATTCCGTTTACGCCAATCACTGAAATCATTAAATAATAATATTATTGTTAGTATTTTATTAAAAAAAATGGTTAGTTAAAAACTATACAATTCTACGATACACAATAGACATTGTGATTAGTATTATATCAGAGACGCCATTGTTGTTATTATTATTTTATTACTTGCATTATATTTTATTTGTATACAACCTTTAAACCCATAATTATTGTACAACATTAAAATGATGTATCTTTTTTCACATACACGATACACTTATATTACATGTGTGTATGCAATAAATTATTAACGATTTTAGTTACTATTAGTTTTTTTTTTTTTAATTTAATGTATTGTTATAATCCATAAAAGTTTTAAAAAATGTTCATTATCATTTCAATTTCCAATTGATATAAACATTTTGAAAGTAAAGTTTCACTCTCGGAAATGTAGTGAAATGGAGTGATATGAATTTATTAACAACATATTATTTTGCACAAGTTTCAGCAGCAAAACTTAAATGCTTTTTGAGCAATAAAATAAACCATACGTTTTAAAACTAATTGCCCAAAGTGCAGGATTTAATATAATATACTTAGAACGTAGATAAATGAGAGAATTGAGTGTTATAGTTTGGGAATCATAAATGTACGTGTACTATAGTGTTAATACTGGTGATATACCTAGTTTAATATACCCTTGTTTAGTTTTGTTTTTTTTTGATAACAAAATTTATTATATTTACCATCTCTATTTACACGTTTACAATAAGTAAATATGACGAGATTTGATTGATGGGAAGGGGAAGTCACCCAATGGTGGAACCCCATGTGATGATATACCTATTATTCTTTATTTGAAAAATCAAAATAACAGTACGACAGCAATACTAGCTTTCAACTGAAATGATTAAGATAACAGCGATCGTTCATACGTTGGCAATATTTTGTAGTCACTAATTTTTATAGTTTGGGAATCAGAAATGTACGTGTAATACAGTGTAAATATTGGTGATATACCTTTGCTTTTTTTTTTGATAACACAATTTATTTTATTTACCATCTGTATTTACACGTTATACAATAAGTAAATATGACGAGATTTGATTGACGGGTAGGAGAAGTCACCTAATGGTGGCACCCCATGTGATGATTTACCTATTATTCTTTATTCGAAAAATCAAACAGTACGACGGCAGTACTAGCTTTTAACTGAAGTGATTAAGATAACAGCGATCGTTCATACGTTGGAAATATTTTGTAGTCACTAATAGTGTTTATAGTGCCAAGCTGTATTAAAACTTTTAAATATCTCAACGTGACGTGTGCAAAATATTATCGGAAACCAAAAAGAGATAATAATATTATCTACTCATAATTTTCTTATAAAGAACCAACTGAACGCGTTTAATTAATTTAATAGATTTTATTAAACAAATTAATTCTTATTTGAATATTGATTTAGATATTTATGAGTAAAGTTTCACGTGGAAATTTAGTGGTTACAACGGCACAATATGAATTTATTAACACTTATTTTGTACGATAGTTTTAGCAGTGAAACTTGTACGCTTTTTGAGTGACATTATCAAACGTGCGTTTTAATATTAATTGGTTTAAGTGCCAATAAATACCTTGAACGTAGATAAATAACAGTGTATTCAAATATGTTATAGTTTCGAATGTATTATTCAGTATAAAAAAAATAATATAGAAACCAGAAATATACGTGTACCTACTATAGTTAAAATATTGTAAAATGTATATTATTATGATTATTATTTTTTTGACAAATTAAAATGACAGTAGTTACGACACCTGCAGTATACTGAATTTCAACTGAAGTGCTTAAAGATGATTGTACATAAATATATGGTGTAATTTTTTCGTAGTCCCTCATTACACAACTTAACGATATAGTGAAAACGAGCCAGTGATAAAATCTGACATTTTTATCTTCGCAAGGATATTGTGTGTGATAGCATCGGTGAAAATATGACAGAAACTACCCCTTTTTTTTATAACCACGCGTTATATAATTTCTTTGCGATTGTAATTTGTAGACCACGCAACAGGGACATATTTTATTGTATGCCCGGTGCATGTGCGCATGTGAAAGTATCAAGTGAAACGGCGGAGGGGTAAAGCGGTAAAGGCATTTTAAGTGTATATACCTAACGGCGTGCGCATTGTTCTCGACCGGAAAGTGGTGTCGCCCGTGACACCGGAAATAAGTCGTTCGACCCTCGGGGTCTTCGGGGATTCGTTAGCATAATAGTATATACTTGAATCGAACTGTACGACAACGAGTAACGACGGTGTTAGCGAACGGTCAGACGATAGACGTCGCCGTCATCGGTTAATAATGGCAATTCGATGCCGACATTAATACTGTATATCATGATATTACGGCGAGAGACGGTCGGTATAATAATATTATTATTATTATTATTACTACTACTACCGCCCGGTGTCAGGTGCAGGTAAGTCTTCTCTCGTGACAATAAGTGAGGCGAAAAAAATAGTTTGAAACGTTTAATACCTACTTCTTATGGTGTATTTTTAGTCTCTCACAGTCTTATTTTCCAAAATGGTCTAACAATATAATTGTATCGTTTCCACTAAAAATATTTTAGGAAATACCTTGTGTTTATTATCATAGCACGCTTTATTCGTGTGATTATTATTGATTTCCTATAAAAATACATTGTAAAAAAATGGACACTTCATTCGATGGAATTACTCAAATACCTATACAGAAATAGTAATGATTAAACTTATATTTTTCGTTTGTGCCGTAGTATCGTAAAAATATAACTGTAGTAAAGTCGGTTGGTCGAGGGGGTAGGTATTTATTTTTCACGAATCACCATCTACATTTATCTATAATATATTATATGAATATAAAAATATCTTACTCGTTGATGGAACCACTGTGGAACAAATTACAAGAAAATCTACCGAATACCACGACCGCAGTACAATTGTGATACCATAATATTATAATTAGGTTAGGGAGTATTAATATTTGCCAATAATATTTTAATATATTAGGTAATTATTTTAGGTTTTTATCACGTGCGAACCTACGATATTATCATGAACGACGGGTGGTTGGGGGGCGTATAGTATATAGATGGTGTAAATTATACAGTTGTACTCGGTACACATACAACCATGAAATCCGTCGGCCGAGAATCCGTGCATATACCTGTCTGGTAGTTACGACGTGACGGGGATGAGGTTAGGGGTTGGTTTACGATGGGATACGGCCGGAGAATTGCTGCAGGATTGCAAATGGCGTTGTGTGGGGGGGAGGTGTGCGTCCGCAGGGAAATCCCTTCGACCGACGGTTTCAGTATAACGCCCGATCATAGCCGTCGATCGCATACACACGATTATTTTACGGGTACGCGCATATCACATGATTACTTGCATTATTATTATATTATACGGTATAGGAAAGGGTTTAATTTTCAACGCCGGCGCTGCGTTTGGAGACGAGGGAGGACGTTTCGAATAGCGATCTAAATTAGTATAAACTAGCGTATATTATTATGTATGTATATTATATGATATAATATGATAATAGTATTACTAGGTATATAATAATAATAATAATAATAATATATTATAGACAAACAGGTGGCAACGCTGACACGACCACCGCCTGCGTGTTTATTCAAGCGCCAATATTATGCAACATCGCGGTTATAGATAATAATATACAGCAGGTACCCGCTCGGTATAATGTATAGGTTCGCTATCCACACATAAATATAATGTTATCTGAGGATATATTGTTATGTACCAGCAGTGTACTCACAGTGGCGTGAACTTATATAGGGCGCATTCCCGGTATGGTGTGGACTTAAGTAACCACTTTTGGAGGTATTTTATTTTGCAAATTTATACGTGAATAGTTTAAATACTAATTAATTTTCATAACGTATATAGTTTGTGTTTAGCGATGTTTTTTTTTTAGTTTCACGAGTTACAAATAAAATATAATCGTTTTGATAAAATGTGTAATATTAAGTCCTAGCTATGAAGCTTTAGTACAAAATAAATGTTCTACGACATTGTAATACATATACAATATTATAACTATAGTTAAATGCGATCATTTTAAAAGTTGTTCTCATATTATCATATCTCAGATTATAAGCATAATATACAATTTAAAAGTGTATAGGTTAGTATAAGTAATAAAACAACTAAGCTCAAAATTATTAATGAAGTTAATCATTGTTTTTAATTAATAAATACATTATAATAAGTACACCTATTATTATAGTATACTGCAATATAATATCCATAATTCTGAACTAAGGTACCTATAGCTCAATGGGAATATTTTGAAAGCAGGTAGACCGAATAAAGTAATACCAAAAAGAAATCCATGTACCAGAATGTCCATCGTAAACAACATTATAGTAATTAACCCTTAGCATTCATGTATAACGATTGTTAATAATCAGCACCAGATTTACCCATATGGCACTTATCGGCTCATAAAACACCAAGTATGGAAATATAAGTCAATACATCAATTATAAAAAGGCACATTTTTTTCGTCACTAATATTATAACTATAAGAAATTGGTTTTGTGATTTAACTTAAAAGCATTTTAATGTCAATCTCAACAACAGTTCCACTTATACCCCTATAACCTAGGGTTGCCTAATAATCTAAATCCGGCTCTATAGTAATATATTGATTTATAACGCATTATATTCTTCGCACAGCCATGTGTCACATATACAAAACACTGCCCTCATTATTATTGGGTCAATAATATGTGTATGCAGGTTTATCAGTACGCCTTTCCGGTTTTGCGTGACTGCGTTTCCTTCGGCACGAATCCCAACTTCCTTGCGTTTTCAACAGAATCCCCGGATCAGACCGGAAACGCACATGTATACGTACACGCGTGCTCACTTTAATATATATATATATATATTCTATGGTGGATCCCTCGTAAATAAAACCGTCAAAGTGACGGCGGTGGTGGATACGCACGGACGACCGGAAGTTTAGAGAACCGATTAAAAAGACGGCATTGGTGGTAGAATAACGACTTGTGGTATAAAAGAAACAAACGTTTGCGCAGACAAGTGACACACAGACACACACACGAGAATACAGCCACACAGGCGATGGTATTAATGTGTCCGTGTCTAAACGATGACGGTCGCGGAGATTTACTTTTACGTTACCTAATACTATTTTGTGCGCATTTTACTTTTATTCTTCAAACAACATTAAAAACAAATTCCCGTCCGGCGAATCACGTTTGATGTACAAAATTAAATACGTACATAACAATTACCAAGTATACATAGGTATGTCGCTCCTCTATATCGACATATTATTGTCCTTTACCGAGTTGGTTTAATATTATACATGGTTAGTCCATACGAAAATAATTATCCTGTTATTTCTTTTTTAAATAGAAAGTACAAGGATGGACTTTTTTTTACTATTTGCGAGTTTAAAGTACAGTATGAATCAAGGGTGAATTATAGTATTAGTTTTTAATATTTCCAAAAACTCAGTTATCGGTCAACACTTTAAAATGTAAGTGTTTATTCCTATTATGCAAATTGTATTAAATATCAGTGAAAAATAAAAAGTGTTACAATATACCACATTTTATGTTCAAAACAATTCATTTAAAATTAGAGTCAACATACCTATCATACAATTTTAAGTTAAAATTATTGTCTAACGAATTTCGGAGAAATTTATTGATATTTGTATTTTAGACTAATTTATAGTCATTTTAAAACTGTTATTTTTTGTGAATTTAAAAACATTTATAAAAATTAACAAACTAATTGGCACCAAAGATTCGAGCTTGGAGAGGCAGAAACGTGTTAAATTTTAGCTAAATATTATAATTTATAGTTAAATTAATATTATTTTAAGAAAAATTGTTTCGTTTTTGAATAATTCAAAATAATTATAATAATTGTTTTTTTCAAATTAGAATAGAAAAAAATATGTTACGTATTATAATAATACAAACTTTTGTCATTATGAATAATAACTTAGTAAGTGTACGTTATACTGTGGTAAAAGTAACTTGCTAAGTTAGTTAGTAAACACATCTTAAAAGTAACTTTTAACATAATTGTATAGGTACTTCTATAAGCCAAACCCCGTACACTTCCGCTTAAAATAAAAAATCCAAAGGTCTTGTATTTAATAAAATGCATAATTCCATGACAATGGACTTATGGTTACACCGAGTGAATGCTTTTGAATGATTCCGTTGACTTTAATACAGTTGGGTCTTTTTTTTTATTTCTTATAATATTATAACAATAACAATATTTTTTTGAAAAAACAATTTTTATCACACGGCGTTTTAGATAGGCAAT
The DNA here is from genome assembly GCF_019925205.1 of Metopolophium dirhodum. Classification (NCBI taxonomy): domain Eukaryota; kingdom Metazoa; phylum Arthropoda; class Insecta; order Hemiptera; family Aphididae; genus Metopolophium; species Metopolophium dirhodum. Next base: position 121,739,874 of record NC_083560.1, read on the forward strand.
CTTGGTACACGACATTTATGGTTAATTTTTTTTTTTGGTGCTTATCCTACCTATAATAATTTTATTTATAGATTTTTTTAAATTGATTCAGTTATGATTACACTCAATTATCATATATTTGAGTAATATATTATTTAAACTAATTATGTGAAGAAAAATTATCAGCCTAACATAATATTATGTTTGATTGAACAAATTCAAATACTATTTATGTTTATTTTTATTAATCTAATTTTATATGTATATTTAAGAGATATTTAAAAAAGAAATAGATTGGAAAAATTAATTTTATTATTCTGGTTCCAATTTTCCACACATGAGTGCACCTGAGTTGGTTATATCTACCAAGTATTATATTAAACAATGTTCTACTCTAAAGAAAATTAGCTTTTAACATCGGTCTTATGTTAAGTTATATGGAATTTTATTTTACTATGGTATAAAAAGTGTTTTGTATTATGATTCATCCAAAAAAATATTCCCTTTGAAATTTAAAAATATAGTTTAGTTTGTAATTGTTTTTCTTATAATTTAGTAAAAATATTAAGTTACTCGTTATATAAGCTCCATAATAATGAAACACTGTCAATGATGATTTATTTTAACGTTGTTAGTAAATACAATTTAATTTAGTAAATGTAATATTTTACCCCTTCATAATTTTCAATACTACGTACCTATTTGTTAAAATATATACATTTTTATCCAATGACTAAAATAATTTATTTTTAATGTTAATAAAACATTTATTTTAACAATATAAATTAATAGTTTATTAAACATCTGGGTAGTACCAATAAAAATAGTACCAATATTACTTATAATATGAATTAATAAAAAAAAACAATTTTATTATTATAACTGCCTAACGTATTGTATAATGTATAATGCACTTAATGAGTTACGAGTAGGGAATATTATTGTATTATATTATTATTATTATTATTATTATTATTATTATTATTATTATTATTAGTATGTGATTTCTTTTATTCCATACCATTGACTACTGTTAACATATATTGATAGAGCGATATAATAAAATTATTTTACTGTTTTAATATTGCAATCGGGCCACGATGGTATGACGCTTAACGCAAGTAACTTACCACAAAGTTAAGCTGAACGTTTGAAATGTGACAATATAAATTACTCGACGTTTGATCGTTATAAATGCTATCAGAATTTTCGAATTTGTTTTCTGAACACACGTTTCAAACATTAAATATGATGGAAATACATAAAATATTGTTAAGATTTTTAAAGTTGTTTCCATTAAAAAAATAAAAATAAATTGCGAAAAAGCAATATTTTTATATATTAATAAATGTGTTGAATCATAAATAATGCCTGGTATTTTGAGTAAAACTTGAGGGAAGTTTTATACCTATTATACTGTTAAAAATACAAGTCACAAAATGTTTTAAAAGCTATATTTAGTATCTTGTTTATTCTAAAGTGTAACTTAGGGTGATAAAAATATCATTATCTTAAAACACGCAAATCGTAGCTAATATTATTGTTATTATCATTATTATTATTATCACTATTATTATTACCATTGTCTTTTCAGTTTTGTCTAATATTTAATAAATATTTTATGCTATCATAATGCAATGATATATAAAAACGTTTTTTTTGTTTTGAATGATTTTAAAATTTGAATTATTCTAACCACACTTAAAGATTATTTTTTCAAGTGTTCATGAATAATATACATATATTACATCTGAAAGAATAGTTGTTGAATTATTACATTGTATGTACTAATGATAAGCCGGTTAATTATATATGTGGTTTAAAAATATAAAGGCTGTGATGATTATAAATTACAATCACAAATATTGGTTTAATTTAATTTCATAATTTGTAAAAAAGTACTTTTAGCAGATAACGTTTAATCACATAGAAATCGTTACTACTATGCATTTTGACGAGATACATCAACATTTGAGATAAGTCGTTTTCTTAGAAAATATCAAGAGTGGTTCTAACAAAAAGAAAGAAGAACTTTGTATAGCTATTGGAAACTCCTTAAGTGGAATGAAAAATCTAAGTATTTAAAAAATATGGTCTTTAAGTATACTTAAAAATTCTAAAAGTCAGAATTTGAATAAATGCATAATAAAAAAGAAAAGGAAGGTCAAATTATTCTGTATAGAACTAAATGCTAGAGTACCCAATACTCTTAAAAGGTTACAAGTGAAACAGATATTTTTTAGCTTAGTCGGATTTTTTTAATTTTAATATAATAATATTACAAAGCTATGATTAGACTAAGGTAATGATTAGAGTTTAGATTTTAGATGTATTTAATATTTTAATCAGTCTTCATGAAGCAATAAATTTAGTTTATTCTTTAGAATAAAATAAAATATACGACATTTTATTTTAGTTTTTCAGGCATTCCTAGCTTTTTTTGTTTTATACATTTTTAAGGTATTTTTTTTAGTATTATGGTCATATAAGGATGTGTTTGTACTTTCAGGGTTTTCAGGTTTTATGTTGTTTTAAAACATGAGATTTATACATTTAAAGTAAGTTCATTTATTTAAATTTTTAGAAAAACGTTTAAAAAAACTTTGTAACTTTGCTGTCTAAAAGTCTAAAATACTGTTTAAAACTCAGAAAAATAATAGTACCATTCCCGTGAGTAAAATTTAAAAAAAAATTTAACATTTTAGAAGTGTTATTGCTAATAACTAATAACCATAAAATTACAACACTTAATTATTTTTAGCTTATATTCATTAGTCAAGAATGTCGAGATATTTCGATACAATACGCTTTTAATTTCAAAACCTTATTTTTTCTCAGTGTACACTAGAGGATATAATAAAAGTTTTTTTTTTTGGGGGGGGGGAGGGGCAGAGCTCCTTAGCATTGGAATCCCAATTACTCAATTCTGTGGTGACTCGAAAAACGAATCGCCTTTTAACACAGCTTGGATATATGTAAATGTATTTATTCTTTCACCTGTGCGTTTTGTGATGATATTGATAAAGATAATGACTTAAATTCACACATTAATATTAAACTATTATATCTTGAAAAATGATTTCAATCGACTAGTGGAGTTGAAAAAAAAATTAAACTATTCTACGGTAAAATTACTTACTTTGAAAATTATTTGACGTGTCGTGTAACGTGCCGCTGTGCCTGGAAGGCGGGAGCGAACCGTTCGACGTCCGGTAACATATGCAGTAAACGGTCAATACGATGACACACACGCCCAGTATGGAGACTACGATGAGTGAGGAGACCACGAGTATGGTGATGTTAATTCCTAACAGCGTTAACGACGAAGCACCTGTGGAAGAAACGATAACTTCGATAAAGACTTTGCACGATTAACGGTATAATTATTATATTATATTATAATATTATATGATACATCGTACGAGGCGTTTCGTGACGTCATCATAAGATTACTGTATGGAAATGTATTAATTTTACCCAGGACCAGCGCGCATAGGTATTCGAGAGTCTTGGCGGGCGAGTGACGGATATTATTGGACAATATTTGGTGGGCAGCCGTGCGCATTTTATCGAACAGTGCCACAAATGTGTCTTAGTCGGTATTAGTAATAATATTATATCTAATGTTATGCTCTAGTCCAATCGATCGAGTTGTTTTTTATTTTACACGAAAAGAATAGGAACATTTCGGCGGTCATTAAAATAATATAGTACGTTCCAATTATATTGGTGTTTTGTGTTTGCATTGTATTGGCCTTTTGTGATAAGTGATCGTTCCACTTTTTTGAAAACTAGCGTAGTATAAAACTGTTTGTATTTAGAAGATATTTAATGAAATTCGAAAAATAAGGTTATTAATATTATACACAAATCAAGACTGAAAAATGTGGACGGAAATACATTGTTATTTTGCATTTATATAATGTTCTGTTATGGATGCAATTTAATGACGAGTTTAAAGAGGGATTCAATTATAATTATATTGAATTGAAACCTCAATCAGCGTAAAATATGGGACTCGACTGGAATATTCAACGATCCCAGTTAGGAGCGAATTTCGCAGAGAGTCTTTAATTGCAGTTGGTTTTTTTTTTGTACTGTTGCAGTGCGTAGGTATGTCGTTTGAAACAATAATATTAAATGGAATTTTAGATAAACGAAAAAAATAAAACAACAGTATCCGATACCAGACGATAATTGGGCGGGCCACTTTTTATGAAAGCAATCGATCTCATTCGAAAAGAAATTCCGAGAGAAGCTTTGGTTTCAAAAAGTTTATCAAGATTTAGCTTAAAGCATGGTGGTTTTTTTTTTCTTACATTTTTCCGACATCATTATTTTGTCGTTGTAGGTAGTGAATTATTAGCTACAACAAGGTATTATAATATGTTATTTGTAATAATAATAATAATATAATACCGAAGAGATTTAAAACGAACGAAAAAAAACGAAACGGTTAGCGGGAAGCCTACATAAAATATTATTAATTATTTTTATCATTATAATAAATAACTCGCTCCACTCTGAATCCGAAAATGTTTACACGCACATTAAAATGGTATCATAATGCTTTATCATATATTATTATTATTATGCGTAATATGTATGTGTGTAATGAGTGTGTACGTTCATCCGTAGACTATAATATAATACGATTGTATCGTCTGTCACGACGGCAAAATATTATGTAAAATTAAAATATAATAAACGTAATGGTTTTATTGTTGTTAAAATACGTATAGAACGCCCCCTCCCCTTCTGACGCACGTTTATTTCAATATATTATATTTTGTCGTTGAGTCTAATATTATTATACCCTACATAAAAAGCTAGCCTGAATGCAAAAAATGCAAATCTAACCGTTCGCCGTACCTTGACAAGTTGGCGTCGTCGCTTCGTCCGTACCATCGGGACAGTGGTTGATGTTGTCGCACACCAGGTCGTTGGAGATGCATTGCGACATCGTTTGACATTTGAACTCCCTGCAATTGTGGACTGGAACAACAGAAGAAAAAACACGTTTTTTTAACGTGGATTTATCGAACTTTCGGTAATGCGCTTAAAAAATATTATATATTGATTTAGGCGTCCTGCAGCGTATATGTCATTAGTGCTCAGTCTGTTGTGATTTTATTATTGACCTTTATGGTTTTTATAACTTTTTATTTATTTTTTTTTTCTAATCGGAATTCAAACTGTGGTGAAATTTTATATTTGGATGACGGAAATGGTGCATATATTATACATAAACTAGACAATATTACTCTAACCAAAAATATTTGATCATTACTTCTGATATTGGACCCATAATTATTATAATACTATAGTGCATTATGATGTAAATTTTGAAGTACACACGGTGCGCCGAAAAAAAATTTTGGTAGAAGCGTGATTTGATGCTTTGTTGGATGTACATCGAACTATACGTGACTATATGTGAAGCCTATTATTTTATTGGATACAGAATAATTATCTTTGAAGAACGACGACGACGACGACGACGACGGCGACGACGACGGTTTTCTGATGTAAGTATTATACAGTGATGGTGTGCTGGTGGTGGCTATGTTGATGGTACATTTTGTTATTGCCAAGTGGGTGTATGAATACAATATTATATAATATACATAATAATGTATTATATTATAAAATATACAAATAATATATATGTGCGTGTGTGTGCTGTAGTGTGCGTGACAAATAACGCTGTGACTAAAACTCGACGAGACAGAGCTTGATATCGGTATTTTATACACTTATGTATATGAGACGGCGGTTCCAGCGCGGGGGTTGGGGCGTCGAGTGGTGGACAGGATGGAGAAGCGGGGAGTTGTGTGATGGCAATGGGAGGGGGGGTGGTATGTGGGTGCATAGGGCTTTAGGATATCTCACTCTCTCTCTCTCTCTCTCTTACCCTCTCACTGTAAAAAAAAAAAATACTTACAAGGATCTTTGAAGGCGGTTATAATTAATCTAAAACCGTTGACACGCGTGCCCCACGAATCTGTCACGTACTTGAGCGTGACAAAATTCGTACGCGTAAATATCACGCCGACGGACTGTTTCGTACTGCTGCACGTGATGTCAGCCTGTGTAAAAACAAAAACAAAACAAAAAAAACACATGAAATGAATTGATTTTTATCGGAAATAATAATAGTAATAATAATAATATAATGTGTGTTTGGGCGTGCATTTCGTACAGTAATGTAATATTATTGTACACGGGAATCATGTACGGTACATATTAAAATAATAATGTTGGTAATTATTACGAACATATTCGTGCGATGTGTCAAATAGTTTTATTCGTCAATGCGCGGTATAATATTATACCGCGGTTATATTATTACTGACACGGGTTACCCGCTTATATTCGAAAAAACGCCCGATTGTGTGTAACAATAAACATACTGTAGGTTTACGACTTGCGGCTAATCGAGAATCGTACACGAATATTCATTGGCGTCTTTGATGTCACGTGCAAATTGATTTAGTGAAGAAAATGACGTAAGGTTTCGTCATATAATCCGGAGGTTCATTTGAAACCCTAGTAATTAGTATACATAATGTTTAAGTCTGTCCTCTCTGTAAGAAACTCACAAGGGATGCTTATTCCAAAATTACATGTAATGAATGTTTGGATTGCCAAAATGAAACACAAAGATTTTATTTTAAGACGGGCTATTATATTATTATTATTAAATGTCCTTTATTAAAAAAATTGAATAGTTAATTAAATTATTTATATTTCACCGCTTCGGTGTTTCCCCACATCGTTGTAAAAATAAGTCGTTTTTATCGGATGCACTTGTTCAAACGCAGATTTTTAGAATTTTTAAATACCTGTATTAAACACAATTTTTACAAATCCACGAATGACATTTAAAGATTGTCTTTTGTCTATGAAAGTTCCTTTTTTAAAAGAAAAATAATCTTTTTACTGTGAGGAATTGGTAGGAAAAGTGATCACACCGTTTCAAATTTTAACGGTTACGGTTTCAGTTTTCAGAACAGTTTTTTCATCAATTTATAGACATTTTCGATTTTTTAGGTTATTTCCTATAAATATAAATACAAATTTTTCGCTTGGTCAAAAAGCTTGAAAATATAATAAAACTAAACAATATTCTTTATACATATTTCTTAGTCATTTAAAAATGTAAAAGACACATTGTCATTAGTATAATCCACTAAAATGTATCATATTGTAGTTAAAACGTTATGAAATGTTTATTTTTTTAAATAATGTTGATGAATGTAAAGGGCAATTTAAACGAGTATAGTTTCGAAAATATTAAACTTTATATTATACTAAAGATAATAATTTAATGGTATAACTGTAACAGGTTTAAAGGTATACGAGCTTAGACGATTTCAATATTATAGTAATATTAATATTATTTTTATACAATTTTATAATTTGTAAAAATTGTCCTAGTATAAAAATACGGCTGAACATATTTTATATTTTATGTAAAAATACTATTCAAGATTATTACCATAAGTAGATAAAGTTTAATAACTCTGAAACTACTCGTTTGAATTTCGATTTTTTACATCTATATTTTTAACAAAAAAACACATGCTTTAGAATGCACAATAAAAAAGGGTGCTTTTATTTGAACGGAGAAGTTGTATCGCAACAGAACACTCCTTTAATCGTATACAAATCTAAGAAATTCAAAATATGGTCTTTAAAAATACCAAAAGTTAGAATTTGAATACATAAATTATTAAAATATAAAATATGCAGTGGTTGAGAATTCATGGCCTGACTCATTCCGTATATTACGTATACGAGTGAGTTCCATACTTTAACGTATATACAATTTTTTTTAAAAGTTTGAACAAATAAATATCTCCACTTAGGGTTTAAGTTTTGTCTGTGACCTTTAACTGGATATTATTATTATTAATAATAATAATAATAATAATAATAATAATAATAATAATATAATAATTATTAATTGTCACATAGTCCAGAATGCAATAGATATTATAATATAGTATACTTGAGTTTTCCCAGTATACTACTTAAATACATATTAATATTAGTGAATACAGTGCGGGTAATTTGTTCACATCACAACCTATTCGAAATGATATATTTATTACGTTGATTACACGTTAGTGGGTTATTTAAAAAGATAAATGTATTATCATATGCCAACTCACTCATCCAGTCGTTATTGTGTGCACGCTGCAATAGCGTATAAAGGTTAATCTGGGAAGAATAAAATAGTCATGATAAATAAGACCAAAATGGATCATCTAAGAAAAAAGTAATTTTTTTCAGTAATTATTAGATACTTTTCTTTTATGACGTGGAGGCTATATTATATTTTTAACTAAATGATTACTGGTTTTTTCTAACGATAAAAATGTGCGTTATATAATGTTATTTGACCACCACTCGGGTCGATAAATAATTTGATCAAATTGATAATAATATATATTAACAAGTATATTAAAAATCTCATTTCAATAAATAATAGCGATGATAATAATATTAATAATATTGATATAATCAGTTGACGAAGTGAGAAGGAGATGAGAGGGCAACCCTTCACCTTTTTTTTTATCATTTTGTCCACCCTATATCTATATAATTTATACGTTTTCTGTTCGTTTTCAAATTTATACTTCAAATATAAAGTAATGCATTTCTATCGATATGCTGTGAATATTTTTAATCATGAAAATATGTACAAACCACGAAGTATTGTGTATTTTTTACCATATTTTAACTTTAAGGGGAAATGTGAAATATTTGAATTTCGTGTATTATTCATAATAATAGAACATAGGTACATAGCTTTTTTTAGTCACAACGATCGCTGGATAAAATAATTATTGTTCTGTTTCTACAATATTATATTGATATTGGAAGAATATAGTTATATGATACAATTAGTTAATTAGCCACTTTGCCAATTAGTAACACATCATTGCACAATACTGCATACGAATCATGAAACAATAATTTTATTATTTATAACGATAAATTATTACATTATAATATACATTAAACATGGCAAAAAGATACATATTATTATTATTATTATTATCTTGTTGTATGATTATTATTTATTAATATAGTTTTCTAGTGCAAATTCATTACAAATGAGTTGACGGTTTCCAAATTCTCTTGCGCGTTAAAACCACATAATTCATTTGTCTTAAACGAAAACGGAATCTGTATTCATCTAGTTTGGTGGCGTGAAGAAACCCCCTGTTCACAAACGTTAATGAAAAACGCACATTGTATGTAATTTATGCGTTTATTATTACGAAGTAATAAACCAAACCAGGGTTTATTCGCGTTATATTGAAATTCACCGACTACATTTAGCAATAAAACAGTTCGAAAATTGGTTTCACAATATGTCGGATAATAATTATATAAGCACCTGCACACAAGTGTAAGTATAATATGTGATGACATAATTATACGTCTCGTACACTATTCGCATTATAATATTATTAATCTTTGTGCAGAGCTTAATTAAATCAGTAGGACGTGTAGGTACCCTCCGTCTGCATCGATGCTCATTAGTCACCCGTAAGCTTAGTTTGACGATATGAATGAACGATTTCCAATGCGAAACCACCAAAGTTTTACGCAAATATTTACAATTCAAAAGCCTGCTACTTTTCTACGCGGGTGACCTGCAAAAGTTTTCGTGATGTCTATAATTAATATATTATTATACTATATATATGCATAATACTCGTTATCTGATCACTGGACAAGCACGCCGTCATAAGACTATACCTACCTATATAATATTACTATTATTGTATGATAATAATTCCCAAAACGATAATAATTTATAATAATTTGTGGTGTACATACAACAATAGATATGTGCATATAATAATATAGTAATATACCAAAAGAGACTCATAAAGTGTTAACGAGGGCACCTGTCCGATTCGCGGTGGAATCGGTGCCAAGTATGCGTATTACTCGTTCACTCGGTCCCAGGTAGGGGGACACCTTGTTTACACGACCACTTACGCTTGGTCGTGTGTAATCGAGTGATTTCCGACGAGCAGTCATAAATTCCTTCCGTTTTAGACCTTCGAAATTCGAATATATTATGTGATGGACGTGGTAAGTACACTGCAGCAAGAGTTAGATATTATGCAATTATATGTAAGTATTGTATGTGTATATATATATGTCTAGATGTGTTACGAATTCGATATAATACAATTATGCAGTCAATAATGGCCTACCTGCAAAAAGTACCTCACTGCGGCCAAGGAAGATAAAAACAAAAAAAAATGTTACATCACAGTGGTGGCCAAGGCTTGAGGGCTTGATTTTTTTTTTTTTTTTGGGGGGGGGGATATCAAAATCACACAATTTATCTTTTTTTAATATTTTCTGATAAATAGCTGTAACATCGAAATATATTCAAAAGCTTCAAAATTAGCCCTATAATATTTTATAACTCACATGGCCAAATTAGCCGTTAATCTTATCAATTACTTAATTGTCACAATTTTAAATATATATATGTACCTACACATACAAATTATTAACTTAAGAGCATTTATCAGACTAAACTTAATTTTTTATTAAACATACAATAAATGTTATAATTTTAAAAGTAATAAGTGTTTTAATTATATAAAATAGTACAAAAGTCAAAAAATTAAAAATTAAAAATATTGAAATATTAACAACTACTAATTACAATAGAAAATCTAACTTTGGATTCTTCTTTTTTGCTGAGAAATCAATTAATTTATCTATATCCAAAGAAATGTGTCGATTGATATGTATATGAAAGTGAGATCAAAACGAGATGTAAAAATGAAAAGTGTCAGAATCCTTATAAAAAAAATTTGAAATCCCAAAATTTGTTGGCTGTTTCGGCCTTGTGTGTACTCAACCAGTCGTCACTGTCTTAATGTTGAAAAGGAACTTTCCATGGTAAAATTATTCATGTTTACAAGCATTGAAATAATAAATTACTTTAAACACGACAGTCGTCTAACATATTAACAATAAAAAATCAACCAAATTAGAGTTGTAAATAGAGAATTTGATGAGAGTCCCTATCGGAAAACTACGTATGCGATACGTGCTGGTGGACTAGATGAAAATATAAGATAACGACAAACGAGAATTTTCAAGAATTTAATAATATCGAGTATACTAATACAATATTATATTATACACTGTAATAATAAATTCGTATATTATATTAAAATTAATTTATAATAGGTACATATTCATCCGTTATTTTTTTTTTTGATTAAGAAGGCCATGGATAAAGGGGCTTAGAGCCCCTTTCTAAAACCACCATTGTTACATTATGACGACGACGGATAAATAAACTAAATCAAATCATATCAATTTCTAATAATAATTGTATTATAAATGTATTCTATGCGGTAGTGTTTTGATCAGGCTTCAGCTGGTACAACCCATATTATCCGACCATTCTCCATATATTAATAATAAAAATAATACATTTTTAGTTCTTACAATTTTCAAAAAAATGTTCAAATTTAAAATGCTCTCTTCGAAATTAAAATATCAATAAAACATTACTACAAAAACCCTTGGATAATATTCTTGCATTTAAATAACTGTATAATATTCACTCTTATATTAAAAACAATAGAGTTAAATGGACTATATGTTAAACGTAGGTAGGTTTTGTTTTAATCCTATACAATTTGCTGCTGTACATTTTAAGACGGAGACAACACTTGACGTCTACTCAAGTCAAAATAACGTTCAAATTTAACAAACTACCGATTTGCGCAAACTATTTAGTATTATAGATATAAATGCTTGCGTGTCTAATCAACTAACTAAACTTCAACAAGCTTAAGAATCTAATGGACACGCAAAATACTAGGTTTACCAAAGTCAACATAATATTTAACTACTGTTATACATATCATAAATCATAGCATTTATGTATTATATTTAAAGAGTTGGTTTTAGTTGGCATATCTAAAATGTCTTATTAAACATACGTTTTAACAGATTTCTACCGAAAAATATTGCATTCCATTCAAACGTGCATTTTTGAATAATAATATAAACGTGTATAATATGATTTATGAATACTATTCACCAAATTGCATTCTCAAAATGTTTTGGTTATTACTTATTGTATTATTTACTATGTACCGTTTGATCAGAACAATATAATTTTTTACATTTGATTATTGAACAATAAGCAAATAAATATTTTATCCAACCAAACTGCAGCCGATCAAAATTGCTCAAATATTTCGATGAAACCCAAACGCAGTTCTTTTAATTGATTTTAAAGTTTTTTGAACTTGATTAAATTAATATGACTGCAGTATTTAAAAAGTTTTAAATTTTGAAATATAATTGTTAGCAAAACAATTATTTAATATAATAGTCGTTCTGTAGTCGGTACTTCGGTGGAATTTGGGAAATGCCGAATATCAATTTTGAAATTCACTTGCAGCTCACCCCCATTTATTTTTTCTTTATTAAATATATTATTAATTATAAGCATTGTGATGATCAATTCAAAATAAAATTTCACATACAATTTATACAAATCATTAAATGTATTAACACAATATACGAACAATTATTATCGTACAATCGTATTTATTTATTATTTCAATATCGAACATTTATACGAAACTGTATTTTCATTTTTTTCACACGTTTTTTAAAAACTAAATCCGAATTCTAAATTAGAATGTGCATTTTAAATGTGTCCTGGGCATCACAAAATGTCTGTAAGTTGGCAATGTTGTGGATACTACCACTGGAAATCTGCGCTAGAACCTAATAATTTATAAATAGGTACACAATATATATTGGTGGATAATATATTATATTATTATGTAGCCATTTTGTAATAATTAAATGCTAATAAGTAACCAGATGAATCCAAATTCTCAGGTGATTGCGCGGTATTAGCATACTGCAGCGACAATGTCGGTCGGTGGCGGTAAAACTGGTGAAATGTTTGCGATTCGAGTAAAAATGGTTAATACGTTAGTGGTAATGCGGTATATAATCTTAATTATTCGAGACGAATATTCTGGAGTGGTTGAGAGCGGCGAATACTCGTCGGACTTTTTCCTAGGCGTTTCAATCGAACTCGGCTGTTCGAACGGTCGCGGACAATGTTTTTGCGCGTCTGCGTCACAAACGGTATTGCGAAACTTTGCTAATTAAAATATTGAATTATACGTATACATGAGTAATATATCACTTTGAAGTCCTCCACAGCAGGTGGGAGCCATATACGCATAATAATATCATAATCACTATAGTAGGTATAATAATAATAATAATAATAATAATAATAATCATAATATCCACGTCGCCATATTATATATTGCAAACGTATTCACACAGCATAATAATAATATGTATCTCTATTGATTTCGATGATAATAATATATTATCTCCTTGTAGTCAATAAAAAATATGATATACCAGGTTCCATGCAGGACGCGCGCGAGGATTATATTACATTATAATTATATTACTTTTATACTGTAGGTACACATTTTTTTAATTTTTTTTTTATCAAATTCCTCTTTGTAATCGGTAACTATCATTGTTGAAATTGTTTTTTAAATATTCGAAAGTAAATTACAATTTCCTTATAGGACCTTTTGTTCATTCTATGTCCTTATCCTATATGTGTATACATTATTCATAATATATACCTAGCCAGATATAAAGTCGTTGTTATATTATTTACATATTATACGTTTGTAGATTTCCAGTAGCACAATTATAATTTTAAATGCAATACATTTTTAACTTTTAATCTATGGTGTATAGAAACTTGAACAGTATAATATATTAAATGTTTAATTTTTGTCCCAATGAAACAATTCCATCTTGTTTTACTATTGTTATATTTTATCCAAGTCATTATATTATATTATCTCCACTGAAGATAAGCTCAATTTTCGGTGGGTCTGGAGTATACGAGTATAGTTCCATGGAATCTATAGTTTCTATAGCTGGCACTTATAGTATCACCTCTCCTGAAAATTAGCATTCTCCTAATTTGTGTAATTTATGGTTCTTATTTAATATTAATAAATGCATGTGTACTGTACAAAGCTATCATGAAATATTTGATTTTTGAACTGGAATCATATTGGGTTTAATACCAAAAAAATATTTCTTAATACCTGCGAAGTCGCCAAATAAATAAATTGGTTTTAAAAATAATTTTTAAAAAATGGTGCGTTTAAAACTGGACAGATTGCGCCACTATTTCATTACTTAGCTTTTGAGGAAAAGAGTTGGGTCAATCTTATACAGATTATTTTTACTATAAGTAATTGAGACTGATGAATTAATTTACCTGTCAAAATCTGTCTGGTTGTTAGGGAGATTACTTTGGCTGTAAAAACATCACTCTGTTGTAAACCGAGTGATCATTTTAACAGTAAACACGTCTTGTTAACTCAAAAAACATTACTGTTTTCGTAATTATATTGTTATTCGTATTATTATATAAAAAAGTTTTAAGTCTTATCAAAATGACATTTTTGAAAAAAAAATTATATATTTTTTATTGTTATAATTAAATTTAATATTTTTACTTGTTTGTAATACTATTTAAAATATGAAATTTTTTTTTTTTGCAAAGGTTTCAAATTAAAAAAAATGAATAGATTATAAAATAAATAGTGTTATGTGATGAAATATCCACTCTGTATACTATACCACAAGACCAAGATATTATGTTCGAAACTTAAAAATGAAAATAAAATAAATAACAAATACATTGTAATATTATTTGATATTATAGATAAATCATACCATTAGAAATATGGTTGTGTTGATGCCCGATAAGAACCGTTGTTTATGACACTTCACTTAAAATTATGTTTGATGGTTATCGATGGTTTTTACTTGAGAAATGACTGAGAAAATCACGGGCCAAACGTGAAACTTTTAAGCGCAATTGTTTTAACCGAGAAGTGTGCACAGAAAACACAATTATAAATAACAATTGATAACATAATGTAATAATATTTTAATGTAAATCCAGTGCATTCTTTGTTTAAATCTAAATATTATAATGATAAATAATAAGGTATATCGAAATTAATTAAATTAAAATGTATCGTGTATCGTGTATCTTAGAGTCTGACTGCAGTAATTTAGAATTAATTTATAAATATTGAGTATCTAGTTACTGAACATTTATGTATCTACTTAGTATCAAGTTACTCATTCCGACTCTTATGCCTGCATTTTATCAATATTCTATAAACTTTGTCTGGATTTATAAAGAAAGTTCACAGGTAGATGTTGTAAAATACGATTACGGTAAAGAAAATTATCGATTAAACTTTTGGATTGCGACCGAACATAAATAGTGTAATATTTATAGGCACTTTACTGAATGTTTGATTCTCAGGGTAAAGTTTTAAATATTATTTCAATTTTAAATTTCCTTCACTCTACAGCTTGACGGAAAAATGTATTTTAAATACTATTTATACAATACCGCGTTGAATACCTATCGCAGTGGATATTTCGTATTTATGTGAGTGTATATAACACATTTTATATTGGTTGGTTAAATTGTTAAAGTTAAAAAAAAAACATTGTATTGCATTAATTTTCATTAGAATTATACACATATAATATGGGTTGCTATAATGTTGTGTCGTCCGCGTGTCCTGTTGTAGACGATTTATGCGTTAACACCACAGACATTTGCATAGGTCATATGTATTTATTTAGCACTTGGCGAATAATAATGCTACTTGATCGCTCTGGACGATTTACCTCACATGCTAATGGAACGTATATATAAGCTCCAGCACAGGGATTATTTATCTTAAATTTTCGCCGTCGTATTGCGTGGGTACGACACCAGCTACAATTCATTAACTCGAGAAGTTGGGAATACATCAACTCCACTAAAAAAAGCATTGATTACACCATAACAATAAGTAAAAGTAGTTCTGAAATAGTGGTAAGGATTTCCTAGGAAAAGAAAACTCTTTTCAGTTACTCATTCTTTCTCTCTCTCTCTCTCTCTCTCTTAACAAAAAATACGAATTCATTTGTCATTACACTTTTCTTTCTTTTAAATTAAAATTAGCGGAGATTAATGGTTATCACTAATAACCAAGACTTGAACTCGACTTGAGCTATTATATATATAGTATTTCATCATTATCGCACCAGTTAATAGTTACCAAAAGAAAATGATTGAATAAAAGATTATACACGTAGTACCTATTCAAGCAGAGTATTTTGAATCGTTATTTTGGTAAATTGGATTTAAGTTGTTCATTCCCATTACTCACCAAAAAAAATTCTCTCATATTTTTTTTTAACTTCCGAATAAAGAATGTATTTCAAGTTCTATAAGAAAAGACACTTGTTCGAGAATTTCATGTAATACTGTTCAAAAATCACATTTAACTGATACGTAAAAACTCGAACAGTTTTTTCACCAATTAATTCACATACCTACATCAATAATGGAAATGTTCCAACTATTACAAAATACGGCTAAGAATACATTTTTATATTTTTAAAAATTTCTTATTAAATGACAGCTTAAAATATGCTTACTACTAGTATAATAATTATTATTATTTTAGTGATTAACAACTCATAAAGCCACAAGCTGAAACCAAATAATATCCATCACATGTTATGGAAAATCAAGAGTTAGCGTAAGGATCAGTATCGAGAATTAAAAAATGTATCAGTATTAATTGAATGCGTAGCTGTTAATGTATTACCTCAGTATTATTTTAGTCTTAATGACTTTTTTCCTGACAAACAGATATATATATATAACAGTGGTAGAGTCAATGAAATATATTGTTAAAAAAATAGCTATAAAGTTGGTATCAGTTAAGCACCATTAACTTTGAATTATAAGGCATTTTACAAAAAAAAAAATCATAATACTTATTTAGGTGCTTTAGATAGGAAACTGTACATTATGTACTTTAATGTCTATGTTACAAGTGTTCAAACATGTAATCAACATTTTGCATAAAAAGAAAATTTAAAAAAAAATTTAAAAACTTAGTGGTTGACGGTTGTCCTTGTTCAGCGGACATTTATCTCTTGAATTATACGTTTCTTCAATGATGTTACATAAGAATAATAATTATTGATATTTATAATTCTATCAATAAGGTAGGTATATGAAAATATGAAAATTTAAAATATAATACAAATTTATTATCGCTATATAGGTATTTACAAAGTTATAAAATAAAAAATAAGTAAAATGTAGAGTAAATAAAATATGACCTTTAGTTAATTTTACAAAATGCAATGGTTTTTAATTAACTTTATTTAATCAAAATCTCGCCCGGGAAAAAATGTCACTAAAGCACGATAGGATAATACTTTGAAATGAGAAAATTGTATATTGTTTTCCACAATAAATAACGACAAAATTGCAATATTATAAATTTCATAACAACTATAACTGTATATTTTAAAGTTATTAAAAATTAATTAATTTAAGATAATATACGAATATTTTATAATTTATTATTTAATAACAAAATATTATAAGAAGTACGTAGCTAATATTTTCCTTTCGTTTCATTTAAAGCAGTGTCTAACATTCTTGAACGGTTTAATTACAATAAACGTTATTATTTTAAGATGCTTAAGAATAATATTGTAATCAATACAATTTCTGGAAACATTTACGTTTAAAATGTAAGATGTACCTACAAGGAATCGCAATCATTGTGTAAAGTACAATAATTATAATAGAAACTGCGAATGTCAGAAACGCAATTCATGAAGTCTACATGCACTACGCTGAATATTTTCACGTATTTCGTTCAAATTATTTTTTTCTCACTCAACTGGAAAATATATTTCATGATTTTATATTTATATGAATTATTTGATTGGTACAATTGAAAAAGGCAAACAATTATTTTATTTTTTATTTACTCATTAAAGAATTGATTTTATTATATTTATCTTACTTTACGTTTTTAAGTTCGATTTTTCTTGTCACCAAATGTAAAGTTTTTGAAATTAAGACTTTTAACCTGTTGAGAACATTTTTACTGTTCAATTTTTGTATTTGCTCACTTAATGGTATTACTACTGACTTTTACCATATTTTATTATAAGGTGTTACTATACATATATACTAACCAATAACCTCTTAGAATAATTTTTTTAATATTCATTAGATAACTTTGCGATGTTTGAGACAAATTTACAGCACCAGAGATCAGGTTATTTTTTTCAAAATCTTGATGGCGTTTTTAAGACGAAATTAATGTAAATAATTTTACTGAGCGTAATATTAAAATTACAAACATTTTACATAAATAAATACTTTAAAAGTTCCCGAACAAAACGTACCTAACGTTCATAATTTATTAATAGCCAAGCAATAATTATTTTGTAAGTTTAAAAAAAAATACGAATTACGTCTAAAGTACACGTCTAAGTGTTATAAAATATTTTTATTAACTGATTAAAATTACAGCGTGTAATATTATGCTCGTTATATTTGTATTAAATTATTTATACAAATTAAATTAACAGAAAATAAATAGTTTAAACTTTTAAGTCCTATTATTATAGGTACACGATTAACTTGTAATATTTAGAGAACAGTGATACAAATATTTTATTTCATTTAATAATGGTTAAAAAAAACAAAGTATAATACTATTTTATTATGTAAGAACTTGAGTACATTATAAGTATTTCAACTGATTTTAAGTTTCGTTCTAGTATTGAGTCACTGGAAAAAATACAAAGGTCCCCAAAAAGTATAAAATATTTCCTTCAATAAATTTTAAACTTCAAAAGCTAGCAAATAAATTAACTAAGTTTAAAAAAGAACGTCTGAAGAAACTAAAAAAACTACTAACATTTTTTCCGAGGCCTCAATATCTTAGAAGATTAAAAACTTGTTGTATTTATGACATAGTCCAAACTTTTTATTTTACTTTTAAATTATAAAATCATAATTATTTTAAACACTTTAAAAATTAAATACTATAATTACCAAAAATATAATCATTACAGCTAAAATAAGAAACAAAAAACGAAATATTGTTGTTTTATTTTTGTAAATTAGTCTCGAGTTTTTACGTGTTAACTTTTTGATACTTAATTTAATATCATTATTCATTGATGTTTTATGTTATTTATTTATACCAGAACGGGATGAACCCAATGTACAATTACCTAGGTATTATAATAATAGTTTTATGGCATTATGGTACTTATTTTAAAATAGTGTTTATAATTTAAGCAATGTTATCAATCGCTGAAACGTACATGATTTTTATATTTAATTATAATAATATAATAATAATAAGTATAATAAATTCTACTTTACTTATATATTTAGCTGTAAATGTGTATTTATGTAATTCAATTTTTAAAACGATTTTTAAGTGCGTTTAGCCAATATAATATATATTTACTACTAAGTATCAAATGAACAACGTTTATAGGCATGTCAATAAAAGTCCATTTTTCAAGTCAATTTAAATATTAAAAAAACTTTATTCCAATTATTGTTTGTTTGTTTACAATATTGCTTATGCAGTTAACATACGAAATGATAAAAAATCTGTCCGTTTTTTAGCTGAATAAATGTATATGGTATAATATGAAATTCAGAAACACTGACAATCACAGTATAACTGACAGAGGTTGTAACAAGCTACGGGCTAACGATGGACCTCACCAAATTGAATCTGGCAAAAATGTATTATACCTAAATAGAGTAGGGTCGATGACTTTTGGGTTATAGAAAACCAATTTTGAAACAAAAATATCTATAAGGCGACAAATAAAATAACAATGCATTATGCATGGGAAAGAACATGTGAGCTTAATATTATGGACCTACTGTTTGTGTATTATGAATGGCATGTAGTAAATGCACAATACGTATAATACTTTTATATTTGTTAAAAACGCTGAATTTAATAATACCATAAAATAATAAAATCAATATCTGGATGTTGGTGGTAAAATAATTTCTACTCATTTGCGCTAACCTAATTGGTCACATTAACTTAACATAATTAGGTATAATATATAAATATTGATTTACATTTTACATACATGCATTATAATAATAAATTATTATACAACCAACGCAAAACCACCATACAAATACAAAAGTGAGTATATTAATTACATGGATGACATGACTTGTATGAACACCGAGCTAATTGTATACAGCTGTGATAAGCATACATTATACATGCGTACTATTTTATGAAATATTTATCATGAGCTTAAATAATTCCTAAATGCGAACAAAACTATTCCCATAGAATACGACAGTGTATTATTATAATATACTTGTGAAAACAAACACAATGAACTATAAAAATAAAATTAATAAAACAGATCTAATATTAAGTTAAACAAGTTATACGATAATAGGTAATAAATTCTTAAATAAACGTCGGGGAAAATACTTTTGGACTTGGTGAACTGTACTTATAACTACTGTAGATTTATTTTTTATTTTTTTTATTATTTTTTTTTTTGTTTAATATCAAGCAAACAAACCAAATCTACTGTAGAGAGAAATGTTTAAATACGAAAGAAATATTAAATAGATATTTATGTGTTCAATGTGTCTTTAGAGACTCATATATTATAAACTACTGCTGTACAGCGTTTGAAACAATATGTTGCAAACGAAAAGCAAACATTCGCCGATACGATTATTTAATGTTTACAAGCCGTCGCACTAACGTCTGCGTGAACTATAGGGTTTTAATACGATTTTTGTACATTTTATAGAGTTTTCTGGCCTTCCAGTGGTATTCCAAGTGTACACATACAATTAAAAACGCAATAATAATAAAGCCACTGCAGTGTACCATAGCTCTTTCACTCATACGCACCGTTGCGCGATCTCCGTGTTTTTATCTCTCAATTTGGTTTCCCATCACGTCGAGTGAGAAACATACCAACTCGCATCGTTTATATATAGGCAAGCGAATGAAATAATAATAGTAATAATAATAATAATAATAATAATATATATACAACAACAGAAAACCTTTCGGAGATGACGTTTACAAAATCTCTCGGGACTAAAGCGAAAATATAAAATGAAAACTATATACAGCAGCTAGACGTATATAGAGAATAAATTCAGATATTATAACTTTAATGTACAGGGTGACCCGAGTGCTATATTATATAGGTAAAATAGATCATAGATGGCAGATGGAACCATCTTGGCTTCTAACTCTTATAGTTCGAAATTATTATTATTGATTAAAATATTATATAATATTTCTAATTTAATCATATTTCACAACATGTCGAAAAACCACCCTAATTGTAGTATTTAATGTTAAAAATATTTTGCGTATTTACTCTCCCAGTGTTCATGTCGACTCTTGAGAAACTAATAAAACGTGTTAGTATTTAAAAGAAACCCAAGTCTTACATCACATAAGATTACCAAGAGAATTAAACATATTTTGTAATGTTCCTATAAATGTGTATTTAGGTATCTTCTAGTTTTTCAAGAAACATTCCGATTAAATCTAAAGTAATCCAGTAGACAATTTGAGTTACTTCTTGACCGGTCAACACACTGTCCCCATCAAGAAAATTCTAAATACTCCTCGCATTAACCTGTATTAGCTTTGTGGGTTAATTTGGTGGCCTATCTGCGTAAGTTTAACGGGTATGTGTCATATTTATATATCATAGTCGTAACATTATAGATTATGCCTCATGTAGTTATGTGTTCTATGATCGTTAATTTGTAAGCTGTATCTCTCATTTTTTTTTTTCAATCTGCGTGACATTTTCCCCTACATTTTAAACTACGTTAATATAACTGTAAGTGGCTTATTATAATAATTATTATATTAATTTTTATTTATATTCATATATTTATTATAATCATCAAACTTTAATTTAATGTTTATAGTTTATACAAATGTGTTCTTTCTTTTAAAATATAGCAATGCATAAATAAATTGACGACATGTCATTCAATGCTTAGAATAGTTAAATTTGAGAGTCAGTTTTGCAAACCTACTCGTCCAATTTTTCACCTCATTTAAGAAAATTGTTTCCTTAATATTATTTTAGGAACGATGACACCACAATCTCTCATAAAGTTGCATGTTTAGTTTGACTTATTTTTGGTATGTAGAAAAATTTCAAACAGATTGATAACGAACAATTATGGCTTTAGTTTTCATCTATTAACTCTACGAAAAAAAAAGGTCCTAGTTGCACTTTTGATTTGTACAATGTTCGCACATATTTGTTCGAATATATTTGACGAGGGAACGTCCGAAAAAAACGTAATACAATCATGGCACGGTAATCACGAATCTCAGACGAGAACGAGGACGATAAATTTGAATCGTCGATGCTACTTTGAGTCGACGTCGGAAAATGAAAAACGAGGCCATTTTGCGTCACATATTAGTAGGTACATACCGCAATTACTTTTTACTATGCATTATGTGACACAAGTAGGTACCGGCTGCCTTGTCCTTTTAACAGTTTATAATTAGTTTTATTTCGTGATGTTTATGTTTTTTGTTTTTAGTCGAGATTTATAACACTGTTCTCGTTACATTTTCACACACAGTGGTGTATTATATACTCGCAATAATAATAATAATTAACATAGACGTACCTTGCTCGGCGTAAGAAACCACCGGCGACAGCAGCTCGCAACCAAGACGAACATAATACTATAACAGAGTCTACGTGTGTGATAATATATGGCGCGGGAATTCATATATTATTATGGTGACGTTGTACTATATCTATAATAATATAATACCGAGCGCTATTCCCAAAATGATAATTACCGCAAAATTACGCCCGTTAATGGATTCGACTCGAGGGACTACTGCACACTTATTAGGGTTGTATGACTTTTAAACGAACCGCCGCTGTCACAGGAATTACTGAATCGCGGTCACCGTTGTCGTCGTCGTCGTATACTCACATTACATTTTCTTCGAAAATGTCATATTTGTCAAAACCAGTGTGCCATATTTGTGGTACAGGTAGCCAAAGTGATCATCCCGATTATTATGCAAATCGTACATTTTGTGAACCTCTACTCGGCACTGTATTAATTATTACTTTTCATAAAATTGTGTTGTTTTATTTTTCAGTTATACGTATGGAAAGTTTAAGTGTTCCAAGAGTTGTATGCACCACAAATGACCTACCTTGATTCGATAAACGACTTTACATAGATGGGAAATATATAAAATGAAAGGTTGCTTTGTTCGGTGTCGTTCAAAGTTTTGACATTTACGTATTCATACAATTTCGGGCAATTTTGGGCAAATTTAACACCATTTGAACGCGATAACGAGAAGTATACATCAATTTATGACTAAAATAAATCATCATCTTCTTGGATTTTATGAACCACCAAAAAGTCACTGCAATATTTCTCTTTGAATACCACATAACTATTATTGATAAATTTATTATTTTTCATTCCACTAGGTACGTTACAACTGCTTATAATATTAGGTACAATATATAAGATAATTCAAATGATATATTATTATGGAATACCAAAGAAGAAATTAGGTAAACATGGCTGAAACTCTGGATAAAATTCAAACTAATGGATTTTGCTCTAATGAAGAAGAGACAAACTCTAAATATATGATTGTATTATAAATAAACAAGATTTTTTAACACCATTAGCATAAGCGTTAATGTATATAATATGGAAAACATGTAAATACTATAGGATAAAATAAAATTACTGATTAATAAATAAAAGACTTTTCTGTGGAAATAAAAGTAGTAATTAGTAATTACATATAATTAGAATAACATTTTCAATATGTTAAAACTTAAAACAAAACTAAGTGTTATCAAGTGACCTCTTTAGTGATTTAAGATAAAATATAATACATAGATATGATGATAAGCAACTAGAAAAATTATAGTGAGATATTAATAACCTCATATATGAGGTTATTATTAAATAAAAAAAATATTTGTTGAAACACAAAATATAGTGATGAATTTCAGAACAAAATGTTTAGAGCAAACAAAAATATTATACAGTCATATTAAATAAAACAAGTATTTGACCTTGAATGAATGAGAAATTAAAAATGTAGTCCTCGATTATCCAATAAGTAAAAACGTTTACTTTTTATTTTATATTTAGGTAATAAATGATTCACGAACTTCAGTTATCAATATGTAAGTATTACCTACTCGTAAAAAAAATAATGTATATTCGATCAAGAAATGGTTATTTGATTAATCAGTAACTATATGTATTGTAAAGTCGTCATAGAAGGTAATATAAAAATAGTGCAATGAAGAACATTTGTGTACAAATACAAATTTTAGTAGACAATAGGTAAGGAAAGAGAAAATTACTGATTTCAGTTATAAGCGTGTCGTTATTTCGAATCGTCTCTTTATTTACGTTTATAGTCCAATTAATAATAGTTGTGGATCGAAAAGTGAGTTAAATTATTTAAAATGTTCTGATATTGTATTACTGGTCTTTTTGATAAATCAAATGCACGTGGAACGGCAGCATTCATGAATCTAGTTTAGAAACTTTAATATAGAGAGACACCTTGGGCCGACTACGTTATCGGAATGTTATCGGACAGCCTGGAATCCAACTTTCCACGTACAACATTCTTCTTGTAATAAACCGTTTGCACAACAAACTATTCAATTGATTTTGATCCAACGGCCATGGGCATCACTGTCTTTAGTTTACCATTTTTAATCAATCCAAAAGTAAGACCAACTATTTATGCAACAATCTTAATTTGTATTTGAACAAAAATTCTAAGCTTATTATGTAACCTATAAGGCTTCACGAATAAAAGTTTTGCCGTTTTTCAGTGTGATTGCTAATTCAATGCACAAATTAAGATACTTCAATACATTTCATAAAATGTATTTTATAATTATATGCGTGATTTATGATGAATATCCATTTTATATTCAACTTCATTAGACGTACTGGAATATTGTAATTGAGTAGGTACTCAAAATCTGGGTTAGGTTACGAAGTAATCCACATTTTATACAATTTTTTGAAAATACTTCAAACTATGTTCGATTAATGTCACACTGGATATCAGCAGTAAGTAGACATCACATAAGAGAACAACTACTCATGTCAAAATGTTAAATTCTATACAAAACATTTTTACAAACCATACTGTTATTGTTTTTTAATGTTCTCATAAAACCATAAATTTAAAATGAATAGCAAATTTACTTTCAAATACATTTCGGCCAAATCTATGCATTTGTTTGGTAATAACAATACCAATCAATATCAAATATCAATCAAACTATCAAACTTTTTAAAATTTAAAATCTAAAGAATAAATAAAAATGTGAAAACAATGTTTTAACCTTACCAAACTCGTTTTGATGGTTGTGAACCACATAATAATCAAAATGCGAAATAGAATATTTAAGCCCTCCCGCTGACAATAAAATATGTCTAAAACGTATCCAAAAATTATATTTCAGTGACTAAAATTAGGTTATATATTATGTAGAATAAAATAAAATATTACGGTTGGGTTTCATAGAGTGGAAGTTATGGAGGAATATTCGACGGGCGCTTGGAAATCTGAAGTCTAAATAATCGAAAATTAATATCACTGGACAGAGTATGGTTGATGTTAACAAATTACTCGATATCGATATCGATATCCAACCCAAAAAAATTTAGAACGTTGCGCGTCGGTGTTTTGAAAAAAAATCAAAAGTTTTTATTTTGGATGAAAGGAAAACAATCAATGTGGTACATCGAATAAATTCATAGAACCAAGACTCACGTTCAATAAGTAATTCGTGTAGATAAACAGGTAAATGTGTAATATCAACATGCTTTTCTACTCAAATAGTTGAGTATTATAATAAATTGAGGAATGCATATAGAAAAATACAAAAAATAATTTGATTTTCATACGTTAATGTTATATACGAACGATATTTTAGTAGCTCACACGACAATAGAAAAACCAAAGTGATATAATCTGGGGGAGAGAAGTAGAAGAGTTTAGGTATTCTCTACTCCAAAATTAGCCATCACCGTGCTGGACATAACGATGGCGTTTGTAAACTTGACGATAAAAATAACCTGTAAATGTGATGCTTTAAAATCAGATCCCAGACATCCAGTTTTAGTTTTTTTTTCATTTATTTATTATATAACAAGACTATCTCAGCCTATGCAAAATGTAGACTATTTACAGCTACAGATATTTACAGAAAATTAATCATTTTGGCTATTAACACGATAATTTACTAATTGATAATAATAACAATAGTAATAATATACTTAAGGTTAGTTAGACGTATATTATGCAATATGTTGTGATGTAGAGATAACGAATATAAAGATGCATAATATTATATTATATATACCATTTAAAAGTTCTGTATATTTAACTAAAAATATCGTGTGGATAACTTCAAAGTCTCAGTATCAAATAATATTATACAGATTATACCTATACAACAGCCAACGATTGGTTATTAATATCAGAACACAAAATTCAAGGCCAAATTTAGTATTTTTAATAACTAAGATTCAAAACAACATTTTATATTTTGTATCTTAAATAATATAATATTTGGTTAGTGTATATTACGTATAATTTTTCAGAAATGGCATTTTGCCATGGCATATTAAACTGGAAATTATTATACAAAAAAAATCGTTACATATAACAAATTGTGTACCCCTAATCCAAACCAGTCGAACAATAAATAATACATTGTTCTCGTTACTAGAAAATTATTTTTAAACAATAGAGTCGTGCGAATGATTGAGACACATTATATTTTTAAAAGTTAACACTCACAGAACAATACGACTTTGATATTAATCATTAATAATCGTTCTCCTCGTTATAATCACCCTATAAATCGTACATTAGCAACCTAATATCCTACTCCGTGATTTGATCAAGAACCGATTCGTCTATTATAATATATGACCACAACAATGACATTAATTATTTTACGACATACAATATAAGTTCCGATGTCCTATGTATCCATCGAGGAACCTCTGTATTCTCGTACATCTCCGGGGATGGTACGCAAAACGTGAATCGACGTTGATTGTCCCCACGTAGGGTTAGTTGGTCGGAAAGCAGGCAGGAAGGTTTATATCGACGGTGACATCCTGCCACCCAGCGAAACGCGGCGACGGGAGACGAAGACCGGACAAAAATCGATGTCATGGTCGTCGGCAGCTATTGCGGCCGCAAGAAAACGCTTTACACACGATCGGGTTCGATTGCAAGACGATAACAATATTATGGTGGCACACGACCATGGTATACCTCCAACTGTTCTGTTCTTTATTTTTTTACGCCGTGTACGTAGGTTTTCTCCGAATTTGGAAAACTGTTCTGAAGACTATCACGTAGCCGTTTATTTATTTAGTTTAAAGTTCGGATTCCGATGCTGTCAAAAACTATTTTCGTTTGTATATATATTAATATTCACACCCACGCGTACACACACACACACACACACACACACACTCTCTCTAAATCACATCTACTATATCTACTATATGTTTTATGAACGGCAAGATTTGAAAACGGTTTTCGAGTAATTCAAATAACGTCTGTAGTCTGTGTGATATAGCGTATATTGTAATGTGTAGAATGGACAACGGTTAACGTGATTTCTCTTTTTCCATAATATTATATTCTTTAGTTTAAACGACCATGAATCTGAGAAATACCACCGGATTTTATTTCAAAATGTCTGAAGTATAAAATAATAAATGTTGTTTTGAATCTTAGTTATTAAAAATACTAAATTTGGCCTTGACTTTTGTGTTCTGATATTAATAACAACCAATCGGTGACCGTTATATAGGTATAATATTATTTAATACTTAAACTTTGAAGTTATCCACACGATATTGTTAGTTAAATATACAGAACTTTTAAACGTTATATATAATATAATATATCACCTATGTTAAGTGATTCACCATGCATGCCTATCTCAATTTTTTCCACATTAATTACTTTGCTAAAGTTCTGAGTTTTGGAATTTTCAGTATTTTCAATAATAGCCGCATATTTTCCAAACACAAAGAGTTTTCACATAGTTTTAGGAATATCCTGTGCCGATGAGCCAACTTTTTTTTTCAAATAAAATCCAACGTTTTTAACTGCATATTACAAAGCACTTTTTTCGAAAATGTTGGTGTCACTAAATCAAAATTCAAACGAGTAGTTTTTAAGTTATTCAATTTTTTTTAACAATTCACCAGGAAAAACACGGCTATTATCATTTAAAATATAAATTTTAATTTCCACAGTAAACTCTTAAAAAGCTATAAAATATCTAAGTATTTGAAATAAGGTCAACTGGTTAAAATATATAGTTTAAAATTCTAAAAATCAGAATATGAAGAAATTCATTTGATATTGAATAAAAAGTGGGAATGAGAAGATATAATTGGTGAATCACTCAGTATAATATATTATATGTTAGATTTATGATGATCTTTATTAACCAAACCATAAAAGTACATTTGTTAATAATATATCAATATATGGTTTGACTAAATTTGTACCAATAATATTAGTACTCATAATTTTTTTATGTAAAATATATGGGTTCCCATTATGCCAATATTGTGATAGAACGTTTTTGTGTGAAAAATGTGGACAAAATACTTTTTTCTCGCCATCGTTATGTCAGGTTAAGTTTATTTTTGTATTCAGTTCGGGTAAGAATCACCCGATTTGTTGAATATAGCGATTCTTATAATAAAGCTATACAGAGTTATTCACCAGGATTGATCAAACCTAGTTTTATTCTTTAATAATGATTTTTAGGTAAAGTCAAAAACCATATTACGCAACATATTTTACATATTTAATGCAATTAAAAAATTTACTGTAGCGTTTTACAAACTTCTTTTTGCCAAAATATGAGTACCACATTTTTTACTATAAATTCTTAAACAGTTAGTTTTTTTAAATGTTGATGCATATAAATTGAAATTTAAAGAAATAGTTTCTGAATAGTTATTAAACTTAAAGTATCAAGAATAATAATGCAAACTAACAGGTATAAAGAATTGAGGGCTATGATAATTTGGAATTAATTATATAGTTATTAATATAAATATTATAATATTTTAAAATTTGTTAAACCTGTATAAATATACTATAATGAGTGCTGAACTTAATATTATTACACATGTTTTATATTTGATGCACACCCATAACTAAGTATTATTAATTATTATCCAGAGCTGGTAGGTACTTATATAAAATGTAATACCTAATTAAAAAACTACTTGTACAACAGATATCCATAATTCTCGTTTGAAAAAAATAAGTCTGTATTACCAAAAGATACTCATTATAAATGGTAAAAAATATGTATACATTTTTAAATATGGTTTTATTGTACATAATATTAAAATTAGAATTTGATTACCGTAATTTGCATTATTATAGGTATGATACAAATGAGCATACTTGGTGAATCACTCAACTAAATATAATATAATTATAAAGTACTTAATCTTAACTATATATACGTAGCGAGCAGTATATTAGGTTAATACAATATTGCTGGAGTATACTATTACCTCTGTAAGGTAGCATGGTCTATCATCGAACAATATTCTATGGATATTTGTGAACACTAATTGTATAGAGTCGTATATCATACAAAATATAATCATAGATATTTTAAGTATGTGTGTCTACCGAACAATAATAGTTGAATAATACTATTTATAGAACAATATTTAATATTGATCTTCCGTATGACCTGACAGCAGGAGGCAACTAAATAAAATAATATTAATGTATCGTCGAGATTGGTCGACAATGGTCAGAATAAAAATGGTAGGTAGGGATTATTGAACTTTCAGTGAAAACGTTTCTAGTTTATTTTTACAAGTTTAATACGTAATAAAATATTCATGAACGAGTTATGTAAATCGTAAAACTTATACAATCTACAAATCTACATATTATTATTAAACGCAGGGTTAGGTGATTTGAAGGCGTCGGTGGTGATGATGGAAGAGGCACTCATGCGATATTGCAGATTTCTTTCGAAATCGGTACGGTTTCCGTGGACGGAAAAAGTGTTTTTATTATAGTAATATTGTAGACAGTAGATTGTAATCAGTCATCGGTAACTGTGTTTGTTTTATGTTAAGCTGCAAGGCTAATAAGTCATAGCTGTGAAAATGAGTACTCATTAGTACTTGATGGGCTCAAAAACCCCCAACACGAAAATACAAAAACAAATTAGGTTTTAAACAATTTAAAATGATTTGTGAAAATTAATTTGTTTTATTTAAGAAGTTATTACGCATGTATTATATTTTCATATTATACAAGACTGTGATAATTTGATAAAGGTGTTAGGAGCTTAGACCGCATCGACATATTTTCAAGCTAACTGTTATAATAATTATATTAACAATAATTGTTATTATATTTTTTATATGACGTAATACTTAGAAAAAGTAAACAATATATTATTTTTTCTTTAAAGCTTGTCCATGTAATTATTATCATCGATAGAAAAATATACGTAGGTAAGTAAATAATTAAATTCAAAATTAGTAAAATCTCGTTGGACCTTCTCAATAAACTGTACATGAGTAAGAAAAATATATTTTGTGTATTTCATTTTTGCTTTATGCCATTTCATTGTTTAATGTTTCCGGAAAAAAAAATTGTAAATTATGTGAGTTAAGAAAATTCATATTTTCTGTTTCAACTGACTTATCACATGATAAAAATTGATAATGACGCATACTAATCCATTTTTATTTTTGTAATATTATACCATTTCGTATGTGTTTTCTTCACCATATCAGTAATTTCTCCACGACATCAATAAACTATTCAGTTAGGTACTTACTGTTTTTTAAGCTTTTAAAAAATTAATTTCTGTTCAAATAATATATTTATATTTTTAGAAATTTTCATCGCTGCGTGGCGTCAACGTCGTGACATTGTTACTATAACAGGCATTGATTTAAATCACGTGAAAAAAATACTCCAAATTGTTGTGCCCAACGTGCGTTAATGTTCAATTCCAACGATTCCAACAGGTCATATTTGGTTTTACGTGCTTAACATTGTCCTTTACGTGTAGCACAAAAAATAAACTGTACTGAATTACTAGGTCAATGCGTAGGTACCAGCAAACCTACCAGTTTGTACATAGTTGATTATAGTACGCATATAAATATTTTAATGCAGTTAGGTATTATAATACTCACATATATTCGCTTACAACGAAATTAACAAACGACTTATAATATTATAATATTTTAGTTGCACGAGCGAAGAAAAATAATCTAACGGGATTATTTTTGGTATTAAACTATGTTGATGGAATTTGGGGCAAATAATATTATAATATTAGCTGGGTGCGTATGTATGAGTGCGTCACAAAGAAAAGTAATAACGTACACATATAAAGAGGTATATGGACTTGGTTATATATTATGTACAGAGTTATTTATGTACGCTTTCACTCGTCTTTATAACTTATCCGAATAAAATTATCTTGTTTATAATAATAATATGTTAATATTTTGATTCTTGACTTGTTTTTAAATATATATACTGAAAATTGTGTAATACCACTTCATGCTGTGCTTTGAGACATGGTACATACATAAATATTAGTATGAACAATTCGTGTTTCTCATGTATCATACCCAACGATTTAAACCTATAATATACCTACCTATTACATATTCGGTAAATTCGTCACTTAATATTAATAATATTCTTATGAACACTATCAATAACCCACCTATGTGCATTGATATGCATACAGTTTTTGATGGAATATAATAGTTTCAATTTTTTTTGGGGTTTTCAAAAATGACTCGATAATAAAATATAATAACAATTTTGTGACCATTTTTTTTTCATTCTAGTTAAGTATTGTTTACATTTTATTGCATTAACTGAATGTTATTGATTTTTAAATATTTGGGTGTAACAATAAGTTTACCGATTGAAACTATTATCTTACTATATTTCATAATTTAAAAATATACTATTATAACGTTGAGGTTTCATACAGTCAATGATTAAACATTTAAGTGCAAATGCAATGCAAATGCTATCACATGTAAAAATATAATTATTCCGATTTATGAATATATTGGAAACAAATATTATAATATTATAATATTATCATACAAAAATGATAAAATATGTTTAAAATACTATAAACAAAATTACACAAACTACCAAATATGAGAAGATCTCCGAATTAAACACAAAAAAATAAATATCATTATTATTATAAAGACGGGTTCACAACTACGTCATTTGTCACCGTGTCGTATCCAAAAGCTGAGCTCGGAATAACACCGACCATTTCCTGGTAGGTATATCATGGTCAGTGAATGATACCACGATAGCAACGGCCAATTACAACAAGATAAAAGCCACACGATACGACAAAAGACATAGTCGTGAAAATGGCGTTATAATAATATAGTATCTATTATAATATGTATATAGGTAACGATTTGCAAAAGCAATCAGTCACAATAATTGGTATCGTCAATTAAAAAAAAAAATTAACTTTACCTATTTGTATAGTATAAAATAGACCATGAAAAAAAAAAAACTTGTTGGCAACCCGCCAGTTGGCTATGTGTCCATGTGTAGTATATAAGGGATATGTGGTGCGGTCAATGTGGCAATATTTAACGCTGGAAATGGCGATAATGTAAAGAGAAAGTACTTCGGATTTCCTATGACTCTGGGGCTATAACTTTTTATTGGATTTGAAACTTATGTGTGCCGTTCGGTAATCACGTTGAACAGTGTAACGGTTTTAAGAAGACTTACTACGAATACGAAGGCGTGGGTGAAATGATATATATATATATAGAATTTAAGTATATACGTTTGCTTGCGGTGTATTGACACTGAATACCGCACTGTTAATATTATTATTACGACCGATGAATTCGGAAAAAGGCAAACGATTTATTTACGATTCTTCGTACGGACGAGCGTACCTATATATATATATATATATATGTATAGTGTACGGGTACTATTGTATTTCCGTAGACTTACGATCGTCTTATTGCGGTCGGCGCGTGGCGTCGCTGTTGCAATACGTTTTCTAAATGTATAATACGATATAGGTACCTATACCCATCCATATAATATATATATATATATATTTATACAGCCGTATAGCGACTGCAATAATGGCGCACGGCGTATTGGTCAACAGCGACGTTTAATAACAATATATAGGAGACGGAAAAATAGAACACAACAATAATACCTTACAGCAGGATTTCCCGGATAACCCCCGAGGCGCGCCGTAATATTATATTGGATTCGGACCGCACGTGCGTTATTCGGTAATCACGTTGGACGACGTCAGGTGGACTTCCGACGACTAACCGTTTATTGCCCACTCTTTGCGCACAGTTCAATAAGAATTCGGTTTTAACTTTATCACGCGAAAAACGAGCTCGGGCTTTAACTGCTGCACATACGGCCCATATATAATTGCCTACGACTGCTATAATATTATACATCGGCGATCGACGTCGCGACGGGTGATTTGAACGACCAAGACCTCGAAAACAGTAGTCGGGGGGGGGGGGGGGGAGCACCGTGTGTTTTTCGTTTTGGTAATTATTTGTCTTTGACCAGGACACACCGCCAGACGTTATTAGGTCATGTACATTCTCTGCGCACGCGTGTTTGCGCATCGTTAATAATTGAACATCGGTACAACACGACTGCGGCACGCGATCGACGGCAGTGTTTATCACTTCAAAAACGGTGGCGATAAGTAAACGTCGTAGAGATTTTATTACTTCGGGGCCCCTTCAGATAGGTACACGATAATTATTATTAGCAATATAATGTGACGCGTGTAGATTCCACTTTTGCAACCTTTAAACATATTACTATATTTGTATATTTTTATGATGGAATGACACCGACTACGACAGGACATTATCATGAAAACACACAAAATAGTTAATATTTTATTCGTTGCAGTCGCGTTGTCGCTGTGAAGTTTGCTATAAGCTATATATTATTTAAAGGTACCTATTTACCTATATTATGTAATATTATTTACTACATGTATGTACTACCTTTGAAGATTGTTATTTATTTATTATTTTACGAACATTCCAAACAATCATATTATACAAGTCCATCTAAATTCTATAAATTCAGAACATAAATTATATAATATTATATTATTATTTACATTATTTGATAAAATAAAAAAATACAATACATAACGATAATATTATTTTTGTTTTACTAATTACCACAATATGCAATATTAATTTTAATATATAACAATCGTATAATATCATGACAAAAATCGATATAATAGATATCTATATTCATAATTTTATATTATTTTCATGATTACACTATGAATAGCCTGCATATTACGAAGTTATATTATTATATTGGTTATCACTTATTAACAACAGAACAACCCGCATAGAAATTAGGTTTTTTTTTATAAATTATGATACTATAGAAGTATTTTTGTATTAATACACTATATTGAGGTGTGTCTCATTAGTTATAAAAAAATTCAAAATTGGTTGGGGAGGGGAGTTAACGTTTTTTTATTAATATTTGTATTGACGAACGGTTATAATGTGTTTTGCCTTATATATTTCTATGAAAATTATTATGCAAATAAATAAAAGTAGTAGATATCGGTATTGAAAATGGAAATAGGGCAACACTGCATAATTCCGTGCTCAAACGTTAGAGTATTTTATTAGTTCTTTGATGTAGTCAGTATTAGGTAAATTGTACTCGATCGTATAGGTCATTAAGGTCAAATATATTCAATCGTTCAATAGTTTTTTATGTGGTCCACGAATAACCGTACGCGAATAATACAAATAAAATGTACATGTTTTATTTAAAGCACAGTGGCACTGTTTTTCGATCTTAATGTATTAAGTTTAGGTATATCAGGGTAATAACGAAATATTTAGGGTAAAAATCAAAAATTTACTATAAAATACAGAAATTAAAAAAGTCAAATTGTATGTAATTTGTTTATTATTTTTCAGGCCTAGACACTCACAATCGATGTCTTAGGACTGATACACAATTATTGCGGCAAACAAATTAACTTTTTTTAAATTAATGAAAATAACTGATAACATTTTTACAGACTATTATAATTACATTTTATACTCTTGGCTATTAATCGACTTATACCAAAATACTCTCAATAGTGTAGATGTTTGTCGGCCAGACACAAGCAAACAATATAAGTATAAATTATTATAATACATTTTTTATATTGCATTTTGATTTTATCGCTTTTTAAAAGTATTAATTAATTTGACTTTTTAATAATAAAAATAATAATAAAAATATATACTTAATATTATTAAGAATATATTTTTATTGTTATTTCGAATATTTTTCAACCCAAACATATTAAAGATTTATTTTTTGGATTGTTGGATTTTTTTTTACAACAGAATTATATTTTATTCTGTAAAAATGTACTTATTTATTATTATTATACATATTATTTTTTTTATTTATTTCACAAGTTTCTTTTGTGGTTTGGGTTTGAAAGAACTTTACAATATAAAATACAATTCAGAAATATTTTATATTAATGTAATTATGTGAATCTAATTCAATACTGTAGAAACCATTTTTGTGATTAATTATACCTAAGTAATGGCAGCAAAAATATAGTATAATAATATGAACACAATATAAATTCATAATATTATTGTTTTATTTTGAACCATATATTGAAAAATATTATTCTTATTTTGAAATATCTTATATTATGTAAATACTTCCAATATTGTTCTATAACAAATGATATTATTATTATGTAGTCGTTACTATATTTCCTAACACGGCGACATAGATAGGCAATTTAGCTACTCCAGTGTCATGATGGGTCAAGTGGAAAGCAAAATAATTGTAATTTAATTAAAAATTACTCTGAATTCAATTATTTTAAAACCGTATTTAGTTACTTATAACTTATAACACAATTTTGATGTGGTGCACTTTATTTGCCACCACAATACGAACCTTAGTGTTTACTTGATAACGGCAAATTATGGATTCACCTTTGCCATGTGTGTGAAATCTGATCGTGTGACAGCTGGATGAGACACAAAACTTACATGATAATATATTTGATTTATTGCTTTTGTAACGATTGGAAAATTCCACAAATATGAACACACTATTATGCTGTCCCAGATACCCCAAAATAAACATTTCTCTATACACACTTATATAAACCTACACCCAACACGTGTATGCGTATAACATCACTTTTCCCACTAATAATTTGAGAGATGTGTATCTTAATCTTAAACAGCCAGAAACCAATCACCCGAATCAAGGGTTGCTCAACTCCGCTGACCCAGGAATGTTGCTTAAGTGTAAAAAAAATACTGTACACCCCAACTGAGTTTCATATTATAACAAATGTTTGGTAAGTCGGTCGTTAAAAAATAAAATAAATAGTGGTAAAAAACTCCTTCGCTTCTTTACGTATGCAAAAAAATAAGTAATTATAATTAAATAATAAATATGGAAATGACACATTTTGAGGAGAATTTGTATTCATTAACGATATTGTTCATATTTAATATGGGTACTGAGTTTATGCGAGAATTGATCCAAAAACATACGATATGCATGTCAGAAATAGATTCTGTAAAGCATAAAATAATAATTCAATATATGTTTTCGGTTTTGAAAAATTAGATTTGTTTCAATAGTAGGTACCTATATAACGGATAAAAACAAAATAATTGAAGAACTTATCCTATAAAATCTCAATACTTATTTTTACAATAGATCACGATTATAATCTTACTACAATACGGAACGAGTGACTTTTTTTTTTAATTTATAAAGCGTCGAAAAGTCTCTAGTGTATAATATTATTCTTAAGTATGGAGTCATATAATTCGCGATTCATTATATAAACTACATAATTAAATTTCAAACTAGCCAATTTATAAAATATATAACAAATACGTATACTGCCACAATACAGTAGGTACATACCAAAAACTTAGTTATGTAAATAATACATTATAGCTCGTGGTAAAATGTTACGTCATAAAAATTGTATTTGCAATCGACAACCATGATTATCTGTATTATCTATGTTGATAACATAGTTTGACCATAAACCATACTATATATATTAATTAACCACTACTATAACCACAAGCAAACATTTTCTTTACAACTTTAATAAAAATCAACTTACAAAATGTGTGTAATTAGTTAAACAGATCAATATCTTATTGAATTAAATTATGAACATTTGTGATCGCTGTACGTTATAAGCCTACCGACGTTAGATATTTTTATAGCCGCTTAAATATATTATATTCATTGTTTATTGTGCGGTACGAATGGTGGTATAAGATCAAATCGATATCATAATATTATTTCAAGTCAGCAAAACTCGAGTTTTTCACGTTAACATTCCAAATTTCTCACGACAAAGTTATAACGTGCAAACGAATACCTAACTAATGAAAATCAGCGATAAATAAGCGTTTTATTAGTTATGAGGAAAATTTTTTTCGGTCATAGTATACCGTGTGTATAAGGAATAGGGATGTCCTATCCATATAATATATATATATATTATATTTACTATCTATGATGATAGAGCCAGCCAATAGAACTCTTTCGTCATGTAAACTGACTTGGCCACTCTCTTACACCTATATTATCATGAAACTCTAGTCGTCATTGTGATGACAATCATAATAATAATAATATAACCATAAATAAACTTAAAATATAACACCAACGATTGTGCGCGTGTGTGTCGTTTGTGGTAATCACTTGCCGCGGAGACAGTTATTTGCACATGCACACACGGCCGTCCGGGCTGCTTCTGCTGTCCTTTTCAAACGCCACCGACGTCGGCATGGCAACCGCGCATTTAGCGAGCACCAGGATTAATAACAATAGGGTTACACACACCCACACACTCACAAATACAGAGAAACGCGCCCGTTTTGATCACTATTATTATATTACATATCGTCTTTTTACTTAAGTCTGATTTATTTATTGACTATGGCTATTATATTGTATAATACTATACGAAAGTATACGAGTTGGTATTAAGCGAGTGTGTACCCGTAGACGCCACTAATAAACCCCATCGACGTTTCGATTATTATGATCTACGTTGATAGTATGCCAATCTGAGATGACGAGAGCTCGGTATAAAATTCATTCGTTCAATTTTACTGTTGGAAAATAGCACGTTTTTCTGACTTTTATTAATTTATCAGACGATATTTTTTTACTGTTGTTAAAATCGAGTTGACCAGCATTTAAAATATATCTACAAGCGTGATACCTAATATCTACTAAAGTATCCGCCAATGAACTATTTAATTTATTAGACTGGTATATTAACACGTTTTGTATGACGTGCATAGGAATTCGGAGGTTATTATAAGGTTTCGAACATTTTAGAAATTGATCGTACGTAGTACTTGAAAATGTTAATTCATATAAAAAATGTACTGATATGCCGAATTGTACGTATATTATAATATCGTATAACAGTGCAAACATTTTCTTTACAACTTTAATAAAAATCAACTTACAAAATGTGTGTAACTAGTTAAACAGATCAATATCTTATTGAATTAAATTATGAACATTTGTGATCGCTGTACGCTAAAAGCCTACCGACGTTAGATATCTATATAGCCGCTTAAATATATTATATTCATTGTTTACTGTGCGTACGATGGTGGTATAAGATCAAATCGATATCATAATATTATTTCAAGTCAGAAAAACTCGAGTTTTTCACGTAAACTTTCCGAATTTCTCACGACAAAGTTTTAACGTGCAAACGAATACCTAACTGATGAAAATAAGCGATAAATAAGCGTTTTATTAGTTACCGCATGGCTCATGAAAACGGCGCAAACCCATATAATATATTATTATAATAAGATTCGCAGTACAAAGGTGCAATTTTTAATGGACAGAAATTGTTCAAATCCTTTCATATGCAGACGCTGTCCTGCAGTGAATACTGAATAATAGACGCCATGGATGATCAACATTTGAAGATGCTCTAAACTTTATAAAGTCTGTTGGTGCCCGATAAGCTATTATGGCTGTAAATACGTTGTTTTTCGCCGAGCAGGGGTCAAAGTATCGTTGCCGCGCCTATCGCTGTCCCGCGCGTCTGCTTGCCCTACCCCTCACCGTGCATCATACGGCCGAGTCTCTCGCGACATTTAGTCTGGTCCGGTTTTGCGAGGCGTTCGTACCGTCGTATTTACGCTCGTGACGACGACAATTGATACAATCCGGTCGAACGTGTTCCGCCGGCGAAACTCGTGCACCAAACCCGACAAAATAGTGCGTTACCTATAATATTGTCATGTACCGTTCTTGGGCCTCATCGTGGTCAAGTCACCATTTCACCAGCCAAAGTTCCAGCCAATTGCCATCATACCAGCCCGAGTCACAGCATAAAGGTTAGGTCATAATATTATAATATTTATGTTCGACGTCCGTTATCGAACAAATGTTCGCACGATTATGTAATATCGTCATCGCCGCCGTATTGTATAATTTGTACCTATTATCAATAGCTTTTGTTCGCCTGATTAGCGATATATGTTTATTTATTATCACTACGACTAACACTACACGATAAGCTCCATTTTGTTGTCATTATTATTATTATTTACATAATTTGAATTAATAGCATATATTTTTTTTTACCATCAACATTTCGTGTTATAATTATTTCGTTATCAAATTGCTATTGTTTTGTAAGGTTCTCACATTCCCATATATTTTTTCCGTTCCCACCTTTTACATTTTTATACAGTCCACTATCATTGCGAGCGGGCAATACCTAACGACAATTTACGCTCAAATTGCACGGCTGCTCAAACCAGGTTACCCCCATACAAAGTCTAATAATGTGGTTGAAAAATTGTGTTTAACCATTCGGAAAATGTTATTAAATGAGACTAGTTTGAGTGTATAATATTATGTATAATCGTTTAAAAAGTAAAAAAAAAAAGTAATGTATTAACGCAAACTTAAAAGTGCCAACTTGTTATAAGTAACAATGAAAGAACTGCATGGTAAAATTGCAGTTCAGACCATCACGTCTGTGTACCACAAAAACCGGTGTTTTTCGCAAAATTATAACCCAATTAACAGTGTAATCGAGATTGTTTTATGAATTTATAAAGGCTGACAGTACCACGTTAATTTGACATTTTGTTTGAAGAGAGATACGTGACTCGAGAGGAACTCGGTCACTTACAAGATACAATTTTGGGTCCAATTACTTTTTAGTGCACTCAACTCACGAATAATAAAACTGTTTTCATAAACATTAATGTTAAAAAACATTCATTCAAAATCCAACTTATTAAGATGTTTGTCAAAATGAAACCAGTTATTATAATATCTAGATATCTCATATGGAAACAGCAGAATGTCACTTAAGGGCGTCTGTCTGAAGACGTTTCAAATTAGATACATTTCTCCCCTCGGTTTATGCCTATATTTATATAATATATACTATACAGACGGATTCACTAAGTAATTCTTGCACCCTTTTGGATCTATAAAATTGCAATTCAAATTGTCTTTTTTGTATTTTTAAACTAACTTAAAGACCATATTATTTTCAAATTCTCAGAATGTTTGTATCATTTAAAGATTACTTTTAATGACTAGTGATATACAAACTTATTAATTGTATACAAATTAGAGGTACACTTGTTAAATTAAATTTTTTTTATATCATGATTTATTTTAAAATGTTGATAGATCTAAATTAAAATTCAAAAGAGTGAATCTGAGTTATTAAACTTTATAAACTTGGTAAGGTTAATTGTTTCTTTTAATATGGTTAAACTAATTATATATTATTATATTTTAAATATAAAATAGATGTAATATTATATACTCAAATGATTTTTTTGAAAAATTATTTTATTATATCAGAAATAAAAATATATTATTATTTCTGAACTTAATCAATATTTTTTAATATCGAAACAATTATTTTATATCTTGCTTTATTTATTTTTAATAACTAGTTATGCTCTACAATTTATTATTAGATTATTAATTCAATTGCAATGTAAATACTGTAACTAAAACACTGCCTACCTACGTAAAATGATTAAATAACGGATTTTATTTTTAACGGTAACATGTGCAAGAGAATAATAGTTCTGAAAAATTGTGTTACACAACTATGATATACAGGATTTCCCGTGAGGATATACCCATTAGCTGTACAGAGGATAATCGCCGCTCGGAAAAAAAACTGGTTTTTTGCTGTTTTACTTTTAAGCTAAACAATTATTAAAAATCATGAGATTATTGAAAATAAAATGTTGAATGATCAACATTTCAGAAAAATAAAATCTATAAAATGGTTATCTTCAACTGTTTCAAAAATAATATACACAAAAAAAAAAAATCATCTTCCTATTAATTTACAATAAAAATGGCGCATTGCATTTTAAAAAAGTTTTAATCTAAGTTGCATAAAAAATATATGATTTTTAAAATATGCTTTTTTAATATAATTAAAAATTAGAAAAATTCCAAATTTAATAAGCTCATTATCAAAGAAGAAAAAGGGGGTGATCATGAATAGTGATTAGTGAACCACCCTTTGTTCAACAAACTTTATAAACAAGGTTGGAAATATATTATATTTTTTGATCATTAAAAATGTATTGTTCATCCCTTGAAAATTTAGTTCAGATGCCACTATGTGACT
The DNA here is from genome assembly GCF_019925205.1 of Metopolophium dirhodum. Taxonomy (NCBI): domain Eukaryota; kingdom Metazoa; phylum Arthropoda; class Insecta; order Hemiptera; family Aphididae; genus Metopolophium; species Metopolophium dirhodum. The sequence goes on from NC_083560.1 coordinate 121,781,724, forward strand.
AAATTGTATTCTTAATTATTTATTTCAAATTCTCTATATAGGTACCTACTATAATAACTTCCAACTTTTCCAATTTAATTTTTTTTAATAATATTTTAAGATCAGAGCTTTTCTAAAATAACAAAATTAAAAATTAATTTCTGAGAACCAAAAAATAATCACACGCATTTTTATGAAAAAGTCAAATAATAAAATTGCAATAACGAATTAAAAGCACAAAGCCATTGAGCTACTCGTATAATCGTAAATGGAAAAAGAAAGTAATATCTACCATTTATTTAAATATATAAATAAATTACTCATTTTCGGTTGTGTATATTACTTGAGTACATTTTATTAATGACCAAATTGTTTAGACATAACACACGGAATTCAAAAAAGATAATATGATTTTAACTTTTAACTTTTAAGAGCATAATATTATCGACCAAATTAAAAGAATAAAACTGATTATTATACTCAAATGCAAGAAAACTTTCATTCCTTGTTTACGAACGATCGATAAACAGAGACGGTCTCTATAGCAAGCTGTGGTGGCGGTAGAGATGGTATACTAGGCTGAAAATAATGGTATAATAAAAATATATATTATAATTTATAAGTAACTTATTACAACACCGTTGTCATCGATTGTCTGTAAGACTTGTATAGAACATAATACCATGGACGTACAACCGATTAATATATTGATGATTTTCTAACTCATACAAAACACGTAAACAGCGAAAATAATCAATTTTGAAAAGTCCACTTTATAATATTTGAATTTGATGTAATAAATATTTAACACAATTGCATAGTCTGCATAATTTGTTCGGAATTTGTACAAAAATAAATACCATCAGACGTTTAACAAACAATGAGATTACCAACCATAATAAATTCCGTTGGGACCCATCTTATACATATTGTGTTTAAACTGTAAAAAAAAAACAAAGTTGCGGTGCTTAGGGATAGATTTTTAAAGGCTATTGCTACGCCACAAAGTGTATATTCTAAATATATTATACTTTGGTATATATTTAAAAGTTGACTGTCGATATTTGGACGTGCCTTTAATGCGGGCAGGTACCTGAACATTTTGGGTCTTGAATAACATCCCGATATTATAATATAATTATGTGGTCCGTATTTAAATTTTAAATTTTATATAAATATTATACCATAGACTTATATTTCCACTGTGTATCAATCATTTAATCACGTTTTATGGTAGGTAACATAATAATATGCTGCAGTTATGTATCAAAAACTTGGTTTTGTATTATATTATTCTGAATTTATTAAAAATATAACAGATTTCAAATTGTATTTCAACGGGAATTATATCCATTTTTTATTTGATCTAGTAGTAAATAATTATAATTATTATAATCAAAAGGATTAAGTGTTGATTTTGGTTTTTCGTGCAGATAACGAGAAAATACCTATTAAAGTTTAATAATTAAACAATAATATAGGTCCAATAACAGATACCACTCAAAAAAATAAATGTTTTCTTATTTTGTTATCAATTTGACTTAAAAAACAGTTAAAATTTTGAGTAAGAAGCATAACGAAAATATGAATAAAAATAAAGAGTAAAAACTCAAATCACTCATTTGTACACATTTTTTTTTGTTCAGACTGTTCAATGTTAAATATATCATTTATTTTCCAATAGTTTGGGGGTTTTTTTTTTATAGATGAGAAATTATAAAAACAAGTGTATTTAAGTGTTGAAATTTGTACATTACATCATATTATGCAACATTAATGCACTGTAGTATTATATGGTTGGGTGTCGTCCGCATCTGGCAGAAATCAATTTTTTAATAACGATAGTTTGAACTTTTAATTGATACATTATAGTCATTGCAACAACTTATTTTTATAATAAGATTGTGACAAAAAAATACCTACATTTTATTAAATTGTTCTTTTTTGTTTTATTTTTATGACCTACATCAATAATTAAAAATAAATGAAAACTGTCTTAAAATATTTAGAAATATATTTTTGAAAGAGTTTTCTATAAATATTAATGTACTTAAATTTCTATTAAAAATAAATACATTTTGATCTGTAATATTTTATACTTCCATAATCCCAATTATATGACGTAGGTAATCTATAACACCACAGCAAAAGTATAGATGAATATTCATGAAAATATTAATGGAAAAAATTACATAGTTCATTGAGATTACCCTAAGGCCTGAGATCTTTATTTATTCTTATCACAAGTGGGTAGTATATTATAGAGATCAAGACGTGATATATTTATATATGTTTAATATTATGTTACTATTTACAAGACACTATACCTCATCCTCTAAGAAAATATATGAGTGGATTACTGCACTGTGAAGTGGGTGCTAGTTGGAAACTGTATGACGTGATCGGACTACATCACAATATTTTGTAATGGTGGCCAAGTGGAATCATATATGATTCTATTTTTACCATCATACAATTATCACAAAATATATGATACATCAGTAAGAAATTACAGTAGAATATATTATTGCATTGAAATGTTTTAATAATAAAGTACGTTATTCGTCGATGTAACATTTGTCTGAGAATAAATATTTTAGCGTTATGTAAAAGACGTGCTTCCTAGGACCAAGTTATTAACTTTAATTCGTGATATGAACGCAAATGTGTTGATTAGGTTTTATTGTACATAATTATGGGGTTATAAGTAGTGTATTGTATTATTATTAGGAGTGTTTGACCTGAAAGAAGTGCATCTAAATACGGAGAACGGTTATTGTATTTATATTCTGTAAAAATATTCAATCCATAGTCAATCTTTTTTCGGTTATTGTAAAAATCAATTTTTAATAATTCAAACAGTAGCGTATACAAAGATTATATTATTAAGTAAAATGTTTTATATTCTACAAATTTTAATTTATTTCAATTTAAATTTAAAAAAAAAACCGATAAGTCGAGGTAAGTCGTTCTTAGTTGGATCCCATCAATTAGGATATATTATAATATAATATTGATATCCTGATCCCACAGGCTTCGGACTTAATACTATACATTTTCTGTTACCCATGATATTATTATCCCATATAATCACACGTGTTCCTTTAACCGTCAATATGTTTTGTTTTGTGTGCGCTATGACAAAAATATTCTTATCAGTTTTTTAGTGGCATCCTACTCAAGGCTGTATCTCGGTATCGCGCAAGCGACAAACATGTTGAGAACAGAACATTGAAGTCCTTACAATTATATAATATAATATATTATATATAATTACTCAATATTACAAGCACACATATACATATGTCACACACACTAACACATACGCACACATTTTCACATTTATAATATATATATATACACGTGATAATATATCGTAGGCAGACAAAAGCCGACCACCCGGAAATAAGTGGCAGTGGCGGGTATCGGGGGGAGCAGAAGAATTTGTGTTTGAAGTGCATTCTCGGACGCATTTTCCATCCGTAAGATATAAGGTTGTCGTTGCGTTTCAATAGTTTTCATAAAGCTTTGTCTGAGTGCAATAACGCAAGTTGTCTCTGCACGCTATTTTGAACTCTCGTATTTATGTAAGTCACCATCCACCCCCATTTTTTTTTATTTTTTTTTTCTTAGTTTTCTTTCTATTAAATCTTTGATACTATTGTATTCATCGTATTTCTCACACCCCTGTTTAAGTGTTACCTATAAACCACACCAGCATAAGTTTAATCGATCGTGTCGTTTGAATAATATGCAATCATTGATCATCATGGGATTTTAAAAGTGAAACTCTACCAAATCAACGTTTTAAATTATAATTATACTATTGTTACCGTCCAATGGTTTTCACATAGGATAAACTAATATTTTTACTTCAAAAAGTATTTCAGATTTTATGGAGGCCTAATTTTTACTGTAAACATTTCACAGCCACATATACAATTATCATAAGCTTATAAAGATATGCTATGGTCTATGATGGGAGGCTAGGCATAAACAAGTTAATATGTTTATTTTAACCAATTCACTGAACTTAATAGTTTAATGTTTTAATTACCTTAACTTTAATTAAATTTATTTGCCTCTACGTTAATTTAAAATAAACAAATAATATTTTTAATATTATCAATTAAGTAAATTTTGAATTTACATAATATCCAGACAAATATTTTGTTAAATACCGTTTATAATTATAAGTTCATAGAATACGAAAAAAAAAATGAAATTATATTATGAAGGATTTCGGATTTATATTTATAGAAAAAAAATTAAACTATCATAATAATTACGATGTTAGTCACTCATCACAAATTGTTTTCATAATACTTATTTAATACTTATTTATTGATTTAATATTAATACAATTATCATGAATTGTGGCCGTTTCAATTCATAATATATTATAATCATAATGATACCTTTATAAATGTATATACTAAATAATTAATAAATTATACATGCGTACAGTTTTTTTATTCAATGTTTTTTATACACTGCACAGTATTATTTTGTATTTATTTTATCTACTATAAGTAATTTCCAGTGGCCACGATTGGTTAGTTGATCGACTATTTATAAGCTTTTATTTTGTTATCATTATTTATTTATTTACCATACGAAGTAACACTTTGTACTCACATATTATTGGACGTAAACATGTACAATAATAATCCAAGTTTGTTATGAATTGAATTTTTTTTTTTAACTTCACTTATTAATTATAGTTAAGATAAGTTGATGGAGTTTGTTAGACTAAACTTAATTGAAAAAAAAAAGTCAACTTAACTGAATTGCGTTGAAAAAACTTGCCCAGCCTCACTATGATATTGTTTGCAAATATACATAAAATATAATTTTATGATAACATTTTTACCATGTTAATTTAGTACTTACTTAAAGTGAAACCATTATTTTTAGCTACATTTAACTATATTTTTGTTTAGAGCTCCTCTTTAAATTCTGTTTCAACAATAACTGGTATTTTAATAAAACATAACTTTACGGAATTACATTATGTATTTAAAAATATAAATTTCTTCCAAATTTAACGATTATATTTAAGTGTGTTACATTGTTATTTAAATAGTAAGTCAACCTATATACTAATATGTAATTTTATACTAAAATAATACATTTATTTTTTAATTTCTTAAGTCTGTGTGACTATATAGTCATACGCAATTAATATATTTATGTAAAAAAAATGATTTGAATTCAAATATGCATTTTTATCTTTATTAGATAAAACTATGGTTAAAATATAAAATCAATGGTTTTATTTCTATTGACAATTTACATTTTTTACTGTACCTACTTAAATTACATTTATTTCACTTCAGGGTCATTTTTCCAATAAATATTAAATAAGTTAATCCACCTAACGAACAAGTTCCTGAGATAAACAGACATTAAACAATGATCTTTCTACCTATATGTTACTCATCGATGCATTACAGTAAGAATTATTATGTACACTTCCAACGTTTCAACAGATGATTTGCAAAGCGTACTTCTTAGCTGTAATATGTTATGTCTTAGAATATTATTTTTATAAATGCAAAAAACTACTATCATGTATTGCACTGTTGTTACACCGATAAAAAATAAATATGCAAGATATTATGAAGACATATTTTAGTGTGGAGGATCATTGAAAAAACCTCTACGGAAAGAGTTGTTTTTTAAAATATTTTTTAACATGAAACAATTTTTATTTTGACATTTACTATAACATTTTACATTATATGCATTAGCTTCCTTGGGCATTTTTTTTTCTATTATGGCAGTTAGTAACGCTAATAATATAATAACAGGAAATAATAGTTATATACTAATGTTGCACAGTCAATTAACCCGAAAATCAGTTTTAAGTGATACCGCGATACGTGTTTTGGATTGTTTTTATTAATGTGTAGCCAATTCGTAATGTAAACCCACCATAAACGACTAGTACAGACTGCTGCGGGGTAATAATGAAGGAGTGCACGACCGCTGTCCGAGTGTATACGTCGCGGTCAGCGATTCGAGATAATAACTTTCGGGCACGAGACGCTTCAGCAGGTAGGTGGGTAGGTAGTTAGGTAGGTGCACGTATGATAATAATTAGAATAGGTCGAGTTTGATACCGGACGACCGAAATCGTGTAGATTTGTATCGTATACCACACATACCGCGGTTGTGGTGTCCGAAACAATGCGAAACGAGCCGTAGCTGGCCACTGGGATATATAGCCATACTTGTTGGTATTATTCCTTTAGCTATTATAATAATACATCTACGACACACCGGAGGGAAAATAGTACGTTAATGGCGAACGGACATAGTCTGTGGCTATAGTGACCCTTTCGCGTACGCATATTTCGGCGGAAAATCACAATAATTTTTTGTCACGTGCCCACCCGACCCGTTTGTTTACTCATCACAAACTATGCGTGCGACCAAAAGGGAAATCGACCCGTTTCTTTGTGACCCTCGTTGCTATTATTCAGTTAACTGTGAAAGAATTGTTTACCTATATGAAACTATTTCAATATTAATACAAAACGCACATGTTATTGTAGCTATAGCCTACGTATAGTGCAAATCATAATTTCACTTATGAAGACTAGGTAGGTACTTTGTAAGAACGTTGAACACGAATAATTTAAAATGTATAACATAATATATAATATTAAGTGTGTAGGAAAAAATTCACCTATCCGTCAAGAGAGCCAGAAGAGGCTGTGAACATTTATGAAATGATAATTTATAATGATATTTTCTCTTACCAAAATGAGAATTTTATTCAAAACAATCATTATATCGTAGCTTTTGGGATAAATCGATTATTTGAAAATATATTATATTTCAAGTATATCATAGTAATGTATAGGTGTATTACACGTTTATACATATAATCTAAATTCATTTCCGGCAACTGGGAAACGAATATCGATAACATTAAACATCTTTACCGGACCTTGGTATAGAAGAGTAAATGTGACCCCCCGAGGTCAACGCTTTTGTAGCCGGAAATATTCTTACTTCCGTAATGCCATACCGACTTGATTGAAATGGTCAAAACCGATATCAAAAACTCTACCAGGAAACTCTACCATAGAACACAAACGATATGGATTATTTTGCATCATTTGTGAGTCATAAGTAAAGATCGGAAATTCTCTTAAAATACCTAAAAAATGATGCTAATATTCTCTAAAAAACCTTCAAATATTCTCATTATATTCTCTTAAACATTTAAAAAATATGCTAACATACGTAAAAATATGCAAAAATTATCACTAAACATCATTATTTGCCTAAATATGCATTTAAAAATTTATTTTTTCAATATTATTTTAATAGTAAGGTATTAATTAGGTATTAAAAGTTGCGTATTCTAATGGAATACTATTGCACATTAGTAAGAGTTGGAAATGATAAAAAAAAAATTGTAAATGTTCAAACATTTTTTTCTGGTTACCATAATATTAAAATCCAAAATAAATACAAATTTTTTCTCACAATTTATGGAATATTCCAAAATATGCTAAATGGGTTAAGTATTCTCTAACCCATAAAATATTCTCAAATATGCAAAAAAAACTTTTTTCCACGCATTCGGAATCAAATGAATCGTCCACATTTTTTACTCGCATAAGACTGCATAGACCCAGTAACGATATGTAAAAACGTATAAATCCGGTCTTTAGTTATAAGTATTGCGATCTTTATGCATCGACACATAGTTATTATAGTGGCTATTTTAATCGAAATTTTCTGTCTGTGAACACAAGTTGCATAATATAACACGATAAACACAATAATAGCTTTTTGCTAACTAATAAAAAGTTATGAACTAATAATGGCAATTATAAAATTTGTATTCCTAAAATTTAATTTTTCAAATAAATAGAAAAACAAATAGAATTCTCTTCACTTCCTGTCATAATTCATAATGTAGATACTTGAGTATTTTTTTGCTTACAACATTATCCAAAGTAAAAATATCTTACTATTCCCTAATTATATATATATAATATATATTATATACTCCCTGTTTAAGTGTATTTTCAATACTTTAATTTAGTTTAAAATAAAATATAAGTGGCTTGGCGCGGTGCGTTGGCTACAATCAATCGCGCAATGTGATTGGGAGTAAGTAATGTCCGCTGCCACTAGTTCCCGGATGGGTGACCACCCGGGTTCGTAGTAGCAAAAAACTTGTCAAACATATACGTGTTGTTAACTAACCGTACCAACAGCCCCAACCCTATCGTACCAACCTTGCCATACCAACCCTATAAATATTACAGGCTAATGACCTCAGTCGTCAAAGCCTTAATCTAATGAAAAAAATAAAAATAAAATGTAAACAGTAGTGAATAATAATATAGAAATAATAAATAAAGCATAACCATATTACCACGACATGCAAATATTATTTTGTTAGTGAGCCATCAAACCGTTAGACGTCTACTCCGTGTAATATACCACTTATTTACTTCTATTATCATACCATCGGTAAATATGTTTGTTTATAATTTCTAAATATCCATGGGGGCACTGGGGTGACTGATGATATATTTCTTTATTCTAAATTAGTAAATGGATAATAAGTGTATTAACTTTAATTTGTAGAAAATAATAATTTTATCAAACTGGTTCAACAACCTCAAATGACAATACATTTTAAAAAAATTGAAAAACAGATTATTTTTACTTAGTATAATTGGTATTACGGCATAATATTGTTTTCCCGTATAGACGTAACTCATCTATGTCTACGAGACCAATATATTTAATTGAAGGGATAATCGATAGAATTGTATAGTTACTCATATACCGTTAGTTATGAACTTATTAAAAATACTGTATTCATAGGTATGTACGGCGATAAGTGCAGGTTATTGACCATTTATTTTTTACATGATATTTTCCGATGAATTCAAAATAATAAATCATGAATTTTTTTTTCCTTGTATAATATATCATTGATTATCACATTGCAGTAAACGAATTAATATTACATAATATCACTATCATTTATCAATTTAAATTATTTCGAATACTGCACACTACGTTTTGTTTAAATTATAATGATTTTTCTACCATAATACCATATTATTACTATCGATTGACTTACCTTATGTTGTCCGACTGCATGGGCTCCATCAAATATGAATAGATGATCATTGCAGTCCAATTGCAGACGATCAAAATGTATCATAAACCTCTGTAGGATGGAATGTGTTTGAAAAGTGGTCACACAGTCCAAGTTCCGTTCGTTTTGTGAGTCCAATACCGCGCCTTCGATCTTTCTGTACACTTGTTGCAGAAAATGGGTTTTGCATATGGTTTGCATTTCAACTGTAACACGCCATGAAGTCGTTTTCGTGTCATTACAAATTATAAGTATGAGTGTTTATTTTGGGACAGTTGCTATCGCGCGTGGACAATAAAAAAATAACATTTTAATAATACTGTTTAGATGGATTTGACGGCGTCTGCGAGTCCGTAAAATATTATAAGGGTCACAATATTTCATTCGTGCAGGTACGTACCTATGTACCTTTATATGCATGCAGGGTCATACATATCCTCGGACATTCACATCAATTATTCATACGCCCCTGCGTCAGAAGTAAAAGGCAATATAATATGGGCTACACGTCATATAAGTTTGAAACTAAATCATTAGATTTTATTACGTTGATGTTGATTATTATTGCCGAGCAAATCATATATGTACACCCCTGTGTCATGTAATTATAATATAATAGTTATTGATGTCTATAATAATATTAACAAGAAAACATTTAACAACAATTTTCCCCCGAATAAGTAATTTGTCATAATAATTGGATTTTTGATTACACGTGGACTTCAAATAGGAAACAAATACTATTACATGATATTCATAAGTAGAGTTAAATGTGAAAATACCAATTCTTTGAAAAACTAAAATTATCAGCTAACCTACCATAGTTTATTACTTGGAAAAGTGAATCACCTAGTATTGGTTTCAGTGGTGGTTCGTATGGTCAATAAAACCATACAAGTATAAAATTCGCAATATATAATGTTATTAATAAATAAATACCTGTTATTATATAATAACGTAACACGTACATGACCCTATACTATAAAGATGGTGGGGGGGGATATATGCATTATACTTTTTATAATTAATAATGAGTATATATCGTTATTTTAATAGGGACAACTAAAACGAAAGATGAAAGTTTTTACTGATTAGTTCACTGACTTTAATACATTAATACTTTTATTTACCTAACGTCAAAATGTATGTAAACAGCTGTAAACGAGTAATTTCTAGATAATATGTACGCCATACAAAAATAAGTAAAATACTACAAAGTTATCTAATGATGAACTATTCTACAACGTGTTTGAGGAGATGTTGTTACTTATGAATGAGGAGGATTGAGTTAGATAGGCAGCAGACAGACAAGTCTCGTAACGCAGCATCCAGAAAGGTTTTCTCTGACTGGCTCGTGAAAAGGTAACAAAAACAAAAAAAATTAAATGTTTATGTCTATGTCGGAGCATGTCTCTATAGGTTGTTTCTACGCCAACAATTGTAAAGAAATATGCACTTTTGAATAGTAAGGGTTTGTGAAAATAAACTAGTGCCACTAGTGAAAGTGGATCCAGGTTTTTACCAAAGGCAATAATTGTGTATTTATTTGAATAATAAACTATGCTACTTGAATAGGAGTAATGCTAATGTGGTATCTTCCTTATATATTATAATAATATGACAGTTCGAAAATGAAAGTAGGACTTTTAGTAGGACTAGCGTAGGAGTCGAGGATTAACATTTTTGGAATGGTTGGTATAATGAGTGTTTCAGTTAACGAATTGAACCCTAGTGAACTTTTTCAGTGAGTTAGTCTACCAATGACATCACTATAATTTTAATCAAAACTAGTTTGAAAGTTTAGAACTAATTAAACCCTCTAGTGGAACAAATCTATGCAGTATGTAGGTAGATAATATAATTTCAGTTTCCATTCAATTTATGTGGATGGAGACGGTTTTATTTTAGTGTAGGATATTCAAAGTTACTGTTTTAAGTCTAAGAGGAAATTATATTTCTAATAATTATGTGGTATCTTACTACCCAATTGGTTATTTTAAATTGTTCATTTAGAACTAATTTCTGTAAGTATACGAGTATTTGTAAACCAGAATTTTCAGCGATGTTTTTGTTACAAAAATGTGCTATATATTCCATATCAATTATTTGTCATGCATTTGGTAAAAAATATTTTTATCTGATATTGGTTATAGTTGATATTTAGAGGCTATGGGAGCTTCGGAGGTTCATCATGTTTGATTAACATCTGGCTACGAAAGGTTAAAATTTGTTGGTATTCCTCGTTTTAAGATGCTTTAAAATGATTTATTTGTAATGTCAGCGATATATTCATATTTTCTCTGGGAATTTCATTTTACTTAGTTGGTTAATGGGTTTGGATGGACAAACCTTTGAAACAGCTAATAGTTTCATCAGATTAAGTAGTCTACACAGTTATACATCTTATAAATTGATATTAACAAATACATTTTTAGTCATTAGTAATTTAAGTTTTTCATTGTTTGATAAGACATATACAAAATGTGTTGCTTAAAATTCTTGAAGAAAATTATAATAATATATTTTAGAGTGTACAATTTTTCCGATAGCTATAATATAATTGATTTTTGGGAAACTATTGAGTGAGTTAAATATGATTTCTAGTTCTCTGTTAGGTGTATTGTCCTTTGCTGTAATTTTGGCAAAGATCATGTTTTTAACCAATTTATGAATATTATGATGCCGACTAAGTATTATGCTGCTTTTGTTTTATCTGTACCGTGTGTGATGGTTTTAACGATGATGGATGAGTAGGTGGTAGTTGAGGTGGCGGATTTACCGGGTGGGATTATGGTCTTCGATTATGTTCCGCACCATTAATAAGGTATTTGAGAATAATTTATATATATCATTTTTTTTTTAAGGTAACGTTGGTGTTTTAAAATTATTGGAAGTTCCTTGCGTATTTATTTATTTATTTATTTTCTTGAAAGAGAGAGAACAGGTTTTTTTAAAGTAATCTAGCTGATTTTCAGCAATGATTTTTATTAATTTATCAATCATAGATGACAGCATAATAAAATTATTCAATAATCATAATATATGTTATCGGTGTAAAAAAAACGTCGTTTTTTGCTTACCAAAAAGTATAAATCGGTACTAATGAAAGATTAACACACGTGTTGCTCTATTGGTTGTCAAACACGTATGTACTTTATAATATTATTATTGTGTGACTTGAATCGCAATAGATGTACTTCAGTAGGTAACATCGTTTCTTATAGATGATACAATTCAAAAACTTTGATCGTTAGTTGTGATCAATGATGATAAATTATAATCTCAGATTTAGTTGTAAACGTTAGTCATAAAAGTGTTGTATAAAAAAATATATAAAAAGTTATATGAATTAACTGTTTTATAAATTTATTACGGTTTAGTGGAGATTGTTACTCATACTTGTACTACAATAAGACAAGTTGTTGTTATTATTTAAAACTTTCATATTACGGAGACTCGATATTATTATTTCTTAATATTGTAACGAATCGGTCAATTAAAGCTGACATCTCATTAAAAGTAGGATCGGAATTTTTCGCCGATACGCATATAGTATTACCTCGGTAATTATATAAAAATCGCCAACATGCTAGTAGGAATAAACTGTAAGAGTACGCTCACACAACAATACCCAAATATGGAAGAATGTATGACGTGTTTGTGTGTGTTAATCATTTCTTTTTTTCGGCGTTGGTCGTACAACTACGAAAAGCAGTGGGTGGGAATAATAAAAAAAAAAATAATAATAATAGTAACAAAAAAAACGCAATTACGCGAACCTTTGAGCGTTATACTTGCGTGAAATGAATTAGTGACCACGTGGAAAGAATAAGAGGAAAGGCGAATGCAAAAAAATAAAAACAAATTCGAATACCACGTCGTTTTTTTTTCCCGGAGTCGTAAATCCCAAATTAATTTACACGCCACACTCCCACCGTCAAGTTAAATTACGAAAAGCACGAGTAATATATGTAATCCACCCCCACCCCCGACGCTGTTACTATGGTATTTATCGTTTTTATTATACACGTATTTTCTGGAGAACCGTTTTTCAAGTCCATACACGCGCGCGCATGTGATAATTTAAACTCATGCATATATTCAGTGATATAGCGTTTCTTTTGAAAAGTAATTTGTTACATTCCTCATTCCTAAGAAATAAAAGTAAATAATTCCAACCCTTCGTCACATATGAAGGAAAACTCGTTCCTATACATGGAAAGAACCAGTTAATACCCAGATTATTCAACAGTATAAAAAAACACTAATGCAGGTACGATACGACTGTGTCGTTGGAATTTTTTGCGCCACCGCGGAACTGTGTACACATATAAAAATACATAAAATTATATTGTTTGTGATTTCTTTATTTATAATAATATAATAATATATATTATGTATTTTTCGACCGACCAGAAACGATAAAATACATTATTAAACTCACAGGTATAATCTGATCAACTGAGGCGGTTTTAATATCGTTCTCAAGTATGCGATACATTTATAATGAGAACCTAATTCGGTTGGATTGGATTTGCAAATGCGTTGCAGAAAAACAGATATTATATATATATATATATATATATAGAGAGAGAGAGAGAGTGAGAGAGAGAGAGAGAGAGAGAGAGAGAGAGAGAGAGTAAGAAAGAGGGAGAGATAGAGAAACCTACAAAAACTGCATGCATAGCTTTTTGAAATAAAAAAATAAAATTCACTTTCAGTCAAGATGCGATTTTTATGGAACACGCTAGAATAGATTTCAGTCGTGTTGGAATATTTATATAACCGTTCTTAAAATAATATCGATTTATTGCTAGTAATATTATTCTACAATTCAGATTTATATTTTTTGTTTTGTAACACACTACGGAAATCTTATTTAATTGTAATATATTTACTTTTTATTTTAAAAATACCATATGTCTGGTTGGTATTGGTAAAGGAAATTTAATAATATGCTAAATCTAATATTATAGGGGTTGTGGTTTATGTTTATTTTTACTGTTTCTCTGCTATGAAGCTTAATATCTTATTGCTATTGTTGTGGAGATAGTTGTATTAATATTATTTTTTAATGAACATTCTATATTATATTGACCCAAACCTGTTATAATACGTTATCTCGCAGTTTGTGGTTCTCATAATTTAATACGTTTGTAAATGCAAAAATGGTATGCATATAAGGTACCTAACGTAAGTATTATGTTTAACCTTCTTTTTTATTTTTTTTATTAGGTTTTTCGTGGCAGTTGTAATGTTTTAATTGAAGGAATTTTAAAAAAAAACATAATCACCATTACAAATAAATAATAATATAGTAGGTACTGTAAATTATAAAAGTGTGGTCTAGATGAACTTCATAGTATTTGTCTTATTTAATCCATTTAGGTGCAATATAAATATAAACTAATATACATATTATAATGGCATCAAAGTTAGTAAAATGTTACGAGTTAAAATTTACAGTATCCAGTGCATTATAATAATGTAATATAAAAGGTCTGTGTACCTGTATCTTGTATTTTTTAAGAAGTGGTTTAATATTTTTTTTGTAAAATATGAAGTTCAAAAAATATTATGATTTTGGTGTTAAATATTATTTGAAATTATTAGTAGACATCTATAATAGTATTATTATACTAACATATATTATACGCTTAAAGACACTCGTGAAAATGTTGTTATTTTTGGTTAAAAATGACCGATTTACTTTTGTTAAAATTACGTTACGTTGATGTTTGAAAAAAAAATTAAGTAATGTTATCCTAATAAATATTATATTTTTTTTTTTTTTTTATTGGGTAACCCGCGGCAACATAGGCTATTGGGTGTGGGGAGGGCACTGTAGGTTTTTTATATTGGGTAGATTGGTACACGTGTGTGTTGTGTTTGGCAGAATTTCTAATGGGGCACCCGTAGGTTTCTGCCGTGCCCCGGGGTGGGGGGATGGCGGCACTTGTTCTCCGGACACCGTGACTTGCACGGAGAAAAATGCCGCCCAGTGGTCGAGGATCGAACTCGGACCGGCTGTGCTGAATCCGTCGCGTTAGACCGCTCGGCCACCTTGTCCCCCCAAATATTATATTATTTTATTACATGATGCTAAATTTAAGAAACATCATGTGCATTTGGCTATTTTTTAGTTGAATTTGACCAGTATTTGATGGATCTTAAGGGAGAATAATATATAAATATTTTGCATGACGTTCAACCACAAGTGTTTTTTTCGAATTTTAATCACAACCAGAAATTGACGATGGAAAAAATATATTTTAGAAAGTATTTGAACTCTACTTGGGACATTTTAACTTTTCAGAGGCTAAAATTATATTTAGTGCATTATCATTCTATACTCTTAAAACTTTTTTCTAGACTGTATGATTTAAATAAATAATCATTGAATAAGATAGAACTATTGATTTCTATTTTACCTTACAGAATACTGGATGTATGAGTAATGGAAGGTTATAGTAGTTACCTATTAATTATTAGTAGTCATGTTAATTAGTTAATAACGTAACTTATTGCAATTAGCACTACTGAGTTATGGTATGTAACTAATTTTTAAGTTTTTGGGTGTGTTTCCAGTTATCCGTAATTACAAATTAAATTTAAAAATAATGATCCATTGCAATGGATGTGTTAAATTTTAATTCAATGAAAAATTATTAATACTATGAAAAACCATTCTGATGGAAACGGTTTGTCGCGTATATTTTGAAGGATATTTTATTTTATATTTATATAAATTAAAAACAAATCGCATATTGTATAAATATATTATCAATAATTATACTATTGTTTTATACAACACTACGAGCTACATTAATAGTTTATGACTTATTTTTTCTCAATTAAAATAACTTTGAAGTAAGTTTTAGGTTAGATAAATTTAAATTTTTTAAATTTATATTTTTTCCCCCAAATATTTCAAAATTTACTGTGAAATTTTGTTTTAGAAAGTAGAAATTAGTTAGCATTCTACCAAAGTACTAACTAGAGACAATTTTCTACCAGAAACTTCCCTGTAAGTCGATAATTGGAGCATATTTTTTATTAAAAAAGTGTATTCAAACGATAAAAATAAAAAAAAAATTATAAAAAAACAAGATATTTATCGCTTAACTCAGATTTTAAAGCGTATAATAATAACTGACAGAAGACAACTTTACGCAATACGGAATATATTATTAAACATCACTAATGTATACGGTATATATTTTATTACATACCTATATAGGTAGCAAATAATATAAAATATATAGATAACAAATAACGATAATAATAATCTTGCTAACTATACATTTTGATAAAATGACAATCACCTTAACCAAGATGAAGCACAGAAATTAAAGTAGTCACGCTAACTTGGAAGTAAGTGACAATTTTCATCTGTAATATGCTTTGACGGTTATTTGTATTCACAGAAGAAAATGTTCTATTCTAGTGAAGTGTTTCTGCTAATGTTGTTAGAAATATTACTTTTAACTAGTCTTCTCATTTAATATAACGGTGATCGCTTTGTGAAGAATAGATTTGTTTGCGGTACTCAGTGCAATAGTTTATTAATACAACTTCACACTTTAGGTAAATTAAAAAAAAAAAAAAAAAAAACAAGTAGATAACAATGAGAAAATATATATCACCGGTATATTATCTTTCTGTCCATTTCAACCTGATTATTAATTATAGTAGATAATTGTGTATACATTGAATTGATAAAGGTAATGAAGTATAATATGTGCTAACTTATGATATAATATTACGAATTATAATAAATAGAACGTTTATCGATAAATCGGGTAGACTTACGCCAATATTAATCAAGTATATTTTTAAAAACTAAGAAAATATCGCCATTGAAAAATAACACCTAATAATATTATTGATTTACTACCTGAAACAAAAAAAAAATACAAGACCTTCAATGAAGTTTTCAGTATTATTGGCAGGCCCCTATATCAAGTGATTTATATTAAACATGACTTATTTTATATTAATATGGTTTCATGTGAACGTTTTAAAATTTATTAATTGTTTAATATTTCATTATGAATTTCAATGAACTGAAAGCTTTTGATTGTATAATAATATCACACAGCTATATAATATTTGAATAGTTAAAATTTAAAAGGAGTTTTAGGTGTATAATATAAGCGTTGGATATTCGCACACATCACGTTTTATTTGTGCGCTCATATTGTATAGCAATAATAATACTGAGTACGCGAGAGAATTTAATAACGTTTAGTGGATGAATCTCATTTTTGAAAATGTCCCAACAATGATTCACCAGGTACATTATTATTATATTATTGAACGTCGATTCTTAACAGCCTTATTGTTTGGTGCCTATATAAATAATAGTAACACCGATTAAAATATTATCTTTGTGCTCGCGTTTATATAATATTTATTGCATAAACGAATATCGGCTACAAAGGCTATTATGTATAATATATATTAAACATCCGGCGAGTACAAAGCATGCACGTTGATAATAATTCGTTCTCGTTCCGTTTTTATTATTAAATCGATAGACGCACCACGTACAAGTATTTTAGCCTGTAGGTTTATGTCGTCACTTGGGCTGATCAAATTCGAAAATGCACGTAATGCGTTTATACCTGAGACGCGTAGTACGTCACGTAAGGGTTGATGGTATATACCTACCGTTTCATACAGGTATAATACCAGTGATTGATCAAATATTTAAGTACCGTATAATACCGAAGTACAGAGGTGCCATATAATACTGGAATACCGAATAAAGTGTCTTGGAAAATATGTATAGTATGAATTTATTACTATGGCTTTTGTTGTCTATTTAGTTAAAAAATGTTAGACATTTTAGTTCCAAAAGGACTCACACTCACATTGTTTAAAAAGTTTTATATAGGTAGGCAATTGTCATCATATGTTCAATTTTAATTAGTTATCGTAGTGATATTTATGGTAGACATTTGTATTTTGTGCAATCGTGGTTACATAAATGTCGGTTAGTATCGTTTATTTTAAAGTTTTATTACATGGTTATTAAGGTGTACCTATGCCAATAAATCATCGTTACGGTATTTTGGTATGTTTTGGTTCAATGGTATTCTAATACATACTGGTACCGATTTCAATTCCATCAACTCTACGTAACATCGGTACCTACCTTCGGTGCTACCAACATACAACACCGTAATAATAAAATTGATTATCTCATCCTGTTGCAGTCGTGATGAAAACGAAAGCGCATTACGCCACATTTAGTTTGAGAAATAAAAATATTGATTCTCATCGAACAGCGGGTGGTCTTATTTTCTCCACATCGAAAACCTTACGATCCCGTGACCCTTTGCCCTCGCCTATATAGATTTGACTATATATAAATATAGGTGCCACCCGCCGCGGGGGTGGATTCCTCGGAGTGGTTTTTCACAACACTGTGCAGTCGCGGTGTCAATGACGGTGGTTTCGATAAAGGCAATAGTGTATTCGCGTGAGTGGTGTGTGTCCGGAACGAGGGTGAGTTGCTAATGCATTTCCGGATTAAAAGTTCGAAAATAAATATTTTCTTTGGAACGCACACGTGTGATGTACGCATTGGTGACGATGAGCGCGCGTGACAAGGGCGGAAGAAGGGGGAAAATAGGATAGTGAAAAAAATCGGAAAGAGAAAAAACGAGCAAACGAATGGTGATGTAGTGTTTATAGTGATGATTTGGCCCCGGGGGACCACAACTTTAGAAAAGGTTACGCTCCTCCGCGATTTTCCCCAAACGGTCTCGTATAATACAGGTATATTATTTATGTGGGTATAATATAATATAATATACAACGTCAGATTTGGCTTTCGAGTAGTATCCGTTTGAGTGCGCTCATCCCCTCCTCTCACACAAACCGCTAGTTCTTTCGTCGCGAGATTTACATGTCCCGAGTTCAGTGACGTCTTATTATATTTACGTAAAGTACCTAAACGTCCCACAGAGTTGAGGTGCAGCGTTGTAATGCCCCGCGGTAAGACATAAAATATTCATTTTCTCCCTAGTTATAAATATTCACCTGCCCAACCGACGACCCTCCTCGTTAATATACTTAGCAATCCTGATTCATGCAATTAAGACGTATATGTGTACATGTGTGTTCGTGTATAATATATGTGTACTTACGTTTTATGTGCAAATAATACCGAAATATTATACGAAAATCAGTTATTGTGTTAACACAATGCCTATCCTATATAATAATAATATTGCTCGATTTGCTCAGGAAATTATATGAAAGACTATATAATCATTTATACTTAATCAGAGCATTCAAATTGAAGTATTTATGGAATAATTTAGGCCATTCAGGCATTATTCAGATCAGCTAAATTATGATTCTTAAAATAATAAAGAAATTAAAAACATTTCGAGGTGTTTGTTTTTAAATCCGTTGTAGTAAACTGTGAAAAGCAATTATGAATTTGCGACATTAGGCATAATATCACTTAAATATCTAAAATTTTTTAACTTTTATCATCGAATATCAGTGTTTTTATTACGGGAATTTAAAAAAAAAAAGCTTAAAATAAAGCCACAAAAATGTTTATGAACAATTATTGATGTTAAAATGTTGGACAACATTGGAAATTAAAACATAGTTATCATAGGTACTAAAGATCTAGTATTCAAAAAATAAGAATAATAGAAACTTGAAACAATCTACTTTTACTCAAATGATTTATTTTTATACACAAAGAAATATGCAAATATTCCAATTAATTGTAACCTACTCATAGGCATTTGTTGCCTCGTTGTTTTTTGTAAGTTTTTAAAAATAAATTTAAATGTACGTATTAAAGCAAATTTTGATGTCCATTGTTTGTTTTATAATTTTGAAGATAATACATACTAAGGGAAAATTAGAGCATACTATTAGCATCATATGTCTTTTACCTAACCTAACCTAACCTAGTTTGATCCTAGTTACAGTAATAATCTATCATAAACACTTAATCTTTCTAGTATTTCTGGGTAGTAATGTATTTATAACTATGATATGATATATGATGTATATTAGACATATAAAAAATATTTGATAAAAACGTGAAGTCTCACAGTAAAATAAAATTCAGACATAATTCGAAACAAAATAAAATATTATGTGATATTTACACGTCAAAGCATTTTCGAAATTTATTAAAAACTAGAAGATGTAGTTTTTAACTTTCGAAAAATAACAAAGTCGTATAGCGTACCCAGCAATATATGACCTTTATTCGTAATTCATTTTGTAAACCAGTTATTATCAGTTTATTTTACCATTATTGAGTTTACGCCACCGTGAAATGATCACTTACAACAGTTTATTGAAATATCTCGCCTGAAGTCACATCCGATACGATACTAAATGTATTTTTAGTCTACTGATAATAATATGACGTGTATAGGTACTAGAAAATTTACAGTTTATACCAAACGTTATTTTTTTATCGTATCGTTATTATTATTTTTCTTTTATACATCTGCCTACCAGTTTTATTCAATTTATATTTTCTGACAAAAACCATGTCGTCGTGAACGTTTTATCCGTTTCTCAAATTCATTTTATTTGTATTTATTTATTTGATTTCCATCGCATGGGGAAAAAATGAGTATGAAAATCGTTCTACATCTACAAAAGAATATTATATTCGACAAACGTATTGAGAAACTCGTTATAAGCATATGTATTACATATATATATACTGCGGGTTTGCTCATATTTGTTACAATAATACTTCTGCAGTGTTCGAAATATCGTAAGTTACAATTTTATTTATACAGAGCCATAGATCTAAAAAAAAAAATTAATTTTGACTTGGATCACATTACATTGCAGAAAATTGTACGTATATGATTGCCATAATGCATTGGCACTGCCACAGTGTTGTTCGTATGGTTGTTCAGTTGGTTTTTTTATATTTTTTTTTAACAAATATCAACCATGGAGCTACTATGGCGATTGAAACGCAAACAAATCGGTATTCTTAGCGTATCCGTTACAAGGGGAAATATTTAACAACCGTGTAACCATTGGTCATTTCTAAGCGCCAAAGTCTACAAGACACATCGCCTTCAATAATATTGACACGTCTTGCGAATCTATGTTTTGAATTTACACATGCATATTTAATGAAATGAAAGTAGACAGCCAAGACTATAAATACAAAATGTTTAAAAATGTATTTGTGTGACTGTGGGTGTACATATTATACTTAAAGGGTTTAACATACATTATAAAAATATGTATTATTTATAACGGTCTCCACAGCCACAAAACACGCACTGCGTTGTTTACTTGCGGAGTGGCGTTTGCCAGTGTATAGGAAGGTAGGAAGGCACCGGTGCACACATTTGTTAATTGTTTCTATCTACCATAAGATACCATCATAGTTTAAAAAACATAATGTATAGTGCGCAAATATTGTGTTGATATTTTTCACAATTTTTTTTTATGTCTACATATTCAAGTTACATACTACCATTCTAGAGTGTATAAGTATAATGTATATGAAAATAATATATATATACTAGCTGATCCCGCAAACTTCGTAACCCGTTAAAAAATAAAATTTTTAAAAAAAATTGCTATTGTTTAACTCCTTTTGGATACCACTCAGTCTCCCTTGTAGGCAATCCGACTACGTCGGATCGCGGAAAATGTGTGACACTATATCAAGTATGCAATGTGCAACAATTTGATTTGATACAGGCTTGCACGTGATCTGCCCGATTAATAGATGAGAGCCAAATAATAAATACTAATTTCTATTAATTGTTTTTCCTACAACTAGTAGCAACCATTTATAAGCAAACATTTCAATCGTAAATCTCAAAATACCCGTTTTAGAACCTCCTCGGGTTGAACCTAGGAGGGTTGAAAATTCTCTACGACCTATTCTCATACCTACCAAGTATACAAAAAAAAATTCATGAAAATCGGTCAAGCCGTTTCGGAAGAGTTCGACCACTAACACCGTGGCACGAGATTTTTATATATTAGAGATATATAATAAATGGTTCATTTTGGTATTTTGGTTTTTATCTTTTATACTTAAATAAACAAATTTAAAATATAGATTTAATTTAACCACTACTTAGGTAAAAACAATTTGTTTTTATATTATATGGAACCGAGAATGATGTGTTAAATATTAAATGGTTCTAATACAATATTAATTATTAAGTGCACAATATAATGTGATATATTATTATTTTTAGAAATTTTAATATTTAAAAACGTATTATATTTGTTATTGAATATTCATTGGAGCGACTGTCTTAAAATGAACTTTATTGTACGATTTGTGAGGGACGATATTGCACAGTTCTCTCTATAATTTATTGACAGGCACATGAAATAAAAGGGTTGAGTGAAACCGACGTAAACCAAAATCCCAAAAGGCAAACATAACAAATCGTTACCAAATAACTTTCATTACCTACACATTTCAGACTTTTTTTTTATGGTTTACAATGGATACCTTCTAACCTTTATGGTGACGTAAATGTCAAATAAATATATAAATTTTTTTTCTAGTCTATAGAAATACTAATGTTTTTAATAGTGTGGAATGTATTACCATTGTAATGATTCACACAATAAACATGCTTGAATAAAGGTAAGTACATTTATTCCATAATTTATGAAATGTATAGTACATTTTTTATGCATATAGCTTAAAAGTTATTTAAAATAATAAGTTTTGAATGTTTCTATAAAAAAAGTAAAAACTTAATATAATAATTTTTTATAATACATGTATAATTTTATTATAGAATTTTAATATAAGAACTGTTGTTGATTTAAAATATTACCATTAATGATAAAATAGTTTTATACAATAATATAAGAATTTTAAAAAGAATATCTTAATCTCACCAATGGGTTAGTAACCATACTTATCTTAATCAGTTGTAATGCCCATACGCCTATTGCCTACAAAAACGATATAATCGATCAATCAAAATGGTACACGAATAAATCATCAATTTTGAAACCGTCTTGTGAATTTTTGGTAGTTTATTATAATATGAATAAGACAATCATAGTAAAATTATTATTTTTTAACCTGATAATTATTGAAAGTCGAAACAAAGAAAAAAATATGATATAAATGATTTGTAAATATTGTTATAGCCTGTTAAGATATTTTTTGCTTTCACTATCTGCAATTTCTTTTAGGTATAATTGTTTAAATACCTTCAGTACAATTTGAATATTAAGTCGATTCTAACACATGTTTTTTTTTTGTTGCACAATATGTTGTTCAAATACTTGCGTTTGGTTGTATAAATACTTAAATATTTTAGAAGTTAAAACGTCAATAGTTGTGGCAAATAAATGTTATATAGGTAGCGATTTACTTCGATTGAATCTAAAATAATTTTTATTATGGACAAAATAACTACTTATAATCATGTTTATCGTTACATTGTAATTTATTGTAATATTGAAAACAAATGAGCAATGATTATAATTTAGTAAGTATCTATAGTAGTAAATATCATAATACAAGGGGAAATAAGCCAGCATTAATAATATTTGTTATTGTAATTGTAAATATACAAACACCTAAATTAAAAATTTACTTTTCTAAGAAAATAGTGTCCTTAAAACATATCATTTTACTATGATAAATGTATTTCGTCTGATTGAATATTACAACATTTCAACTGTTATTTAGAACTATCGATGAAAGTCATCTAGTATAGCGTATATAATATCCATTAACCATAATTACATAATAATAAATATAATATTAATAAGAATAATATAATCGTATATTTGTTATACAACTTTGTATTTAATTTAACACACCGTGAATGTACTTTTAAGAAGCTTACTACTGGAGCAGAACAATTAAATGGTAATTAGGTATAACTACAATATATTAACAATTATTACATAAATAAAACAATACTAATAGGTTTAAAAATTTGACTTTTAGGTTTCAACATAATATGTGCGAGTACAATATAATATTATATTTTACGTATAATAATTTCAACTCAAAGAAGAAAAGTGTTTCTCGAATATCTAATTAACAAAACTCTAGAGTAAACGTGAAATAGTAGAGTATAAAAAAACAAACCTAAATCCAGACTAATCATAATTATAATCAATCGAACTTTAAAAAAAAAAAAATTGTATTCAATAATTTAATCACTTCATTATTATATTCGATTTTATGAGACAGTTATGCGTAGAGAGACTTGCAATGAAAAATTAGAACTCAGTCGAATTTAGGAAAATATTTTATCCTAACAATGAGATAATAATATGGTATGGATGGTTCGGGTACAATTAGCACATTCATGTTTAAATTCCTAGGACATGCTGACCACGACTGACTAACTGACGTATCTCATTTTGTCATTTATACCTTTCAATTAAAAGTAATATAGCTGTGGAGATCGTTGTATACGTGTCGTGCTGTGGTTTCATTGAAGCTACGTGCATATAGGTATAATATTATTATATTTGAATTAGTGAGGGACCAGCCAGTCGGGTCGGAATATCTATGCAATGGATGTTAAAAGCGCGACGGGTATATTTGTTCTGTGGTCTAATTATATTGAGCGTGTAGCATACGTGCCATGTGAAAATTGACTATAATATAGTAATAATAATAGGTAATATTTTTATAATCACATAATTATAATATAATAATATGATACCTCTTAATGTTCTTATTTGATTTAAAATTATTACTTACGAATAATATTAACTCTTAAATTTATAATATAATTAATATTTTCAAACGCTCAAATTACGTATTAGTAACCTATGGGTACGTATATCAACTGCAATTACTATAGGGTTCAACTACAATATAGTTAGTACAAGAAGTAAAAAAAGCGATTATAGCGATTCTAAGCGGGTACATGTTAGCACTAAGTATAACGACGTTTTAGTCTACAACTAAATGATTTGTTTTATTGCATGCGTCATAGGTAACTATGTAACGTCGTAGGAATGATTTTATTCAAAAAATACGGGAAAAAAAAATACAAAACACAAAATATTGCAGCAGCAGAATAGGTGCCGTAGGCCAGAGATTAGGGAGCAAAAAAGGGCTCCGAGTTATATGTTGTAATATGAAATATATAACAGAACACGTGTGGTGAGAGTATTATCTCTCCGAGGATTGAGACGTCTCTCTGAAAAGAAAATAACAACATCACCACCGTCGCCGCCGCCGCCGTCGTCCGCTCACTAAGGTTTAATAATATTATAATATGTCTGTTGGCCGTGTACGATAAACGCTTGTCCCATAAAACCTTTCACTGCAGGAACCCGTGGCAAGCAAACAAATCTCCTTGTAATTTACTGAAGGAATTATAAAATTATTTTAACGTTTTAAGTTCACTATTTTGATTATCAAAAAAAAAAAAAAAATACGTTTGCATTAATCACGTTTTTAATTCATAATTTCATTTTTGTTTTAAATTTGAAAAAATGCATTAATTTGGAATGATAATTTTTTTATCGAGTTACAGAATTGGTTTTGTAAACTATATTTTAGGAATTTTTACATTTATAAAAGTTGGATGAGGCAAACAGAAATAAATAGTAGTTACTTGATAATACTTGATACTGAAAATACGTAACCTAACCTAACCTATCGTATTTGGAAAATCGGTAATTTATCACATACTAACCATGAAACTAATGAACTCTATACATTAATGAACGTTTGTGTGAAAGATCAAAAATTACTTCAAATTCTAAAATATTTCGAGTACCTATTACCTAATACCTACTCTTTTAATTCTTAAAAAAAGAAAATTGAATTAGGTAGGTACTACTAGTGGTCCATTTAATATAAGCATTCATTAAACTTTTAACCAATTTATGTAAGCAAAATGTTTTATAATTATAACTTAACTAATAAATAGAATTGAAAAAAAATTATAATAATCATTTTTGAATAATTTTGATTTTAACGCATGTTAAATAAAAAATATAATTTTTCTACATCATCTTCAAAATAACCTAATCAATTAATAAATATATTAAAAACAGTAATCAGAGATTGGGAAATACATAGACTTTTCCGCCACTAGGTATATTGTCGGTCTAAGACCACAAAATATATTGGATGCCCCAACAGCCATAATTCAGTTTACTCTTTAAAAACTAATATAATTTAAAATGTATATTTAGTGTAAGTACATTGAATTCCTGTTTTACTGTTCGTAATATTATTTTTGTTTTAAGTTAAAAATATAATTTTCAAATTTTCCAATCGCCGGCTCGTGTAATGTTAATATAATAATATTATTGTCACTCAAAGACTATTTAAAAAATTAAATAACAATTTAAAAAAAAATGTAAGGCGTTAATAATTAGTTTAATAAGTACAAAATGGTATGACCTTGGTCGGTCCGCCGCCTCGTGAATGATAACTCAAATGTTTTGATATCACGTTATTCTTTATTGAATTATTTTAATTGTAGCTTATAATACTATTTACAATATCGGGAGTTTGTGTAATCCGGGCAACGTAGTAGACTTGGTGAAGCTTGCTACGCGGGCTTGGTCAGGTCTGAGGAGGCGTGGCCTGAAATTATACAATATGAAAGGGATTGTATTTTTATGAATAGTGAAGCATTGCAAGATAACGACTTAGCACTGCGAGGCGCCTGTATTTATACTGTTTGCGTTGTTTTGATCGTGGTTCGTGGTTGGTTTAAGTTTGCGTTGTGAGAACCGCACCGACCGTGGATTCTCCTGTATATGTCGGCGTGGTTATCACTTGTCACAATGTGTTATTTTATCCATTGGTATTTGTGAGTTTTTGTGGTGGTGTGTGAGTGGACTATGGATGTGCATATTATATTTGGTGACGATTTTTGTACCGTTACAAGTACTAGTAATAATTAGATATTAGATGTACTATTATTTCAATTTATTATTGCAAAACTGTCATATTTTTTGCTATTTTATATAACCGTAAATTGTATTCAACCGTTGATATCAATATTTCAAATTTTCAAATTGTTATACTGATAAATGTAAATCTAAGTATTTAGGTAGTGATAAGCATGATATGTACATACAAACCTTATAATTCATTACTAGGTATGATAATATTTAGTAAGGATGAAGTTTGTAAGGGGACTCAGTTCAAGCTATTAAAAAAGAATTTTTTTCAAAAAAGAAAAAAGTTATTTTATAAAATTAATATAATGTGTTAAATTGTCTAATTTATAATATATTTACAATTTTCCTGTCTTAATCGATTGACTTCTGACTACGTTTGACTGCTTTCCACAAAGCCGTGTTATTTTTCAAAGATCGAGGTCATAATATAAAATTACCTATTGACTGTCATTCCTTAATCCCAATCTCCGCCCGACCCATCGTTCGTACTAATTTGCGGTTAACACCGAGAAGGATATCAAAGTCACACGGGGGCATAGAAATATATATATATTTGTATAGTGTAGTCAAAACTTTAGTGTAATAGTGTAAACGATTTTACCCAAAACACCTGACCTATGCATAGTTAAATAATACGATGTTCTAGATATAATATACGAAACATTAACTCATATTATGAGACATGGATTACACTTTGGTTAGAATATCGTTCAATTAATATGTATTTCTAAAATGGTTTAAAGTCAATTGAACACATTTGATCGTATAAATTAATTTTTGTTTGAAGCAGCACTATAATATTGTGCTCTGCACGTAACCTATTATATTTTTACGACGGGATCACGAAAATAGTAAATAGTTATTACCATAACTATATAGAAGGACCTTCAATGAAGTGCTCTATTTCTCTATAATTCAAAGTCAGAAGTTTTTATTTGTCCGACGTAATTGGACGGTGACTGAAACTTAGGTCCCGGAATAGTTTCTGTAGGTTTATTTGTGTTTGCACTGAACATTTACTATAATATTATGGCATAATATCCTGCATATATAATGTATAGACGATCGTATTCCCTATTCAGCTCCTTATTTAGTTACCTATGTAGTTTAATGCATTCTCGGACGGACAAACTTACGGTGACCTCTATAATTAATCATTACTACTCTAGACCTTACTCTGTGCACACATGTATTAAATCAACAAATAAGATATTATAAGTAGGTAGGTAATATTTTGATTTGCTGATATGAAATCAGAACAAATCGCGTTTGATCTTTTACACATAATATATTAGTAGGTAGGTAATTTCAAGCCAAAGCCCTCATCTTTGAAATAATTTTGGACGATAGTTGGACATTTCTGCTAAGACTCCATGGATACTTGTTTATGAATTATAACTGTAATGATTAATATAGCTTTATGTTTTTTTTTATTAGTATTTCACTGAATTCATAAATAATTTTTAAGAGGACGTGCTACCACGTGCTACCAATATGTGTTTTCTCCGTCTTCCAAATGTACCTACGACCAAGCCAAAAACTGTTTTCCGGGTACGCAAAAAGAACAAAGAACTTTGTCTGTGACGTAACGTTTTAATTTTTTTTTTGATAACACTTACCAATCATTTTTAATAATTAAATGAAAAAAAACAAAAACAAAAATACCTAATGTTTATAAACTGACAACTTAAATTGTATTTATGTTGTCCAAAAAATAAAAACGCTACGTCACAGACAAAGTTTTTCCCTATGCGTTGTGAAATTTTGGTAATTTATAACAAGGGAAGTAAAGTTGTTACGTGCAAAACAGTTTTTGGCTATGTTGTACATTTGTAAGATAGAGACAACTACAATACATGCGGATACGTCCTCGTAATAATATTGTCTTTATGTATAAAATAACTTGTCCTGAGAGATTCATCATCTCCTAACCGGAACCGCTTAAGCTATGAGTATGAAATTTGGACAGTAGTTTCGTTTTGTGATGTAGACACCCACTAAGAAAGAATTTTTCAAAATCCAGCCCCTACAGTGGTTAAAAGGGTTAAAAGTGGTAAAAATGAAAAAAATCATCTAGCCGGAACCACTAAAGCTAAGAGTAACCATTTAGACAGTAGTTTAATTTTGTGATGCAAAACACCCCTAAGGAAGGATTTTTCAAAATTCAACTCTACAGGGGTTAAAGGGGGTAAACATGGAAAAATTGATAGACTGATTGCTTTTCATTCCTCATAATTGCCTAGCTAGAATTCCTGGACGGATCTGGTGGAAATTTGGCATACAGAGAGCTATTATGATGTAGGCATCCGCTAAGAAAAGATTTTTGGGAATTCAACACCTAAAAGGGAAAATAAGAGGTCGAAAGAATACAACAGTTAAATATACAACATTAGTTATAAAATGAAAAACGTACAAACTTGATATTTGGAATAGTTGTTCCTCTAATGATCTAGACGTGCAATAAAAAAGGATTTTCTGATATTCATATTTTAAAGAGGTGGTCAAACAGAGATCTTAAGAATCATGGTGGAAATTGAAACTTTTATTTTGTTTATTAATGGTTGCCTTTGGTTGCTGGTTACATATGCGAATTATTTCACAAAGCTAGGTACAATTACGTCAATTTGTCGGTAAAAATTAAATTAAATTAATTAAAATAAAATAACCCCCAAAATATATTAGTATATGTATACATTTTAAATACTCCTAAAAATCAGGGATGATCAACTATGACTTCAATACTATTTTAGGTACACTGTATAAACAGTTTTTCAACTATAAAGCTATAGGCTATATTTTATCACCCACTTCGCTGTATCTGCAATTTAACGCAGATAGACTGCTTACAATAACCATAAGAGAGACTCACGGGAAACTCCACGCGGGATGGCTAAAAATTAAAATATAATATGATTTTGCTTCCATATACCCAGCGGCCACAGCGAATAACACCTAAAAGGAGTTAATTAATCACAATTTTTTTCCTGGACAACGCCGGGTTATTCAGCTAGTATTGTATATAATTACTAATCAAATTGTAATATCTACCAGAACTAGGTACCGGAGTTTGTATTGATAAGACTTAAAATGCTAGTTTTGAGTAAAGACAAATATTATTGATTTTATCCAACTCAAGCTGTTTCAATCGTCTATAATTATTATCATGTTAACAGTATATAGTTAACACATTTTAACCATAAATGTTTCAACAAAAATGATTTTAAATACAATTATATTGATAAACGATAAATATCTTACAACACATTGATACAAATAGGGGTAAGACTGAAGTTGATAAAAAAATGTTTACGTCATACCAGTATACTACATTAGTACCCACCACAATGTTGACGTAATGTGTATTTTCACGTAAAACATATAACATACAACGTTTGCAAGACAGAATAATATATAGGTACATTTATTTGAATTTATATTCTATTTTATTGCAGCTTCAGGTCTTACCATCTAGTATTCAAAGAAAAAATTATTATTATTATTATTATTTGCAGAAAAATAAATGTTAATAAATATAGGACAGCTAATAACAAGTTGACATGAAGTGTAAGTTTAATTTGAAATTATATAATATTAATATTTTGTTTATAATAATGAGTGATTACATCATAATAACTAAAACCGTTCGGGGATGAACCTCAAAATTGTTCGATTCTAATTTTGTCAACATATTACGATCAAATGTCTATCATAAAAAATGATTACACTATATTTTTGATTTTTTTTAACTGTTGGAAAATATTTTTATTATATTTAAATCCTAAAACGGTTTTCAAAAATAAATTTTTATCTTGGGTACGACCAATTTGTAATTTTTCGTAAATTTGACAAATTTAGTCAAACTGTGAATTAAAAACGCTAATAAAAAAAAAAAAATGGAGCTCATACAGTTTAGATAGTATACATTTCTGTAAAAATAACTTATATGAAGCATTGTATTAGGTACATATGTGTAAGCTTTTTTACATGATATTTTTTTTCAAAATTTGTAGAAGAAATATTTGAACGTTGACTGTTATTGTATAGGTATTGAATTATCTTATAATGTTTTATGTTTTTCTCATTTGTTTAATATTTTTGTTATGTTTTACCTTGGGTGAATATAATTAGAGAGATATCACTTTCTATACAATTAAACATATTGTATTTAGCACCATTAATCCTTGTCTTCGATTTTACTTGCAATAGTCGCAACACTATTCATTTCGGTAATCTATTAATGGCAGTCAAATGTAAGTTTATATCGTATAAACTTAGATCGAAACTAACAAACATTATTCAAGACATTTCAAATCCCCCATTGATGCATATATTATATGAATTGTTTTAATCCCATATATTATTGAGCTCTCCTAATATATATATATATGGACATATTATAATATGTATATAGTGTTAAGTGTAAACTATTTGAAAAAAAACACAATAAGGAGATTCAAATATATTAAATGCCTCAGCAGGATAGATTTGAACAATATCTTTTCCTTTCCAATTTCAATTTCACGTTTATATTAAGTTTTTTAGAGTGTTTGTTTTGTTTTTTTTTTA
The DNA here is from genome assembly GCF_019925205.1 of Metopolophium dirhodum. Taxonomy (NCBI): domain Eukaryota; kingdom Metazoa; phylum Arthropoda; class Insecta; order Hemiptera; family Aphididae; genus Metopolophium; species Metopolophium dirhodum. The sequence continues at coordinate 121,813,315 of NC_083560.1, forward strand.
TCAAATTACAATATAATTATAATAGTTTATAATTTTACAATATATCAATTATGTTATGTGATATATTTGTGTGCAGTAAAAATGCAAATGAGTAAGTAATATGAGTTAAAAAATTGTGTTGCTTATATAAATGCAATCAAATTTTACGAACAATTTTTACAACTTCACTCATTTTCACAAAATATCTTTAACTATAAAACAAACAAAGTGGACAGTCATATTATGAATTTAAAATTTAAAGGCAGATTTATTTATATCGTGTTAAGCCAGAACTAATTAAAACGAGGCCCAATATTGTTTTAACAAATTATAACTTAGTAAGGATATGTACGTCTAAACACTTAATTTTGCTTTTTAAACACAGATGAACATTAATTGTAATGCTTTTCATATTTTAATGGTATTTAGATTTTAGACTTAACCATATTTAAACTTTTTCACATTTGAACAAATAATTATGCATTGGATAATCTAAATAATCTGAGATCATCAAAATAATGCTCATAAATAATAACAACCTAATAACTATATAACTATATATCATGTCATTAAAATATTATATCATTCTTAGCAATTAGCAGTATCCACGCGCTAAGCGCAAACAGATACCACGCATAAAAATTAATATGTTTTTTATAAGAACATAATATTTTAAATAATACTTTTAAAATATTTTTATAACAACATTAAAAAAAATGATTTTTATTATGCACTTGAATATTTCAACCCGGTATTTTACTTCTTTATTTTCTGCGAAAATACGGTAAATATTTGAATACTCTTGTATTTTTTTATTTGTGAGAATTGATAACATTTTATGCGTTATTAATATGTAACATATTATGTAAAGTATACTAAAGACCTAAAAAATTCTTTAAAATTTACGTTGAAAAAAAATTTTCAAGAATTATTTAAAAAACGCTGCTTCAACATTTAACATAAAATGTTATCTGAGAAAATGAAATGACGAGGAAAATTTCAAACTTATTGTTATTTCCTAAAGTTTTTTTGGTTTAAATAATTATACCTAGTGGAAAAAGTTATAAATACTACACGGACTCTAGAAATACTCTAAAAGTACTCTTTATGTTTTTACAATATATTAAAATTAATACCTACACATTATGTAATGTTTTGACATTACAAGAAAATGAAGTAATTATTTTAGCTTTATAGAACTTATTAGATAAGCATTTCAACTTTATATGGCTAGCTTATTAATTTTAAATATAGTTTTGAAAATTAAATTTTAAACAAATGTAGGTAAGTACATGTGTTAAAAAAATGAATTATTATATCGACACTGCCGTCTATCACGTAAGTTAAAATTGTACTAAAGTTTATTGTATTTTTTTACCATCCATTAGGAAAATTCCTATTGTGCTATACACTGTTATTTGTGCTTACAGTTAAACACAGAAAACAAATATAATAATATATAATTGAGATATGCAGTATCGATATGTTTATAATTAGATATAAAATAACAGTATGTATAAGAAATAAAATGTGTCAAAACAAAATAAATTACAGGATATAAGCAATTTATTGATAACAAAATATGATTTTTGATAAGTTTGTAGTTACTAGGTCTTGTTGTTAGAGTGACATTATAATATAGGAATATGAAAATTGGGAAAAACAAAGACAGTAATAATATAAAAGTAGTAATATTTATTTTTTTTTTTTTTTTTTTTTTATTGGGTAACCCGCGGCAACATAGGCCATTGGGTGTGGGGAGGGCACTGTAGGTTTTATATTGAGTAGGTTTGGTAGGTTTTATATTGGGTAGGTTGGTACACGTGTGTGTTGTGTTTGGCAGAATTTCTAATGGGGCACCCGTAGGTTTCTGCCGTGCCCCGGGGTGGGGGGATGGCGGCACTTGTTCTCCGGACACCGTGACTTGCACGGAGAAAAATGCCGCCCAGTGGTCGAGGATCGAACTCGGACCGGCTGTGCCGAATCCGTCGCGTTAGACCACTCGGCCACCTCGTCCCCCCGTAATATTTATTGATCATTATTCAAAACAATAAACTAAGTAATAACTGAACGAAATAAATATATATTATTATTTTAAGTTCTGAGCGGAGTGAGGAAACTAGTGGATTTACAATGATGTTTATTTTTTTTATCCTGTAAACAAAATTTCTACTAGAAGGAGTGCTTCGATTTCAACATATAGTATCTTATCTTTTAGCAAATTGCCTCAAGATGGTACTCTAAAGAGGACACTTTCTCAATAGTTTTTTAACGCAACTAGAAAATCACCAAAATGTATCTTTCTAACGTATTTTTTTCTAACGCTTTGTTTATCAACATAGATACGAATAAAATTTAAAAACTACGTTATTTCCACTTGGCATATTATATACAATATTAATAGTTACTTATTAATACATAATATTTATGATCCATAAATTATCTTTCGTCCACTTAGAATCGTTTTTTATCGAATGCAATCATTGCATTCAAATCGAATACTGTAATAAACAGTCCAAGGACCAAAGGGACGATGGAAAAACTTCTACCACCGCTGACCCACTCCACCCCGCTGCACTTATCCGCTTTTTAATTTATTTATCTTAACGATTTAAAATTAAAATTTTTATTGCTGGTGTTTACGTTGGTGTATATTTATAACGAAAGATAAAACAAAGATCGATCAATGCTGTATATAGTTTCTAATTTAATCTTATTCACCTTTACGCTAGTAAAAAAGGTCTTTTAGTCTCATCCCTAATAAAGATGATTAAAAAAACAATAATTCTTAGACCATGCTTTCTACTGCTCAGTCATATCCTTGGCCAAAATGTATTGGACTTCAATAGAACTCAATCGCACATCAATAAAATTCAACGAAAAGGATAACATTATTTGAGTTTAATATAATATAATTAATGCGGATTGATAATATTCTATGATAATATTCTGGTTTCTTGTTGATATATTATCAGTTATCACTTATCACTGTAATAGGTATATATAAAAAAAATTCTTGTCCAAGAAGCATATCGAAATAACTATACTGGCATATTGCAGAAAAGGTTACATATTAGTTGAAGTTTATTCGTAAATTTAACTATTTAATAGAGTTTGTTTTAATGAATGTTTTTCAACCAAACCCACGTATTCGTTGTAAAAACATAATAATAATTTATTAATTTACTTATTTATTAATTAATCAAATTAGTAACGTCCGTTTTGTAAACATTTTAAGATCCAATCATATTCTCTAATAGTTATTATAATATTATTGCTACTATAGATTAGTTTTATATAATATGCTATTAACGCACAATTTATCATCACATCATAATTTTTAATATGTAATGATTTGATTAAGTTTATTATTATATCTTTAAATAATATTTCATTGTTATTATTTAACAACTTAAGTATATTATACATATATGTATGTATATAATATTATGTATAGTGTCATTGTTTTTACACATGATAAAATCGTTGAGCTATCATATAATTTAATATGCTAATAGCTAATAATATATTAAAAAACATACAATTGTGCAAAAAAATTAAGAAAATATTTTTACAATACCTATTATAATTTTATGACATACAGCTTAAATTTATAACGCAAAGTATCTAATCGAATTCATGCAAACGCATCACAATTCACCATACATAAAAGTTGTATAGCACCTAATTAGTATGTAACCCACAGCGGAGTGATTTAATAATAATATGGTTATCCCGATTACCCGTCGATTAAGACGAATTTCTTAAACAGTTTAACGGTTTTACCTTTCGCGAACGATTGCTATTAAAGTATTTAATTAAATAAATTAAATATTCACTGTAAAAATATCGTATGCACGAAATATGAGTTCGTGTGTGAACCGAGTCACTTTATATAAGGAATACAATATAATATTATTGTTATGTCGTCGCACGCATTGTAAATGTCATGTTGGACGTGCATTTCGCCCCGATAGATTTTTAAAGTCGATGTAGAAGACTATGTCAGAATATCTATGATTCAACAACGGAATACATACATGTGGATATGAGGGAAAATAAATACCAATAATTATGGGCATTGAGTCGTGATGGAGAACTGGAGAAGCAAAATGATTTTAGACATTAAACGATCGTTGATCAAATACGATTCATAATATTTAGTAGTAGTTGTAACTTGTAGGTAAACTGTTGCAGTTTTGTACAGTAAGTTGTACAAAATATATCCAACTGCAGCGCTTATTATTATTAATATAATTGTTATTATTGGAACGTCAAGACGCATTAAACGGTTTGCGTAGGGCACACACAAGTCACACGACACCATAGTAAATTGTATTATATGAATTAAACAGATTAAATAACCGTGGTTGTAGTTGTCGTCTTCGACAAAATATTGGTAATAAAAAAACCATTTAACGAAGGTGTGCCGATAGCTAAGTACCCAAGACAAATAAAGATCGTATAGAACAACTAACTGGCTGACAGGTTGGTGGCAGACTAGTTTGTTGATTTCGAAATTAAATTTGACAAGTAAAGTGCAAACTGTGCAGTCATAGTATTTTATGCAGGTATTTATTATGCAGTATTTTATGTTATTATGCAGGCACCGCGATACAGCGATACCTAGTAATATTTATAACAATAATTCTGGTCGTGCACTGGGTTCTTCGGTTTTCAAATTAAATTTGTTATGCATATTATATAGAATATTACACACCTACTATATATTTAATAATTGAAATATGAAAATAAATTAAGACTAAATTGTGTACGTAGAAGTTAACAAATATTCTTGGTATAGAATTTAAAATTTGTTTCTATAACATAATAATATAATATTTAATTAAATCCCTCCTAAAACAATTTGAACAATAAATTAAAATATGCCGTTTCTCTATAACTTTGATATGAAAATGAAAATAAAATATTAAGGTTTGTAATACAGTTTGTATGCGTAGAAATTAATAGATACTAGGTATAGAATTTAAATTTTTTTGATATAATGTTTAATTAAAACCTTGCTGAAATAATTAGAGCAATTGTAAAATAAAATATGCCTTTTCGCTATTAATTTAATAGTTCAAATCATAGATATTTGCTTCATTGGGTTCACCGTATATTATTAAATAAATTATATTTAAAAATGTAATCTCATTATAGTTGTACGTTTTTGTTGAAATAAAACAAGAATAATATTGTCATTGAAATGTTTCTATCGTGCCCAAAAATGTATACTAACTAAGAAAATGAATAGGATTATTTAGTCATGTTTTAGAATATAAGATAAAAACACGGTTCGATAAACTATACATCTTGTAGGTTAACAGTATCTCTGAAATAACGTGGCGATCCAAATCTTCGTAATTAAAATCGGATTACCCAGAGCTCACTTATCTCCGTCCAAAAGACAACTTTGTTCTCGTCGAAGTCTTTACCGTATGATTAATTAAGAAAACCTTTTTTATTAATTTAATTTAGCATGCAATCTTTGCCATTCTTATTAACTATACTTACGCGTATTGTCATCCAAAGAGGTTTTTTTTACCGGTTTAGTTATTGCTTAGGTACTCAAATTGATAGTATATACTCTATTAGGAAATGCTAATAAAAATTGGAAATTAAATTCTTATTATATTGTGTTTTCAAACTTATATGATAATATACAATATGATTATTTTATTATAGATCATCCATTATTTTGAATAACTTTTACTTATTTGTAAATATTCTTTTTGTAAAAAAATTTAATTATTTTGTTCTCACTTATAACTGTTGGTTAACACTCAAAGAACTTTGGATTTTAAAATAACAATCTGAATTTTAAATCATATTATCCGTTTCAGCATACCTTTTTGAAAATGTTTAATATAATCAATATATAAATATATTGAACGAATAACAGTTTGATTTGTAAGCAATATACTAGAGAATAGATTAGAAAAGTGTTGAAGTGGCAATGGGAACCTCATAATATTTGACCACTATAATAGACAGTCTGCTAATCAAAACATGATATAAAATATAATTATTAATAAAAAAAAAATACTGATGAAATTTATCATTTAAAACGAATCAATTTAATGTTAATAGGTACATAGAAATGTATATAAGTTATTTTCAGATCATAAAATTTAAAACACAAGTTGACATTAAAAAAATTTAAGTTGACAACGAATTTGTCAACAAACATAATATAATGGTAAAAAAAATAAAAGCTCCTTAAATATGTCTAAGTTTTCCATAAGAAAATTTTCAAAGAAGTTAATAATTGTTGAACAAATAAAAGTTTACTACTAATAGAATAACCTTTTTTCAGCCACTTCTCAGTAGTTCAAAGTTTTAGGAGAAATGAAACGAATTATAATTAACAAGATTACAACTTGACTATAAACATTCTCGCCAGGATTTTAGTCACTCAGTAGTCTAGAGCACCTATGACAGTTTATGTAAGTACAACGAATTTGACCTCTAGAACAACTATTGGTGTTTGAGGTTCAATTTACAAAAGTTCGAAAATAATTAATTTGAAGAAAAGTTATTTTGTATACATATTATTAATATTATACCACAATTCTTGGTAAGTTCTATAAGGACTCATAGTTTATTGAAGACTTTTTTGATTACAGCATAGAAAAAATAACCATTAAAATTTTAAAAATTATGTAATTAAATTTTTTTTATACGTATTAATCTATTTAAAAAAGAAAAAAAACACGTTGATATAATATATTATAAAACAATAAAAATATAAATACTAGCGATAAACATTGTGCCGACGAAACTGATCGTTTAACTTTAATAGTTCAATTTAAAACTATTCTACCCAAACCTGATCGTACATCCAATTACTTTAATGAGTTTTTTTTTTAATTATAAAAGTTCAAAAAACTCAATTTTTACGGGATTTATAAATAATTACAGTAATTTTAATTATTTCATATTGAATCAACATAAGTAGCATCGATATTAATAAATCAAAAAGTTAATTTCTCCGATTTGAGACATAATGACTCTTTTAAAAGTTTCTAAATTTGTAATATAATATTATATTAAATTTAAATTACATAATATAAAAGCTTGAAAAACTTTTTTAATATCCATTATTGATATTAATAATATGAAACATAATAAATTAGTTTTCTACCAAACGTACCATCCAACATATTATAGCTGCTCTATTTAGTGAGATATCAATAATTTAAAATGAAATATGGTTATGTTAATATACCCTTATATTCTTATATGAGGAAGTACGTTTAGAGGTAAACACTTATTTTCTTAAAAAGTATAAGTACTCCTTTATTTATTTTTAAATAATAATTTTTAAGTTTTTACTCTATAATGTTATTTAAGTATAATTTAATTTTCCTAGGCGGAATTTTTTGCTTGGTGAAATATCAATAAGTAGGTAATATAGGTGTATAGGTAATAATTGCATTTCGACCAGTAGATGATTAAAAATACTTATAAGTACTTGTAGTTGGATGAGCGTGGTGAGCCAGGGGTAACCATGTTGATCAACTACTCCACGCATAAGAACTTTAAATAATTTTAGCTTATTAACAAGCTTATTATCAAAATTAAATTTTTATAGAATGAAATCGAAATCCTCAGAAAAATATTCGGATTTCAAATATGGAATTAATAATGTATGATATGTCATTAAAAATAAAGTAAAAACATAATTTTGATAATAAGTTCAACTTGTTTTTTATATTTTATTTGGTATGCAGGTTTGAACTATGAATAGATTTAATAAGAGAAGGTCAATGTTTTGAATTCATAGTTGTAGTATTTATATTTATTATTTAAATCCTCATAAATAAATTATACATAAATACCTAATTTAAAAAATCAAACAAAGGCATTACAATAAGTATGAACTAACACATTTATATACAAATAATTAACAAAAAAAACTTGATTAAATTTAACCTCTTGAGTTTAACTAAATATTATGTTAGGTTATTAATATAATCTACTACACACGGCACTAACATAATGCTTAAAATATTAAACATAATTAGATACACAATATTACGTACGTAATATTATTATGTATTGGTCTAGATTATTTTTTTATTTATTATTTTTATCAGTTATAGTACCTAATGTTCTTGTATTGTACATTATATTACACGGTTTAAATAATTAGTTAAGTTAAAATCATCTTTTAGTTTTTTTAAAAATCGTTACCTATTATTTAACATAATAAAAATAATATAAAAAAAATTATTTTGTTTGATAAATGTTTATATCTTAAGCATGAAAATAATTGCACTTGAAACAATTCTATTGATTACAATAGTTAACAATATAAACAAAATATACAACCGATATATATTAGTCTAACCTAATTATTTAATCTAATTTATTTGATTGGTTCTATTTGGAGTTTCGGACATTGTTGTCATTATTATAATTAATGCAATTTTATCGTAATAAATGCATTTTGTGAGAAATTATCAGTTTCATTCAGCATAAAGGTAGAAAATGAAATATATGACTACGAACGGTGCGTTTAAAATGTTAATACAATGTTATTTAAGATAACCCCTAGGCGACCAACTCATTTGCAAAGGACAGAATGTTATCCGAATTTTAAAAGATAAACTTGGACTATAGACTTTTATTATAAAGAGCAATACATCCCGAGGCATTTCTATATACAGTTTTTATACAGATAACAAAATATGTTGTATTGTTGTAACTTATTTCCATACAACAATACAATATCGTAATGCTGATTGCTGAATACAAAGTGTGTACTTGCATAAGATATTTTTTAAACATTTTAATTGTGATATAGTTTGTATTATTGTTTTCTGTTTAATTATTATTTTGCTGATAAATACAAAAATTTCGAATTTTGAGTATTTTGAGTATTATCATCATCATCATCATGTGATAAATTAATTTAGACATAACATACAAGACCTAAACTGTTTGAGTTATAAAATGTATAGACTGTAATTATTATTAAAATTAACTGAAAATAAAATTACGTGTAAGGTACTAAGTAAATTGAAAATCGTATATTTACGATTAATTTAGTAACAGTGTATCTACTATAGAATATATTATGATATTACGGCTAATATAGAATATCAAAAAATATGCACAAAGAATAAAACTATTTTGTTTGTTTTACAGTTAATACAGTTTATTTTTTAAATTATTTATCAATTTTATTTTTATAAATATTTTATAAAAACCAAAATATTTAAATAGAACATCATGACAATTCTCAATTACATTACGTTGTATAGTTTTTCTTATAAACATTTTTATTTTGTTGAGTGTAGTTATTAATAAAAGTAAATTTTTTTTAACCAAACTAGAAATTAGATTTATTAGGGACTTACCTTCATTTTATAACAAAATATATTATATATAACTTGTTATTTGTGAATTTTATGGAAACTTTAAGTTATGATTACCTTTTTGTGACATAGGCACTATTTATTTATCCACAACTAACACTTACAACACTTTATATTTTTTCAATTACATTATTTTCTAGTTCCAACTGTTATAAAAACTATTTATTTTATAATATTTTAATTTACTGAAAAATGTGTTGTTCATATTTCCAACTTCTATTAAAAACATTGTACAGTTTTGATTATTTTTATTAATTTAAATAAAATACCTATTTTATAAATGTTTCATATATATTATAATATAGTATACTATTACACGTACTACAAAATACAATTTTAATTAGTTTATTTGTTTTTCACATATTCCCACATTCCATATGATTTTCGTTTATTTAATATTTACATTATACAGTAGTATTTATTTAAATATTAATTTACACGCCATAAGTTGGCAACTTGTTGTATACCAATCACTAGTAATCAGATTCAAAAGTAACATAATATGAAACTGACAAAAATATCTTAATAAATATAATATTAATATTTGATTTTCACAAGCTGTAAAATAAAAATTAGTACAATAGACTACATATTAACTACTTTGCTCGCTTAAAATATTTTTTCAAAACATGGTCAAAATAAATCTAATAAAACCACGTTCAGCTGAAAAATGTTCCAAAAAAAGAAAATTTCACATACTTGTAACGACAAACTATACATTATAATAGTATTATTTTGTATTTTATAAATTATGTATACCTCAACAATGGTCTGTCTAGCTATGATTCAATTTATCAGTTCCGTTTGTGACACGTTAGAACGTTACCCAACTCAAACCGTTAAAATTGAATACGAAACATCTAAAAACTCGTACCATAGCATAAATCTGTCGAACGGTTTTGTCGTTGCATCTATTAGCTTACAATTTAAATAATAATTTATTTATAGCTTATTTTACTTTAACATTTTTCTTATGCATTCTGACATTGTCATATCTGAAATCCGTTTGAAACTGAGTTTACCAGAGTTAACAGTATACTGAGTTTACAGTGAGTTTAGCGATATTATACTTTATGGTAAATATGGGGAAAATAATAATTAATGACTGATTGAAAATTGCGAAATAAATATATCAATAAAATGTGTAGTATGATTAATAACATAATGGAAAAAAATACATTCATATAGTTAACAATAATAATAATAACAAAAGTGAAAAATGAAGTAACCCGTTTTAACAAAAATTGTTTTTTTTTTTAATATTCCAACACCACACTTAAGGAGAGCAATATATTTATTTTAAAATATACGCGAGAAAGATAGAGAGAAATCAAAATAATAATATGATTTTATAATAATTTTGAGAACGAAAGCATAATTTATAACGCTATTGTTATATCCGCTCATAAACGATATTTTGAAGTCGTGGAAAAAAAAAATAAAAAATTAAACTCATTACGGTTTGGGCGTATTATGATTATAATATCATAATATATTATAATATATAATCCCCGTCACAGAAAGAGCGCGCACGACTTTGAATAACGTGCGAAATTATGAAAGGGGAAAAAAAATCGAAACCTAATGTGCGTGTGTGTGACGTGTGGCGCCAAACGGTTGAAAAGTGCGTATGCACTACTCGTAAATAATTACAACTACTACCTAGTTACTCTTACCACTCTATGGTACCCATAATATGACGTGTTATTTTATGACTGTACTACTGCTACAATTACTATTCTACGACAATATCGTTATACACAACCACTGCAGCAGGATACTACCTACTACAACTATGCGATGGAACAACTAAGTCGTTATTTAGTATTTACTACGTTTACTACTGTTTTTACTACTATCATGTTATAATATTATAGTATTACGGCGGCGGCGGCAAACGCGAAAGCACACCTTTGTGGCACGTGGCGCTGGCCGTGGTGGGGAGAACCGTCGACGTCGCATCAAACGGTCGTTTAAAATTTCAAATATATTGTGTACATCAGTCAACGAGACGTAACTCGTGTGCTGTTACACGACCGTACAGTCATTGTAATATTATCATGTCGGCGGTGAAACATCGAAGAAAAAGTTAAATCATACAGTGTTATTGCCCGTACAGGGTGTATTAAAAATATATTATTCATTTTTCATTTTTTTTTTTTTTTTGCTAACATGACTGAAGCGAGTTCCCATCGTACACAACACACTCCGTGCACAGATAACGCGTTACGCGTGTGTACGACATTAAAAATTCATACTCGCCCCGAGCCGTTATCACCGTTAAGCGTCTATATCTTTTTGCGTGCAGATAAGTGGTATCAATGAGCAAGTGTGGGCGAGGATATTATTATGGAAAGGGACACCCGTGTTCGGCGACTGTACAATATCGTGTCCACAATCTATGCGTACAACTCAGTCTGGCGAGGTCGTGTGTAATATAGTGACATAATTTTTTCGATGATCCTGCCCGACCGTTAAGTCGACAAATAAAATAATATTATGTACTCAACGGATATCGGTCGAGAAAAACACTGACGAAATTTTTGAACAGATATTAGCAAATTAATATGACATAATTATGAAACAAAACAGTTTTAGAGTGAGGATTTATTATTATTACGTGTGGGCCGGGTATTATTGGTAAGTATATAATGGGTAAGTACTCACAGAATTTATTCTTCTCGGCTAGCGCGCCGTCCGTCAGAAGTGTGGCCGTTAGGAGGACGGCCACGATCGTGGATAGCACCGTCAAGCCGGGCGGTGGCCCGGGTCCCCGGTCTGGAGGTGGCCGCATGGCCAGGCGTTCGTCCACTACGGCTTCGTGATGCCGGGACGAGCGCGCGCCAAAAACCGTCACGTCCGACCACTGGCACCGGTCGGCGACGTCTGTGACGACGTGATGCGCCCAAGTCGACTGTCGGTTCGCGGCGGCGGCGTGTAAAGGTGATGGCGGCAGCGGCAGTGAGCGCGCCGGTGTCGCGGTCTGGCCGTGGCGCGCGCACGCCGCCGGTGCCGCGCGGCGCTTCCGAGGCGGTGGCGGCGGTGGCCGAAAAAACTCTCGCCGCCTCACTCCACCCCACCATCACCTCGACCGACGAGCCGCGACCGACCACGACCCATCCCCGCCAACAGCGACAACGCCGTGCACCCCACCGACCCAACGAAAATCGCGCGCGTCCGCCGGGGCGCTCTGGCGTTTAGTTTAATGATGCGAAATACCGCCGCCCACCCTCCTCCACGTTATATTGATCAGCGGGCCGGCGCGCGGCGCGCCCGTTAGCTGCGCGCCAGCAACAGCAGCGCAACGTACGCTGAACGCCGCTCGTCCATCGCCGCCGTGGATCGTCCGCCGCCGACGCCGCCGTTGTCCCACAGCAACCGTCCCGCATTCTTCCGACTATTATTATATGGACACGGCCATGGTCGTCCGTGGTCGGACTGCGGCGGGATGGCCGCGAGGGCGCTCGCTAGTGGCCGTCGCGGACTATTCGTACGGAGTTTTGTCCTCCCCGACTATACGACGGGGCCACGGCCACCGCCCGTCCTAGCGCACAATCTCGACGTTTGACGGGCCGTCGTCGTGGTGGGGTGTGGGCTAAAACGTTTAAACGATTGCCGTTGCGATTACCGTCAACGGTCTCATTGACACCGCGCCGAGCAATACGTCGTCGGTCACGTGCAGTAAACCGTCAGTGGCAGGATAAGGGTTGGGTATAGGGTATGTGCCAGGGTATGGCAAAATAATTCGCCGTCGGATTTTCGACATTCCGTTAAACGTGACGATAAGAATAATCAACAATGCGGCGTTTAAGACTTGAAGCCCTTAGACATCATTATACGAGCTTACAATATAATATGCGCTGAAAAATCCAAGCAATACAATTAATGCGCTAAACTCACGTTCACTTAATATGTGTAAAAATGTTGACTTGATAGTTAATTTAGATACATGTTATGTTATACTATTCTGAATGACATAAGAATATCTTTATTTGTTCGTAGGTATGATAATAGTGATAAAAAGTGGGCAAGTAGGCAACCGAGGTGTTGTACAGTTGTAGGTGTCTAGTGTATACTCCGTCATTGAGTAGGTCACTGTGATGGATGGTTAAAAAATTTTCAGAATTCACCGATAAATAATTGCTTATGGAAAACAAATTTGAGTGAAGACGAGTCTGTCTACACTTGGCCTATTATTATATTCCTTTTGATTATTATAGTCATTTTATTTACTATTAGTAATAGGTACCTATTTTATCAACTATAAATAAGTGCAATACCATGCAATTAAACTATAATAAACTTGATAATAAAGACTGACAGATCACCTATATTACTAAGTATGTATCTTTATTATATATTTATATTTGATTTTATAAAAATGTTATAACTACAACTGTGTACGAAAAAAAAAATGTATTTTGTAATATTGTATTCCATTATCAAGCCTTAGCTATAAAAATTGAAAATAGTATATATTTTAATTACCAAATAATAAAATGAGAATATTTGTGGTTCTTTGATTTTTTCAAAAATATCAACTTCAAATGAGTTTAAAAAATATAAAATCTACCTGTGTATTTTTAATATTTTTAAATTGATTTAGGAATAATTAACGAGGGATCTTACATTACATTTTTCAAGATTTTTGACCAAATCTAAAAATCCTGAATAATCACTTAAAATAAATAATGAATTATTTCATTTAAATTATTAAAAAAATTTGAAAATTTAAATTGGTATCAATAAACAGCCAGAATAGCTAACATTTACTCTGTATGCTTTGGAAGTATAATTAAGAATAGAAAATTGGAAAATGATAATTTAAGTAACAGTATAATGTTTCAAGTTCATTCGATCTAACATTCTTTGAGTTGCCACAAAAAAAAACTAAAATAGTTCGATGAGAAATTGTTATTTTACGAGTAAATAAATATTTTCGTTAATGACAATACTAATCTTATTAATAATATCAGACGTTCATAAAAAATATGTCTGTGCAATTTACCTACACTCAACTTTTTTTAACAATTATTGTAATGATAAATAGATGCAACTTGATATTAAATTGTCAAACCTTTGGTATGAATATTTTATATTACGAATCGTATGCATTTTTAACTGCGAAAAAATTGGATAAATTTTTGCTATTTTGACAATTCCAACTTCAAACATTTCTAAAAAATTATTGTAGAAGTATATTGTTTCGTGAAATTGTCTAAAAAAAAATAATTTAACATTATATTATGAGGGGTGGAAATACAAAACGTACTATGGCCAAAATACTGATTTTTCAGGAGAAGAGATTTTCTGTGTCTTAACATTTCCAATAAAAACAAACCATTTACAGCCAGACAAATCAATTTGAAAAAAGGTTTTTTTTTTAAAATTATTTAATAATATATTATTTATATTTAAAACGATTTAAATGTGTTAAATATTCTAGAGTTTTATTTTTAATTTAATTTAAAACTTAATAAATTTTTTTGAAAAACTAAATTTTAGTACGTTATGGAATAACATAATAAAAATACGTTTTGGAAATAGATCGTTTTGATATAGTTAATGATTTTTTCCTATTCTTTTAACATGACCAATAGAACGTTTTGGCGTAAAACTGGAAAAGGTACGTTTTGATTTTCTAAATATAATTTTAGATTATGAGAAAAGCGATGAATGTATTGATTTTACATTAATGTGTGTTTTTTTTTTAATTTTTAATTTTTTTTAATTTTTTTTTTTTTGTGTCTGTCATCACCTTTTAGGACAGTAAAAGTGCTTGGATTTTCTTCAATAGTAACTTTTCTGATAGGCAGTGAACCTAGTTGATACTTTCGGGGGTCAAAAAGAAAAATTTCCCAGTAGTTTTCAAAAGCGACGTGAAAAACAAAAGAAAAATTAAGGAAAAACGGGAATTTTTACGTAAAATCTGTTTTCGAGAAAATCGATTTTGGTTTTTGGTGTAACTCTAAAACAAATTACTGTAGGTACATGCAATTTTGACTGAATGTTTATAATTGCATTTCCTATACGCCATAACATTTTATTAGTTTTTTTTTCTATAAATATCAATAAAATTTTATCTGTTGAGTAAAAAAGCTTGAAAATTTAATAGAAGGCTACTAGGTTATTGTTTCAAAGGCAGATGAAAAAAATTAAAAATCCTTAGTCACAGTTTTCATTTATAAGCATTTAAAGTTCAAATCTTGACAAAATACCGGAAAATCATGAAAATTAACAAATTATTTTGAGTTGAGAATTCATAAAAATTTTCTTTTTAAATCTAAGATTTGAAAATGTAATATAAGATTACTCATAAGTACCTTTATCAAAGAAAAAAATGTCTACAAGAAACTTAAATTAAATTTTTATGAGCGTCTTATATTTTTACAACATTTGATATTCACTCGATTTCTCATGTAACAATTTTCTTATTTTATTGTAATTAAAAAACGAATGACTGTAGATACTTGAAAATTTCACTGAATGTTTATATTAGCATTTTTTACATACCATAAAATTTATAAAATATTTTGACTCTTTTTGAGCTGTTTACGGACATTGTCAGTTTTCAATTTTTTTAGTTTTTTTTTCTATAAATATCAATAAAATTTTATTTGTTGGGTAAAAAAGAGTGAAAATTTAATATAAGGCTCCTGATATATCGTTCTTATAGCAGTTGAAAAATATTAAAAATACATAGGCACAATTTTTTTTTATAAGCATTTAAAGTTCAAATTTTGACAACATTTATTAAATTTATAATTTATTAATTATTTTGTGGTTAAAAATTTAAAACAAGGCTCAGAATCGTTTTTCTTATATAATGATATTATATCATTGAATTCAAATTTAACACCATCCATTACAGTGACCCACTTGTAACCTACTGTACAGCAGAGCAACATCCACTTACCCACCTTTTTTATGTATGGAAAAGGTTCATGTTGGATTAACCAGTAATTTTGAAGTGCAGATTTGACCAGGAAATAGCACGTTTTGATCTATTCTGACGACGCCAATCGATGTATCGATATTTTTTTCATAAGAGTCGATACCTAACTCAATTTTGTCTATTTCGGCAATAGTACAATTGAATTTCTACCCCTCGTATATTATCTTGAGTTACCAAACATAATACGAGAAACATTGACTTGTTTCAACTTATTTGAGTTTTTAATTCCATATATTTTGGAAATCCTTAAAGTTCGTTTTTAATAAGATATCTAAAAACAATACAAAATTAAAATAAGCATTTGTATTGCAAAGTCTATAAATTAATATACACATATGTACACATTTAAATTTTTTGATCTGCTGTTGAGGACTTATAAAAATTGATTTATTTCACACTTTGATAGGTTTATCAATGAATAAAAAAAAGTAATTTCTATAACATCCAAATCCTGAATTAACATTTGGTCTGAGCCATTTGTGCTATTATGTTAATATCAGATATTGAGATATTCGATGTAATTATGAAAATATCACACACTTTCTGTAGTAATAATTTTGGGAATATATGAAAACGTGTTCGTTGAAGACCTTCGTATAAGTGCATAAGTGTCGAAGTATTTGAGAGAACAATAATTATGATTTACCAATTGATCCATAATATAAAGCACCGATTGTATCGAATATATGTATATGTAAGAATCTACGCAAGATGAAAATCTAAAAAAAATTAGCCCATTATCATTGTAAGTTATATTTTATATGGGAAATGAATCAATTTTTGGTATAACTCGTACAGTTCATCTTGTCTCTTGGTTGACGTGACAGGTAATGGGATACCAAAATATATTAATTATAAAACAGTGAAGCCACTACTCATAACAATATACCTAATATGAAAATTACCAATTTTTAGTCATTACCTAATGCCTAATAATTAGTAAATAACAAATATCATTATGAAATAACCAATACATTTTCAATGTTATTTCGTTACGATAAATATTTACCAATTTGGATGTACAATGTTTTAATCATATTTCATATTAATATTTAATATTTAAGTTGATACTGCATTAAAAATTACCATAGCTTTTCCATAAAATATAGTTTTTGAAACTCTGATTTAGTAAAATCCTAACGGTCGTCGATGGCCAGGATGGACTAGCCGAGTTATAGTATTTAGATAAGGGTAACGGCTCCAAGATAACACGTTATATGACTCACATATAACACCAATAGAATTGGTAAGAAATATTCGTTTCATACAATATTGTGATCATGACAGTCAAATTAAGTTTTAAAATTTGATCAATATTAATTTCTATTCATATTATTTTAGTTATTTTGATTTAAATAAAAAAATTGCATTCCTACTGACTGAAAACTTTTAGAAATTGCGTACATTATTATTCTCCAAAGGTATATAATTAAATTTTGAAAATTATATAATTATAAAGTGATACAATTCATATATTAATGAGATGCCACCGTTGAGAAATTTAAACTAAACTCTATTATCAAACTGTTTATTTATAATTGAAATGGTAGTTTGGAAAATGTTCTTGTTTGTGACTATTTTGACGGGTGTGAATGTATATTTGAGAATAATGTGACACGCTAAAATATTCAAAATGGCCTGCATACAAAGTTGCATTTGCATAATATAAGGAAAAAAAGTAATACAGATAGATACCTCACGTGTATTAGGCACAAGTCTCAGTACGTTTATATTATATAAGTGCATAGTAGTGGTTTATTATTTATTATAATTTTAAAAATAATTTCAAGTGAAGTTCTGTTTACAATGATTAGTAACTACGTTTATATACGATGTCATTATTTATATTAATAAAATTGATTTATAAATATAGTTGTGTTTAATCAATACAACACACTGATTATAAATCAGTTTATACTTACACATATTATTATTAGGTACCTAGGTACTTATGTATAAATGTATGATGCATTATCCTATTATGAATTACATATGTATAAAATAGGTTTATAGACTTATTGTCTGGTTTTAAATCATAATTTGGACTTGATATTATTAGTTGTAGAAATCAACATGTGGATGTTAAAATTTTTTTAAAAATAGAAATCTTATATAAATAAATTTTAATTTGTATAATATTTAGAAAAACATTATTTCAAAGATTTCTACGTATACACGTATACAAATTAAACTTATGTAGAAAACTACATATTTACAGAACTCAATTTACTTATTTTAAAATATATTACCTAAGAGTGTTAAAATTATGAATGTTAAATTATTTAAATAGGTACCTGTACTCCCCTCATTGCCACTTTTAATCATTATTAACATTTACTTATTGTACCATTTTTGTATGGATTGTAAATTTTCATAAATAAACGACATTTAAAAAAAAAAAAAAAATAAATAAATACCTTAGATCATGGTAAAAAAAACTTAGATTTCACAGGTTTTTCAAAATGCGTTGTGCATTTCACTGTTTCCTTAATATCTTAGTGGTAAATTTAAAAAATAATGTATTTAAAATACAAACCATATTAAGCTTTTAATATATTGTGCTTTTATACAACATTGTATTAATAAATTATATTTTCGGAGCATTTATTCCACTCAAAATAGTAAATAATGATCAATGGAAAATGAAAAAAAAACACATCCATCGCTTCAATAAGCATTTAAAATGTAATATAATATGCTCGACACTTTTACTGATACCGAATATTATGATCATCAAGTCACTATTACCTAATTGCGAGTTGTGACAAGTGACAACATGTATAATATTAACGTTCATATAGAATTTTGAAATATAATACGAGATTATATTAATATAATATAATATCGACAAGAATGGTGCTTAAGCTTTATTAGCTTATAAATTGTATTAGCTGAAAGTACATATATGTCAACTTTTGGGTGTATAGGTAAGTACGTTTATTATGTAACATTTAATACATTTAAATGTTTACAGCCGTCGAATTATATTAATTAACGAATTGAAATCAACCTGTTAGCGCTATTGTTATTTTCGAGTCTTAATAATTATTGTTTAAATAAACACAGCGCACAAATATATGTGCTTAACTGAAATACATTTTTTTCCCAGACATATTCTATATAAAGTTATTTAATTTAAACCCTAAGTAAGTGTGTAATACTTTAGTTAAAATATGGAAGCCGGAAGGCCTAACTCCCAACTTGATTATCATGTTAACTTTTAAAGGTTTTCATTAAAATATATTGTGGAATTCAAATGGTATATCTTACAGTTAAAATTATAAGATTTAAGAAAATTGGCTTCACAGTGTTTTTTTGCTTGTACAACTTATAAATGTATAAAGGTAAGTATATTATAGATCGGACCAATAATTGTTGACGTAAATGATGACTGTAAAGTTGTATTTTCTTTGAATACAAAAAATACAAATGATTTATTCATAATGATTATTATATAAGATATATATTTTAAGCAAGTTGTTTTTAAAACTATATATGTATAAATAAAAAATACATAGAAATATATAATAATATATTTCCTTGATATATATTTATGGTAATTGGAATAATATCAATATATTTTGTCGCTAACAATATGTAGGCATTAGTGAAATATAAGAGTCACTATTATTTTTATTGATAGGTAAAATAACTAAATATTATGCTTTAAACTCTCCTCGATAAAATATAATTTAATACAACGATGTTATCTGAAAAAATATGATTTTTTTTTTACTTTTAGGCATTTGTATTCATAACCTTCTAAGTAGGTAAGAGCAAGGATCGACACGTTGTTAAAATACCTGATAAATTACCTAACAGCGATCATGAAACGATCGGCATGATGCGTCACTTTTCATGATTCACCCCTCTGATTTAATGTTTACCGTAGGTATAATGTTATTATTTTTCCCTCTATTCGACCAGAATTGAATTACAGGAAAATAGAATTTTAGCATTTTGTTATATTTTTAAGCACCTATAAATTAAGTGACTTATAACATTTACATAATAAAACAAATTTAAAATAACTGTGACCAAAGCGTACTTATAGTGGCATTTGTAATTTTTGATGAATATTTTCTGCACGCGATAGTCTGAACACATTACCTGCTTCAAAAGTACCTAATATTTAAGTGTACTTCTATACTGTAATGAAAAACCTGTGATTTGACTCTGTGATTGAAGTATTCAATTTAAGTATATTTATTTTAAAAGTACTAATTGATAAATCCTAATATCATAGGATTATATTATATATTATATACCTATTACAAATTATATATGAGGTAAACGTATATGATCATACTTTGGTTATACGTTAATTACCCCCACATAGAATTTTTAATTTTACCCAATATCATTTCATAGATTTAATGGAGTCACTTTGATAAACTGTGTCCGGAATTTATTATAAGTAATATTATATTTATGATGGCCATTTAGCATTACACAGAAGAAACCAAAAAGATCAGGCTATCAATATCATTCTAAAACTATTTTTGGTTAGATTAAAATGAAAAATGTAAAGTATACTTTTTTATACAATTAAATTTAAAATGTCAATAATAAATGTTTTTTAATCTTTCATTAAATTTATATTTTGATGTTCTTTTTCATTTTAGATTTTGAGCAGAGTGATAAATGTATTGATTGTCAAATTGACAAGGTTGTGTTTGTTTTGTGTGTGTCTGCCATCACCTATTAGGATTTGGGACAGCACCTTTTCTGGTTGAAAAATGAATCTAATTGGTACTTATGGATTGGGGGGAGAGGGGGTCAAAAGTAAAATTACCAATAGTTTTCAAAAGTGTCAGAAAAAAACAAACAAAAAATTAAGGAAAAACTAAGGTTTATAAGAAATGTTCACTGAATGTTCATTTTATAAATTTCTATGCACCATGAAATTTTAGAAATATTGTGACTCTTTTCAAGTTACCTACTATAATAGGAACAATTTTGAAAAATTTTTTTTAAAACTACTGTCGATAAAAATTTTTTTGCTCAGTCAAAAACCTTGAAAATGTAGTACACCGTTTCTCATAAGTTGTTGTGAGTCAAAATTTAAAAAAAAATTGAGCATAAATCCAAAATAGTTTTTTTATGAAGTCTGAAGTTAAAATGTTGACAAAATTCATAAAAATCATGAAAATTGACAAATTATTTTGATTTGGAAATTCATAAGAATATTTATAATTATATCTATGCTTTACACATTTAATACATGATGCCTCATACGTTTTCCTACATTTAACAAAAAAAAAATCTTATCGGAAAGTTAAATTAATTTTTTCTTTGCGTTTTAAGTTAGACATTGGATATTCACCCGTAAATTAACAAATTCTCATACAACGATTTTCTTTTTTGTTCTTATTCAAAAACAAATTACCGTAGATTCTTTAAATTGTCATCAAATTTATAGTTTACCATTTTTCCATATATATTGTTTTCAGTTATTTATAGATATTTACAGTTTTCAATTTTTTTAGTTTTATATTTTTAAATGTTAATAAAATTGTATTCGTTGATTTAAAAAGCTTGTATAATTTAATACAAGATTCCTAGTTATAATAGAAATTAAGAAACATTTATCAAAATCTTGAAAATTTAAAAATTATTTTATAGGTAAAAATTATAAAATATTAAATTTGTTTAGGTAGTTAAGGATTGAAAATTAATTACAAGGATATGCATAAATAATTCATACTGTAAGCATCAAATCTGAAGAATATTTAAAAACAGTTATATTTTATTTACATTTTAAGTTTAAATTTGGAGGTTAATACATATTAATACCAAGAATAACAGTTTTAGTCATTTTGTTGTATTTTAAAAATATTATTCGTGACTATATGCAACTTTTATAGTGTATTATTATATTTTATACGCACGATGACATTTTCAAATGTAATGATTTTATTCAAAATTAATTTAACTTACAATTGTACTAATTTCTTGTTGTAAAATAAATTTCATTAATTTTATAAATGTCATTCATGTAATAAAATCTTCGATCAGAATCGTTTTTGGTATAAAATAATTTTATATCAATGAATTCAAATTTAACACATCTATTACAGTGATGAACTAGACACCTAATATACAGCAGAACGTTACCCATTTTTTACCACTGAGTATAGTATAGTAATATGGCAATAATGTTTGCATAATATTGAGTCTTGCTTGTATCTTTTTTATATTCCTCAATGATTTTTTCCATAATTTTTTCTTAAATAATTTATAATTTATTGAAAGTTACAGTAAGTATTAATACACTTACGGTTGATAAATAATCGTACATTCAGTGGCGAAATGGTATTATATAAATGATGCGTTTTTGGTAACGTGTTGGTATAAGGAAAAATGGGATATGACATTAAAGAACATCGTCACTCTTATCTGAAACGGATGTCTGCGCTTAGCGTACTTCCGTTTGTCTCTTTATCCCTAATGTTTTATAATATTTTATGCCTTGTTTACAAATATATGGTTCTTTTAGTCGGTCATTGTACAGATGTCTACTTTATTGAACTGATTTTTATTATATGAACGTCCTAAATAATCTTTGTTCAGTCTTCTTTAAGTCGTATTAAGAGTCTCAAAATATATTCTCTACTTGCCAGTGCGGTTTCTATTATCCTCCAATTTTTTTAAACTATACTTTGCCTGCTTAATCCTTATTTTTATTTTTACTCAGGATTTTTATAAAAATCAGAGAAGGTTTATGTCCAGTAAGATATGCATCATCCTTTTCAAAAACTTGTCTTTTGTAATGGTCGGGCATTAGTATGGGCATATCCACCGCAAAGACCGTGAATCATGTTTATTCTCTTTCGACGTTGTATTCAAATAGTCCACTTATATTTATATCTCTTAAAAATATTTCGAAGGTTACAACTGGGATTATTCTCATAGCTAGGAAGTATACTGTTCAGGTAAAAATTTAAATATTTGCCATTTGTTTCTGTTTTGTATAATTTATTATTAAATGTTATCAACTTTTGTCTCCGCATAATTCTCAATTATTATTCATATCAAATGTTGTGATATTATGAAAGTAATTATTCAATTAAAATACGTATTTGCATCGACAATTAAATAACAATGCGCCTATAAGTATATTTTTGTGTATACAATATTATATTAATCCCACTTTTTTGTATTACAATACATTCTGAATCTATATAATATACGATTTTTTTTTTATAGGCGTTGTAATATTGTGATCTATACAAAATATATCAACAATGATTAATTACATATTATTGATTGCTTTAGTCTTTATACCACCTTATATTCATGAAATCAAACCTACCATTTTAATATTAAACTATACACTTAAATAAAATAAATATGAAATTTTTGATTGCGTTCCATCTTCATTACGAGATAATCTTCGTATGTATATATTTCAGAAAAAATATATTAGGTGTACTAGATTAAAAAAAAAGAAAACAGGCACTAATCAGAATCATGTTAGTCAGTATCGTATCTGTACCATAATTAATAATAATAACTAATATTATAACAAAAAAAGTATTTTTTAATTCAAATTTTTCGTTTGCATTCAGCGTTAACTGTTGTGTAAAACAAGAAACATCACAAATTTCAAATGCACAGTAATTTATTAAAATACATCATCATAACCATCTTTTTAGCGACTTTTCACAAAACACTTTTTAATCGCAAACGCTATGAAGTCAACTTTACATCATGGCATCGTTCACGACTTTGAAAAAGCCCAATTTTTCATCGTTATATTAATAACTTATTGACCGATTATGATAAAATATAAAAATATTTTTCAAATGAAATGAGCAAAATAAATGTCGTATTTTTGCCATACACCATAAACTTATATTATAGGTACTCACAGTCCACAGATATACGAAACAACCAGATGGGCAGATAGCTGATTCGATCTCACAACCTTTTGCACAACTGAAAATATTTAGATTTTGCTGTATGTTACTGCACCACATTTTTTTTATCGATCAAAAACGTTATTTTCTTAAGTTTTTGTTTTTTAAACAGTGTGTTAGAATATGTTTTACTGTAATATGGGTTCCATGTGTGGTGCATACTGAATGGGTTCCTCTGGCCATTATGAAACCGTGTGTAGGTTTTGTGTGGCCTATTCTTAGTCTATTAAGGACTGATTCGTTTTTATCTGTTAGAACTGTTTGATTTCCACTTTTGTTTTTTTTGCTATATATCACTGAGTTTTTGATTTTGATTTTTCTATATTTTATCCCATTCTAATATACGGGGACCACAACATTAATAATATTGAACATTAATCAATTGCGGTTCCGTGCGATATAAGAAAGCGGGTAAGTGGAAGTCGCTCTGTTGTACAGTAAGTTACAAGTGGGTGATTGTAATGGATGGTGTTAAATTTGAATTCAATGATATAATGTCAAAATATTTTGAAAATGTTATAAAGTATATAGGAATTGATAAAATAAACATGCATTGTAAATTTCTAGTATCTACGGTTATTTGTTATTCGATTAGATTATTAGAGCAAAATAAGAAAATTGTAACATGATAATTCGAGTGAATATCTAATGTCGTAATCATATGAACTTCAAATTTTCATAACAATTTAATTAAACTTTCCGGTAGACATTTTTTGTTTATTAAACGTAGACAAACTTATAGGGAATCTTGTATTAAATTTTGATATTTTAGATTTAAAAAGAAAAAAACGGGTAAGTGGAAGTCTATGTATAATGGATTATATTAAACTTGAATTCAATAATATAATATCATTGCATTAGAAAAACGATTCTGAGCAGGGACGGTTTTTCAATCTGGATATTTTATATTGTTATTATTAAATACATCCCGTAAGTTGAATTTATATTATAATATTATTATTTTGTATCCAATTTTTTAAATCCAATTTTAAGTGGTTTTTCGTAATTTGTCGGTAGTTTTTTCCGTGGCATTACCACAGCATTACCATTAGGTACATAACTATTGAGAAAATTAAAAATGATATCTCTAAACTACCATCTTGATCCAATTTCCTAAAAGATAATGTACTATATTATGTTGAAATGGAACCATACTTCTGGTAAAAATTTTGTATACAGGTTAAAATTAAAATAAACACAATTGTGAAACCACTAGCTTCCTTACTCCGCTCAGAATCTAAAATTTCAGGTCAAAATAAGTCAAAATATTTAGATAAATTTGTGTTGTATAGAAAATGCTAATATAAACATTCATTGAAAATTGCATGTATCTACAGTAATTTGATTTAGCGTTACACCAAAAAGCAATATCTATTTTGTCAAAAATTGATTTTGCGTACAAATTCCTGTTTTCTTAATTTTTTTTTCGTTTTCTTCTGCGCTTTTGAAAATAACTAGAAATTTTTACTTTTGATCCCTCAAAGTATCAACTAGATTCACTTTCCTACCAGAATGATGATGCTGTTGAAAACAATTTAAGCATTTTTATTGTCCTAATGTTCACCGTGAATCCCCTACTGTCAGTAGACACCCACCAGTACTGAGCTAATTTCGTACGCGAACGATCTAGTGTTACTAATTTCTGGTGAACACTCAGCAGAGTTGAAAAGTTGTGGAAACGAGTTATTCAATACAGCGTCGTTTTGGGCAGAATAGCGAAAACTCACTTTCTCTGCGACTAAGTCGCAGACCCACTGTCTAAAGGGATCACTGTACAAGACTCTGGACCTCCAACTTGGTGGAGCTATAATCCAACCAACCACAGTTGCTTAATACCTTGGAGTTACGTTTGATGAGAAATGGAAATTTAGCTACCATCTGGCGGAAAAAAAACTAAGAAAACAGCAGCGCTGTTTGGCCGACTACACGGAGTCACCATCATGTGACGATGGAAAGTGCCGAGGCTAGAAAGGTTAGGTAGGGCAACAATACCCTTAACCTCTGGCAGAGCAAGTGGGCCACTAGTGACAGAGGTAGGTGGACGGCGAAGTGGTTTCCTGACGTCAGGGTTCGGCTTGACTATGTGTGGTGCAAAACAGACCACTACACACCCCAGCTGATTTTGGGCCACGTGAATTTCAACGCTTCACTCAACCGTTTTAATCTTAGAGGCAATGCAACTTACCAGTGTGGGTTCCCTAACGGAACCACGAAGCATTTGCTGATGAAATGGCCACTTGCGAACTAGGAGATAGAAAAACTCAAACTCGCAGTGCTGCGGAATGGCCGTGCGAGTTAGAGTTCATGACAAGAACCAAACACATATATTTGCTCACAACACACTTGGGCGCGCTGATGAAGGGTTACCTCATTAGACATTATTGGTGATATACTGATATAAGTAAAATTCCAATACGGAAAGCAACCACGCGCAGGTACATCGAATAACCTGCCCACGTACCTCCGACCACATGCCGATCGATTCTCATTCAAAACTCGATCGAAAGCTCGTACCAAAATGTGAACGACCCGGTGCGAGTAATAGACCTAACCAGTCATCTACTATTAGCGACTAACAAAATCCGAGAAACCACTCGGTGTGGGAATGGAAATCCACGCAGAAAACTGTACCACTAAAATATAAGGCGGTGTCGCGGTGGACGTAAAAATCCTACCCCGTCATATGTGCTAGTGGGAACCAGGTCTTTGTGAGTTCCTGGATTGGTGGAATCCTAAATATCATTCTGCGGGAATCGGAGAGAGCCCCACTGGTCAAAGAATGCTCCGATTAACTATGGCACGCACGTCCGACAGTCAGGCGCGCACATTGATTGTTCCTGAGCCCGCTGGGCTGTCACCACCGACGCGTCATACGAAACTCATGAAATACCTTAAATGCGTATCCTTCGGGCCACTGACTGGCGCCTGGCGATAGTCGCGTCACAAAGCGCGGAGAGAGACAATCTTGCGATATACGGCTAAAGATCTAAGAAACCAATAAGTTATGACTAGGGCTGTGAATTCATAGGAAATTGCATTTTTTTTTGGTGATTGTAAAACATAGGTTTGTGAGTACATAATTTGAATTATGTAGTAACGAATACATCTATAAAACTTTTATTTTGCATATTTTTGCATTTTTTGACGTTTTTAATTTTTTAGGTCATTTTTTTGCATTTTTAGGTCATTTTTTGCTTTTTCAATTCATTTTCTAGTATTTTTAATCAAATTCCGTCAATTGACTTGTTTGAAAACATTTTTTTTTTTATTTTACACGGGCTGTATATATTATGTCAAATTTATATTTTATTAAATAATATTTTACACAAGTCACACGCTTTAATATACGGATTAGGTAAAGATAACGATTCGATAAAATAAGGCAATTGCTAGACAACTAGATAACTTAGATAAGTTATTGTGGCATATCGTATATCAGTCACGAATTTCCAGATTAAGTTATTAGTAGGTATTTCAGTATAATATCGTTTAGTACCTATTCGGCGTTCGCGAGTGTACAGTGAAGTGTGTTAACAGTAAAATGCCGAAATCAAAACCGCTTTTCTCGTCAACATTACGAAAGTACGTCAATGAATTTGGCGGAGATATTTTTAGTACGGATGGTGCAATATTATACTATAATTTTTGGCATTTTATATTCCTTTTTTTTGCATTTTAAGTGCATATTTTGCATTTAAGTGCATATTTTATTGCATATTTTTGACATTTTTAATGCATTTTTTAATGTTTTTTAGTGCATTCAATTCACAGCCCTGGTTATGACCTTCGTATTTTCCCGTCACACAGTGGTTATTGTTGTCCTAAAAGGACACAAAAAACAACGACAGACACAAAACAAAATTAAGAATCACCGTCTTAGGACTGTAGACAAAAGTGAAAATTTCTCTACATTTTTACAGAACTTGGCCACTCCCTAGTATGGTTTATTATGTATAATGACGTATAAGACGCGATTTAAGATAGTATGAGAGGTCATACAATAATATTTACTAATAAGCATAAATAATAATAAATATATAAATATATTATGTCTTTTGTAAAATTGTAATAGTCTATAGTAATAGTTAGGTTCATAACAATATTACCTGTTATATTACATCAGGGTAAAATATTGAAGATTAGAATATTTCAAAATATTCCCACAATCTTTTAACAGGACAGTCCTTAGTATTACCAAAAATGCTCTTAACAGAGCCAACAACCAGCATATATCTATGACAACCAATCAGAACACGGCATACACATACGAACAACCACCGTCGCAGTTAAGACTCTCACAACACGACACACACTGGAAGGAACTATTGGGTAAACCAACTTTCTGGGCAATTTACCGGCCACCCGGTTGTACAACGAACTTGACGAAGTAAAAAGTCCTTGAAAAGTAGAGATTCAGACCAACAAGGTAATATAACTACCAACTCTGAAATCTGGTGACGCTTCTGATATCCAAAACTACAGACCAATTTCTATAATACCACATATTGGTAAATTATTTGAATCGATTGTATACTCCAGAATAAAGCGTAGTCTTAATCATCTTATTATAAATGAGCAGCATGGTTTTAGATCGCATAAATCAACCGTAACAAGTGGTGTTGCCTTCTCTTCTTATTTATCAGAAGTTATCGAACACAGATGTAGATGTAATCTTTACAGACTTTAATAAAGCATTTGACACAGTGGACCACGATTGCCTTATAATGGTGCTTTAGTCTTTAGGCATTGGGAATCCCCTACTATCTTGGTTGCACTCTTACATCACAGGTAGAAAACAATTCATAAAATTCAAAAATGCAATTTCAGAGTTAGCTGTGATACCATCTGGAGTCCTTCAAGGAGGCCACCTTTGTCCTCTTTTATTTATTCTGTTTGTAAACTCGATAACCAAATGGATCTCTAAGGCTAAGCTCCTTCTTTTTTCTGATGACATAAAAATATTTCTTAAAATAGATAATCTTAATCAATGTCATATCCTACAGTCAGAACTAGATATTTTTTGTTTGAAGTTGGGCGTACTCCATTGGTCTTAGCCTTAATATAAGCAAATGTCATGTTATGTCGTTTTCTATGCAGCGATCTCCTATCTACCACAACTATTCTCTTAATGGCACTTATCTTAACCGTGTCTTCCTCTATAAAGATCTCGGTATTCATTACTCACCATCATTAAATGTTGAGCACCATATAAATGTCACTGTAGGTAAAGCTTTAAAAGTATTGGGTTTTATTAAACGCAATACTAATCAGTTTTCTTCTGCTCGTTGTCTCTGCACATTATACTTCTCATTAGTACGTTCTATATTAGAATACGGTGTGGTGGTGTGGTATCCCTACCTAGCTAAAGACGAACTAAGACTCGAGCGTGTACAAAATAGATTTCTTTCCTACATTGCCTACATAATGAAGATACCTCACCCTACGCATGACTATTCTTTAATTCGTAGTTCATTGGGAATACCAATGCTATCAACTCGTCGACAAGATGCTAATGAGCGCTTTATAACCTCGCTCCTAGGTGGCACCATAGATGCACCCAATCTGCTCTCTAAAATATGTTTTCGTATCCCTTCCTTCTTCTCCAGAAATCACGCACTCTTCCAAGTTCCAACTCACAATACATTATACGGACATAATCACCCCTTGCACAGAATGCTTCGTAATCTTAACAATCTTAATTTCGATTTTAATAAGTAATTAAATAATATCATTGTTATAAATATGTTATATCATAGATTTATATTACTAAATTAAGGTATTACCATTTAGTTTATATTATGTTGTGTTTTTCCATATGTTCTAATTTTGTGTGTATTTGTATTATTATATTATTGTTATATCTATTAAATTTAAACTTAATCTGTTAATTTAAAATTGCCATTTGGCGTTTATATATTATAAATAAATAACCACTCTAGCAGTAGAGTTATAGGAGAAAATGTGTTGAAAGGAAACACAACGCGTGCAGCCGTACGCATTGTCTTTAATTGATGGTACGGTATGTAGTACAAATACCGGTGACATTCAGAGATAAGGAATCTTTCTACTTTTATATCTCAGTTAAGGTAGAAGCCTAAAAAGCAACAAACTCAGCCCAGTGGTTCAATTGCCAAAGATTTGGTCATTCTAGCATCTACTTCACCTACTCAACAAATATACCACTAGTGAACAGCCATCCACCAGCAGGAGAAACTAAAATCCTAGTAAAGTAGTAAACAAAAAATGTATTCACCACAACATCAAAATCAATACAACATCC
Source organism: Metopolophium dirhodum (assembly GCF_019925205.1). NCBI lineage: Eukaryota > Metazoa > Arthropoda > Insecta > Hemiptera > Aphididae > Metopolophium > Metopolophium dirhodum. The sequence goes on from NC_083560.1 coordinate 121,843,837, forward strand.
ATCACAAACGCGATAATACAAGTTAAAACTAACATCCTGGTCATGGTGTACAATAGTCTTGGAACCCCCCTCTAAGCGGCTGCTTTGGATGACATCCTTAATTTGTGCCAAAATGTTATTATTATAGCAGGTGGTCTTAATGCCAAACATCAAGCATGGAATAGCAAGTCAACCAACACGGTAGCTGGAGCCCTACTAAGATACATGGACACATGATTAGACTCAACAGTTACTGCTCCAACATCACCAACACGTTACCCAACTCACCCAAATTAAAGCCCCGATGTTCTTGACATCGCCATCATAAAGGCAGGTTGCCTTGGATATCATCTAGAAAATCTCCCAAGTGAGCTTTCATTCGACCTCTCGCCTGTCCTGCTTGATATTCAACACCGCTCTGCATATGTGTCTCCACCAAAACCTCTATATTTCACCGACTGGCAAAAATATGAAGTAAATATGGAGTCAGAGCGTTTTATTCTCCCTCCACTATCCACAGAGGACCAAATGAACTTGGCTATTCAACTAATCACTGACTTTATCTCAGACTCCTAAATCAACACAACAATTCTGTTTACGACAGATCTACATTTTTCTTTCCAGGGAAAGTATGGAATACGCTTCGCAAACTTCCTAACAAAAGCGCACCCAGGACAGACCTTATATTCAACTGTTCTTTGAAACGGGACGAGAAAAACTAGCTATAATTTTGTGCAGAATTTATAATGCTTGTACCAGACTTGAATTCTTTCCCAATTAATGGAAAATCACAGAAATCATAATGATTCCAAAACCCCAAAAAGATCCAAAAATTCCAACAAACCACCGGCCTATTTTCCCTTCGTAACACAATAGGAAAACTTTTTAAAAAACTCGTACTCTCCAGAGTAAAAACACATATTATGAAACAAATCAGGTCCGAACAGTTTGGGTTTCGCCCCATCACAGTACAACAATCCAACTAATCAAATTCATTGACAATATCACAGACAACTTGAACGTAAGACCCAAAATAGCTGCGACTCTGCTGGACATAGAAAAAGCATTTGATAAGGTATGGCACGACAGCTTCTTATTCAAACTTTTCGAAATGCAGATACCTCATCAATTGGTGTCCATCATAAATTCTTTCCTCAAAGATAGACTATTCTGCATTAAAATTGGCGACTATAAATCAACACCCAACCTGGGTACCTCAGAGGTCCTGTCTTTTTCCCCACCTGCTCTTCGTTTACGTCAACGACATGCTAACTATTCAAAGAGCTAAAATCGCCTTATTGGCAGACGACGCAGTTTTTAATGCAGCTAGTAAAAATAATTCCTGTGCAATCAAAATCTTGCAGCCACTAGTTGATATTGAAATTGAGTGGTTCCGTCAGTGGAAAATTGCTACCAATTCAACTAAGACCATAGCAATTATGTTTAGCAATAAACAAATACCAAGCTGCCGAATATATTAAATTTTGAGATTCTTCTATCAAATGGGAAAACAAAGTTAAGTACCTGGGAGTCACCATTGACAAAAATCTAAATTTTTCCTCCCATGTTAAAAACTACATTTCAAAAGCAAAAGGTGTGCAGTTCTGTTCCTATTTACAAACGTAGCCCTTTAACTATAAATTCGAGACTATTCATTTAACGAAATTAAAAATTATTAGTTTACAATAAAAAATTAAGAAAGACACCCCCACTATTTCCTATGGCAATATGAAACTGTTAATTTTTAGTTGAAAAATATATTCCACGCCCAAATAAGGCTGGCATAATTGTTTAAATTCGTTGTCGAATTCAGTTCATCCATCTCTTTTGATTTTTATCAATGCATTAAAAAAAGAAAATAATATAAACCTTTTGAAAGTTGAACATTTACTTTCCGGAATATCATTACAAACAAATAAAAAAATATTAAAATTCTACGATTTTTGGTAAAACTTATAAACTATTTTATTTAAACTAATTATTATTAATCAATAGTTATTATATGTATTTAATTATTTTGATTGTTGTTATTATACCTACATATAACAATATTAATTGAGAATTTAATGAAGTATTAAGTATTGTACATAAGCATTAGGCATGTATCGTCACCCGCAACCGCCAAAATTACGTGCGATAATATTTCACCTGCGACCAAATTACTGCGATAAATTTACCATGACCAATTTACCGTGACCAATTTACCGCGACCAATTTACCGCGACCAATTTTTCGTGATGTATTTACGTAACACCATTCTAATATCATGTTAATTTTTAATTTATGCTTGTTTAAAGTTATTTAATTATTCTAAGATTTAAAATTGTATATGCACTTAGAACAACCAATAACTTATCTTAAAAAAGAAAAACACCATCACGCATCGTGGGTTCTTTAGAAAATTTTATAAAACTATTAATTTAATAGGTATTTTTCTTTATACTTTTGAAGGGTAGTTTATTGTGATTTTTAGATCTTCATCATAGAAACTTTAATATTTGCTGTATTTGAATATTATGAATATTTACTTATATTTTAGTCACTTGTAGTGTTAATTGCTTGGAATTGAATACAATTTATATATTTTTTTTTTTTTTTAACATTTATTTAGAAAATATACAATCGGTAAGGTTTTTTACAATAGGCATATATGCGGTGTTTGTGTGATTTTAACGTGAGTTAACATGATTTTAAGGAACTACCCAACAGTAGTACTTATGCCTTGAGGGTACAATTTATATTAAAATATAAATTTACATTTTTATAATACTAGTTATTGTATAGTCAAATATACTGTTATCTCCCTTTAATAGTTTTATAGTACATGAACAATTCGTCATCAGTATTAAAATATGTAATATAAAAATATACAATTTTTGGAAATTTTTCAATGTTATAAATTTAAATATTTTTACAAATGTATTGTACCTAAATGATAAAATTCTTAATAACAGTGCAACTTAGTATTTTGCATAATTTTTTTTACAGCTTGACTTTTTTATTACCTACTCGCTGGCTGTTATTAATTGAAATATAAATTATAATGATTTAAACATTCTAGCTACATGTTTTAATGTTTAGTTATTTCGGGTACCTATAATGGAATATTTGATCAAATTATAATTGAGTGACGATATTCTAATATGTACTTTATGTCTTTATATTATTTTCATATATATTAGTATAGGTACCTAAATTAATTGTCTTCCATTCAACTATTAATAACTACACTTGTGATTCCTAACTGTAGTTACCTGATGGCACTATTATTAATTTAACATAATATTATATTTGCAGCATACACACTATTACAATATGCATTCAATAAATATTTTATTTATTACATTTGATTAGGGATTTCAGTGATGTACCTACTATAAATTATTTTTATTTATTAAAATATTGCTCAGTTAACATTATATTATTATATAATAATAAGTTTATATATTTTATTGTATATGTATGTAAGTATATAAATAAATTTTTTTTTTTTATTGAACTCAAGCCCGGTGACTATGTTCATTAGCATGTGTAGGGGATGGTTGGAACTATGGTTGGTAAGGTTGGTATGGTAGGGTGTTGTTACGGTTTTTACGGTAGCTAAACAAACACGTGCATGTGTGATAAGGTTTTTACTACTCCAAACCCGGGTGGTCACCCATCCACGAGCTAGTAGCAGTGGACGTTACTTACTCAGTTTTTCAGTTGCGAAATATCAACGCGCCAAACCAAGCCAAGCCAAAAATGTAATTTATCGTTATTTGTATAAGATAATTAAATTAAAAAAATAGCTTACAATTTATATTAGGTACTTACCTACAATTATAGTTATACATTCAAGTAACAAAAAGTGTGGGAAGTTGAATAACGATATTTTATGCATATTTCCTCTATCTGTGACGTAGGTACACCTATATTCGATACAACAATACGGAAATAAAATTTGTCTCGACATAATTTTGTCAAACTAATTCTACTACCAACGTGTTTTTATGTTATTTATTGCAGAAGTTTCCTGTTAACATACCTAGATATAATGGTTGTTATAAAAGTATTGCATTCTAAGAAACAGTTGGATACTTTGGTGCTAAACCATGAGAACATATTTAAATCTAATAGTTTACTGTTATTTGTGCATTGTGCGTAATATACTCATTATTTTCGCCACTATTAAAATCAAGTTTATCAAATTTTTGTGAAAAATCAAATAGCAACACCATCCAATTGATAAAAAAAAACTGTTGAAAATAATTGTTAACTTTGTCTTTGAGTAGTATATTATGTTTAATTTATTATACTTTTATAAGTTCTTTTGTTTCAATTTCACATGTCTGACACTTGGAACTTAGTATTTTGGTTTAAACTACTTAGTATCCGTTTCGAGAATAATGTATTTAAACTATAATTATTATAAAAACCGATTGGTAATATCTGTTATAGTTATATTATCATCAATGTATTTTTAATATCGTGTAAAAGCATGAAATATCCTAAAAGCATAAAAAAAACTAAAAAGTATATTATAAAGTATACATAACAATATAAAACTTATGTGGCACACCTGGTGTATTTAACGGAAAAGTTTTGTGCCAAGGCACAGTGGTGATAACCCATGAACCAAACAGTACTAAAAAAGGTTTGCGTGTTCTAAAAACGATTTATATTATTTTACAATACCTACCTAAACATTTTACTTTGCTATTAGATAGTTTATGAATATTATTTATACACCAGAAAAATATTTGCTTACATTCCACTGACAAAACTATCTAGTTCTTAATTAATTTTAAAACTGTTTTATTTTTATGGGACACACTGGGTATGAATGTATGATACATTGTGAGGTGAATTTGAAATTTATTCATTCGTTATAAATTGAAAAGCATTTAGTTTTGATGGAATTATTTAGCCGATAACGTTAAAGGTGTATTATGCAAACCTTCATTTGGGGTATAAACTTATAGCTATTAAGTAATTTATGTGTAAAAATGTACAGCTCTTTGTTAAACGTCTCTGGTTGGTTTTAGGGGATTGTGTTTGGGAAATTCAGTTTATTATTGGATTTTTTTATGAAAATATTATGAATATCTAAAACTAAAAATTCAGAAATTATTGTACTCTGTAGTGTTACGTATAAATTTATATTGTCCACTATGGCTGTAATCAGAGTGGTTTTATTTCTCGGAAAAAGTTGTTCTTAAGCAATTTATTGATACTGGAGTCCTTTAGCTCATTAAATGAAATATTTGACGATGTAAATGTAAATGCAGTGTAAAGGGATTGGATCCCATGATTAGGTTTGACCCTACATTTTTAAACCAATTTTGTATTGAATTTAATTTAATTTAATTTCGAGATTTCCTGATGCAACTATTGAATCATTGTAAAAAAAAATACTTTATCATTGGCATAGTCAGCTAGAATTGAATAAGGGGAAATGGGTCAGCTATATGCGTGTATAAGTTTATACTATTATAAATTCAAACCTCATTGGGATACTCTGGGTTTAATACGGTATGGTATGATATGTGGAGTATGGGCTTAAAAAAAGTACCTATTTAATTTAAATAAGATTTTAATTCTAAATACTAATACTATCATGATTCTCGAAGAAATTAATTGGATATTAAATGATGAAGTTAATAAAGACTTATGAAGTGACTTTCGAAATAAATATAATTTATAACATGTTTTAGTACCTATATTATAAAATTATGTTAGAAATTTAATAAAATTGAATTTAATTTGTAGATATATGTTACGAATAAATAGAGACAATCAATTTTTACTTTTTAATGATAATTATTTGCTTTTTAATAGTCTACACATTTAACAAAGTAACCATAATTTTGTATTGCTGCAGGTAGCCTATATGTGAAAGGAAAATACATTATAGTAAAAGTAATTCAACCATTATATTATTATGTGTATACGTTTCACTAGAAATACGTTAAAATTAAATATGGAGGTCTACAGATTTCAGAATCAGAGTTATAGCACTCTTGTCACTTTACTCCTTAGTCACAATTTAATATTATTACTTAATTTTTCGTTGACCCCTATTAAATTCTGAATGAAGCGATGAACGTATTGATTTTACAATGAATTGTATGTGTAGAAGTAACTTTTCATAAAAGAACAATCGTATTGCCTCAAACTCCATCACCAATATCTTTTCTGGTAGCAAAGTGAATGTAGTTTTTACTTGGGTGTTAGAAGAGGATTAAGAGTAAACATTCTTCGTACTTATCTTAATAAACGAAAAGAACAAAAAAAAAATGTAAAAATTAAGAAAATAGCAATTTTAAAGCAATACCAGTTTTTAAAAAACCAATTTTTTTTTTGTAATTCAAAAATTAATTAATGTTAATACATGATATTTTCAACAAATTTTGAAATGATTATTTTTAAAAGTTGTTAATTTGACATTTTTTACTTTTTTAAAGTGTCGACAAAAATGTTTAGGTTTGGTAAAAAAAGCTTGACAAGTTTATACAAGATCCCACAAAAGTTTTAAAAATATTAAAAATACATTATAGGCCCAATGTTTTTATAGGCGTTTAAAATTCAAAATTGGACAAAACTCGTCAACTTTACGAACATTTGGTATTTGCAAATTATTATTTATAAAATAAAACTTAACAGGAGTGATGCTACAGTATAATTCAGATGTTTTAAATTAGAAAATAAAATATAAATAAAAAATAATTCAAAAATATAGTAAGAATCAAGTTGTTTCAAACTTGGAAAGAGAAATGTTAATTTACACTCTTACAGTTTGATAACTATCATAGATAAAGGAGGTGAAGACCAAGAAAGTGCTACTGGTGATTGTGGATTTACCAAATCTAAATCCATATTGCTGGGGCATTACAATATAGACTACGCTTTACAGTCTTGTTAACAATAAACTCAAATATTATTGGTAGATGAAGTAGTATAGAAATGGACCAGTAATTAATAATCACAGAGGTTTTATTGGATTTCAAAACAGGAGTCACTGAGCATGTGTTTTATTCATTTGGAAAGTGACCGTCATCAAGGGAGCGTCTGAAAAGAAGATACACATGAAAGAGGTTATATAAAAGCGACAGTTAAAAAGTAAACAAGCAAAAATGCTATAAAGGCTGGAATAATTAATTTTCTCCACATTTTTACGATATTAGCATAAACGCATGGTATAATTTTGAAAATATGTTTATTCTTTACATTTGAATTTTTTTTTATTTTAATCAGTATGTATAATCAGTTAAAAAGCTTGAAAATGTAATACGAGGTTTTTCGTAAGTTTTTCGATCAACATTAACCATTTATGAGTATATATGAGTGTTTTAAATTAAATTGCTGATATTCTTGAGGTCATTCAAAAATGATTAATCATAGAACTTGAAAAATCCTACTGTTACTTTAACTATTATTTTCTATATCCAAATCTCATTATAAATTTTCGAAGATTGTTTAAATTCCAAGATAAATATACGAAAACGCGTAATAATATGCAACATACGTCGTAATAGTAATAATGGATGTTTCGTTGTTTTTTTTATCATTATAATGCTTATCTTTGGAAACTAGGGTCATTAGCTGCCCTACCGAATATATAAATATTTTATTTAAATATAAACAACAATTATTGAACGATAATATTTATAAGATACAGTAAATAGAAATAAGTAAAAAAAAAACTATTCTTTCCTGGAAATAGATATTTCTTAGATTATAATAAAATACCAATAAATGGAATTTAAGAGAAAATCTATATAATGTATTTTAATTGAATAATAACATAAAAATTATTAGTGAACCGTGGAGTAATAATTCTACTATTTTATAACGTTTTATTAGCTTATTACAATTAATTATTCAATATGACGTATAGATTTTTTTTCCATGGAAATAATCTATACTTACTTCTTAGGTACCGATTTGTGCACACTAATTATAATATGGTAATATATAGGAGGAAGAGAAACATTAATGGTAGTTACGTGAATAATAAACCATCCATTAGTGACACTTATAATATAAAATTGAGCGATTAAAGAAAATTAAATCAAAAGATCACTGCAGTGTTTTTCAATGAGTTTATGGTGAGAAGTTCTGAGACGTGATCTTTCAAGATGTAGTCGTTAATTATTAGTTTATGGTAAGTTCTGTGATGAAATTATGAACTTATTTATTTTTCGTTGGAATTATGATTTAAATTTTACACATACGAACTACATACATTATATTTTCCCATACTGTTGTCTTATATTTTATTAAAAACAGAGTAAAAGAATTGTATTGTTTTATTAATTCTGAAAGAAAAATAAATAAAATATTATATTATTAATGGAAGTCTGTATAATAATATTATGCTTTGTCGACGAGTTTTTAGTTTACTCCAAGTTTTATCTTAATATTTAACGATGTTGAGTTGAGATTATAATTTTATATTATGTCACAATAAGAGGAGAAAACAGCAAAAAAAATAACCACGGTTGTGTTTGTTTTATCATGTTTGTATTATTTTAATATTATTATTATTTCTTATTAAAGTTTCGCATGGTTTTTACTTTATGGTTAAATTTAATACAAATTGTAAATTATGATTAATATTGTGTGATGACAAATAGTTACAATATGATATAACAATTTATAACTTTGCAAAACATTTTGTGAAAATAAAACAATTTACTCTAAAATTAATACAAATCATAGGGTATATCAAACTTATTTTGTAGGGTTCTTAAATCTACTATATATTATTGTAATATTTTTATAAATTTCCTTTAACTTGATGTATTATTATATCCTGCTATAAAATTTACTGAAAAATAAAAATAAAAATTACTTCTAAAATATCTGTACTAGCTATTTTCCCTATAGAATCGTGCTATAGGTAATATTAAGCCAACATTTTCGTTTGACAATTATTTTGTTTTATGGTGTGGTATTGCACTATATTCTATCTGATCTACATAGAGCTGTTATAAATAGGTTCTATACAATAGAAGATAGAGTTCGCGCAAATTAAATCAAATCGTATTTTGTAATTTTTGAATTTCCAAATTAATTATAAATGTGGTTAAAACGTGGTTGGAAAACCTGTTATATATATATAATTCAATGATAGTTTCCATGGCCCTTTGAACTATAATTATTGTACCTAACCACAATCAGGTAGCTTTAGAATTAATATAGTCCAAATAATAACAATGTGTTGTAATTGATATACAGTATTTATTATTAAACATAACAACCATTAAATATCTACTATACAATTGTATCATATCATATATATATATATAAAAATAAGTGTACATTTTGAATAAATTTTATAACTCAAGATCCACCGAACCGATTTCGATAAAAATTTCAGGGCATATTAAGATCGATATGTAGATAGTTTCTGTGAAGTTTGTACGCTTTGCAAAAAGTGGTTCCGGAGTTATAGCCTCTTAAGTGCATACCTGGCGACATGGCTAAAGACAGCAACAACGTCTATACAATTATTTTTATCTATATATAACCCATAACAAACATTAAAAAACAAAATTTCTATCATAAATCTCAAAATTCCTGTTTGAGCACCTACCGGGGGTGATCACTTCCCTTTTCAAATTAGCCTATGACACTCACAAAGAATGTGCCTTTGTATTGGTGGAAGAAATTTCAAAATTTGTTCAGTAGTTTCAGAGTTTATCCTAAACATACAAACAAACGCTATCATTTTATATATTAGTATAGATAAAAATGAATGTTTGTGTGTAGATTAAACCTCTGGGAAGAAGATAGGCTAATTTAAAAAGTGTTAAATTTGTTTTTTTTTTTATTCATCGGATTTTAGTATAGTTGCGTTAGGCTTTTGTATTAATTGATTATATTAATCCTCCGTAGGTGGAATTAAGTAAAAATGACAAACTTGGTACAATTTTGATACTTTAGAGTAAATCATACACTTATAATATATCTGATAATATACTGCTGCGAATCAGAATTTTTATTCCGAGCAACAGAAAAGTAAAGATAAATTTTGAACACCATACACCATACACCGAATATTAAATAACGAATTGAACAAAGTTTGAGCCATATAGAAATGGTACATTTAACGGGCAACGAAGTGCCAGCGGGATCAGCTAATATGTTATTATAAATGAAAACGTATTATAATCATCAGAAGTTATTTAGTACCTAGTTTAGCATTAGCATGGTAAATTTAGACGACCCAGAATTATTGAACTTAATATGGTGTGTCTCTTATATTATATTATTTAAATTAGTGTAGATACATATGTATATGTGGATTACTTTATAATGGTATGTCCAGTATTATTTATCAGGTGTCTATTTAGTATTTGGTATGGTTTGTAACAGTGTCACACTTCCGTGATCCAGTACATGGTTACATATAAATGTAAAATATTAAATTAAGTCTGGGACATGTGTAGGTTGCATACAAAAATGAAATTTTCGATATTTATTTATTTAGATATCGTGCATATTTTCGAATTTTGTGAATTTGATACAGAAAATACTGAAGAAAAATAATTGAGAATAGCACTTTTTTAAATAATACATTGTTACTACACGATTGTATCAACATGTTTGTTTATCTGAATACACTTTGGGTGACAGATGAACATTATATTGACTTTTAAGATAATTTATAAATAGTTTACAATATCTGAAGAGAAAACGTTACACAAATTCATATGGTAGCTACAAAAGCACATAGTTTTTATCTATAATTTTTTTATAAATAAATATAAGCACTTCTAATATTCAATATGTATTGAATTCCACTTAACAAAAATGATTCACAGATAATATTATATTTGTATATGTGTTTAATATAATATATAAGTGAGTTATAAAGAGTGTTCATTTATAGAAAAATTATTCATCACGTTCCTAAAATTGTACCATTTTCTAAAGATTATTATACGATAAATGGTGTTTATGCTTCAGAAAATATTTATTTTAAAAAGTTCAAATTGATAAGACAGTATAAGATACATATTATACTGGAGTACCTATATGATAAAAGGTGAAAACAAAATACAACGTAAAGAAAATCACTCAATTTGTCATTTGTTATTATATTATAACTTAATATAAATATTATAATTTAACATAGTACGACGTTTAATATAAAATATGACGTAAACGATATACTTCATAGCATGAACATTATAATATTTACCACCACAACAGTATTTTTTATTTACTTGTTACAAAAACACCATAATAATATCAGTTTGCATAGGTTAAGTAATGCACGTACATAGAATAATTTTTTTTTTTTTTTTTGGGGGGGGGGGGTTTGCAAAATATAGCAATACAAATTGTACATTTTGTTTTCCACATACAATTAAGGTTTCAATTATTGGACGAAGAATATATCGATTTTCAATGACTTGTTGTTTTCATGAAGTACCTATCTCATTTGCAATATTATTATTTTTGTTTTCCATTACTTTAATAAATTCTTCAGAGCAAATGATTGAAAGCTTATGATACTCAGATGTTGAATGATGATTAAAACGTTCAATGGCATCCTTCCATTTTGTAAAAGGTTTAATAATCAGAGCACCTAATTTTTTATGAATCCCTTTACCAACACTGTTATTGGCAAATAGTACACAGCATTTACACAGGGCACCTTGCACTTTTTCGGAGTAAACAAGCCAAGGAAAACGGTTTAACCAGTCTAATTGAAATTTCAGCCGCCTTTGTTGTTCGATAGGAAATTGTTAATTTTTGGGTGGTATTTTTTAATAACTCGTATTGTTTTGCATCATTTCTATTATTAGAAGCTGATAAAAATAATCCAATATCCAGAGAATATTTTTTTAACGATTCATTGTCTATATTTGTATCAATATTTGGGTCTGCAAAGCGTTTGGTACATCAACTTCGGTTGCAATATTTTCAATATTACTCGATTCACTTTCAGTTTCTTCGTTATTTTTAATTTTTTTTTTAATTGAACCCTCAACCCCCCCCCCCCCTGTATACGTGCCTGGGTTAGGTATACTTTTATTCTTAAAACATGACCAATACAACACTTTTACTAAAACTCCTTTATGAATAATATAAATATGCTATATATTTTTTTAGTACATTTTAAACCAGATTTTTACTAGTTACTAGTGATACACATTGTATTCACACATATTGTGAAATTTTAAAGCAATAAATATAAATTTAATATACTGATGCTAATTATTTTATTATCAGTAGTAACCCAAACGGAATAGCTGAATTCAGTCGTTGTATTAAGGTAGGTAATTAACATTCTAACTTTGCATTAATTATACTTACTCATTTCGTACTTTAATGTATCTGAACACAATGCTTATAAAATACTTAAATATAGATAAACAGAAAAACACTTGTACACCAAAGTCAGCCACTATGTGCCTCAAACTCAAAGCAATAGCCTCGGGGTGTACTTAAACCTTGCCTAACTTAACTGAACCAAACCTGAGGTGCTCCGGATCACACGTCATGTGCCACCACAATCGTATGATCACAAAGAATTGTAGACGATTGTATGTACTTAAGTGTCTGTTGTTTTTTAGCATAAAAAAATTTTATTATCATGTTATTAGTAGTGAAATAGAATAGCTTATCTAGAACGCCGCGTGATCATCGTTTTTCAATAGTAGTTTATGCACTGGATAAAAAAAAGGTATACTCGTTTTGAAATTGTGTAAAGTGCACTGGTTAGTTACATAGTAGATAATTTTAAAATAAAATAGTCCGAGGTAAGAATAATATATCTTACGGCAATTTATTATTTAATTTAATTTCTTAAAATACTTTCATATTTTATTAACAATTATAGTTTATAATCATAGATTATAATATATTATATATCTCAAAATCAAAGTATTGCTCAGTAAAATAATATTATATACAGGGTGATTCATTAAGCGTAAAACACTCATATATCAAATAAAACTCTATGCTGTCGTTCAAAAAAATAAAAAAAATTAAGAATAAAAAATATTTAAAAACATATTTTTTTTAATAAAAACGTTGTTTTTTAACAACTTGAAACTACGTAAAAAAATATTTTTTAAAACATAAATACTTTTTGAGATAATGAGTATTTTACGCTTAATGAATCACCCTGTATACATTTTCGGGGTCTCTCTACTGGGAGTGATAACCCAAACATGTTTTGGTATAATATATTTACCAAAATAATTATACAGTAATATTTAGTATTAATTAAATATACCTATGAAATGTATTGTTGAAGATTAGTGATCGTTATAATGAAAAAGTCCTCACAGGTCTCACACAGCATAACAATATTTCCTAACTACATATAGTAAAAATATTTTCAGGAAAATAATATATTTGTCAAAATATTTTTAAAAGTTTCGTAAATAATTAGGAAATACTTAAGTTATATTCTTTGGCCAAAAACTTCATATTTTTGAAAATATTTTATAAAAAATATTTACAAAACAATTTTAACCATATATTTTAAGAAAACATTTTAACGGAAACTTGATAAAAATATTAACTCAACATTTTTATGCAATCATAATATAGTACAATATTTTATTATAATGAGAAGAACATGTTAATAAAATATTACTAATCAAATATTCATTATTCAATCACTTTAAAATATTCACAAAATATTATCATATCCCCAATGCTGTGTGGGGTGGTTTAAAAAAATATATTTATATATAAATTTATCGTAACAATTTATAATGCATGAGTGTATCTTTATTTTTTATTTATATATAAAAAAACCATTTATTTTTCGCTGTACATTTTCGATGCACTTTGAAAAACAAATTACCTTGTTGAAAAATTATGAATGAACTATCTAAATACTAGATTTTTATCAATTATGTCACAGTCGTCTTCACAACGACTGAGTGGTTTATCCTAGACGCATTGGAGAGTGGCACCACCAATTGCTCAGCACGACGGTAGAAGTAAGTTAAGTTAATTTTTTTTGTTTTTAATTTTATAATATTTCACAATTTCAGTCTATTTTGTTTTCATGTCAAAAAATATGTATCGTAAATTGTTTAAAGTTAAAAATGTATATCATTCGATTCTAACTTATATGGAAATACTGTATTAAGTATTAACACTATAGTTTATAATTTAGTTTTGGGTTAGAAATAAATTAAGTATACTAGTGATGTATAAACAATATACTTTTTTTTTACTTACTAAAAAGTTAGCAAAAAGTGTAAATTTACTTTTAACTTAACTGAGTTAAAAAAAATCATTAACTTGCCCAGCCTTGAGTATGTTGTAGTAAAGAATGTAGTATTGATGACAATGATGCCGCATTATGATGGCCACATACGACCATCCACAAAGACACATTGTCTTCTACAATTTTAATACTTAAAATATAGTTTTTTTTTATCAAAATCAAACGTGTGTCTTGTATTATCAACTGCCACAATTCATCGAGTACTGCTTGAATCTTTTGAAGCGCTTCTTAAGTCCTTACTTAACTTTTGATTGGGTATGTGATAAAGTTTTACGTAAATTAGTATGTGGGGTGTTTTGATTATTCGACTATCTTAGTAATGTAATTTTAATTTTTTACGTTAAATTGTAAAGAACTAAATTATAGAAAGGTACTTAGGAGATTAACTGTGGAGATACCTTAAAATATTATTTATTTTCAATATTATAGCATTGGGGTGTTCAGAACACCCTTGGATACGCGATTAAAGGTTAAAGTAAGAAAACAAATTATATAATACCTATGCAATTCATTTCTTGCTTTATGCAGTCCTATTTTAAATATTTATTTTAATATAACCAATATTGCTATCGTTCTTGCTAGTTTGAGGTCTCTAAACACTAAATTCTAAATTTAAAATATATCATAGTCTGAATGTGATAGATTCTTTTATCATTTTCAGTTAACTAAAAATTTTTTCACACCAATAAAATATTTTACGGATTTTACATTTGAAATAATAAGGTGTAAAGTATATTTTATGTCCATGATTCATTTGAGATCTAATGTCATCGATACTAGGATTTTCATTAATATAATATTTTGATATATTTCAGGCTCTTAAATAATGAGTGACTGCAACCGACGATGGCCCTGTACTTTGCTGTCACGAACACACCCACTGTATTACGTGCATACTAGTTATTATTCGCTTTGTTGACTACAATACCCAGAACAACGATGAAAGTTTGCAGTTTATTTTTAATTTGTTGTATTTTTTTTATTTATATTTGTTTTTTCCTTTACAAAATACATTTTTGCTGTAAAATAACTGGAGGTTATTTTTTCAAAGAAATTTTTAGGAAAAAAAACATAAACAAATGTTTTGTCACAATAACCAATGTAGTTACCTGCAAATGAGTGGACAAAGTATTTTACAACGTTTGCGAAGTACTTACGATATTTTTTCTAAACTATTATTATAGTTCTCTACCAATATTTTTTTTTTCGTAAACTGAATCGAGGTACTTAAATTTTCTCTTAAATCAATGGAACTTTTTGTAACTAGTATACCTAGTGATATATGCCATTGAATATTTTTTCACATCTGAATACGCTAAATGTTTTATATAAATTAAAATGTATATTTCAGTTTTATTTTATTAAGGTTGGAATTACAAACAGACTTAATTTATCACTAAAATGTATAGGTACAGTGTGTATTGTTTGCAATAACAAAGTTTTGATAAAAAAAAAAATGATTTTTTAATACTGATTTAATGTGTTGAACCAGGTAGCAAATTTGATACCATAATATCAATATATACATATATGTGTTTACTTGAATTGGTTTATAGTATTTGAAACTTAAAATTGCGTGGTCTGATGACCTATAGAAGAATCCATGATATCGACTTTTTAAAAATGTATTTTTAGTTCTTATTATAATTTTTTTCTTTTATATCTATTCATTCTTAATGTTTTTAATAATTTTATTTCATTGTATTACTTGTAAACCTAGGGGTGATGCTAGTAAATGACAAGCACCTCCAACTTACTCATTCTATACCCAGACAAATATCGTAATAGAATTATTTCGCCCAAAATTTCATGAACATATAAGTAGAGATTCAATTCATCGTTTATACACAACATTCATCGCTTCAATTTTGATTATATTAAACATTAAAAGTAGGATTAATTATAATAATATTATATTAGGTAGATTTTTTATCCTTGCGATATGCGCAAATCGATTAGGAAACAAATATAAGTAGAGATTAAATATTAGTAAATCATAGACAGTTTATAGACAGTTAATTTATTTAAATGAAACCCTAGTTCAAACGTTGTAACGAAGTAAACACTTCTAAGTGCAATAATAATTAATAATGTATGATAATGCGTAGTGTGTTTGGAGCTCAATGACTATGGTAGATTTGTAATTGCTGTATTAATTACGTGGTATCCTCACCCCTTTTCCTATACTAAAGGCCTTAAAATTATTGTGTTGTTGTTTTCCTGTGTCTGAATATCTAAGCGGTTATTTTTATTATTATTATAAAATATAGGTACTATATTCATTATATTGGGCAAGTCCCAAAGTTCTGGTAAATCTGTCATGATTCCTAGTATAAATATTTGGCATCAACGTATAATTTGAAAATATGGTTTGATATAAGAATTTTCATTCTTATCGAAATTTATATAATTGTAAAATAAATCATATTTAAGACTCTGGTTATAAATTTGGTGAAATCTTTAGTCCATACCACTGGGGTGTTTCATAATCACTTTCATAAGCACACAGACACACAACTGTAGGATATCAACGTAATTTAATAATTGATTATAAAATTTAAAACACAGAATTATATTATATACCTTCGTCATAATAATACCACTAGAAAATAATAAAAAAATTAAGGAAAAATTATTTTATATTTATATATTGAAAGAAACCAAATTAGTAATAGGGATAAAATAGACCAACTTCTCCCAAAAAAAAAAAATCAAAAGGATGACCCCAGTGGAAATAACGTTGTTACTAGATAATTTATTAAGTTTTATTAGGCAATCGATTGTAATTTATTGACATTTCAAGATTTTTAGGTAACTTAGTATTAATTAATTTAATCAGACCCTCAATAAACACAAGAAAATAAAAGATAAAAAATATATTATAATTACGTGGTTTCACACGTAATATGATGTGGTTTTTCATTTTTCACGTAAAGGATCGGACCGGGTAAAATTTATTGTAACAAGATCAATTCTAATGTGGACAATAAGTTGTTCAATAACCAATATAAATATAACAGATAAATTCAACAGTTGGTCCCCTGTCTAACAGTCAATGTTTCCTTATCAAAATTATGATAACAAGATGACTGTTTAAAAAAAATTAAACGTGTTGTTGATAACAGACAGTAAATAGAAATCACAATTATTTTTTTTATTTGAATTCAGATTTGTATTATATGTTTGGCTGTAGTTATTTTTATATATACCAAAAGTTGTATAGTTTTTAAAAAATAGAAATAATTCGTATACCTACTTATTATAATATATGACCAGTGACCACATATAATACTAAATACATCCTGATGAAGTGACTAAAATATCTAACAACATTTTATTTGTAATAATTTATTGACAACAACTTAATAAATATCAGGTAAATATTTGTAATTTTAGGTATTATTATGTACAATCTAAAACTTCCATCCTCCTAGGATATTTTTTAATAAAATCAGTCAGTATTATCGCTAGAGAACGTCGGACCTAAAAGTGAAGCATAAATATCTCCAACTTGGGTGGCTTGCACTGTTGAAATCGGCATGAATGGTTACCGAGTAGCTGACGATTATCACAGATGTGTACAATAATTATGCATTATCGTTTATTGTACAAAATATTATATGTGACGATTATAATTATTTTACTATGAAAAGATAAGTTATAGTGTTTATACTTGTCTACTATCCATGCTATCTATATTATGTTATGTACTATAGCTACTAGAATACATACAATATAATATACTTACTTATATAATTTTTCTTTATAATCTATGGATGTACTGATATAAAATCAATAATAAACAAGAAAATACAGCCTATAGGGGAGGAGGGGGGGGGGGGGTGTCCACAGGCTACGCCACTGGTTATATTTGCCCATGGTGCTGTTATAATTGTACCTGTATTGGGTACAGTTGTAAAATTGTTTTCTTTTCTATATTTATATTTATTCAACAACATGTGGAAATAAAGATTCAATACTTCCCTTTTTTTAAAGGTAATCATTTACTTTACTAATTGAAAGTGTAAACGAACCAAAAAATTTTAAATTTTGGTAGAAAAAAAAAATATTATGAAAACTGTTACAATTGTACCAGATCTTCCCTATCGGCTATCACAGTTTGGGGAACTCTGATTATAGGTACAACCCTATAGTTATAATTATTGTAAAAATGGGCTTTTTGTTATTTATTTTAGACTTGATTACAATTTGCTATAAATATTGTAATTCTATTTATTAATTTTCTTTCTTTTGAATTATTTATAATATACAGATGGGTTAGAAATACTTTGTCAGTCATAATAATATTATATTATCGGCTCTTAATCAGTATTAGCTTCTGAGCGGAGCGATGATTATTCTATTGATTTTACACTGATGTGTGTGTGTATTTTATTTTTTTATATTTTTTTTTTTTACTTGATTATTTTATATATAAATGTATAAAAAGTCTATGCATTTATATAAAAAAATTAATTATTTTTACACAAACATAATTAAGCGATTGCAAAATAAGTAGGATAGGCAAATTAAATCCATACCAAACGTAAAATACGTTACACAACACGACATAATAATATATTATATTAAAAATATATCATGTTCAGCATAACCTGCATTTTACAGTGCGGTGATTGTTGTAAATTATAATCAACAGAACCTATTTCAAAACATAACCATTGTGTATTAATAAAAGCTATATTATTTGTGTATAACAATTTAATATATTTTGTAGACATTGTTCATAATAAATATGGCTGTAAACTAAGTCCAAATAAATATTTAAAACATGATGCAGATTTAATTGGGTGACAATTAACCAAATAAACTAAGACTCTCACTATTTATATTCTTGAATATTTTGGTATTTTAAAATATTTTATTAGGGATTCAGAATATTAAAAACACCGACTAAAAAAAAATATAATTTATAATTTTGACGGTTTGGTCAAATAATACTCAATCATTAGCGTCTGTTATATTATATTGAAAGAATTAATTATTTTCGTTAAAACTGTGTACAGGTTGATCCTAAGAAATACCAAATATTATGTTTTATACAATCTTATTAATGATTTTTTAATGCTGTCGTGTTAAATTGATTTTATTAAAATAATTGTTCTTCAATATTTCGTTGAGTTTAATATTGATAATTTTACAATTTAAGTTTTCAGGCATTTTTATTGTAAGTTATCTGAGGAGAAATTACTGATACAGTATTAATTATTAAGTATAGCAAATAAATATGTTTAGTTGTAATTTTGATACCTAATCATTATTTTATTAATTTATTAGGTTTGTAGGATTGTAAAGTCTGGTATGCAACACGTGTTAATTGATGCATTGTGTTATACAGAGTGTCCCGCGAGGATTTACTCATTGTGATATATCCTGAGATAATAAATATATCATAAATCTGTTTTTTTTTTATTGGACTTGCAGAGACAAGGACTACGCATATTTTATTTTTTAATTTAATTACATTGTTTGGTAAAAAAAGTTATTATTTTTTATTTTTGAAACAATTGGAGATATTTTATAGAGTTCATTTTTGTGAAAATTTTGATTTTTCAACATTTTATTTTCATTAATCTCATGATTTTTAATATTTTTTTTTAGTTTATAGGTAAAACGGCAAAAAATCCAGGATTTGGCCGGGCAGCGAAGCATCCCTCTACGGCTAATGGGTATATCCTCACGGGACATTTTGTATAGGACAGACAAAGTTGTAGACTACCTATATAGACATTTTTGGAGTCGATTGAGATCGTTTAGTGGTTTCTTTTTCTTGGCGTGTGTGTGAATATTATTATTTTACTGCAGTTTGTTACCTATTATGTATGTAATGTGTATAAATATAATAAACATACCTAATATGTATAATATATCTATATAAAATATTGTATTATGTGGTTAATGCACTTAACTGATTGTAACTGCTGCTGTGTTCGATATTATATTACTGTAACTGAGATGTCTTAATGGGGGTCGAGTTTGAGGATGTATCTCACTATAATGTGCGTAATATAATTAAATTTGTATCGGTTTAATGTGTTGTATTACATGAATATGTACATATGTCATAGTATGTCCACTGGCCAGTTAATAATATGTAGATATGTTGATTATTGGTAATCTGATAGTAATATTATTACACGCTATTGGTTTAACTTCCCTAATGATTAAAATTATGATTTTACATAATATAATATAATATAGTGATTGTGTATTTGACTTAAGTTATTCAATTATATGTAACACTAAATCACATGAGTCTACCGTGAAATAAATTAAGGCACCAAATTCCAACCTTAGGTATTTATAAATCCAGACACTAATAATTACTTACTTCAACGTGTGTAGAATTTTTAGTAAATGTATAATGATACTTATAGCTTATTAGTATAACATAGAATTATTAAAGTAGTACTAAACTGAATTAACTTAATATTTCACTATAGTAGGTATTCATTTAATTCAAATTAAACGAGTTAATTAATAAATATGTAATAATAATATTCTAAACAATAATGCTACTTATAAATACGATTTTCAAATTATATTACGCTAAAATTCATACTAACATTTTAAAGTTTAGATGGGGGACGGAGTGACCGAGCAGACTAAGGCGTCGGGTGTCAGGAGAGAGAGGCCGCCATCCCCCACCCGGGCATGATAAATACCTACGGGTGCCACTAGAAATTTCTGCCAAACTAACAAACACATGAGTTTAAACCTACAGTACCCTAATCCAAAGTTAAAAACTACCCAATGGCCTAAGTTGCCACGGGTTAATTAATAATAATAATATTAAAAAAAAAAGTTTAGATAGTATAAGTGTGAATAGTGTAAGTTTGATATGAAAAAAAATAAACAACCAATAATTGGTTAATAATATTAAAAATAGATAACCCTACGACCATGCCCAGTGTATTTATAATTGAACACACCGCAAATATCCGTTCAAACAAATTATGGTGTGGACCGACATAGATGATGTTTAATGATGTTTGGAAAATTATAAGACACTGTCCTACTGATGTGTTTATAGTAAATTTGATGAATATTTTTTATGTCTATAGTGGTGACTTCAGTAAAGACTTATTTTCCATACATTTGTTATTCATACATATTTTACACAAATTTTATTTTCAGCTCTTACATAGTGTGTTTGACCAAAAACACAGTGCTTAGCATTCAAACGATCAAGTAATATACAAAACATTATGTTGATAAATTAGGTATAAATATCAGATATTATATTACAAAATCAATAAAATTGAGCAATACAGATGTAATGTCATATTAAATGTACAAACATATTTAAAAGGAACTTTTTCATTCCATTTCAATACATTGTTTTGTATGAATAGGTAACTGTAATGTTAATAATATTTTAAGTTATTAAGTTATTACACTTCAAAATATATTCAATATCATACATAATAACTTATACAATACAATATCTAGATCTAAATACAATAAAATGCATTCAATTTTAAGTTGTATAGATTATTATTATGATTATGCTGATAATAGTAAATAATGATTTTAAATTCTGAGCAAAGCAATGAATGTATTAATTTTTCAATTATATGTATCTTTTTTATTTTTTTGTATGATATGCAATAGTAGGTAGTCGAATTAATGCTTTAATTATAAACGTTGAGGGTGGTTTCTGATAGAAAATTGGATCTGGGTGGTACTTTTGAGATGTTGAATATTGAAAATTATAAATTCTCAGTACTTTTCAAGCGTCAAGAAAAACAAAAAGAAAAAGAATAAGAAAAAACCCAAAATTTTACAAAAAAAGTTGCGATAACCGCAGGCAGATACTTGACAATTGTACAAAACTAATATTTTCTGTAGGTACATTATACAATTTTAAAAATATTTTTTTTTCTTTTAAATATCGATGTCGAATGTATTCTATAAAAAAATTATATAACTTAATGTCCTCTTATACTCCTATTTTATATATAATTTTCAAAAATTCAAAATGCATTATCCAAACATTTTTTAGCTCGAAAAACGTCAAAATTTCAATAATTTGCAAATTATTTTGTAGTTTTACATTCATAAGAAACTTTCATTCTATATCTAACATAAGATATTTTTATGGAATACTCTCCACAAACGCTCCTACCTTTGACAAAATAAAAAATGTACAGGAAATTCACATTAGTTTAGTAAGAGTGTTTAGATTTCAAATTTTTACGAAATTGAATATTCACAAGTATAATTACGATTTTTCATCAAATAACGTTTTTTTTTATTTACTTGTAATTAAAAAATGAAAAATGCAGATATTTTAAACTATCACCATTTTTTAAGCTATTTAAATTTGACTATTTTTTTTTTGTTTTTCAAAATATTGTAAAAAAATTGTCAAAAGGTTAAAACGCTTGGAAATGTAGCGTAATATAATATGATATTTAGACTTAAATAAAAACACAGGATAACTAATAAACGATGGACCATATGGAATGTGGGGTGATCCAATATACATATACATATTATATACGCATTAGGTATATATTTACGCTCCCTCGTACACACGCATGACACATGCAAAACATAAATAATATTCAACACCTCTCCAAACAGACGTTTAGTAAAAACCAGATAATCAATTATCAACGGCGCCAGGCGACACCGCATTGTAACTCATATACTCCAAGACCCCGTCGTCAATTTTCTGATCAAGACATTGGGACATAATAACACAATAAATTACCAGTGGCACCTTTGTCATACCGCTGAAGACAAAATCATAAACACATCAATACGTAAAAGCAGATATCGATGCATATCACCAGAAGAAGGGATTACACCAAAATCATATTATATAAGGACCCCACGGGATCGAGTCGCCAGCAGTTTTTTTCACAAGACGACCCGATGCACAACGTCCACGCCAGTCAGCGACACGATGATACACCTTCTCCACTGCTCAAAGGAGTATCTACTACCATCGATTCAGACGTATATGTATATTGAATTACTTCAACATTCAGTATGACCATCTAATTAATTATCCCATATTACTCAAGAAATTCACCCTTGAAATTTTCTTAAATCTATTTATCTATCCACCTCCTTACAATATAAAACTCTGGGACTATCGTCGTATAATAACTTAATTATAATTTTAGATATATATCACATTAATTTAATTATCACTAGATCATAATCATATTTATTTTATTTAGAATATAAGCATAATTTTAGATACATACTACTATAATTTATTTATTTTTAGATCATATTAATATTTATTCATTTAGAATATAAGCATAGTGTTAAGTGCTCATCAACTTAAATTACATTCGATTAGCCGTTGACTGTGTATACGACTGCTACGAATGTAGAAATTTTTAAGAGCAGAATTTAGTTTATAATATAACCATAAGCGCACACCATTATATATTGCACACTTATATTATTATTATTAGATCGTAATTATAATATTATCTATTTAGAATATAAGCATAGTTTTAAGTGCTCATCAACTTAAATTACATTCGAATAGCCGTTGACTATGTACGACTGCTATCTAGCGAAACCACAGCCAAGTAGGTAAGGCCTGTGAGTTTCGCTGGACGGCGCGGGGTTGACAGACCGCGGCGCTTGCCGAAGGCCGGGGCGTCCACGTCGCCGGCGAATGGATACTGACTTATAAAGTTTGCTAACACCGAGCCACCGTCCCATTTACGGTTGATTACGTGAATCAACCGGTGACACGAGATCCAATCACGGCGTCTCTGACGAACGTCTCGCTTGAAGTGCGCAAGATGAGAATCACAGAAGGCCGACGCTAGCTCCTATACGCTTAAGGCGTCGCGTCGGGTGATTACTTCTCCGAACATCTCTCATGAGTACCTTGACCGATAGATGGTTCGCATTAGCTATGAGCAAATATGCGTTCCTGGCGGGAGAGATCAAACCGAGTGGATGGGAAGGCGTACTAGCGACCCGGTCGGTGGAGGGGCGGTGATTTGGATTCAGTCAACCGTTTGCAAATGACCCTGCTTTGGAGGGAGGACTCCGATGTTGTGCGCCGGAACCAACCTCGACAGCAGGGCGCCATCAGTGGCAAAACCTTGAACGCACCAGCCCGTTGAGGCCGGCAAACACAGTTTGTCGACAAAGCAAGCACAATTTGCTACCGTAAGAGTGAAACTACCGAAGAGTGGGCGGAGCCAGGAACCACATACCTGAGCTACGGGCAGGTAACATCTTAGTAACGTTAGGTGTAAACGAGGGAACGGGTGCTAAGGCCCATCGTCGCAGTAAGAACGGCTAAAGAAACTGCGGTGACGACGGCGACGGCGGGCTCGGATCCCCCGTTGCTGCGCGGAAACCGACCGTTACAAACTGTAACGATTATCGTCATCGACATCGTACATTACTCCCTACGTTGAGCACGGCTAATATGCTGAGTGTTAGTAATGACAAATGTGTATATATGTA
This sequence comes from Metopolophium dirhodum, assembly GCF_019925205.1. NCBI lineage: Eukaryota > Metazoa > Arthropoda > Insecta > Hemiptera > Aphididae > Metopolophium > Metopolophium dirhodum. The sequence goes on from NC_083560.1 coordinate 121,868,537, forward strand.
TGAAATATATATTATGCTGACGCGATTTTTAGCTCACATCGTGTAAATAACCGACCTGGACGCCTGGTGGGAGGCAGTTATGATAGAGGCTACAGTGAAGTAGTCGATAGAATATAGTCGGCGGTTGATAGTTGGATGGTCAAGAATGAGGAGTCATAGTCGGTGGTCGATAGAGGAACTCGAGGACTGACAACGACCTGAAGAGGACCTGCGGACGACCAGCTCAACCCACATTTGGACATCGGCACCCACGACACACCATGGCCCGATCGGTAGCCCGGAGTTATAATTTATAAGTATACTTTCAATATTGTAACTTGTAGTAAATAATAATAATACATCAATAACAGATATATATATATATATACATTACGTTGAGTACTTGCTTCACATAAGGTAACCCTGATCCCTAGTAATAATATCACACACCGAGGTCGAGTCTCCGAGACCTCGTTAAAATAAACAGAACGACACCGGAACGGGTAAGAGCCCAGGTGAAGAGGAGACGTTACAAAACAACACGAGGCCACCAGAACTCTGAGGGCGGCGAGGGCAGGTCTGGGGGACTGCTGGTTACACCGGGCCGGTGTTCCCGCGCCCTTACGGGTGAAGCGCCCGCCGGTCGAGGAGGGGCTGGCGGGCCCCTGGAGCGGTCTGACCTAGGTTGCTGAAAGGGCATCGAGGTAACCCCGTGAAGACTTACTGGCACGCCCACCCGCCTAGCAAGGACGGCCCATCGGGTCACGACGAGTCAGGCGGGTGGACTGAGACAAGTACACACCTGCTACCGACCGCGCCAGGACGAGTCACGTTGAGAGACTGGCTGACTAATCTGGTCCGGGAAAGGGGCAGGCGGGGTACGGTCTTAACGAAGCTAGCCCTAGAGCTTCGAGTTAACTGAACTGTAATCACAAGGGCTCGGGGCAGGTCAAGCTTGGTGCTAGCGAAATGGCCAAGGACCTCCGAGTTCCCTGGGCCACCTGTACCTTCCAGGGTGGCAACCCGGTGGTTTAGAGCACGCTAAGTCACAAAAGGTCTGAAATGGGTAGGAAGGCGGGAGGGCGCCCGAACAATGCTACACCATGATTGTGCAGAATCGTGTGGAGCGAAAAAGAGCCGTGGGATTGAGACCGCGGCTGACGATGTCCTGCCCGGGCACAGGACTGGGCGGATGACGAACGGCCGGAAGGCGTCTTCGCACCCCCGGGTCACCTAAGGACCCCGTTCCGATCTCAACGCCAGTGGAGGGCGCATCTCCAAACCGAGCTTCCCGGGGTAATAGGAAGCACCTGGAGGTGGTCTCAGAGACTTACCGGTGGTGACGGGGAAGGGTCATCAGTGAAGGAAAAGAGGACTGGCTAGGCAGTTTTCAGCAGACCAGCTACTCCAACAGTATACCCCAGAGATGGGCAGCTTGCCAAACGCAGGTCCTCATGGATCGCAGAGCATCTGTTTACACATACGACTGCCCGACCGTCAGCTACGAAAAAGCTCCGCGCTCAAGGTGCAAGCGATCGGAGCGGACCGAATCGAAGAGCGCGGACTCACGGGAAAAACCAATAACCGTGTTCCAGGCGTATCAACGCACTGAGGAAGGGTAGACCTGATAGGCACGTCAAAAGACCTCGACGTGGGTCTCCGAATAAGGACAACCGAGGTGATGGAGGGCACCTTCCTTTTCCGCACAGGAACAAACTACCCAAGTGGGGGAACCATACCACCTGCGACAAACCAGTGGGCTTGGGCGAGAGGCGCCAGAGCACGACGAGCGAAGCAGACGCGGACCTCCGCGAGCGCGCTGGCGCTTTTAGCACGAACCTGACTGAGAGCACACGGGCCCGACCAACTCGTGCATGAATACGTGCAAGGTGGAAGTCCAGCTGGGGGACACCCACCGACAAGCACTCAAACCCGAGCATTCGGTACGGACACGGCACCCGGCAAAAGAAAACCGTACCACTCAAAAAAGGTCGTATCGCGTCAGCGTAAGAACTGTCCCGGTGCCGATGCTAGTGGGAAAAGAGTCGTTGTGAGTACTCTGGATAACGGATCCTTCAATCTCATCCCGCGGGCGACGAGGACAGCCCCACTGAAAACCCGACTTTGCTAACGCCCGAACGGTATCAGTAACGTCGAGCTATGTGGCGTGCGTCCGGCCGACGCGCGCGTGTACCTCGCGTGCTCGCGCTCGCCGGCCGCGCGTTCGCGACATATGTGGATGGCCTCGCGGGGGCTGTCGGGAGTAGTGCCTTAGTAGAAGGGGAGGAATTTGACTGGGTCGAATTTAGCGCTCGCTGACGTGGATCAGCAAGACCCAACGATCTACCTCGTACGAGAGTAGCCGGCGGGGGACCGCCAGTCTGGCGCCAGGGCACCCTGACGTCAACTCATCGGAGGGATGCGACCGCGTCACAAAGGCGTGAAGTAGCCGCCCTCGAGAAATATGGCTAAAGGTGTAATAACCACCGAGGGAATGGTCTTATACTCCCCGTCACACAGTGGTTTACAATATGTACGACTGCTGTGAATGTAGGGATTCTTAAGAGCAGAACTTAGATCGTAATCATATTTATTTTATTTAGAATATAAGCATAGTTTTAGATACATACTACTAGAATTTATTTATTTTTAGATCATAATAATATTTATTCATTTAGAATATAAGCATAGTCTTAATACATTCACTCACAGTACCTCTTAGATTAACACCTGTGTATTAGCCCATATCGATTCGTCGGTGAATACTACGTCATAAAGCGGGTCATTGAACCGTCGGTCCTCCGAAGGATACAAGTAACCGGTTCCACCAGCTGCGTCCCTTCACCCATTGTAACGACTCGTCAAACCAGTATATTCGTAGCATTTTAAGCGTAATTTAATAACGTTGGACTTAAATACACACCTATCTCACTAAAATTAACTACCACCTTACCATCCCGCGTAATTTTTTCTCATTACAGTAGTATAAGATTCCTCATAAATTAGTATTATAGTAATTTAAAAATATTAATGATCTATAGGTAGGTACCAGTTTTTTTAAAAGCATTTAAAGTTGCAAAAATTGCAAAAAATGTTGTAGTAAAAGTAAAAATGTATAAAACATGAGTATTATCATACAGTTTACTTTAAAACTTGACATTTCAAACTATACATAAAAATTTAGATAGAAAAATGTAAATGAAAAATAATCTAAACTCTAAAGTAATACATATGGACACGATATTTCTATACAATTTGGCTTTTAATTATAATACAAACAAATACATTTTTTCATTTGATTATCCAGACAACAAAAAAACCAGACTTGAGACTTGCGATTTATAATTTAATTATTTGTCTTTATCGAGGTTGATGAAATACGTAGATATTATTATAGCGAAAAATTTAAATCTTAGTTAACTAGTTATACTATGAAATATCATTACTACAATACAAATTCAATCAACATATCTACCTACATATTATTTTAATTGATACTCATACTATTGTCAAATTTAACTTTCCTTTTAGAGTTTGAATCCTAAATACTAAAATTGCCATGTAAATTTTACATTATAATTACCTATCTATAATTGTACATAAGTCTAATTTAAAAAAAAAAGGTGGACAAGTGGATACCGCTCTTCTGTAAAGTAGCTGTCAAGCATGACGTTGTAATCAGTGTTCGGACTTATCTAGATAATTATTTGTTCATCTTTTATCTTATCTAGATAAATAGTTACAAGATATCTAAACGTTTATCTTACGTATTTTTTTTTCTAATCTAAATAAATTCATCTAGATACATTTTTTATTGATAAAAATCGCGAAATTGTACAAACACACTTTAAATATTTATATAGATTCTCAAACCAAGCTTATGGTTTATAAATAATGTAAACTGTGCCCAACTAAAATATACCTAAATTTAAACCCATTAAAAAAAAAATTGTATCTTTTTTTTATTTAGATAAAAAAGTTTTTATCTTTACCTTTATCTAGATAAATATGAGTTAATTTATCTTTTATATCTATCTAGATACCAATCTTTAATATAGTTCCTGAGTAAAGCGTAGTTACAGCATTTCCTTATATATTTCTGAAAATGATATCGAGACTTTAGTTTTATTAAACTATTTAAAACAAACTAAAATCTACTTTTTAGTTAAACGTTGCCAAAGAACACTATTCGCGTTGTATTGTATTCTTATATAAATTAAATAATGAATTTAAAGTAAATGAAATCTAAAATAATTATTAATTACATTTTAATATAGCCATTATAATTGATTAATATTATTTATAATTTTAATCTTATTGTTTTAAACATATTTTTCGAAGCATGGTACAATTTTAAGGTATTAATAGGTAGGTATATATATAAAACCAATAAATTCTGAATTTCAGAATTGCATATAATAATATTATAAGTGTAAACAATATACATTTTAACCGATCCCCGCAATTTACATAAATTACATCTAAAGGAGACTCGAAAAATCTTGTATAAAAGAAGGGATTGTCCCCACAACTTAAATCACTGCAGCGTCGCCGGAATAAAAATACAGTCTTATAATCAAAGCATCAGCAGCCCAGAGAGATCGCTAAACACCATTTTATAGACATTAATTTTATTTTATGGTGTCCGGAAAGAGTCCACCCCATTCACTATAACGTTGTTCGAAATGTTCACAAAGAACTTACTGTGATTACGTACTCAAATTAATAATAATAATATAATATCACGACGGTACGCTATTCTTTCGCCGTTGCAATAACAATATTCTCGGCCCGGCCATTACTGTATTATATTATTATTACTTATTTTTCTCGAAATACGCCACCACTGAAACAATAATAATAATAATGGTGACGGTGATGATGATTTTGTTATTATTGTTATTATTATAACTTCGCGCAACCCAGTTATATACACACCCACCGTCGAATACATTGGAAGAGTGATCTTGCTGGGATTAAGTATGTTTATATATTGTAAACGCGTACAACTGCGTGGCGTAGTTATTATGATGCGATGAACCAACGCGTTTATCTCCGCAGAAGCCCGAGCATGTGAGGGTAAAGGAAAAGTTTAATTTCGATTCTTCTACTCCCTGGTCTTTTATGTTCTACGCGCCTCTGCTCTCGTTTTAAAAATTGTTTTTATCTCATTTTTATGATATAACCGGACAATAATGACCACAAAACGGTAATTAAAGAACGTTCACATAAATTATAATAATATCGTATAAAATGGTTGTAAAATGCTCGGATCATACATATTATAATAATAATAAAAAAATAAATTGTATAGAGGACTTGCCGACTACAATCATAATGTGACGTATATCGATGTTGGGGATTAAAAATCAACTGCGCTTGCACGTGACGGTACGACCACGACGTTGTTCGTTCGAGACGAAATTCGTGGCATGGATGTGTAAACATATTGTTATAGTGACTTGATATTATAGGCTTTTTAAAATCATAATATTCTATATTTTTAAACGTATGAGTGCAAAATATTAGTATAATCCGAAGAGTATATATTATAAATGTACAGAAAATACTACATTTTTTATTTCACTAAGTAATATTATACTCTTATTAATATACCTCTATATTATATTTTTTTTTTATTTTCTTATAATTTTATGTTATAATAATATCAGTTGTTGGATGAGGCATCTGCCAAAGACTAGTCAATTGATACACACAACATCCTAAACACAATTTGATATTAACTAATCAAATTTGGCAATTAACGGTAAAATTACATAGTTAGGAATCCCAACTTGGGAAACATCATACATGATGCATGTCAGGACGTCATGTAGTCCAACTTTTGGTAGTTGGCAAACCGATGCAAACATTTATATCAACACTGGAGCTGCTTAGAGAAAAAAAATTATTTCAAACAAACGTATTATAAAACACATAAGTTATAACATTACAGATTATTTTAAATTCATAACTATGATGTTTAGGTTACTTAAATATGTTTATAGATTTTGGTATTTTAATAATTAATTTATGTGATGATTGATTTTCAGAACTCAATTCGTCAATCAAATATATCGTTTTATCTTCAATCACACTAATGGACACTTATTATTAAACATAGTAGGTATGCTTTATAAGAGGGGCAAAAAAAACTGAAGGCTGCATGCGACACATGGGCCATGGATAAGAACACCTTAATATAATATGTTAAGGATCCTAATTTATACACATATACGTAAAGTGTGATACTTCCATAATTTAACAAAGTATCATCATTTGAAATAAAAAAAAATCTATATTACCTGTAAATATATTGATTAAATAGAATCACATATTGTTATTTTAGATTCTGAGCGGAGCGAGGAAGCTTCTGGTTTTACAATGGTGTTATTTTTTTTTCGTTTTTTTTTATCCTGTATACACAATTTTCACCAGAAGAGGGGTTTTGATTTCAATATATAGTTTCTTATCTTTTAGCAAATTGGATCAAGATGGTACTTTAAAGAAGTCATTTTTCGATTTTCTCAATAACTATTTAACGCCACGGGAAAAACAACCGACAAATTACAAAAAACCGCTAAAAGTTTAGATTTTGATTTCTAACGCTTTGTTTATCACCATAGAAACTAATAAAATATAATACTATTATAATAAGATTAGGTATATATAATTAATTCAACTTACAGGCTGTAATGAATAAAACCAATACCAAATGTCCAGACTGACTATAACCATCTCCGCTCAGAATCAGTTTTTCGTATATCATGATATTAATACAATCCATCATACACTAACCCATTTGTAACCTACTGTACAGAAGAGCAACATCCACTTATCTGCGTTTTTTATTTATTTTATTAATTGCATATTTATAAATACTAGATAATATGAGATACGTAATATTTTAACCTACACTTTATTTTAACTTATTTAATTTAATTTTTATCTTAATTAAAAACTTAATTTAAATTGAAATAATCTGTTAGTTTTGGTTGCTCGTTATTTTTGTAAATTATAATTATTTCATAAAAAGTTTCTATTTCACTAAGTTTTATAAACGTTTCGTCGGGAATATTTACTTGTTGTTTTAATCCATTTCTTCAAAGGTGCACAAAAAGCATTTAATATCTCTTCTTAATATCTGGTAGTGATTACATTATACAAAACAGGTTTGATATCGAATAATGTATTATTTATATTATTAAAGAAATAAGAAATATCAGATTTATTATACGGATATAAATTTGCGTAGAAAGGTAACGATTCTCAAACATTTTTTTGTCAAAGAGGAAATCATATAAAAGTTTTAATTACCAAGGCTTGAAACCGGTTACCGGTTACCTGTTTTTACCAAAAACCGGTAATTTTGAGGAATTTTGAGAAAATCTAACCTATAATCGGTTATTATTTCTATGAACCTTTTTTTATTCCCAGCTATCGGTAACCGGTTACCGTGACAATTTTTCAGCTAACATAAAAGTTATTATAACTTAATATGTTTTAACTGGTTAAGAACCGATTACCGGTATTTTTAAAATATACTGAGTACCGACTAGGTGAAAGGCACATGAATCAACTCTCAATAGACCACGTATTGACAACTTTAAATCGTTGTCTGATAGGGCACGGGTACAAAGCTGTAATATATTTTTTTTTTAAAAACCGGTATTTAATCGGTTACCGGTAACCGTCATTTTTTGAAAGCGGTTATCACTTAATCGGTAATCTGTAATTTTGAATATAGTAAAATATAGCAAAATTACTGTAGTAGAAGTAAAATTTATGTTAGTACTGTCCGTCAATGTTTTGTATTATAATATTATATTGTAACATAATATTGAATTTAGTTTTTGAAAAAAATAATTCCTTATTATGTACCTACTAATAAAAAAATAAATTATAAATAGCAATATGCATACATATACAAACATTACAAGAAAATACCTTAAAAATTAATGTTAACAGACTGTAACGCTAAGAAATGTATTGTTTTTTGTATACAACGATTTACCTTTTATTGAACTCAAATTTAATACGTCATCCATTACTACATGGCACACTACCTTCCCCATACACTTGACATGTAATATACAGAAGACTGAGTTCCTAATTTTTATATTAAGATATTTATACGATAAACCTATTTATACTCATCTATGGTGCGTCTGTACTATCTTATAAGTTATAATAACAGCTACCTATTGTATTATTATACGAAATAATATTATAAAAATTATTATAATATGTATTTTACTTGTGGTCGATAAAAATTGGTTTTGCCACAGTATAATTATTATTAGAAAACTAAACTCCTCTTTATAATTTAAATAAATAATAAAATATCATTAAAAAATATCGCTGATAGATGATTTTCTCTTCTTGGTCGTATCAAATGATTCATCGCAGAATTCAAATTTAACCCATCCATTAATGACCTACTTAATGACGATATAATATAGTACACATGCCTCTACTACTCTACTGATTTTCCTGGTTTTAATTTTCTTTTAACACCCCAAAGTACCATTACATCCAATATATTGACTACCAGTAAAAACGAACGAAAGGTCCTCTCAACTGACACACAAAAAAAAACACAATTTTAAAATTAAAACATTCCTAGCTATGCTCAGAACCTAAAAGTATATAAGATCTCTATTATTAGTGAGTTTTAAATATTTCCTGCATAGGCAAGTGGGGAATGATAGAAACGCCATAGCATTACTACGACAGTGTGGTGAAACTGTGTGGGTACAAAAATAATGTGTAGTACCTAGTATTTAATTTATTTCGATTTCCTAGAAAACTTATAATGCTTGTTTGATTTGATTTAATTAAATTTGACAATTTTAATGAACAATTAAAATAATATAAACAATTATAATTCTGCCCTCATATTGTTGATTATATCTCAGAACAGTACAATATATTTAATACTAATATGACTATGTGAAAAGTAAATCAATACTTTATATTGGTATATTAATCAGTTTCTATTTAACAATGTGAACCAAACAGTTTTAGGCTCTTATAATGGCGTGTCTTCACTTTGTCATGATCACAAACGCCTGATTTTAGTGGTACAATAAAGCTTATCTGCCCGAAAATACTATTATAATACTATTTTTAAAACACAGAATAAATCAACAAAGTGTGCCTTAAAAACACAGTCGTATGTGTCCGTTTTTAAATACGAACTGCAGTGATATTATTAGTACTGTTGTTATTGTGGCTGCTGTTGTTGTTGTTGTTGCCGTTGTTATTAAAACTACTACTCCGTGCACTGACACACGATGAAGTGACTTTGTAAGTGTCACATCGTCGTTGCCAATTCAATGGACGACTACAAATAACAATAAAACGGGTTGAAGTGACGACAAAATCGAAAGAAAACAACATAGGGCGTTTCGAGAAAAAAAGATAATATTTGACGTCATGGAGCGTAGTACAAAGTATGCGCTCTGTGTATTCAATGAAATAATAAAAAGAAATCAAAACGACTAAATAGTCTAATAGACTAAATATTTCAAGACAACAAATACCTTGTTCTTTTCACAAAACCAAAAAGAAAAATAGGAAAAATAGGAAAATAGATATAAATATATTATATTTTGTATAGAATATAGTAGCTATTAGAGTCATACATAATATTGATACATTTTTGCAAAACACATTATGATTTATGAAATTTAGTAAATTGATAATAATTAAACTCTTCACGAAAACCAGGCTATAATAGTTAGTTATTTAAATATTTGTTTAAAAAATGTTTTTTTATATCTATCTGCTTAATTACGTTTAAGAAAAGGGTATTTAAATAAGATATATGTTAATAATTTTAACAAATAAGTATTTTAGCTTTTAATAAAATTAATATAGGTACCTCATTAATCTAAAAGTTAAAAACAATGCGATCAATGTTTTATTTAATTAATACTAAAATACACTGGAAATGTATTTAAAATTCTGTAAACGAATAATATTGTAGGTACCTACAGATATATCAGAACAAATGTTTTAGTTAATTAATGAACTACAAATCTAAATAAAAATGAGTTGTTCTTACATTGAAAGGAATATTTGTTATAAGTATAAATTATTGTGTATTAAATTTTTTTATTTTAAACTTTTCTTTAAGTAATCGATGTTATACAATTGAACCGAAGAATCTAAAAAAAAATGTATCTAATAATAATTAGATAATATAAAAACAGATAGCGCCAGTCCTATTCAAAATGTGATTAAATAATGATCCCTTGGCCCGACCATATGCAGCTTTGAGGAAAGCAGGTCACCAGTATATAAAGTCAGTAGTCTCTACTTACAAAATACCTGTTAGCCACTCCACAATCTATATACTCTTAAATTTTGATTTTTTTAGGTCTTTTGAAAAAATATAAAATAGGTATACGTGATATTATGATTGAAAAGGAGTACTCTAAAGTACGATATAAAATTACTACTTGTATCATACATAATATAATATAAACACAACAATTATTAGTATTAAAACTTTTAACTAGGAATAATAAACGATTTAAAATTAAAATGTCTATAGATTTTTACCATGTCGATGACAAACATGTGGACTGTGTTTTTTTCCTTTGTCATATTCAATTTACGTTTTTATTTTTCTTATAAAATGTGGTCAAATGGGTACCGTTCTGCTGTATAGTAGATGTCGAGCATATCGTCGTAATGTATGTGTTATATTTGAATTCAATGATAAATAATTGTACACGGTCAATAATTTTGAGCAGAGACGTTGTGTCAACCTAGCAAACTTGACTTAATAATACAATTTAATAATTAAAAAAACACTTAATAAAAGTTGAAAATATCTCATGGATATAATTATCATAATTTTCCGATATTTTTTTATTTTGAGAGAGGTAAAATAACTTGTAGGCAACCTACTATTAATATTTCTTATATAAGCTATGAAACTAAAAACTTTTATGAATTTAATTTTGAACTGAAAAATTATTTACAACATTTTATAAAATTATCATAGCTATAAATAGCTCAAAAAAGGACAAAATAGTTTTAAAATTATAACGTGTATGCAAAATGCTAGTATAAATATTTGATAAACATTTCAAGATTCTACGGTTATTCGTTTTTGAATTATATTAAAATATCAAAAATCGGTCACAGTCAAAATATTTCGAAAATGTTACCATTCATGGAAAACTATAATATATATATATTATACATTTTAAGAATCTACGGTTATACGCTTTTGAGTTAAACCAAAAAATAAAATCGACTTTTTTCAAAAATTGGTTTTGCGTAAAAATTACTACTATTTTACTGACGTTTTCTAAGACTACTTCGAATTTACATTTTTGACTTTTCAAAAGTACCAATTAAATTCACTTTTACATCAGTAAAGATACTGATCTCGAAATTTGGAATATTTTTACTAATTTTTGTTGACAGACAGAAAAAAAACAAACATCATTGTAAATCCAATACATTCTTTCGTTCCGTACAGAATTTAAAAAGTGTGTAATTTAGGGTTTGAATATTATGTTTAATTATTTTTTCGATCCTTATAAGATCATAATTGTATTTCTCATAATATTCATAAATCGTATATAGAGGATATCGAAAATAAATTATAAATGTATTGTATTTTTTTTTTTGTACAATCATTGTAAATACGCCAATACCTATATTGTATAGTACGCAGTAGTGTATAATATGGTTTATTGCCAGCTTGTCGTACTTCCTCTCGTCGACACATATACATTGTAACATTTCAACAATTCATTCGAGTCATTGAAAATATAACATTATTTTTCATATTATATTATGTTACATTTAATTTCACTGGAAACAAATTAATGAAATGTAAAATATAAACCATGTTTCAAATTCATTTCTGTTCAACAACATCAGGGAGGAGTTTCATATAACGTACTAAGAAGAAAATAATCACTGTCACAGTCGATTATATTATTATGTACAATAATATTATTTTATGGTATATTACACTTTTATCACTACTAGGTACTAAAAAATAATGAAAAGAGCAAGAAATACAAAAAACAAAAATCATATTTATTGTTTAAGAAAGGCCTTCAAATATACAGACTGATGAAAAAACATTATTCCGAAATATTCCACCGATATGCATAAAGCTTTAGCCAAAACATATTTCAATCTAATATAAAATGTAATCTAAGAACATTTGTGTAGCTACGATGATCATAACAGTTTGTTGCAGTACTGTTTAACTGATTTGCGGACGAAAAAAATGATTATATTTTTTAATTCAAAACAAGAATTCTATATTATTATGATCAAAATTTTATTTGTTGAATTGTTTATTTGAAACGAGATGAGATTTGGGCTATAATGGCCCAGAATTCGACATGTTTGGAGGCGCATTTCACATATTAGTTCAAGCCTAAGATTTGAGTGTAAGATAAAAATACGAAAAAATAGAGGGGGAAATGGAAGGTAAGAATAAATTGTTAAAATGGTATTAATATGATATTAAAAGGATGTACATATTATGGGTATAGGTACGCGTTTTGGTTTTATTTAACGTTGATTAGTGATTTTATTTCATTAGTCTAAAGGGTGCTGTAATTAATCTACTAATTTATTATACTTCGTACCTTTAAACAATATACATAAAATATAAGTTATGAAATATTATAATTAATTAACCTGAGTATGTAGTTGTATTTGTGGAAACGGGGTTGAGTTTGATGCTCGAAGTCATTGCGGCCACTCGAACCCTTAGTATATTAAGAGATATTTGTCTGCTTAGTTCTATCTATGATATTGATGTGATTCAAACACCAATATTTTATGAATTTTTTATCTATTATTTGGAAGGTAACTACTATCGTAAGCTCTTAAAAATCCCTACATTCGTAGCATTCGTAAATAGCCGATGGCTAACCGACTGTAATTTAAGTTGATGAGCACTTATACAATACGATACGATGATAGTCACAGAACTTTATAATAATATTATAAAATAGTAAATATACAGGTGAATGAATAATTAACAAGGTGATTTTCTTTGATAATACGAGATAACTAATTAGATATTCATACCGAATGTTGTATACAATATACATACATATGCACTCACTTTAAATGGAAAAAAATGTTTTCGAAGTGCATACTAGCGTGAACGATGTGTCTCGAGGCTTCTTTTGAGAGACTGGCTGATCTTGGTGAACTGGACAGTGGAAAGCTGTGTCAATTTTGTCACATTTTTAAAACGATTTTTGGGTAATCCCTTCCTTGTCGGTGTGTATCGATTGAACGTAACGTTAAAGTATTGATGTGCTTATGATTTTATTTCGTTCGATGTGACATAGCTGCCGCTGTGTTTTATTTATCGTGTTCTTTTCACTGAACGTCTGATCAGAGAGGTGTTAAATTTTATATTTTTTGTGTTAGATGTGTCGCAAGTGTATATAAGGAATGCATATAGATATATGCCTAAATTATATGGCGTATATGTAATATGTACCTATATTGGATCACCCATTATTCTGTATTAGGACCGTCGCCATTAGTTATCTTGTGTTTTTATTTAAGTATAGAAATTAGAAATATTATATATTGCATTACATTATATTTAAGTTTAAAATATCTAAACTAAAAATGTCTTAACTTTACCCGTTTATAAGATTTTAAATATTATTTTAAATTTGAACAGTACGAACAAAATAATACATTTATATAATTGTATTCAACGATAGAAAACTGTTTAGAATAGTAATAAGAAAATTAAGTGTTATAAATATCAAAGTATATAATTTTAAATTTTAAACTTTGCTTATAATTATTATAATATGACTATGTATTTGTTCAATATTATTATAATAATAAAAATAACAATATTTTTATAATAGGTCAAATATTTATACTAAATAAACTATGATAATATAAATAGTAAGATTATTTTAATTATTTTAAAATAAATCAGACAATTTTATAACTAAAAAATGTGGCCAGTTAGTACTGTTCTGCTTTACAGTAGTTTTCAAGCATGTCGTTGTAATGAATGTGTTATATTTGAATTCAAGGATGAATAATTGTATACGAAAAACGATTTTGAGTGAAGACGTTTTGTCAGCTTAGCATACTTGTATAAATATTCAATTTTTTTTTTTTATTAAATTTCAACTGATTATAGGATCCAATGTATTTACTTCTAATGTAGGGATAAAATAATTATTTTATAATATAATTATTTATGTTTATTATTTTAAACAATATTGATACAAATTTGAAGTTGCAAAAGCGAACAGACACATATTATTTGTAAATAATAGAACCTGACTTCTAGAGAGTTCCAACCCTCATAGGTTTGGTTAGGTTAGGTCATAAACCTCTAATATTTTAACCAACTACTTTGGCGCCTATAGTATACTTTCAAAGGTACTTGTATCCTATACAGTTTTTCTCAAAAGACCCAATTTTCAGAAAATACTAGATATTCTAACACACCATGTAGAACGCACATCGGGAGCGGGGTATGTTTTCGGATATCATGTTTTCGAAGGTCATATTTTTGAATGATGAGTTTTAGAAAAGTTATTTGTTAGTTAATTGTAATGTAATTGAAAAATTATTTTTTCGAATAGATATGTGATCAAAAAGTTATGTGTATGAAAATTATTTTTTAAATTAAAAAACTATCAAACTTTATTGATTACGATTATTGCAGCTATTTCAAAATATGTAATAATTTCAAAATCCGTGTTTTTCGTTACATCAATGCTATTTTCATTGCAATATTGAATTAAACATTTCACTGTATATTGATTGACTTTTTCCGACTAGAAGACAATATATTAACGGAAAATATTATATTTCTTCATTATCATGCATGTATACAATAAAGCTGTTGAAAAATATTTGGGCAAGATTTAAATGTGTTTAAAATTATATCATTTCGTCCATACGACTTTTCGAACGCATATCTATTTGAAAAAATAATTTTTCAATTACATTACTTTTCGAATAAATAACTTTTCCAACACTCAACATATTTATAAGTATTTTTAACTTTAACAAAAAGTATACCCGAATTCAGTGATAAGTATAAACAACAAACAGTTATAAATTACAATACATACGCATTACAATATTTAACTAATTTAAAGTTCTGAATATGGTAAAGGTCGCCAAACGTTTCGTACTCCAAATAATTATAAATTTGACTATAGAGCCAGTATTATTATTGTCTCATATAGAGTATTTTCAAAAGTTCGTAAATATTATTATTATTTTATACCGAGGTACTTCAACTTTTTTTTTTTAATATACTACCCTAGCTTATCATCTATGGGCAGATTTACAAAGTGTTATATACTAATGAGACTTGTATGGATTTGGTCTTATAATCATACGACAGGTAGTTAAAAAAACTGCCTGCAAATAATATAATAATTTGTCATTACATGCTACATGCGCTAACCCAATTAATATTAACATGCAATATAACGTTTTAGTAAAAACAACAATATAAAAAGTATAGCGTTAGTTTTTATAATATTATGTATAAGTTGTGTTTGTAAAACTAATTTATGATTGCATTTTAAAGTATAGGTACACTATTACATAACATTATTATAACCTACATAACTACATGTATCATAATATGAGACTTGTAACACTATAATATACTAATCCCTTTGTTATTATGCACTTAAAACAGCCCAGCTAGCACATATACGTTCATAAAATAACAATATTATATCCATTAAACCGTTAAGTGATGATAATATGTTAAGAATAGTTTTGTTTGTTCTATAAATATCCTATCAATATAAATAAGTACCTAGTCTAAATACAGCAAAATTAACCATTTTTAAACGGTCTATGAAAACCTAAGCTATCAACATTTATACAATCTAGATTAACAATCTAAAAATAATATTCATAAAGTATCTGAAATCATTAATATAATAATATCGGATTATTCAAATAAATGTGAATTTAATTTTAAAATAATAATTTATATAAATTATTATAGAAGTTCTTCAATATTTATTTAATACTTTAATATTCACTATTTAAGTGATATTCATTTGGTACCTGGAATTCATTCATACAATATTAATAAAACAACTGAAGTTAATACAAATATTATTTATACATAATATTAGATAGTATAATAATTAGTACTTAAATAATATTATACGGTATATCTACCTCAAATTATAATAAATTTATTTATATTTACAAATACTTGAACGTATACATATGATATATTCATAAAAAGTAACATGTATTAACTACAGAAAAGGATAAGTAACATTTTTATAGTAGGAAAAATGTATTATATTAAATAAAACTTTGCTTATACGCACTCAGATTCACACACACACACGTACATGACCCGTGGGACTTGAAGCTTACTCCTTAGAAGTTAAGTCATCGCATAGATGCATTATATTGAATGGGCGTTTGTATTTTGTTACTTTGATGTAAGCAAATTAGATAACACATACGTAGCAGAACGCATTTGCGATTTCCCTCATCCACTCATACACATTATCTTAACAAGTTTACAACTTTATCAACATGTGTTTGTTAGTATATAGTATACACTATATAATATATAAATAAAGCAGCACCGTGACGTGAAATTCTTCAAGCAGTTTAATAATAATGTGACAAACGGTGAAGAGTTTCAATCAAATCCTTTTGTAGCGCACAAGATATTCAAATTGTATGCGTTTTCACAAATAGTATATATGTACACCTACGACATACGTAAAATATTATTATCATTATAACAATATTACCATACATTAAAATATGAATCATATTTGTTATAGTATATATCATAATGACATAATATTATACTCGTTGTCTGCAGAATACCTATATACATTATTAAATTGAAAATTAAATCTTTGAATCTAGCTGATTAAAATAATATGTAGTTATAATAATATTATTATTTAAATGACAAATGGTTATTATCATCATTGATAAAATTGAATCACATGTTTCCAGTCATTTGGTTTTGAATTTTTCTTATTTGTCCCTATATTGCCTATCCATTTTGCCGTGTACCTGTATTGCGTGAAAAAAAATAGAAAATGAAAAGATCGATCGAAATCTTCACGCAGACCGAGAGTGATGATGAACAGCTCCTGATTTTCTCACATAGACATACTTTGGGTGGACTCAAAGGACTTTTAAAATTGTATTCTCAAATAAGCTACGCCAATGAACTTTCAGTTATATTGTTGGTGCCTGATAAGCCGTTGTGGCTGGAATAAGTTGTTTTCCCCAAGCAAGGGTCAAAGTCTCGTTCCACGACTATCGTTGTCCCGCGCGCCT
Organism: Metopolophium dirhodum; assembly: GCF_019925205.1. Lineage (NCBI taxonomy): Eukaryota > Metazoa > Arthropoda > Insecta > Hemiptera > Aphididae > Metopolophium > Metopolophium dirhodum. The sequence goes on from NC_083560.1 coordinate 121,885,853, forward strand.
GCCTGCCCTACCACTCGCCGTGTATCATACGGCCGAGTTCCCCACGACTTTTAGTCTGGTCCGGTTTTTCGAGCCGTTCGTACCGTCGTATAATTATATTATAATTATATGCTCGTGACGACAACAATTAATACAATTCGGTCGAACGTGCTCCGCCGCCGAAACCCGTTCACCAAATCCGTCAAATAATAGTGCGTTACCTATTGTCGGATAGTTCCAGTCAACTGCCATCATACCAGCCTGAGTCACAGCATAAAGGTTAGATTATACTGTTATAATATTTATGTTCAACGTCCGTTATCGAACAAATGTTCGCACAATTATGTAATATTGTCATCGCCGCCGTGTTATATAATAGTATACAATTTGTATTATCAATATTTTTTGTTCACCTGATTAGCGATATATGTTTGTTCATTATTATAACAATGACTATCACTACATGATAAGCGCCGTTTTTGTTGTCATTATTATTATTAATTATTATTTACATAATTTGAATTATTAGCATATCTTTTTTACCATCGACATTTGGTGTTACAATTATTTCACATTAAATTATTCTAGTTTGTAAGATTCCCAAATTCCTATATTTTTTCCGCTTCCACCATTTATACAGTCCACTATCATCGCACTGCTAGTGCCCCTACATCGCCGGGGCAGTAACCGTCCACAAGCGATCGCCAGTTACGACCAATGACGCTGTCAAACTGCACGGCTGCTCAAATCAGGTTGCCCCCACACATATATTATATATTTTTTTAGCTAATCATCGGTATTTAGCATTAAACCAGAGAGCCCTTGTAATGTGTAAACATACATTCGGAAATAGAATCATAAGACCTTGTATAATAATAATATGTAAAGTGTCGCTATGCCAGTTGTTTAAAAAAAATTAGAATATTTTATTTAAGTTTAAGTTTGTGTCAGAAATGATCGAGTGGCGATTGTGAATTAGTGTATTTGTACATTAGCGTAAATAAATGTTTGTAGGTGTGCATGTCCATTTTCCAAGTTATATTTGATATAGGTACATTGTATACATTATCATATTAAAAATATCAACCACCTAACATAAAATATTGATGGCATTATATTAAAAAAATAGAACTGACTCATTATTATAATTATTATTATTAATAAATGTAATACATTTAGGTATACCTATCACAATATATTTAACCAGTTTTTCAAAGATAATTATAAATATAATTTCAACGAATTCAAAAAAATAAAAAAAAAATGTGAAAATTATAATATTAAAACATCAATATTATAACAACAATTATCGGTTTTTAATAACATTGAATGTCTTATTAAAAAAATATAATACTTAAAATAAAAAAAAACTATACTAAACTTACTATAACTCTAGGATAATATTTCAATACAATGATAGGTATTTAATATTTAATTCTTTAACCATTATGATTGATTATTATTTTTTGATAATATGTTTAATATTCTAGAAGAATAATATATTTTTAATTCCAAATGACATGGGATTATCCTTATTTGTTAACTTTTAAAATGTACTACTTATGGCATTGCCATAATTGAGGTGATATCATTCCAGTGTCATAGTTATATTATATTGGTCAGAAATATTAAATTTAAAATGCGCCACAGTCGCATCCTGGACTCTCTCTGAACATATGAATATACTAGATTATTCTCGTACACATTCAAATTCTTGATAACAGCCAAATTCCTATATTTTTAATAATTTTAACATTTATATTGTATAGAAATACCTACAACTTCCGTAAAAAAAAAAATACCAACATTTAAAACTTAAAATTGTACGATACGAATAATACGGTAGTAATAAGGGTGTTATGATATTATTGTACTAACCATAATTCAAATATATTTATATTTTATCACTAGTTGTAAATTATTTTAATTAAATAGGTACATATAGGTATTATGTTTTTTCAAATTTATAATTTTTTTTTATTATTATTATTATTATAAGTAGTATTATTCATGTGTACTTATTAATATTGAGTTTATAATATTGTATGACAATCTATTTATAATCAATACTATAAAGCATTTTCAAATTATGTTTGTCTTTATGTTAGTATAAAGTATATTGAAATACTTTATTTTTAAAAATAAGTAAATAATATATGATTGCCATAAATGATTAAAGACCATAAATATTATTATCTTTATTATACTACTTGTTTAATTTAATAAATATAATATTAAACATCAAGAGGCCACAAAGTTCTTATATAAGATATCACTTTGGAATTGAACTACACTAGTTAATGAGATGAAAGGAGCTTTAAACCTTGGATGGTGGATTAATCTACTTATCAAGTCAGTATGGTTAAATTCTATGTTATCAAGCGCGATTTACTTTTATATTAATGGTTTTACTTTTAAAACATATTTTCTAAAAATTAAAAATAAATAAATAAGGAAATAAAGAGAGAAACTGATTTAATCCAAAAGTTTCGCTCTTGTTTAACGGGATCAAAGTTGGGGGAATTTATGCGTTTTTTTTTGATTATGAACTGCTTAATATTTGATGCTCATTATTCCACAATGTTAAAAAGACAACGACAAATGTCGGAAACACTTTTTGCAACAAAACATCATCTCATAGTCGAGGAGTAATACTGCATCTACATATTATTATTAGGTATATTCAATCGATTCGTACCGATTGATATACAATATGTGCCAGCTTTGAAAAGTAAACCGTAGTGGTATTCAAATGCACGTAGGTACACAATAATATATACCTAACGGCAGTGAAAACTGTTTACGAACGCAACGTTTCCGATTGCTTCGATAGCGAAAATTGTCTGCCGACACAGGGAACCGATACGACCGTAAATTACAAGTATACCTACGTCATGTTTATATTATTTTATACAATATTTTAGTCGAACGAGTTTTATTTACATAACATTATTATTATTGTTATTTTTATTACTACTACAATGTGTGATTGTCGTAGAAGCCAAAGCCAGCGGCGTTGACGGCTGAACTGGCACGAGATCATCAGTTACTGTAGGTACCTATATCGTAGCGGACTATCCACCGGGAAATGCAGCAGATGGCTAAGGCAACTGAAAGACAAACACGTGGGCGTGTGATCCCGACCGAACGCAATACATATAAATCGTTTTGTTTTGCCGCTTCCATCTGATAGACATAATTAAAAAAAAAAAAAAAAACCAAGTCATCACTCTGCTGTATAGTAGGTTTAGTATATGGATCTTGGACTGAGTAGGGCACTGTAGTGTATGTGTGTTAAATTTGAACTCAACCCTATTGAAATCATTGCATAAGATAAATGATTCTGAGCGATAACGGTCTGTCAGCCTCTAATTTTAAGGATAATTGTATAATTTATTTATTTCTATAGGCAAATCAAAGGGTAAAACTAATTTTTTCCATCTCTGATGTTAAATTATAATTTATTATTGTATTGTATATATTATTATTGCCATTACAACTAAATTAAACGTACCCATGTACTATATAAGTTTATACAGTTGTTCTGCGTTAATACTAGCAATTTGTTTTTATTTAAATCTAAACTTAACATAAAATAAGAAAAATTTAAATATGTACTTATCCGTTCTGAATTAAATGTATGTTTTTACTAGGGATGGACCGATACCACTTTTTACGGGTATCCGATACTCCGATAAAGCTACTGATGAAAAAACAGATAACAAATATATTTGAAAACCAACATTTTCGGCATAAACCATGAACCGATATTAAAAGATAACCGATACTACAAATCGATATCAGCTAAAACCGAAACCTGATAATACAATTTTTTACATATTAGCATTCATGATAAATAAATATACAAATTAGAAATTACATGACTATTTATTTTTGTAATTTCAAGTGAATTTATAGTGGTTATACTTGAGGTGCTACATTAGGTTCGATGTATTAAAATCTTGCGAATGTGCACCTCATCTACAAACGGTTTTATCACAAACTAAACAATTGGCCTTGGAAATATCATTAGGGAATTTCCAAATAACTGACATAATTCATTTTAATGTTTTTAATATTTATAACAATTAACTTAATACTTAATAGTAACGGGAATAGAATAATTTTGTTATTTATAAATATTTAATTTTAAATTAAAATTGTTGATGATTATTGACTATTGATAACTCCATATTATCAATCGTACCTATATAATATTAAATAATCATAAATTATTAATTAGGTTATGTGATATTGTGATAAGTGATAACAAATCAAATATTAATAACAGCAGCCTGCTGGTACTGCACGACAATAAATTATTATACTATTATAGATAGTACTACAAATACTACTGTTTTATTAGTTCATGCCTAGCTGGTAGATACTGTTATCATTGATTATACATTTATAAATTTATGCTATTATGCTGATCGATTTGGTTGTTTATTTTTGTATCGGTTCAAATATCGGTTTACAAAAAACTGATACCGATAAATCCGATACCACAGATATCGAGAATAGGTTCTAGTATATGCCTATCCCTAGTTTTTACTAAGAAGTTTCCCATCTAGAAATATGTTTTTAATTTACATAATCCCCTCGACTCCACCCTAAAATGTGTTCTTAATTTACAAATTGTAATAATAGAAATATTTGTTTTGTTGATAAATGTACAATAATTAATAATATTGTATCATAATATTATTATTGAATGGTTGATTCAACGAATAGGATATAGTACTTTTTGGTTATCACTAATTTATTTTATCATGTGGATAGAACCTTTTGGTTTTAAGACTTTTTTTTTCTTTTTTTTTTATTGGATAACCCGCGGCAACATAGGCCATTGGGCGTGGGGGAGGGAATTGTAGGTTTTTCAATTGGGTAGGTTGGTACACGTTTTTACACTATTTTTAAGAACCAAAAGATATATGCTATTTAAATTACTATCAAAATATAACAATTTATTAATATGTAAATTTGATCGATTAAATAATGGACCTACAAAGTTGGATGTGAACTTGAATTATATATTTTATAGAGTATTGATCATTAAACCTATGCGTATTAAAAAGTAGATTTTTAAACAAATTGATTTAAAACCTTTTGATTCTGAGGCCACAAAATTACAACAAAATAACTAAAATATTTTCAAATAATATTATATACAGTTTCGTCAAAACGCTTAAATTAAAAACAAATATATAATATTGTATTTTCGATATTTTTCAGCAGCTTGTAAGAACAATTTTTAAGGTACCTTGCATTAAATATTCAAGTTTTCTTAGTTAGAAACAAAAATTGTATCAACGTAAAAAGTAATAAAATAAAACCAAATGGTTATATAAATGTTTGGTAAAAATGTCAATACCCTACGGTTATTCCTATATGAGTTACAACAAAAAACTAAATCAATTTTGTCGAAAACTGCTGTTGAGTAAATATTCCTTTTTTCAGCTGTTTTTTTCAATTATAAAGAAAAGTACTAGGCATTTTTCACTGTTGACCCATAAAATATCAAACGATAATGCTACTAGAAATTATACTTCACTTATTATCCGCTCTAAACCACGATAACAAACGGAACACAATATAATTTTTTTTAAAAAAACACATCATTGTATAACGAATACACTCATCGCTCTGCTAAGAATCTAAAATAGCCAGAAACATATAATTATTACCCAGGTACTTATTTTATAGAATTGGAATTATTATTTAACACATTTAAATACATATTTACAGGTTTGGGTTTTAACGTTGTCTAAATAGTAAATTGGATACCTAGCATTTATATAAAATTAAAATAACATAACTTGTGATGCATTCAAAAGAATATTTTTATAATTATATTGTGCATAATTAATATTATTCAATAGTTACACCAAAACACATATAGATATATTTATATAAATAATATAATATATGTATTCTTTATCAACCACATACATACGCCATTAGAACACATTAGGTAAGTAGGAGGTACATGATTTAAACATAACCGATGTGTACATAATGTATAATAAAATAATGATTAATAATATTACCTTCATTATCAAATGTATTCAGTGCTATATTATTATCATTAATAATATTGCAATCATGATGCATGTTGGATAGTTCTTAACGGTAATCCATATTTCTATAGCTACCTAAGAACTTATGGAGCAGTTAATCTTGACATTGTCTAGATGTATGTGGTCAAAGTGGAGTGTTAGTTTTGGAATGGAGCAAGGGGCCAACATTTTTTTTTAGTCTTTGAAACACGAGTGGTAGTAAATGAAAGAAGGTCGTATTACATTTACTGGAATTCCAAGTCTAATAATTATTATATTATTAAATAGCGGGAACACACACTTAACCGGTCACTTTTGTGAAGCGGCTTTTAACATTATAATAACGCTAAACATGTTTGCCAAACACAATATAAATGTATTAAATAAAATTACTGCTATGGAATTTCGATGTACCATATTTAACGAATAAAAATGATACAACAAACCAAAAAATCACTTCTTGATGTTATTCTACATGGCATCGCAAATATTCTTGCTCCATAATTTTGCTCAATTGTACATTCTTTGCGTGCTTCAGCTCAATGCCAAATATTAATTGAAAATGTGTCACCCCGATGCTTCTCGAGTCATCGCCACTAAAGTGGTACAGTGATTTCATTATATCGGGAAATATGATTGATTTTGAGCTTCCACTAGCCACAATATCATCACTGCTTTGAGTGATATGGGTATTAAACATCTTGTAGTAATTACAATAACCACAGCTACTGCGGTTGTAAATATGTAAATAGTGTGAATTTGTTATGAATGTATCTGAAATTTGCAAAAAAAAAATAATAATTCTTCATTGAATAAAAACAAGGGAAAATTAACCGTTATGTTATAAGTGTATAGTGATGGCATTCATTTCAAAACTGTGAATGTAAATAAAATTATATTTGTCGGGTATAAAAGCTTGAAAATGTAATATAAGGCTAGGACCCTGTTATATTGTTACAATGCTATTTGAAAAGTATGAAAAATCAATACTTTAACATTATGTTCAATCGATACACACCGACAAGGAAGAGATTACACAAAAATCGATCTTATAAGGATGTGACAAAATCAACACAGCATCCAGATCGACAGTCCGTCGAAGGAAGCAAGTGAGTTCCAAAAGAGTCTCAAGACACAATGTCCACGCCAGTATGCACTACAATATATTTTTTGGCATTTAAACAAATGCACTTACGCTTGTATTTATATTGAGTCATTCGAACATTCAGTATGAGCTTTGTTACTTATCTTGTACTACTCACCAAATGGACTTGTTAATTATTTATTTCTATCAAACTTAATACTATCCACCGTGTATAATAGTACATATTAATCGTAGGGTTATATAAGAGCAGTTAATAAGTTAGATTACGTTCGAGTAGGTAAGCTATCAATGTCCGTAAGAGGTCGTATATAGTGACGTCGAACGCAGTAATATATAAAGTCTAACAGCGTACAGGGTAGAAGCGGAGTAGTTCACATAGGTTAGATTACGTTCGATTAGTTATCAATGTCCGTAAGATGTCTTATATGGTGACGTCGAACGTAATAATCACTAAAGACTAATAATATGTAGGCAGGAGTATCAGATACGATGATTATTTAAAGTAGTACTTTGTAACTTAAATTATATTCAAGTCATATCAATATCATACATAGAGCTCAGAGAAAAGTATCTTAATATACTAAATTATAAGTAGGGGCCGGAATTATATTCTTTTGCATATTTTTTTTGAGGCTATGCAGTCAGACGGGGGTTCGAAATCTTTACAAATCATGAAACCGGTTAATTAATGGCAAAAGTTTTTTTAGCATATTTGAGAATATCTCAAGATAAAAGAATATTTCGTACAATAAAGAATATTTGTGAATATATCGATTAATTTGTATAGACATTCGATATTTTTTGTTGCAGTGGCGTAAATAATATAAATTATGTGTCCGATAATAGTGATAATATGATATTGATACATTATATACGTATTATAACCATCATATAGCATGCCTTAATTAGTAATGTACAGTAATATTCTGTAGTAGATAAGAGACTTATAAGTCAGTCAGTACTTAAATGTAAAACAGTTTTTGACATAGAAACCATAGAAAACGATCTAATATTTATAAAGGCCCATTTTTTTGTTCTCGTAACATCCATCAAAAGTTTGGAAAAATCTAATGTGTCTCTTGTTGATTCGATAAATCGAATTGAAAATACAATTGGTCAACTTCAAAAAATACCCGGAGAAAATGGAAATAAAATAAAAATAAAAGTTGATCAACTTCAACAAAAAAATAAAGGGCTCATCATTATGAAAAACGTAGCTAAAGTTTTGAATGGAAATAATGAAGTTCAACTTATAGACAATTTTTCACCGGCTATGATTACTGATTTGCAAAATGCTTCCGTGACTTCAGTTGACGTCGAACGTTCATTTAGCACGTATAAAAATATATTAACAGACCGTCGTACAAATATGACACCAGAACACACGGAGCAAAATATAGTTGTTAACTGTTTTCAAAAATTTTCGTAATTAAAAATACCTTATTGTTATTAATATAATTTAATAAATTTTTTTTTTAACATGTATTATTTTGCTTATTTTGTGTATATTATTTTTTATCATATACTTTTGCATATTACTTTTTATCATATACTTAATTATATCAGTTTTTTTTGTATAATTTTGCATATAAATGAATTTTTTTAGTTCAAGAGAATATTTTAATAAAAAAGCATATTTTATTATGATTTTTAAAGAATATTGGAAGAATATTTTCAACTTTTTAAGAGAATATTAGCATCTTATTTTAGCTATTTTGAAAGAATATAATTCCGGCCCCTAATTATAAGTGTTAAATTTGTACAAATCAAAACACGTATTATAAACGTATATACGCCGCAGTGACTTCGAGCATAGAACTCAACCCCGCATCCACGAATGTAACTACATACCCAGATAAACAAATTATAATATTTCATAATACATTTATACATAATTATACATTATTATAAGATACGAAATATAATAAAGTAGTAGAATAATTATCTACATACTCTTTAAACTAATGAAATAATAGAACTAATCAACGTTAAATAATATCAGGACACCTATACCCATATATGTACATTCTTTTAATATCATATTTTTACCATTATTACATTTTATTCTTACTTTCCATATTCCCCTTTATCTTTCCATATTTTTACTCTACTACAGTAGGTACTACACAGTCCATTAGTTTATACGTCTACGATCTCTATGTCTATTTAGAGAAAACACTAAAAATAGACCAACATTTGCAATTGTTTATAAATAGTTAAACAATTATAAAATAGTTGTGTACAGAAAATGCTAAATTAACGAACATTTAAAATACATGGTTATTGTTTTTTTCTTAATTTATTACAACAAAGTATATTTTTTATTAAAATTATCATGACGATAGTATTAGTTTTAGGTAAATTTTTTCGTTTTTCTATATATATTTTTTTTTTTTGTTGGTATTTATATTTATAAAGAAAATTACTGAATTTTTTAAATATTTTTAGATTACTGCCCTTTAACTAGTGTATTTGAGCGGATAAGATGTTTGAAGTGTAGGCGTCTGTATAGTATGCATACTACTTCTACGTCGGAGATGATGGTAGGGTAGGGATATTGTCGTATTGCATTATTTGTGTAGGTGTTATTAGTATATAAATTCAAAATATAAGAATATAAGTACCATAGTCTACAATAATTACAGTAAGTTAGAGATACCATGGTCATTGAGCAATTAACTATCTCACCAATATATTCTAATGTAATTAGCATCTAGAGAACTCATTGCATTTAAGGCAACGCATATTGCCAAGTCACTCGGGAATAGAAAACTTTTTAAACCAAGTGTACGTCGAACAACTTTTACATATTATGTATAGAAGAATTACGTATAATAGTACACACAGACACACACACACACACACATATTATCGTTGTGGTTTAAAAGAGGGTATTAACTATAAACTCATATGAGATACTATATAGAATATGTACTACAGCTTTACATAATGCAAACCGAATATGTTGTTACTCATACTTATAATGCGACCGTAAAAAAATTATGAATATTGATGCGGTTCGTCCGAATAGACGGCCCGTATCGTGAATAAATAATAAGACAACTGTTTTTTGGTTATCACGTATCTCTGTTTTTATGGTATATATATTTACACTATTAGGGTTTAATTAAAGCGTCGATTTGTGTCGACCGGACTCATATAAGTGATTCGACACAATAGGAGGCGCTTAGGGTTAGTCGGGCAATCACCGAACTCTATTTATACCCGTTGTGTGATAGTCCAGTTTATATGGTACAAATAATGGGAAGGGGGAGCCGGCCATCGTCGGTACAAACATAGTAAAGCGACGGCGAACCTGGCTCACTAAGGACAACTTAGTTAAGTGCCTTGTCAAGTGAGGTGGTGGCCCTGAAAAGGGCCGTTTTTTTGATGTGATGTCGGCGACCGTTGATTCTTCGTCACTGCGTCGATACCAGTTGTTAGACGGTGGTCGATGTTCGTTGCCGTGGTACGGTGTTATCGTCGCCGGGCTGCAGGTTTTATATAATGGCAGCATTCTCGACGAAGGCGATTTTTTGAGTTGCTTTTTTCGGTGATGAATGAGGGCAGAGCTTTCAATATCCGTCTAGGATTCAACACCGAAGAGCTTGACAGGATTGCGGAGTGGATGGAGGATGTGAAATCGTCGATGGCATTGTTGATTTCTGAAGTATTGGCAGTGCTAAGATTTACATCCACTGGTTTGTTTGCAAGAAGGTCGGTGTATTTGCGCCAGTTGATGAGGCATTTAGCTGATGGTGGGTTGGAGGCTATTGGAGTTCCAAGTACTTCAAAAAGTACTGGGTTGTGATCTAATGAGAGATCATTTAGGTTGGTTACCGTGACTGGCAAAGGGACTTTTGTGAGGGCGATATCAAGCACATAAGGCCGGTAGAATTGACTGTAAGGGTGGTGGGTCGGAGAAGTAGGGGCAATGACCGCATAGTTATTTTGGAGCACGTGGTTGTATAATATTGAGCCCGAAGTGTTGGTAGTGCGGCTGTTCCACAAAGGATGCTTGGCATTGAAGTCACCGGCAGAGATTGACCAGACAGAGCTTTGGGTAAGGGTGTCTAGATCAGACGTATCGAGCGTTTGGTTGGGAGGTTTGTAGACCGTAGTTACGAGGATTTCAATGTCATGAATTTTGATTGTTATTGAGGTAGATTGAAGATTGGTGCAAAGAGTGGTAGGTAGATGAGAAATGCGGTGGTGTACCAGCACAGCAGTGCCCCCGTGAGCAAGAGAACCTCTGACAGTTGGTAGATCCGTTCTGTACGTGTGAAAATTTGGAATGTGTAATTTGATAGAAGGTTTGAGGTGTGTTTCACTTAAAAGAATTATATCAATTTTGAGTTTGAATGCGAAGGCCTGAAGTTCGTTGATTTTGTTTCTTATACCGTCTGAATTCCAGTGAAGAATTCTGAGGTTATTCATGTCTATTTTTTAGAAAATTTAGGAATGAGGATAAAGTTGAGCATATTATTGACTTTGGGTCGTCCGCCGTTGAGATGTCTGAGAGGAGTTTGGTCAGAAGGGTGATGATTGAGTCAGTGTTGATTGCAGGCTTATTTTTTGATGCTGTTGCGTAATCGGGATGTTTTCCATGGGAACTAACTGAAGACGTGGGTGCAACAACCAGACATCTCCATTTTTATCAAAAATTGGTTTTTCATGGAATATTATTCATGGAAGAAATATCTATATTTTGGTACATTAATCAGAAAAATCTATTGATTAGTTCCAAAGATGTTGCAAAATGATTTTTTTCCCGCCATTGGTGATAAATGAGATGACAAATTTTCTTTCGCTTGTCCTGAAAAATTGATAAAAACGGAGAAGTCTGGTTGTTGCACCCACTGTGGCTGTTGGCTCGAGATGAGGTCGTTGAGGAGTCTGGTTTTGAATGATCTGTGATCTGCAAGGGTTTCGTTTGGTTTGGTTGGCTTTTGGAAAGTGAGTTTGTGGTTTGAATATAAGACGGACATCAACGGTAGTTTGCTGTGTAGGGCCCGTTGCAGTTTACGAATGTAGGAGTTTGGTCGTGGGTTTTTAGGCAGTCACTAGTGCGGTGGCAGCCAGCGCATTTTACGCAGCGTGGTTGGTTACCGCAGTTGTCGGACCCGTGGCCGTAATGTTGGCAGGTTTTCCTGTAGTGCTCAACTGCTATTTTAAGGTAGAAAAGTTCGGTAAGTTCGAAGATATCGTTTGCTTTAGTGCCAGTGAGCATGACAAGACAGATAGGCATGGGCTTGTCAGCCGTACCGAATCGGTGGGTCATTTGCACTTCGAAGTTGTGGGCAAGCAGTTCATTCTTGAGGTCGTTGTCGGAAATTTCTGTGGGTATGCCTTTGAGTACGACTTTAAGCTGGCGGTCAGCGGCAAGGGTATGAGTATAAAAATCGATATTATTTGTCAGAAGTGTTTTTTGGATTTGGCGGAATTGTGTGACATTAGAAGTTTTCAAATTAATTTTACCATCGGCCGACAATTTAGCGTTTATACCAACCGGTCGACTTCCAGGTTTTGAAAAATTTTTGAGACAGCGATGCGCCACAAGGACGCAGGTATAATGATTGGTGGTGGCAACCGAATTTTCGGGTTTTCGGATTAGGTGTTGTTATTAAAATCGGTAGTATTCTTACCTAGTTTTGGTGACGGAGGAGAAGCGATGTCCGAGTGCTCACTAGCAGATTGTGAATTTGAGTAAGAAGAAACAAATGAATCGCCCGAGAGCGACTATATTGTGACTAGATTGTCGAGAGTGTCCGGTATTTATACCCTCTTCGACAATCGAGTCCGGTGCTGGTTGGTCCGTGGGATTTCGTTTGACAGATGAAATTTATAATGTGTGATTTTCATTTGTCACTTTGTCTTGCTTTGCCCTATCATTTTGTTTGGTGGTCTTGAAAAGACCCTTTTAGATTTTATGTTGTTTGTTCCGTAACAGAAATTTTGTTCTTTCCTCGTATTATTCACCTCGGTGACCATCTGATTGATAAATATTTTTCTTTGTTGACTCTTCGCTCCATTTCTATAGGTGTTTCAAGTACTTTTTTTGCTCGTATGGATAGCAGTCCATATATGTTTTCTTTTTCAACTGCTTGTTATCTTGGTTTTGCAGCGTGCTCTCGTTTTTCTCGTCGGTCTGAAGTAATGTGCCCCATGATGACTGTTGAGCGTGATGTTGTTTTCATTCTTCTTATATACTTTTTTGTGACCCATAACCTTGTTCTCATTGGTTCATTTGACTTGTTGGTTCTGCGTTGTCATTGGGTCTTTTTTTTTCTTTTTTTTTTTTTTTTATTGGTTTTGTACGTCCGTACTATAGTATGGACGTATTTCTGCCACATTTATCAATGTTTCCTTCTTTGACGTTGATTTGTGATACTTACTGTATTATCACTGATTACTTTGTTCACTATGTATGGCCCTTCGAATATGTTGAATAGTTTCTTAATTTCATTATTCTGTTCGTTAGACAAATGGTGGTTTTTAACTAGTACTAACTGACCTTGGGTGTATTTAATCCATTTTTCCTTTTTAATTTTGCTTCTATTTCTCCGCTTTGCTCTTAATTCTTTCTGCCACCCATTTTACTAATTCTTGGTGGCTTTGGTCCGTTGTTTGTTCTGGGAATTCTATTAATTTTTCAATCTCATGTTTTGATCTATTCCCCGTCATTAGCCGTTCAGGTGTTGTTTCCGTCACTTCTGATCTCACCCTATTCATCCATCCTTCGATTTGGTGTAAATATATCAGCCATTTTCGATTTTGATTGTGACAATAGGTCCTTAAAAGACGTCCTACTTCTCTGTTATACCTCTCAACCGCATTTGATTGAGGGTGATATTTTGTTGAGTATATTGTGTGTATGTTTAGTTTTTTTCATGTTTCTTTCCATAATTTTGCTGTAAATTGAGTCCCGTTGTCTGTTTGAATTGCTTCGTCCCGACTGTCGGAATGTGCACATGGAAGGCACATGGAAGACGGCAAGCTCGTGGTGATCAAGAAATCACCCTATAAAGACCCGGCGGAGGCTAAATCGTACCGTCCAATAAGCCTCCTACTCGTACTTTCCAAAGCACTCGAACTTGTGATAATAGATAGGATAAGACACGAAACAAACGCGCGCATGTAGAAAAGACAGTTCGGGTTCACGAGGAACCTCTCAACGATCGATGCTATCCAACACGTCCTCGACTGGGCAAAGGCGAGAACGGAGAAGTACGTCCACTCGATCTTCCTGGACATCTCGGGCGCGTTTGACTGCCTTTGGTGGCCGCAACTAGTAAAGGACATGGAGGCTGCCGGCTGCAGCGACGGCCTCGTAGAGCTCACGAAAAGTTACCTCGACGGTCACCAATCAGAAATGAAAATTGGCGACCAAGTCATACGGAAAACCCTTACCAAGGGATGCCCGCAGGGCAGCGAATATGGCGCTGACCTCTGGAAATGCGCTGTAAATCCACTCCTGTCAGAGGTGCTGCCCATAGGTACAGAACTTGTCGCGTACGCAGATGATCTAGCACTGCTGATTTCGGGCAAATTAGGGCCGAACTAACCACGAGGGCAAACGCACTTCTCGAGAGAGCGTCGCTATGGGCGAAGCAGCGCAAACTTACGTTCTCAGCGGCTAAGTCGCAAACATTGTGGTTGAAAGGATCGCTTTCCAAACCACTGGTCCTCCTTCTCGGGGCCGACAGAATAAAGCCAAGTCAGCGAAATACCTCGGTGTTACGTTTGACGAAGGCGCAAAGTTCAGCGACCACCTGGCGGAAAAAGCGAAAAGCACGAAAGCCCTGTTCAGTTGCCTGCACAGAGTCGCTAAGACCACCTGGGGATTGAAATCCGGAGCACCGCTCCTGATTTACAAAACAGTTTTCATACCAAAAATGAGCTACGCGGCCTCGGTGTGGGCCATGGACTGTATGTCGCTGGCACACCATCGGGGCAGAGCGAACTCCACCCAGAGACTACCGCTGCGGGCGATAACAGGGACTTACAAAACGACGTCGACGGTGCCGCTGCAGGTACTAGCGGGAGTTCCCCCCCTGGACCTGAAACTAAAGGAAATGGCCAAAACCGAGAAGGACAGGATCCTGGTAAGAAACGGCGCTATGACGGCTGTAGAGGCTGGCCACAACCTGTTAAATTATACGAGTGAGACTATTGACCTCTGGCAGCAACGATGGGTCGCTATAGACAAGGGAAGGTGGACTTACGCCTGGTTCCCAAGCATCCGTCATCGGTTGGAGCGCACCTGGTGCGTCATGGACTATTACACGTCGCAACTGATGACGGGTCACAGGGACTTTAACGCGAAACTCCACATGTTCAACCTGAGAGGCGATGCAGCTTGCAGCTGCGGGTCTCCAAACCAGACCGCCGAGCATCTGCTGTTTGAATGCCCTCTTGCTGACCAGGAAAGAAATAAACTCAAGCTCACGGTGTGAGCGGCCGGTGCGGACTGGCTGTGTGAGCCCGAGTTCATGACCAGATCCGAGGTCTTGTTCCAGGCGGTGAAACAGTTTGCACACGCAACACTGAGCCGCTCTGAGGAAGGACGAGCCCGTTAGACGCGACTCGGCGTTAAAGTAAGATTCCGACGCGGGGCTTCTGGCATTACAGTAGCCAGTGGCCAGAGGGAAGAGGGATACCTCTCTAATCCACACGGGGAACACCCGTCCGAGTGACATATCAGCGTAGCGAAAAGCGACATGGAAAAATGTTGCGACACACCGGTGGAGGCTACTAAGTGGGGGATGTGACGGAAGGGCTGGACCAAAGCAACCGCGAGCAGGCACCTCGAATTCACCTGCCCGCGGACCTCCAGCCACATTCCGGCATATCCCCCGCCCAACTCCGACCGAGAGTTCACGGGCCCGGCCAACTCGTGGACGAACACGTGCAGGATGAAAGTCCGGGTGGGGGGCACTCACCCACCGACAAGCACCAAACCCGAGCATTCGGTACGGACACAGCACCCGGCAAAAGAAAACCGTACCACTCATAAAAGGTCACACCGCGGTAGCGTAAACAACTGTCCCGATGCCGATGCTAGTGGGAAAAGAGTCGTTGTGAGTACTCTGGATAACGGATCCTTAAATCTCATTTCGCGGGTCGATGGGAAAGCCCTATTGAAAACCCGACTTAGCTAACGCCCGAACGGTATCAGTGCCCATCGAGCTTTGTGGCGTGCGTCCGGCCGACGCGCGCGCGTTCCTCGCGTGCTCGCGCTCGCCGGCCACGCGACCGCAACTTATGTGGATGGCCTCGCGAAGACTGTGGAAGTAGCGCTTTAGTAGAAGGGGAGCTATTTGACTGGGTCGAATCCAGCGCTCGCCGACGCGGTTATACGAAACCCACCGATCTATATCGAACGAGAGCAGCCGGCGGGGGACCGTCAGCCTGGCGCCAGGGCGCCCTGACGTAACCCGTCGGAGGGATGTTTCCGCGTCACCCAAAGGCGTGAAGGAGCCGCCCTCGCGACATATGGCTAAAGGTGTAAAAACCCCCGAGGGAATGGTCTTATAACTCCCCGTCACACAGTGGTTAGTAATGTCGGAATGTAGTATTTTTCTTGTCAAATTAATATTGCTTTGGTGGTTGCTTTTTTTATCGCATATAATTTTATATATTTGGAAAATGTATTGAATATTGCTCAAATATAATGAGTGTCCCCTCCTCCTGTTGGTAAAGGCCCCATTAAGTCTATTGACACTTACTCCTAAATTTTTACTGGCTTGTGTATTTTAATTAGTCCATTTGGGTCATAATTTATCGGCTTATTTTTTTGGCATTTGTCGCATTTCTTTATCGTGTCCATCACAATTTTATGCATGTTGCGGAATGTACATATTTCTTTCAATAGATAATATGTTTTGTATCTTCCAGGATGTCCAAAAGCTGTGTGTGTTTCTAGTGTTAAATTGCTAGCTACTTGCTCTGGAATTGCTATTTGTCATCCTTCTTTGTTTTTTGCAAAATATACTATCTCTTTTTTTATCATAATGTTTTTTAATTGGCTGGATTTCAATTTTATAATGTGCTTGTCCATTGCTTGTAATTGTTTTAAGTTATTGATGTAGTGACATAATTGTTTTATATATTTTTCTACTTTAATTTCGTTTATATAAAACTTTTTTTCATTTCTGTCGTCTGTGGTTCTTGGGTATCTCGTCCATCTGGTCAACCTCCCACTTGTAAGTCTGCACTGTTTTAGAAATGTTAACGCGTGGTGGTCTGTTTGTATTATAGTTTTATTCCCTCATATGTATTGCCTGAATTTACTACAACAATAGACTAACGCTAACGCTTTGATCTCTGTGGCTGTGTATCTTTTATCCAGTGGTTTTAATGTCCTGCTCGCATATCCAGCGTGGCCCTTTAATTGTTTCCCAAGATTTGAAACAGCTCTCCACCTATTGCTATTTCTGATGCATCTGTATTAATGTACATTGTTTTTTTTAAATCTGGGAACGATATCACTACCTTTTTTAAAAATGCCTCTTGATCTGTCATATGCTACCTGATATCTTTCTTCCCAAATCCATTTTTTGTTTTATTTTGTCAGCTCAATTAGTGGATGTATGATTTTCGCGAAGTCCTTTACGTACTTTCTGTAAAAGTTTATGAGCCCAAGATAACTCTGTACTTCTCTTTTTTTAGTCAGTGTCGTGAATGTCTGTATCGTCTTTATTTTTTATGGATCCATTTTTAATCCTTCTACCAATATCATGTGCCCTAAAAAGTTCACTTCTCTTTGAAAAAATTTGTATTTGTCAATGTTGACTGTTATGTTGAATTGTTTGAATCGTTCCCAAACCATGTAAATATATTTGTTGGAGTTATAAACAAAACACCCTATATAATGTAGTGTATAAGTAATATATTCACACTGTAGTTCATCAGACGCTGACTATACATTTTTATATACTACAGCGTAAATGTCCTGCGTAGTGTAGCTGGGTATACATAGTTAGTCGTTGATTTATATTACGCCTCGTAACACTATTGTACATCGTATCATTATACTTATTATTATATTATAAATATCCAATTATATTATTATTTACCTTTTAAATTCTGTATATCTGTGTACTTCAACAGGTTATGAGCCCAGAGTAAGGTCTTTATAATAAAGTCGTGAATAATTAGTAAAATAATAAAGATGATTATTCTAAATATACTTATGTTTATTTTATGAAACATAAATCTGAGGTTAAAGAAAAACTTAATTGTTTTCTGAGTATGGTTAAAACTTAAACTAAAAATGTTATTAAAACTATTATAAGTGACTGTGGATTAGAATATAAGAATTCTGAAGTTCAATCAATTCTAAATATTTTTGGAATAAAGCATGAAACAAGTGTACCTTATACTCCTGAACAAAATGGAAGAGCTGAACGTTCAATGAGGACTATTTGTGAGACAGCCAGAACAATAATCTATGCCAAGAATTTTCCAAAATCACTGTGGGCAGAAGCAGTCAATACAGTAGTGTTCTCATTCAACTATACTGGTAATTCAGGGAAAGTATGTAAAACCCAATATGAGTTATGGTTTGATAAACTTCCTAAAATAGAAAAGTTCGTAGAATTTGGAATAAATGCATATAGTTTAGTTCCAAAACAACGACAAAAGAAGTGGGATGCAAAAAGTCGAAAAGGATACTTTGTTGGATATTCAGAAACTTCAAAAGGGTATCGTATTTGGTATAAAGAAAATAACGAGATGTCACTTAGTAGAGACGTTATTTTCAAGGATGAAAGTGTTGTAAATGACCAACGTGTAGAATGTTCTAATAATTTAAATGATAGTAATAACATTGATGTTCTTAGCTTACACAAAGACGGCTCTTTAGAACACAGCAATAAATCAGAAGGAGATGAAGTCATGGAAAATAAATTTGGGTCAATAAGTGTAGATGACAATGAAAAACAAGAATATGAACAAGAAAATGGATCAAATGTCAACGTGTACAATTTGCGAGACCGTGTACAATTTGCGAGACAGAAGTAATATTAAGAAACCATTACGTTATGATAATTCAGCCTTTTTCGTAGTCGAATCCGATCCAGTGAATTTCAAGGAAGCTGTGGAGTCACAAAATTCAGAAAAATGGATAGAAGCCTTGAACAAAGAAATTGAATCTCTGGAACAAAACGGAACATGGTCACTCGTAGTACTTACCTAAGGACAGAACTATTGTAAATTGTGGTTGGGTGTATAAAACAAAATACAATGTTCATGGACATGTTGATCGATACAAGGCTAGACTAGTAGCAAAAGGGTATAGTCAAATGTTTGGTATTGATTTTAATGAAACCTTTAGTCCTGTAGTAAAGTTCGATTCAATTCGGTCTATATTAGCTATATCAGCAGCAGAACAATTACAACTTCGACAATTTGACGTTCAAACAGCCTTTCTATATGGAGATTTGGACGAAGAAATTTACATGAGACAACCAGAAGGGTTTAACGATGGTACCGAAATGGTGTGCAGACTTCAACGCAGTTTATATGGCCTAAAGTAGTCACCACGATGTTGGAACATAAAGTTCAAAACATTTCTTCTTAACTTTAATCTATTAGAAACAAAAGCAGATCCCTGTGTTTTTGTTAATAGAGAAAATAACAAAGTATTAATCGTCGCTATATTTGTTGATGATGGTCTAGTTGCAGCTACATCGAGTCAGGATGTACATGCATTAATGGAATATTTGAGACAACATTTCAATATTACCGAAGGAGAATTGAATCAATTTTTAGGTACAGAAATTGAGCGAAAATCTGATGGATCAATTGTAATGCACCAAGGGTTGTATTGTAAAAGAGTATTGGAGAAGTTCAATATGACTGAAGCAAAATCAGTTCAAATACCAGCAGACCCTCAACATTCATTAGATGACAAGCAACAAAATACTAATTTAACTAGTAAAGTCCCATATCGTGAAGCAGTCGGAAGCTTATTATATCTCAGTCAGATTACAAGACCGGACATAACTTTTTCAGTAAATCTAGTTAGTAGATACATCGAGGATCCAAAGGAACAACACTGGACAGCAGTGAAACGAATTTTAAAATATTTAAAGGGAACTATTAATTTTGGATTGGTATTTAGTTCTAGACAAAAACTCATGTTAAAAGGATACAGTGATGGTGACTTGGATACAAGAAGATCAACATCAGGGTCAGTATTTACATTAGGATCTGGAAGTCTAGCATGGAGTTCACGTCGTCAACAGTGTTTAAGCCTTAGCACAACTGAATCAGAGTACATAGCTTTAAGTCAAGCAGTACAAGAATTAACTTGGTTAAAATTGTTTTTAGGTGAATTGCTGGACCAGCCAAAAATGATGCCAACAATGTATGGAGACAATCAAAGTGCAATTAAACTCGTAAAAAATCCAGAGTTTCATAGAAGAACGAAGCACATAGATGTTCGCTACCACTATATAAGAGAAAAGTTCAATGAGGGATTGTTTTCATTGGAGTACATATCCAGCAAGGAGCAGATTGCGGACATTATGACAAAACCAACTCCACGAACGTGGTTCAATGAGCTAAGGGAGATGTTAGGAATTATAAATATTGATGTATAAGGGTATATTGTATAAGGTAAAGTGGTGGAATTATAAACAAAACACCCTATATAATGTAGTGTATAAGTAATATATTCACACTGTAGTTCATCAGACGCTGACTATACATTTTTTTATACTACAGCATAAATGTCCTGCGTAGTGTAGCTGGGTATACATAGTTAGTCGTTGATTTATATTACGCCTCGTAACACTATTGTACATCGTATCATTATACTTATTATTATATTATAAATATCCGATTATATTATTATTTACCTTTTAACTTTTGTATATCTGTGTACTTCAACAATGTTCGTAATGACTCTCTTCATCCTTTGATGTTATTAGTATTTCGTCTATGCATATCGTTACACATGTCTGTAATAGTGATCCTAATACTTGGTCCATACTTTTCTGGAATTCCAACCCACTTATATTCAATCCGAACGGCATGCGTTTAAAAGAGTAATATCGCCCATCTACCAGAAATGAACATACTTCTCTATTTTCCTTTGCCAGTGGTAGTTGCCAGTATCCAGATCTCAAATCTTGTGTACTAATACACTTTATTTCTTCGAATTTAGCAAATATGGCGTCTATTGTCATTGGACATTCCCGATCAGGAATAATGACCTCATTCGGTTTTCTCGCGTCTAGGCATAACCTAACTTCACCGTTTTTTTTTAAATACCAGTACAATTGGTAGTGAGTATGGTGACCTTGATACTTCTATTAGTCCTTCTGTTAGTATCTTTCATCCTTTGTATCCTATAATGCCTTTTTCGTTTAAGTTTTTTACAACTATAAATGGTGTTAAAATCGTATTTTTTTTTATTTCTATCAGCACGAGTATTTGCTTTGACACCTTTGTTGCTTTGTTTCCAATTGCATTATGAATTGATCTAACCTAACCTAACCTATCGTTGGCGTCTATGGGTCGTCTTTCATAATCTGTTCGAAATATTATTCCGATATGGCGCTTATTTCCGCTCCGGAATCTATCAGAACTTCATACTTCTTACATTTTATAATTATCTTTATAAATGAACATAGTTTTTTAGCAGTTAATTTTAGTTCTATGTCATTATCTTCGTCTTGTAATTATTCCGAGGCTTTTAATATCAATATTTTGCTTGACTGTAATTTTTTTGCTGATTGTTTTGGATCTGGGGATCTTATGATTGCGATCGGTCTCCCCCCACAATCCCCTATTCTCAGTTTTTATGGTTTTCACTTTCATTCTCTTCTGTATCCACTTCATTTTCATGGTTTTCCTCTTCATAGTGTTATAATATTTGTTTTATCGCTTTTTGTCCGTATTGTTGTTGCTGCATATTAATATTCTGTATTGGTTGTTGTGACATTTGTCGTCCCACCGGTGAGTTCGAAACTCAATTTGTTTGTTCATATCTACTACTCGTTGATGCTTTAGGTTGGTTGTTATATTTTTGTATTTGTCCATACTGATTAATGTTGTTTTGTATTTGGTTGGTGTTTGATCATATCGTATGTTATTTTATGCGTTCATCTCGATTTAATTTATTTTGTTCTGTTTCTAGATCTCCTAATTTTTTTTCCAAATATTCAAGAATTTTTTTTCTTGTATCGTCTGTAGGTATGCTTGAACTGCTATCGGGAAATGCTCCGTGATTAAAATTGATTGCCTGTAACTCATTCATTTTTAGAGAGTCCAAATATTTTAATTCGGCCATCCAAAAGTGGAAATGTTCTTGAAAATTGTTTTTTTCCTGGGTCTGCGCATTTAATAAAAATATCCCATTGTCTATCTTCAGAAAAAAAATGTTTTGAAATAATTATCTGAACATTTCTTCTGTCGGAATTGTATGCTTGATCATTGTGAACCACTTTGCCGCAGTTCCCTTCAAACAATTCTCAATCACGATTAATCTGTCGGTTTTCCTTATATTTTTGTGAGTTAAATATGAGTTTAACTTCTTTAGAAATGTCTTCGGGTGTTCCTTTGTTTCCCCGCTGAATGTCGGCATAGGTACATCAATATTGTTTACTTTGGAGTTTATCTCTTCCTGTTTAGTAATTTTTACATTTTGTATTTCCTTTTCCCTTTTTGCTGATTTAATAAGTAACTTTGTGTCAATGTCATTAATCATTTGCTTCATCGTGTTACTTTTTTCTGGTGATTGGTATTTTATACATTGTATTTCTGCGAATATATTGTCGTATAATTCTCGCTGTGTTTTCCCAGTGTTTTGTAATTTTTGCACCATTTTTTCCAACTGACTGATTCTTTATATGTTGCTTTTGACCATTTTGCTGTTTTTGATCTCGGGATCGTGCTCTTCTTGTCACTAGTTGGGCGCCAGTTGATGCAGTTCGTCCGAATAATAGACGGCCCGTATCGTGAATAAATAATAAGACAACTGTTTTTTGGTTATCACGTATCTCTATTTCTATGGTATATATATTTACACTATTAGGGTTTAAGTAAAGCGTCGATTTGTGTCAACCGGACTTATATAAGTGAGTCGACAAAATCGGAGGCGCTTGGGGTTAGTCGGGCAATCACCGGACTCTATTTATACAGTTGTGTGATAGACCAGTTTATATGCTACAAATAATGGGGAGGGGGAGCCGGCCATCGTCGGTACAAACTTAGTAAAGCGACGACGAACCTGGCTCGCTAAGGACAACTTAGTTAAGTGCCTTGTCAGGTGAGGTGGTGAACCTGAAAAGGGCCGTTTTTTTGATTTAATGTTGATTCTTCGTTACTGCGTCGATACCAGTCGTTAGACGGTGGTCGATGTTCGTTGCCGTGGTACGGTGTTATCGTCGCCGGGCTGCAGGTTTTATTACCGTTGAACGGTAGCCTCGTGGATGGTCGGCAGGGGGCTGATGTGTAAGTCGTTGAGCGGCATGGTCGTCGTCGGACTACACGTCGGCGCAGGTCTTACACCGTAGAGCGGTGGCCTCGTGGCGGCGGTCGGACAATGCTTGCAGCCGTGGAGCGGCGTTGTCGTCGTCGGACTGCAGGTCTGTTGATTGGTCCGGGTCCTTATTCTGTCTGGAACTTTTGTTGATGTTGTTGGCTGTTTACAGTTTGAAGGCTTGAGATGGACTGACTAGATGCTTTGCTTTCCTTTGAAGGGGTGGCTATGCCGTTAGCCATACCAGGCTTTTGCCTCTACTAGTGGATGAAAATTGGTGAGGGTGATTATTTTAAAATTGTTGGCCTACCCATGATAGTGGGTAAGGTTTGATCCTATTTTTAGCGGTTGGAGGGGGGTGAGTTTTACCTAAGAGTCGGATGTGGGCATGAACAGAGAAGGAGTTTTTGTAGAACATCGATTTAGATTGGGTACGAATAGAGTTTTGGATAGACTTGAAATTGGCAGAATTTAAAAGGACCGAGTTTTTGACAATAGTGGGCATGCTTGTTACCGTGCGAATACCGATGTTTTGGACAGATTCGATGCGTTTCCAGTGTGAGGGACCGATAAAGGGTGCCCAAGAGGAGCCTGCATAAGAGAGAATTGGAGAGACGTAGAGTTTTAGAATGTCGAGTTTCGAAGTCTTTGGGACGGGGCTAGAACGGTTAAGTATGGGGTAGAGCATTCCGCGAACGCGAGTGGCCTTTTTGGTGATGTTTTGGACGTGTTTATCGAAAGTGAGTCTGCGGCCGATTGTGACGCCAAGGTATTTTGCGTGATTGGACCAGTTCACTGGATGATTGTCGAGTATTAATGGTGGGATGGGTGAAGTATTTGAACGTCCGAAAAGGATACCTACGGTTTTGGTCGGGTTTATTTTGATTCTCCAGCGATGAAACCATGTAGTAGCTAGGTTGAGCTGGTGTTGTAATTGTATGGCTGCGCGTTTCGGGTTTTTGTCGAAAGTAAAGAACATTGTGTCATCAGCGAATAGTGAGTGATGAGCTTTTGGAGTTATTGGTATATCGTTTATGTACGTCAAGTAGAGAGTAGGAGAGAGGCAGGATCCTTGAGGGACACCTGCGAGTATGTGTCTGGTGGACGAGAATGAGTCTTCGATTTTTGTGATGAATGTGCGGTCAGTCAGAAAGGATTCGATGATTTTAACGATTTCAGTCGGGATGTTGAGTTGAGATAGTTTGTAGAGGAGACCTATGTGCCAGACTCGGTCTAAGGCTTTCTCTACGTCAAGAAAGATGGAAGCGGTGTTTACGTTGTTGTTAAAGTTCTGGCTGAGTTGGTGAGTAAGTTTGGTCAGTTGAAGAGTGTTCTGGTCTGAAGGCAAATTGTTCTGGGCGGATTTTGTCACGGAGATTGTGTTGCAGGTGAGAGAGGATGTTTCGTTCGTAAATTTTGGATAGGGAGGAGAGCAAAGCGATTGGTAGGTAACTTTCAGGTAGTTTGTGGTCTTTACCCGGCTTGGGAATGTAAATTATTATTGCTTTTTTCCAAGCACGTGGAAAGTAACAAATTCTGAGGGAGCAGTTGATAATTTGTGTTAGGGATAGTAGAATGTTATTGGGTAGAAATTTGAGAGCAGTGTTGGTGATGAGGTCATAACCAGGGGCTTTCTTTTTGTGGAGGTTGTTGATGATATTTTGGTTTGTGCCAGGAGTGGTAAATAGGTTGGATTTAGTGATTTTAATGTTTTGTAGTGAGTTGAAATGTGCAGTTACTTCAGGGAGGTCGGGGCAAGGGTTTAGTTGGAATTGAAGTTTGAGAGAGTCGCCTATTAACTCGGCTCGATCGGTGGCCGAGAAAACTAGACCATTTGGGCCAGACAACGGGTGGGATGCTGGGCGTTTGTGAAGGAGACATTTGTTTAGTTTGTATATTATGGAACCGTCTTGGTGGTCAAGTGAGTTAAGAAAAATGTCCCACTGGTCAGTTTTGTGAGTTTCGAATAAAGTTCTGATAAGCGAGATTTTAGCGTTAAGTTGACGTTTGGTAGTCGGGTCACGGGTTCTCTGCCATTGACGGCGTAGCTGATTTTTTTCCGTTATTACTAGTTTTATGTAGTCAGGTAATTGGAAGGATGAGTTTTTATGTCTAGGGGTAAATACGCTAGCTGCAATCGCGTGTTGTAGATTTTTAGTTAGACTGTCGATTGCCGAATCGATTGACTGTCTGTTGTTGGTCGGACGTTCGATTAGGTTAGGCAAGTTTGAGAGGATTGTTTTGTATTTTGTCCAGTTTATGAAGCGGTTAGTAATCGGAGGGGACGATGATACCGGAGTACACATGGTCTCCAGAAGAATAGGGTTGTGGTCAGAAGATAGTTCGTTGAGGTTGTTGATTTGGGAACGAGGCGATGTCGAGTATGCCGGGTCTGTATCGAGAGTTTGTCGGGAAGTGTGTGGGGATGAGGGAGCTGTAATGGTATAGTCTGATTGTTGAACGTGGTCAAAGAGGACGCGGCCGGCAGCGTTTGTCGAGTGGCTAAACCACAGAGGTTGTTTGGCGTTGAAATCACCTGCCGAAATTTGCCATTCAGCACTTTGGGTTAGCAAGTCTAAGTCGCGAGTCATGAGTGTGGCGCCGGGTGGTTTGTATACCGCTGATATAAGTACTTCGTGGCCATTTATTTGGATAAGGACGGAAGAGGTTTGAATGAGTGTGTTAAGGGTGGTAGGTTGGTGAATGATGCGTCAGTGAATTAGGACTGCCGTGCCACCGTGAGCAGGCGACCCGCGGAGGGATGGCAGATCGTTCCTGTAAGTGAAATAGTTAGGAATATGAAGTTTGGTAGAAGGGGATAGACGGGTTTCGTTAAGTAAGATTATGTCAGATTTGAGTAGAAGTGGGAGGGACCGTAGTTCGTTGAGTTTGTGTTTAATACCGTTGGAGTTCCAAAATAGTATTTTTAAGTTATTCATCTTGAGGTGAGAGTATGGACAGGAATGTTTTGATTGTAGTTTCTATAAGTGTTTTCGGATCTTGATTGTTAGATAGTGCAGTCAGTAGGTTGAGAATCATTGGTAAGTTAAATTGTGGGACTGGAGAAACTAAAGAAGTGTGCGCTGATTTAGATGTTGCTGCGGAGTAAGTCATTGCAGAGTTTTGTTGATGGGGAGGTGGTGGTGGTGGAATGGTCGGGATTGGTTGTGAGGGTTGTTGTTGGACGGAGTTTTGGTTCGGTGATGGAGATACCTGCTTTTTTTGGGCCAAGAATTGTGGGCAGCCTCGAAAGTTGCAGCAAGTCGGAGCTTGTTCGAGGGTTTTGGGGCAGACGTTGGCAGTGTGGTTTCCAGCGGATTTAACACATCGCGGCGGGTGACCATAGTTTCGGGAACCATGGCCAAAGCGTTGACACGAGAAGCACTGGGCAGGGCCGGAGGGTTTTAGAGGTTCAACCGAGTTTCCCAAGTAAAATAAATTGGTAAGGAGAAAAATATCCTTAGCAGTCGAGTTGCGGCAATGTGCACGAGACACATTGGCATTGGCTTTTCCGGGGTGCCAAAGCGGCGGACAAATTTGACGGAGTAACCCAGGGACTCAAGTTCATTCTTGAGTTCGTTCAGAGTTATGTCGTTAGGTATTCCCTTCAGAACAACCTTGAGGGATCGTTCCTCAGGGAGAGAAAATGTGTGGAACTCGGTCCCATGTTTCAGTAGGGTGCTTTGGATTAGCCGGGATTGGGTATTATCGGCGGCCTTTAAGGTTACCCGTTCGCCGGAGGACTTGGCCGACACGGAGCCCGGTTGCAAGTTTGGTAAAGAGAAAATTGTGGGCGCGACCTTACGCCAGGAGACGGAACTCAAGATGATGGGTGGTGGTCTTGAGATTAGTGGGGTTTTTAAAGGAGTTTGGGTGTTGGTTACTGCAGAAAGCAATGTGTCTGTTGACTGCACGGAAGTTAGCAAGGACCGTGAGCGTTGAGTCGAAGCGCTCGAGTCAGAAAAAGAGTCTAAGGTTTCAGAGTCGGATGTTTTTGATGGAGTTGGAGAGGGGGGAGCAGAACGTTGACGTGCAATTTTAAGTGAGTGGTTGGTAGAGGGGTTAACCCCTTTGCGTTTTTTGCCCATGTGTGTAGGGCGTGGGTGTGTTTTTTTTTGGGGGGGGGGGATGCTGTGGCTATGTGAGGGTGCGGCCCCACGACAGCTAAAACGGAGGGACGTCGCTTCCGCGACAGCTTACTTATGGGCGCTGGTGCCCTGTTGGAGAGCGGTGAAAACGGCTGTTTGAGTTGAAGGTTCGTGGTGTGAACCGTGGACGCTGGAGCCCTGTTGAAGCAGTGAGAACGGCTGTTTAAATGTGGACGGGTTCACTGGTGTGAGCCAGTGCGGGCTGATGCCCTGTTGAGAGCGGTGAGAACGGCTGAATGAAGGAGCTGTCAATGAACGCTGGCTGCGGAGTAGTAGTTGGCAGAAGACGTCTTAACAGGAAAACTGTTGGCTGGATAGTGATGATAGTGATAGACTGACTAAATGGTCGAGAGTGTCCGGTATTTATACCCTCTTCGACAATCTAGTCCGGTGCTGGTTGGTCCGCTGGATTTCGATTGATAGATGAAAATCACACCGTTGTTCCGATATTTCCAATAACAATGTGTGATTTACATTTGTCAATTTGTCTTGTTTTGCGCTATTTTTTGTTTAGTGGTCTTGAAAAAGACCTTTTTAGATTTTATGTTGTTTGTTCGTAACAATATGATATGTAAATAATTGTCTGGTTAAATATTCAAAATTTTTTTATTTTAACACCTAATAGGCTAGATTATTTAATAGAAGTTTCTCATAGTTTCTATTACTTGCATTTTTGATTAAAATTAAGAATTAATTACAATTTTGATTTAAAACGTAACTGTAATAATGTTTTAACTACGACACCGATAGTTGTAATTTTGTTATTATTACTTGTTTTTCAAAAAATATTAATCGTAAAAACTTCACACATTCTAATAAATCTTAAACTATGATTTTCTATTCACAAGAAAATTAAAAATAATATTTAGATGAATTTTAAGTTTATTCTAGATATTTAAATATTAGAATAAAAAATATTATGTTCAATTTTTAATTTTTATTGTCAAGGACTAAAAATCAAAACTATGTTTCTCATAAGACATTCTAACGGAAACATACAAATTCACATGCAATGTTTATGAGAATTATCTCCAATTCAGCTCTAAAACTAAATAAAAATTTGTTATATCTTTCATTTGATTTAGTCTCTGATTTTATACAAATATATATTTTATAATAATTATTAAATCATAAAACACAGGTCACAGTTAGTCACATCTATAATTTTTTGATATCAATAAAACAAATTAAATTAAAAATTATTGATATTCCCACTCACGCACATCAAATGTTTTATAATAATAAATTAATCAATACATACGTAAATAAACAAAATTTACCAAATATGGAAATGGAATTATTATGAAATATGTAGGTACTATGTGTGACAGTCTTGGACGCAGAGTATGTACCCTCATGAATATGATATATTATAATAATATATGAACTGCTGGATTCTTAAATAAATAAACATAAAAATTAAATTTACTGTTGCAAAGTTGGTAGAACATTTTTTTATAATTCCAACAGTTGAATATGTAAATCATATATTTTTACAATAGCTGCCTGATTGATCATTGACCAATTATAATAAATCGAAAAATATATTGGTACAATGGTACCCGAAGGTTTTATACAAATACAATCATTTAATACAAAAAATAATGACCTTCGGGGCACAAACAACTTGTGTGTAATATTAGGAATATAACTGTCCGCGGATAAATCCCTCAATGCAATGTTTAATTTAGTAAAATAATTTGCAAACGGCGTACGGCGGCCAATAGGGATAAAAAAAATACAATAAAAAAACAAACATCGGCCTAACAACACATAACAAATACAATGGCACAATATATCGTCGACCAATACTCAAATGTTGCTGAGTTGAGTGGTGAACTTAATTACACGAGAAATGCACAGGAGCAGTAGATATTAGAACTTTAATTGACACGATAAAAGTTAAAAAGTACAGGTGGCGACCACCCAGTCACTAACGAACAAATCACTGAACAATAAGTACCTATGCCACGACATTTAAATAACAACACATATATAAAAGTTGCTTGTAAACGCAAAGAGTGTCTTAAGCCGGGGGAACAAAATTATTAATGTATTTTTTTAGCTGTTGACTTGAATAATATTTACCGAACAACATATATTATCAACTGTGCTGATAGTGGCTTAAGACAAATGACTGATAAAAAACAGGAACAAATGGGAAAAAATTACTGTATATTACTGAATATGAATATATACTACTACTAATGTACTTAGGGCAGTGAGTGGTTCTCAATATTTTTTGTACCGTGACCCAAATTTCCCCCGAAAAATCGTTCACGACTCACGTGGTTTAACTTTTCAAAAAATAGTTATAAAAAACAAAACTTGTTTATTACTTTTATTGGGCATTTATTATTTTATAGGTTTATAATCAATATATTTGTACAAAATAATGTACTTTTAATTATAAGGCGTATTAATACCCGTCGTAATAAGAAAAATATACGATGAATTATTATTTATTACCCACGTAATTTTTGGTATTTTATTACTATAATAATATGATTAATAAGTATATTTAATATTAATTTAACATACATTTCTTGAAATCTATATAATTCAAAAAATATTTCACGACCCACCAGTGGGTCATGACCTACAGTTTGAGAAACGCTCACTTAGGGTATAACATAAATAAACAGTACATGTAATTAATTACCTATGTAATAATCATGTTTATTCAATTTTTTTTTTATTTAACATTTAATTATTATGATTATTGTTTGTTATATATTTCAAAATAAAATTTTTATCTTTCTATTACATAATATATTTCTTTTGTCCATTTGTATGCTACTGAACTTCTCCTAAACAGCTGGACCGATTTTGATGAATTCGCAAGTGATTCCCTGGATGGTTTTGATTCAAAATTGGTCCCAGTAGGTCCAACCCGGAGAGGTGCTCAAACAAAGGTTTTTGAGATTTACACATTTTTCTTTATAAATCGTTTTTATTGGTTATAGAAGTTATTATAATTAGTATATATTAGGATTTTTTTTTTTTTATTAATGGTTGCCATTGCTTACTCGGGTAGATGAGGTAAAAACATCCATCAAATCGTCACGTATGTATGGTTTAAAATAAAGAAATTGTATCTTAAAACATATATGAGAGCTGAATGTATATTTAAAGCTATTATATAGGTACCCAAAAACTACTTAACCGATTTTGTGAAAGTTTAAAATTCTTGGAGATATCAGGAAAGTTTAAAGAGTAGCCTGAAACACGATTAGATTTATACACAGTGTTATATCCAATCCACTATAAATTAATCTTTGTCCATCTCGGTAGAATTAGTTCGTAAAGCGATGCAAATTTATCTGTGAACTGAGTTATGTAGGTAAACCAAAACCAAGATACATTCAGGTATATAATCTAAATTTTAATTTTTTCCGGGGCGAAAACGGATTAAACAACTAAAATTGGATAATGGTAAACATCTGAAGTTAATAGACTCAAAAAACCACTGGACCATTTTCATCAAAAGTTTTATTAATGGATTACTTGAAATTTGTAGAGTATATACTGTATATAGCTTAATTTTTCAACTCATATAGGCTAAAGGGTAGATCACGCATGATTTTTTTTCCGCTTACGAAATAGGAATTTTTTTGCTTATCTAAATGGTTGGAATTGATTACTTATTATATTAATATTAGAATTGGAAGAAATACCAATAACATATTATACATTTCGTACAAATCTATTTATTAAAAATACAAATCTTTGGCCTGGACAACGTCGGGGGGGACGGCTACATTAATAAGAACAAACAATATTAGTCATGTATTTATTTCATTAAGTTTATCAATTATTTCTTTACACCCTGAATATAATTGAAAATAATAATATAGGTACCTACCTAACATAAATGTATGTACATTTAAAAAAAGGTGACACTGCTCTGTGGTACGGCAGGTCACAAGTGAGTCACTGTAATCGATGGCGTTAAATTTAAATTCAATGATAAAATATTTGAATTTAATGTAAAAAAATTGAAAGTAGGTATGTTTATACATTTTTTTTTTTAGATTGTTTAGTGACAGCAGTATGGATTACTTATAAGATACTTTGTTTTAAATTGTCAATCCTTGCCTGTAAAAACTAAACTAAATAAAAATAAAATAAATATTATGTGAATATTTAAAGTATCCATGCATATTCGTTTTTAAATAATAACAACAAAATAAGAAAACCATTCGATAAGAATTCGTTAATTTATTTACCGCTAAAAATCCAATGTCAAAAAATTATAACTTCAAACGTTCATAAATAATTAGTTTGACTTTCTGGTAAACTTTTTTTTTGTCAAAGGTAGAAAAATGTATGAGGAATTTTATATTACGTATTAAAACCTTAGATTTACATAGAATTGTTTTATATAATATTATTATATATATTAATTACATATTTATATTCATATAGAACTACTGTGCAGTTTCGGTTTAAACTTGACTGTAACTGCAACTTATTGTTCCTATAGTACTGACGGTTTGTTGAATTTTTCTAATAAAAACTTTCCGTTATAATTACATTTACAAATTTAAATCGTTTTTTGTCAAATATAACGTTATAATCATAACGATATTATAACGTTTGCAAGCCCTGGTAAAGACCATATTTTAAAATTATTGAGATTTTTGTTCTCGTTAAATAACTTCGGTTGAAAGACCAATAATACTTATCGCTAATTAAGCAGTAAAAACATCTCAAAAATTAAAAAATATGGTCTTAATTTCTTAAAGTATATTTTTTAAGAACTACAAAAAATAGATCCTAAAAACTAGATTAAAAATTTTGAATCATTACAATATCGAAGAAGAAAAAGGGGGTGAACAGGTTTGGTGAATCAGGCACTGTATATACTTGTGTGAGTGTACCTAGTACCTACTATTCATGATGCCATACCCTTTTGGGTCTGAACTCCGGTCTGAACTTTTGGCCATCGATTCGTTAAATTACATACGAGTAGACAGATTTTAATGTGACGTTACTCCGGCATTATTAACTTACAATCCCGACCTTCCTAATATCCTGTATCTCTATACCAGATACAGTGAGTACTACCTAGCTGTAATTTATGCAATAATCACCTATGATCGTTCGTGTCCACGATGATATTCACTCGATACGGAAACGTATGACAACAGACAAACAACAATAAGTCCATAATATATTATATGTATACCTAGTGAGGGTGTTTTAAACAATCTAATATTATAGTTTATTCAAATTTAGAGCGGTTCATTGAAATAAACTCGTAAGTAAATTATATTAAATATAATATAATATATACAGCGTTTGACAAAGGCCATCCAACAGGAAACTCACCGGACTGAAGTAGATGGATATACATCTCTGATCGAATTCGTAGTTGTTGCCCTTATTGACTCCGAAATTTTGTGTACTAATACAATATTATAATATAAAAAAGAAGATTTCGTCACATTAACGTTGTTGCTAAACTCATAAGACGTAATCAGCGTAAATCTAAACACAATAACCGATTTTTCGTAACCAATTTTTTTTCGGTTAGATTGAATTATGATCTTATGAAAACTAACTCATTCATTAAAAAAAAAAAATTATAAACAATTCCTATCAATTTTTAATAATTTCGTGTAGTTTAAATTTTAAAAATTGCAAAAAACATTTTCTGGTTTTTAGAAATAAAGCACAGATATAAACTATCAATATGGTTATTAGAACGCCGTATTTTTAACCTCTATTTGACACATTTCCAATATACCTTTATTGAGTGGGTCTGGATTTGAAGTTTCGTATTTTTTGTTTATATTTGGTTGGTCATATTTATTACCTACAGGTTAGGTGAAACATATTATAATATTTAATTGATATCATATTCATTGAATAGGTACGTACAATTATGCTGAGCAGAAACGATCTGCTCCAGCATGCTATTATAATATACAATATATTGAGATTAATTATTATATTAATTAATTTAACTTATAGTGAATAGTGATATGGTATAAACTATAATACCAAAAATCTATATAGTTGTTTTGAAGATGTCATTCTGTATGTAAACTAAAAATTAAACTTACTATTTATCAAATCCCCACGGGAAAAATACATTACAGCAATATAACTAAACCCGTTATTCATCGTTCAAATATTCAATTTCGTCAAAATGTAAACTTTAAATGTCTATATAAAAACATTTACCTTTCGAAGAGAAGTGTCTAATAGAATCTCCAGATACAAACGATAATATAATATTATTTTACGTTAAAAAGTCACGTTAAACCCCGAAGAAAAAGATACTAAGCAATACCAAGATCGTCCTACCCTAACATGGGAAGTCACCCCTTTTGTATTCGTACATAATATTTACCCTACACCTCAAACATTATCTCGATAAGGAAGTTATTAATTCACAAAAGATTTAGAAAGCCCTTTTTAGATTTTTCAGTAAATTGTTTGTAATATCTGTGAAAACAATAATCCTCGCAGTCAAGAAACTCGCACACAACAACAATTTACCAAGCACACCCGTTCCCCATTATATAATTTGATTTCCTAGTTTTTGAATTAAAAAAATTAAATAATTATTTGCTCAATGATTTACAATAAATAATAAATGAATTAATAATCGTTTGGAAAAATAAGTTTGTATCGGCACAGGATAAGGAGTAGGTACCTTCTCCTTAAATGGCTAAGTAAAAATGTTAAATATTTAAAAGTATGACGGTATACTGATAAGAATTCCAAAAATTATAATAATTTGAATAAACGCATAATTAAAGGATAAAATGAGGTGAATCACTCTGTGTGTTTTGTAATGAATATTTTGTCGCAGCATATTATTATTATTATATATGAATTTTTGCCACTAGCTTTGAGCAACCGCCAACAATAAATTCACCACCGTACGGGTAAGTCTTATCCGGAGAGACAGACTGTCGCAATAATAATAATAATATAAAACGCCACCATGGCACGTGTTCACTGCTCGGGGCCAAATAGTAGAGACGTGCGTGCGTGTACCACTGTCGATGGTAGGTGGAAATTATATTTCTTGAGCAAATCCTGCAGCCACAGAATAATATAGTGTGTTGTATAATATTATTTTCGGCAGGTATATTTAGTATTCTGTCATTTGCACTAGACAATCTCTGTTACCTAACCCCCAATAGCCCAATAATAATACACTGCAAAAGTTGTGCGTGGAATATACATGTAAATACAATAAATAAAATGTTGTAAGGTGCGTCATGCTATTTTTGATTTATTTTTTCAGAGCAGACATATCATAGTCATGTTATTTATTTCTTCTGCGAGTAGGAACACATGTAACAAGACTTACAAAAATATAAAACTATAGATTAAATTATCAAAATTGTATTTTAAATATTCTTTGTAACTGACGATGATCTTACAATATGATGCTTGGATAAATTATATTAAATATTGTTTATATATTAATTATGAAATTATGATCACACGTCCTCGATCAACTCGTCGTACTATAATACAATAAAGGTTCTGGACACATTCACTATTATATTAAAGCACATTACTTCAGTCATTATATCAAAAAGGATTTTTTAACTGTATATACCGTTTCACTTGACAAATTTGTAGAGATTTGGTTTTATGGATTTTACTCTTGAAAACGGATTTCGATTTAAAGTTTACAGTATTCTAATGGAAGTAAGGTTAAGTATAAAATCAATTGGACTAAAAATAGGAACCCTTTAAATGAATCAAAATGCGTTTTTAAAATTAAAACGCGCCCAACCTAAGTTCCACAGAATTTCCAAGTAATAATTAATTGTTATACATTATTTTTAAGTGGCTATCACCAGCTAATATCACGGTTGTGCACTGATTTCAAATAAATAATTCATTTTACGGGCGATACAATCTCCATATTAAGCCAATATTGATTTACTTGTCATACACTGACAAGTAACCAAAATACCCAAATATCGATTTGCCAATATTTTTCTCCTTATAACACAGAAGACTGATGTGGTCCCTTTTATTTAAATTCAATTTTTTTGTTTTTATTTGAGTAAATTATGGTCGTATTGCAGCAATACATTTATTTATACATTTTTAATCAACATTGCAGCAATACATTTATTTATACATTTTTAATCACCGCTGCTATAATATTTTATATTATTATAGAATCTTGCGTCCGGTTCCGAACACGTTTAAATTGTTGCAAAAATCCATTCAAAGGCGGAAGTGAATGCAAAATTGGAACGTAAGTATAATTATAAACTTAGTTTAACTAAAACTATCACATTTGAATGTCGAAAATATTACTTTAACATAATATCATATACCATAATACAATGAATATGTTGTCGTAAATAATATTTATCAACGGTCAGGTTTTTATTTTACAAGATGTTTAATCAAAAATATTTATTAATTTAAATTCACTGGTTATTTCAACTAATACGTATTTGAGTCTTATAATAATTTAATAGCTATTTATATGAACATTTTTATTTTACATTCGTTGATCATAAATTATCCCTATAATATCCTATAAAAAACACTTTTGTCGTTCATTTTAAAATAACAAAATGTGTAAATGAATATGACTACTATTACTATAGCTATTGATATAGTCGATATAGTTTTATTAAAAAAAAAAAATAGTAACTTATCCAAAATAATATAATGCTATGATTTACTTACAATCAAATGTATTGTATTTAATTATATTATAGCACAATAATTATTTATCAATAAGTACTTTATATTGGACTAATTATTATAATTTCCAAGTATAATGAAAAGAAAAAATTAAACTTTGATAATATGTGAAGTAGGAAAATTGCAAAACGTTGTCTTGCATACGCGTGTAATATTAGTAGATCCGACCTTACTGTCTCGCTAAATAAATCTCAGCTCTTACCGTGTAAAAAAAAACCTCCGTATACGCAACTGTCAAACTGTAAAATTGATTGCTCGTATACGTTTATATAGAACGTCTTTCACTAAAAATACACAATACCGTACACGACTATTATTCACTACACTTATTTTTTCAACATTTTTTTTCGAACTCTAAGCATATAGTGTGTAGTTATATTAGTAGGTGACTGACTAAACAAATACAATAAATCGTCTCTGTTCGAGTAAATATACTAAAAGGAAGGGCTACAGTGTTTTATTAAAAACACTACATTTTTTTGTGTAGGTAGTTAGGCATTATAATCAAAGATTTTCTACAGAAAATAAGGTCAGGCGTATAAATTTAACATTACATTACAAATCAATATGAACTCTTTAATTTATACGATGTTGTACAGTTAATTATTGAAAGTATTTCAGTAAGAGTAAGTTAAACAAAAAAAAAAAAAAATATTCATACCTAGAAATATATTTTGTGTTGTTTTACATGATGTACAGAGCGATTAGTGGCCCTAATAAAAAATTTAAATAAATATGAAAGTATTAAAAACATTCATGATCATTGGCACCGATGGTGTTTCAAACAATTAATAGTACCTAAGTATTTAAAAAACGAATGCATTAAAAATACACTATAGGTCATAAGTAATATATAGGTACAAAGCTAGAAAGGGGATTTACATTTTAAGGTAAGGTCCAAATTAATATTGATAATTGTATTTACTTATAATATTATTATATTCCTATCAATAAATACAATTAACTATTGTTTTATAAATGTATTTAGGAGAACACATGATAAATAATTTATCTTACTTATAGAAATAGTTATAAATACGTTTACCAATCATTAGACATTTAAATATGCAATAAAATGTTTGACGAATTTTTAAGAACTAGAATTTTTATATGCTATATGCAACCGTTTTCCATCGAGGAAGACATATGCCAATAATGCGATTCACTGTTGTATTGACAAACAATGTCACTCAAAAAGTAGACACAGCGTGTTACACTTAAAATGTAAAGTTACTTTTTGTGTCAACTCCAATTTGAAAAATCAATAACTGATTTTGATCTATTTAAATTGTTATTGTATCATTTTTGTACTTAAGTATTTAGTTGATATAATCTATTACCTACCTATGACGTAGTTTCTATTATACACAGTTGTTTTATTAATATTGATTAAAAAAAAATCAGTTATACCCCCTTATACTTCTAAATTTTAGATTCTAAACACACCGCTAAGAGCATCGTTTATGTATTTATTTTTATTTCGTCACTGAACATAGTTTGTGATTTTGAGTAAGAAATTGGATCTAATTATTACACATAGAGGAGAAGATCAAAACAGGAGTTAAGTAAAAAATTATTCACAATAATCTGGAAAAAAGCAACAAAAAAAAATTAGATTCTTTTATAGATTTTATTTATTATTTGTTTTAATTCAAAAATTCGTAATTTTGCTGTAGATACTCGGATTTTTTAATAAAATAATATTAATGTAGTAATTTTCTAGACATGAAATAATTGTTCAAATATTATTGCTGTTTTTGTATTATTTACAAACGATTAATTTTTGATTTTTTTTAGTTATTTTACTATTTATATATCACACATGATAAGATTTCAGTTAGTGGGAAAAAAGCTTGACACTTTATATATAAGGTTCTTATAAGATTTTATTTGCTAACTGAAAATTAATAAAAAAAATTGGCAAAATGACACATCATTTTCTTATGAATGAAGTAAAAATGTTTATAGCGTATAATAACGACTGATCACAAACGATTTTTTTAATTTTAATTTAGGTTATTCTAAATATGTCAATATTTGTTAATTCAACTATCATTTAAATTATAACTTTCAATAAAAAAAAACATAATTTTCAAAATGATTAAGCCATTTTTGATATTTATTGGTGTATTTAATTTTCAAATTATTAGGTTTTATTAATTAATACTCCATAGAAATGCTCGAATATTCAAAAAAATATTTATAATAAGTGTTAGTTATATACACTTAAAAATATAAAACACTTAAGCACTTTAATTTTTGTTATATTACGAGTTTGTTCAAATATTGACGAAATTCGTCAAAATAACGAAAATTAACATATTATTTTGTAATTCAACCTTTTTATATTTGTACAATATATAACATTTTTTTTTTAAATAAGTAAACTTTCGAGTTTTAACTTTTAAGTGTTTAATTGATAATAATAATAATTTATTTATTTGGTGGTCGCCGTGTTAATTATACTATGTTTAATATTTTTTTTTTTTTTTTTATTGGGTAACCCGTGGCAACATAGGCCATTGGGTGTGGGGAGGGCACTGTAGGTTTTTATATTGGGTAGGTTTGGTAGGTTTTTATATTGGGTAGGTTGGTACACGTGTGTGTTGTGTTTGGCAGAATTTCTAATGGGGCACCCGTAGGTTTCTGCCGTGCCCCGGGGTGGGGGGATGGCGGCACTTGTTCCCCGGACACCGTGACTTGCACGGAGAAAAATGCCACCCAGTGGTCGAAGATCGAACTCGGACCGGCTGTGCCGAATCCGTCGCGTTAGACCACTCGGCCACCTCGTCCCCCCTATGTTTAATATTAAATATACAAAACTCTTTATGTAATAGAAAGATACGATTTGTCTTTGCAAATTGTAAATTATATTATTGTGATTTTTGATCAAAAAGAAATTTAAATAATATATTTTCTTCATCTGAAAAACGCTACTTCAAATTAAAACATTTAATGCTGAGTGGTATTTATTTAGGAGTGGCGCATAGGCAATCGTTTTAGTCTGTATAAGTCCTTGCGCGTTGAATGTATAATTACATTAATCTCGCAGGTAAATATAAAGATACTGGTTTTTTAAATTAACACCACATACATTAAATATCTGGGACTTTAAATGGAACATCAAGACTTCTTAATTTCAGTTTGATGGGCTATAATAACTGTAAACTGATTTTAGTTATAAAATAATATTATTACATAGGTAATGCCTCCAAAACTTAAGGTATTAAATTCGGAATAGTTATGGTTTTTTTTTTGACAAAATAGTTTAGGAATTATTCCAATTTTAGTTTGTCAGCTTCAAATAAATACAACAATATTATTCACAATTTTTTCTACCATCAATGTTCTAGCGATATTTTTAATGTTTAATTGATGGTTATGTTTTAAACATATTAATACTTCAATCTTAGTTCAATGCGGCTATTTGTTATTTAATGGATTTTAGTACCATAAATGTCATGCATTTAAGTGTATAATTATATTATATTTGTATAATATAATCACATTTATTAAAAAATCACGTTAGGTAGTATTATGTTATAAACGTTGAAAAGTCTAAAATATATCAATCTACTCCGGTACTTAGGTACGTACTTAACATGATACATGTCCATATACTCAATGATTGATGTTTTTAAAATGTGCTGGGCTATTTTGTTCTTTGTTTTCTTTTAAGTATGTCACTGAATATATTGCACAAACATTTCGCACGTCAGTTTCTCATTTACTTCGCATTGAGTTTAGACACGTGAAACTTACTATATCACAATTTCTCAAAAAAACATGGTTGCAACCAAAAAAAAATTACGATTTTGGTTAGGTTAGGTTAGGTTAACAACAAAAATATGTTATACAAGTTTGGACTTGATTGTGTACCATGGTGGAAGTCAATATTATGAAATGCTAATGTATGAAATTATACACTCTGCTAGCAAATAATAAATCAATATGTTGTTTGAATT
Organism: Metopolophium dirhodum; assembly: GCF_019925205.1. Classification (NCBI taxonomy): domain Eukaryota; kingdom Metazoa; phylum Arthropoda; class Insecta; order Hemiptera; family Aphididae; genus Metopolophium; species Metopolophium dirhodum. The sequence goes on from NC_083560.1 coordinate 121,926,304, forward strand.
AGGAAGATCAGCAGCAACAAATATTCAGTGGACTATTGTTATTAGTTTTATGAATTATGTAGTAATGCCACAGTCGAATAATTAAGAGAAAGATTGAGTTAACATTAATAATATTATTTCCTATATTTTAACATATTATTTTGGTTATTATTCTTCAAATAATTTACATTCATAATTCACAAACTATAAATAAAAAAACGATAAATTAACAATATTATGGTACCTATTCTCATTTTATTAAGACATAAATAATATAATATATTAATATATTTAAGGTACATTATGTTCACCCTTTTTGATTGATTATTTTAAGTATAGTACCTATACTTTATTTGTTATATTATAACACTGCACCTTTTTCATGTATGGAATTGAGTTGTATTAAATTCCAAAGGCCTTACAATTTACATAATTTGTATAAGAGTACATTATGCACTTTTACAAAGCATTCAATTAAAAACGATTTAATAAAATGTTTTATGGCCAATATAGATTATAAAATTTATATTATTTTGTTTGAAAATAAAATACATACAATATATACCCTCGTGTATACTTTTAAACAGAAAAAGATCTTAATTAATTATATTATAATTTATAAACGCATATTGTTATTATTGTACGCGTTTACATATCCGATGGATTTGTCCACATTGAAATTCCTGAAGTCTATTGTAATAATTTCAGAACAAAAGATTGATTTGTTCTGGATATTAAAGAAAGATACATAAATCCATTTCATTTGACTATAAAGATTGTAATTTAAAATTTAAAATTTAAAAAAGCAATATTCACATTAATGTTTCATAAAAATGATACTCCAGCTGATTTGGTTTTGCTCCTTTATTGCAAGCTACCGGTGTTCATTTTTTTCTAGTTTGGTTTGTTCTTTTTATAATGTACGTAAAATGTATATATAAATATTCCTACAAACAAACTTTAACATAAGATATATATTTAAATATTGCATACCTAGTTATGTACATTACATTGTATGTTAAAAAACGACACAACTTAGATAAGGAAAACTTCAATAAGAATTTTCCAAAGTAGTTTTCTCTTATAAATTGTAAAAAAAACCCCCTATGTTAAAGGTTGGTCTGGGCTTTATGAACCATCCTGAATGTATAAATTGTATAATTTACTCGTATACAAGTAGTATAATATATTATTGAGATATTTTTTTCAAGCTTCAATGTGTTGCCATTCCAATCGAGCATTAAAAAGTATTCGTCTGAAGTGCTTTATAAAGAATTAAATATATTACCTACTGTAGTTTTTACACAAATTATTCTTTATACATTTTGTATTATTTGTATGCTGTTATGATACAGCACTGCTACAAATATCTTCTTTTGTTCGTAGGTGTACAAGGTTTTATTTTTTAGTATAATATCACTCCTGCACGTAGAAGGCAAGGATTAAACATTTTGTTCAGAATATATCTATCAAACCAATAATGGTTGGGTACTAACTAATTACGCTAAAGTCTAAGCGTGTACCACTTTTTACTTATCCCAACTGGATGACCAAGATAACGGCCACGAAATAGATCAAAGAGTAGTAGTTACAATTTCAGATTCGTTTAACATATATAGTAGACGACCACAATTAAAAACATGAAATAGCTTAGGATGAAGTTCAAACAAAAAAATTCAAAAATAGAAAATAGAAAATAGAAAATAGGTACCTATATACTTATAAATAACTTACTTCACTGTTTTCTTTAATTCCAAATATAACAACTTATAAGGAATATTATATTACATTTTCAAGGCTTAGGTAGTTATTATAACTAAAATCTTATGCATTTTTAAATAAAATCTAATAATATGTTTATTTTCTTATTTTTGACAATTGTATCATCATTTGAAGTTTAAATGAATATTAAAAAATGTATGAATAACCAATCGATTTTTACTGCCGTAAAAATAACTTATATAGAGCTTTAATGTATTACAATTTTAAAGTGTCTTACTAAAATTAATGTTATCTACATAAATAAAAGAATATATTGTAAATTTCAAATGCCTTTAAATTGTTAAAAATAAACCCTAGTATTTTTAAAAATATTTCATGTGCACAAAATACTAATATTTTATATATATTTGGAGAAAATGTCAAGTCTCCCATGAATTTTTAATTTTTTAATTACAACTGATCCTTTTTTCCATATTTACTTTTATATTTTTTGTCTGGTTATTTTGACAATGCTAAAAATGTTCTATTTTTGATTCCCCTTCCCCACTCCTATTTTACAATTTTCATACACCGTGTTCTCAATTTTGATAGATATTAATTATTATAGCTTTATTGTTTTCACCATGAATTCGCAATTATTAATATCACTTTGATATTTGTTTACATACCTTTCATATTAAAAGTTATTTATTTTTATACACACGAAAATCAATCGATGTTGTTTCGATTTAACGGTCTTTACTTTTGGTATTTACATTTTTTTTTTTAGTGCAATATGTAGTGATTTTTGTATAATTATTCAAACAAAAAAAAAACGTTTCATAATAATATGTGATAATTCTGTACACATGTATATAAATGGGGAACATACTGCTAACGTCAGTTCGTCTTTACACCTAACCTATGATAAAATGTTTCATGTATGTTTTAATCGTAGTAAAAAACAAACATTCTGGTGTAATAATTTAAAAAAATTAAAAAAATTATATGTAAACATCTTATGCATACAATTGTCGACATTATACATTGGAAATCTATATATAAATGAATTTTAATAATACCTAGGTGCATAGTAATTTGTTGAATACTATAGTGCAGTAGTCACCAAATAGCGGCCCGTGGGCCAGTTACTACCCGCAGAAAATGAAAACAAAGTAAAAACCAATTTTGTTATTATTTCAATATTATTTTGTAGGCTCAGTAGCCTTGCCAGTTTTGCCACCAGACAGTAGCTGTTTTTAAGGGTTTCAATATTAAACGTCATAATTATTATGCGACTTCACATAAATCATTTGTCAAAATATGTCAAGTAAGTAGTGAATTTTGTAAATCAAAAATTGAGAACCTGCATATTATAAAATATTAAGTGCATGAATATAGTATGCACGAATCATACACACAATTTCAAGCAGTTTAAATTGTCATTTTTCCCACTCATTTTTATTTATATTAGATATAATAAATTATTATACATTTGTTTTTTATTTTAATATATTTAGTTTGATTAATTATTATTATTATTATTATTTTTTTTATTGGTCCTTAAGCCCGGCATCTATGACCATTAGCTGTTAGTAGGGTTGTATTGTGGTGGTGGTAGGGTTTTGAAGTGGTGGGTTTTTACACGTGAGTGTTTGTGTTTGGCAGAATTTTTGATTGGGCACCCGTAGGTATCTGCCATGCCCGGGTGGGGATGGCGGCACTTGTTCTCCGGATACAGTGACTTGTCCGAAGAAAAATGCCACCCATGACTAAGGAATCGAACCAGCGCCGGATGTGTCGCAACCGACGCCTTAGGCCGCTCGGCCACTCCGTCCCTCTATTTATTATTATAATTGACGCCACTAGGCCGTTACTTTTGAGTTATACTATAATATGTTGAAAATATTTGCTTTGACTATTTTGATGGCCCCGAAAATAATCAAAATTCCCAATGTGGCCCTCTAAAAATATTAATTGGTGATCCCTGCCAAAGTATAATTAAATACAAACTAAGTCTCATTATTATTATTATATTATATTGCTAGCTTACATGGTATTGCGTTGCTATTGCTAAGTTTTTGTGATTATGCGAGCAGTATATTCTCAGGTAGACAATCTACTTGCGGTAGATTCTGGACCTCGGGTGGTGCTTACGTAAGTGTATAATTTAACTCTAAAGTAATGCCCCCCCTCCATCCAAAATTCTTGAGCACGCTTCTGCGTTGACGAACTGGCGAGCTGGTGCGCTGTGTCGTTTTTGTCACATCCTTATATAGAACGATTTTTATGTAATATCTTTCTTGTCGGTGTATCGATTGGGTTAAGGTTCAAGTATTGATGTGTTTATGATTTAATTTTGTGCAGTGTCACAAAGCTGTTTAATTTATTGTGTATTTTTTACTGAACGTCTGATCAGAGTGGTCTTGAAGTGGTCTTGAAGTATAATATAATATGAGTTACAATGCGTTCATGATTTTACTATGTGCAGTGTCGACTGGCGCTGCTGATAATCGATTGTGTTGTCTTTACAGAGCCACTAATTGGTAGGCTGTGGATTATTATTTATGTGTTGCATACTTGCGTGACGTGTCGCGTGAGCATATTAGGAATGCGTAAATATATGCCTAATGTGTACCTATACAGCTATACGAGTATGTATGTATATTGAATCACCCCAAATTTCATATGGCTCGGAGTTATCCCGTGTTTTTATTTAAGTATAGAAATATTATATACTTCATATTATTGTATATATATAATTAATGGTTGAGCTGTAATAATTTTTGGTCGAAAGCTAATAAAAAAAAGTTAAATATATATTATATTAGACAAACTTATTTTGGGACTTCATTTTCAAATAAATACCTCACACTTATTTGCACATGCTGTATTTATTATGAAATAATTACAGCATATATAATTAATTGATACGAATTTATGTATTGAACAACTTCGAATTAATACACCAAATACAACAAAATCGGTTAAGATAAAAAAAAAAATTGTACGAGAATTTGTATATTGGTTTTGGATTATAACAAAAATATCAATTAAGTATTTCAGATGTGTATTGAAATTGTTTTTGAACCGATAGTATAATATAAATCAATTGAACTGGGTAATAAAAGTCATTATAATAATAAAAATTCTGACTATAAAACGTATAATTTCGTATAATACTAGGGTTGATATCATGCACAGCGTTGACCGTTAAAAATGCCAATTCTCTGATTAAACTTTGTTCAATTCAGTGTAAAGGTGTTCAAAGCTTAAAAACGACCATGGGACATCTTAAATCTCCAAAGACGTGTGCACCACTTTAAAATGTGAATTTTGGAAAATGCTTTCTTAGTACACACTTACACGGTGGTAATAATGGTACCCTGAAAATGTCAAGCCTCAAGCCATCATTATTTAGGCTCTACGTTGATATGGAAATGAGTCAGTCAGGACACGTTCGGTTATAGGTAATATTATAATATTTGGCGCATTCGAATTGCGTCCCTAAATTGTATTATATTTTGTCCGAGTTGCGTCCGTGGTTTTTTCACGACACATCCGAGTTGCACAGATGTAAACCGTAATAGGAAAAATATTCATTATGCTCGGTCGAGCATAATTCCAAAATTGCCTAACAATTTGGAAGAGTTGCATTTGGCGTTAACCAATTTGGGTGAGATAAAAACTAATAAGGATGACATTTTTTTATTAATAAATAACACCGAAAAAAATATTGTAGCATTTTCAACGACGACAAATTTAAAATTTTTAAATTAGTGTAAAACTTTAAAAGTTGCCCTAAACTTTTCTATCAATTATTTATTATTTATGGTGCTAAAAATACTACCTACACTCCTTTAGTATTTTTTTTACTAACGGGGAAGACTATGGTATCAACATATAAAGATGCGTTTTATAGTTTATTAGAAAAAATGAACGATTTGAATTTAAATTTTGCACAAAATATAATTTATGCCGACTTTGAACAAGCTATACACTCAGCAGTTTCGGATATTTTTCCTGATGTTATACGCAAAGGCTGTGGATGAGGTCAATAAATATTTTTATGAAGACCTAATTGCTTATAAGACCTAACGATGAAAGAGTTGATAATTTTTTTAATTACTTTGAAAAAAATTATATTTCGTTGGACAGTAAATTTCAATCATCAATATGGGCCGAATTCTCAAACTCGTTAATGCGTACCACCAACGCATGTGAATCGTTTCACTCGAAATTAAATGGCATGTTTTATTCATCATACCCTAACATTTTCCAATTTGTTGAAGTATTTAAAAATATTCAAACTGACATTTATATTAAAATACGAAGTTCAAATTTAGGAAACAAATGAAAAGAGGATGTAGAAAAAGAAGAATTTATTAAAAAAACTATGACTGAATTTGAAAACAAAAATATAACACGCCTTGACTTCGTTCGAAAATTGGCAAACATAAATTTACCAATACACAAATGATATATATATAGATAACTATAATTTTTAACCTCATAATTTTACAAAATCAACATTAAATTTTAAAACAATAATAAATAATTTATAATATACAATTTATAATATACAATTTATAATATACAATTACAAACCATATTTTTAACCACACCATTTATACAAATGACTGTCCTCAGCTTGTAAAAGTGGGAAGGGAAATATGTATAATATTCACCAATTAATCAATTATTAACCGGGACGCAACTCGTACATGTCGCGAGAAAATCACGGACGCAACTCGGACGTGTCGTGCAAAAACAACGGACGCAACTCGGATATCGCGATTTATATTTTTGTATTCTGGGACGCAATTCGTATGCAGCCATAATATTATAGCCTTACCTTCAATCCCGGCGTTGCCCGTGAGACTAGCTTGTGATATGCGAGGCAAAAACTATCAAAAATCTACCTGCGGTAGGTGCGTACGTAAGTGTATAATTTCTAAATTTCTAACTTTAAAGCTTCACTTAATCCAACCTACTGCGGATTGTATGCAATGTGACAGACGACTTATAACCTGACATCGCCCGGGAAAAATTATCAAATAATATAAAATAAAGCGTTATATATTTTGTGTATCTCAATTTAGGTATAACCATTGGCAGAACCAGGGCTTAATTGGGGGGGGGGAGGGAAAAAGTACAAAAAGAACAAAATTTGGCTCTAAAATTGGTTAAACGTGGTGTATAACAAATGGAAAATATGGCAATTGGGAGGGTGGTGCAAATGCCCCTTTGCCCCCCCCTCCCCAAGTTTAGATTGTAATAGCCAGGATGTGTTATGCCAGAAACATTCATATGAGTGTACTCAACAACTTAATTAGATTAGTGTTAGGAATACCATATTTAATAACTTAACTTAGTTTAGTGTTAGCATTTGTGGTCATCTATGAGTAACAGATTACAACTCTATATCAAGCTGAGTAAGCAAATGCGTTAAGACAGTGGATTTGTATTTCGATTTGTTGGATAGATATCGCCACTGCTGTATTTGTGACATCCAGATTTCCAACTTTTCTGGTGGATTTTCCAAAAATGTTCTTTTATACATATATCTAATCCTGACAATTACGAACACAACACACAAAATAATTAAACAAATAGGCACAGCCGCTTTGAAGTGATGCGTGGACAAACATGTATGGAACTTATTTATAAACTTATTATTTACGTATATATTAAATATTCCTGAATGCGATTTAATAAATAATAACTATCATAAATTATGAATATTGAACGATAAGTGATGATTATTATAATATTATTTTCTTAATATTTCTTGGGGGGATTTTAACCTCTGTACACCCCCTTGGGAACATCACTGCCTCCTAATACATTTTACATTACGTAGGTAGTATATTATGTTTATATCACTCCCTTTTCAATATTTACATGGCAAATTATGGCAGTATATAAAAGTATGTTGAATTATACCACGAGGCACGAGTGATGGTCAGATATAGTTTAAGTGGGGTGCAAATAAAACAGGAGTAGGATAGTTTTAACCAAATAGATCACACTTGGGGGAAAAAACCAAAACATATTATCTTTAAAATGTTTAATATTTTATAGATAATACTGCGTTGAGATTCTCTCAACCAAGTCTTGTAAGTATTTTATACTTCACATTAGTTCAGTTACCTAATAACAATAATAGGTACGCGTGTAGTAAATGGGCATTTGGAGCTTTTAAAGTCTTGAAATGTGAAAATCTAGTTCTGGAAATTGATTATTTTCATTATATTAACTGATTTATTTTCCGTGAGATTTTTTTTCACGCCATCATATAATATTTTATGAAACATATTTATATTATTGAATCAATATATTTAAAATAAAGAAAAGAAAAATTCTACAAAATGTATTTCTTATATTAGCATACAATTAAAATACAATATATAGGTACCTTCATAATATAATATGTAATATGCATGTATAATATTGTAAAAATATCTGTGTAACCTAGACCAAATGTATTAAATGGATTGCAATAATAACGTGAAAACAAAATTAACGAACAAAATATACAAAAAAAAAAATTTAAAAAGGAAGGAACTTGCTCTGATATTGATTAGATGTCGAGTGTACCTATCTTGTATTAAGTCTGTTAATTATTAATTTTACTAATAACAAACATTTTAAATTTCAACTTGAAACTTTTAAAAAAAATTAATTTGTAATTAGGAAAATTTTAAGTTTCTTTTTAGAATAATTTATGAAAAAACCTAATATTAAATGCTGAATCCTTGTTTATCCAAGCTTCAGTTTTATTTTACATTTTTTAACTGCAAAATAGTTTGAAAATTATTGTGATTTAATTAAAATTTGACGTTCAAACTTTTATTAAAATACAATCGTTACGTATGAATTTGTAATATTTTTAATGTATATAAGAACAACTTATTTGGATCCTGTCCCTCTTTCCACCTTTTCCAAAAAGGGTTGATGAGTGAAATGAACCACTTAGTACATTATATTATTATATAAAACAAATATTGCTAATTATACTGATATTATGTAACTTTTATTTTAATAAATTCTCATTTTAATAATAAACAAATATTTATTTGTATGCCATAAATAATTGGGTGATAGATATATCAAATATTTATCCTGTATACAAAATTTTTACCAGAAGGAGTGCTTTGATTTTAATATATAGTATCTTATCTTTTGAAAAATTGGATCAAGATGGTACTTTGAACATGTAATTTTTCGATTTTCTCAATAGTTATTGAATGCCATGGTAAAAACTATCGACAATTTACAAAAAACGCTAAAAATGGGATTTTAATTTCTAACGCTTTGTCTATTACCATAGATACTAATAAAAATAAAAACTTTAGTTATTTTATTGTAATTTATAATATTAAACCAACATGCAGGCTATAATAAAATATAATAACAGTATAAAATATCCATACCGACGAACCGTCCCCGCTCAGAATCGTTTTTCATTTACAACGATATAATATCATTGGATTCAAATTTAATACAATTCATTATACAGTGACCCACTTGTAATCTACTGTACAGCACAGTAACATCCACTTACCCGCTTTTTATTATAAGTTAAACTGTAGCTTATGTAGTTTAGCGAAAAAAGAACATTTATGAAATATGAATGATCGATCAATCATACTCTTTTTAATATTCATACTCTTATAAATTATTTATCGGTTACTAGAAATTCAAAATTAATTACTAGTTGCCGTCTGTATCCATTTTTTGAAATAGTTAATTTACCGTAGTATTATATTTTGACATGACGTAGTAGCGTTTAAAATTAAATGTACTCGCATTTCAGTTTGTAGCTGCTCCATTCATTGGGCGCTCTCTATTGGAACTTCGTTTAAACTCTAAACGCTATTTACTGAACAAAAGCAACGTTGGTAGTTACGTGATAGGTAGATACTTTTTTATTTAACTAATCACAATCACACTATGTGAATCATTATCATTATTGTCATTAGTACATAATTATTTTTTGCTCTTATTAGAGACAATATAAATCTACAAAACTATTTATAGATACCTAGAATAAAATAAAATATAACTTATTTTATAATGTTAAATAACTGTTTTATAAAGTTCCATATTATATGATACATCGCTATATTATTTTTAAATCAATTTCGTATAGTATGACTTTTATCCATAATGTGTGAGGAGTGTGGGTTAATAGAAAACGAATTCTCAAGGTGCTAATAACTGCATACTTTACCCTAAGTATTGAATACAAATTATATTTTTATTACATTATGCAGAATCAAAAATGTGTTTAGTTCATCACGCTAATCTTACAAAGATAATCATTCGAGTATTAAATTAATAAAAATATATTAATAAATAGGTATATTATGCATTCATATATTTTTATAATTACAGTGAAACTTCCTTATACCGAAGTTTCGTGAGGAACAAAACAAATTCGTAATATAGAGGAATTTGTTAAATCGAATAAAATGTATGCACGATGAACAGAAAATGTCGTTAAATAAAAGTTCGTTACACAGAAGTTTCTGTCTATTAAGTATAAAAACAAAGGTATGTAACAATAATATAGATAATATTTTAAGTAAATAAATTGCAGCGTTAATTTTTAATTTTCACAAATTTGTTGATAATTTCATCAATGGATATTATAATATCAACTGAACCTGTCAGTATATTTTGACCTGTGTTTAGATGATAGGTATGGGTTCTAAGATGATTTTATTATTTTACTTCGTATTATTAATAATTACTTTATGATTTGTAAAAATGTTCGGATAAAAAGGATAAAAAAAAAATCAATTGAATAAGGTAAATATATTAAATTATATATCTACAAAACGTAAAAAAAAAAAATATTATAGAGTTTTCAAAATAACACAGAAGAGATACAAGTTGTTAAAATAAAAATATAAAACCAGAAAACGCCTATTATGTTTAATACAAAATTTAAATGTAGTTGTTTTTATAGCTCCCGCTGGAACTCGTCGACAATGTTTATATAATTGCGAACATAGACTTATTATGAAGTCTTCAACTACAATATATCAATATATATTTGTTTATGGATAAAATATATTATAATAATTGTATTTTGGCCGTCTGTGAAATACTTAAGCTCTGGGTAGGGCATTCACTAGGGCATAGGTCACCTAATGATTCAAAGTGCAGTGGCATGTGACATGTGGCATGCGTATAATAATTATTATATAAATGCGTGACTTAAGTCGTATTTATCTTCATGTAGGTATACATGTTATATTGATCATGTATGCGTTTACGTGAACGCAGATCTCACAATATTATTATAAAAATACAAAATGTCATAGTAAATCTTCAAATAATACAATTTTTTAAATTGTTTGTCTTAAATGATCTTGATAATAATTTACTAGGTATTATCAGAGCTGTACATTTAATGATTTTGCGTACTTTCGATGAGTTTTATTGAGAAACTAAAGTAAGTGAGATAGGCGATACAGTGGCGTATAAACGGGTGAAGGGGTGTTTAACCCACTCCAATTGGTATTCTTTTCACTATATGTCATTACGTAAAAATATAATATAATAAAAATGAATACAGTATAACCAAATTTTTATAATTTTTTTTCATCATATTATATTTATAAAAGACAAAATTAAAGATAAATAAATTGCAGTGTTACCGCATCACCATCGAGTTTCAATTAAAAATGTACGGTGAGAAGACCGTCGCCACTGAAAGTATTATTGGATATCGAAGTTTTGAAATTATATTCCATCTTTCTTATTCTATAAAATCACAAGAAAAACAGCTGATCTATAGGGAATTCATGGAGGATCTCATGGTGGATAAAATTAAACACCGCTCCGTTTCCCCAGTCCGCCGGACCGATCCCGTCGATTCCCTATAGCGCGACCAATCGCGTACCTTCGCCGCGGCGGCGGCGGTCGGTTTTTAAACGTTTTCGAAAAATGTTACGCTTTTTACGCTGTTTTTCGACTTTTAGACATTTTCACATATAGTTCGTTTCTTTTAAAAGCCGCGTGGTTTGTACGCGATATCGGTCCATAGCCATCGCAATTGACGCCAGCGTAGGTCGTTATTATCGCTTTTCGTTTCGTCTTTTCAATTGCCGTTTGTGCTCTATTTGTTAAGTTTATTTCTTTTGAACCCCGTGAATATGTGGTTTGTACACTTAAAAATTCACGTTCACGAAATGTCAGTCGGTCTTCGTTCCAACGCACAAGTGCACAATTAATAATTATACTGTTTTTTTTGTTTTGTTTTTGATTCAATAAATATTGCATTATGTGATTGTAGACGTATTGTTTGGTCCTTAATAACGTAGCTGGTATATTGATTAACGTAAACACAATTAAATGTATTATTAAACACAAATAAATGTATTATTCAAGCATACATAATAACGGTCATATAAGTGAATAAAATACAATTAAAGTTTAAACAGTGTGTAGAATTATGATACATAGAATTATATACGATTACATCGATGTATATCGGATATATTGGTTTACGTCGCTCCGTAGACACACAGCTAAATTGTTGAAGTTTTGACCGTGATTTGCATCACAAACTGTGGCTCGATAGGTTAGGCGTAGGTTCTGTTAGCTCTGTTCGGGCAGCAACCGTGCAGCTGTACCGTGTATTCAAAGGTACGGCCGCCCGTCAATTGACTTTTTCACTTTATATTTCATAAATAATATAATAATATACATGTTAATTTTACATTATATGACTGTATATTATATATTATGTACCTATATGTTATTTAAATTATTAGGAATTCAACACATATTATTTTCTTTAAATTGTCATTGTTATTATATCATACTAATTATACTAATTATCATACTTATTTTTCGTAAGTTATTTCGAATGTTGTGTGATTGGGTTTATGGAAAATACTATTTTTTCTCTTCACTTATAGCAGCTAGACATACTAGACTTATTTTCTGCAGCACATTGTAACTAACCTAACCAAGTCGGATAGCCAACCTAGCTGACGAACTTTAAAGTTAATAGATTTTGACTTGATATGACTGACTTTCTAGACACTCCAACACGGTTTCGACTTTACACTTTTTACATAAGAAAAAGCACCAGACATGTGACGGCACATACCTACCATTCTATCCGCAGTAGACGGATTGCTCATTTTGATTTCGTCTTAGACGGTGCTGACTGACTTGCTTAACACTTAAACATGCAGGTTTTTACATTTTTTTTCTTGTTGATATAATTATATAGGTATACATTACAGGTACATGTTTATATGTATTGTATTGGTTAATATAATATTATGTATCTATATGTTATTTTTTTTATGAATTATAATAAATAGGTACAATATATTATAATTGTTTGTATTTATATTGTATAGTTATAGTTTGTATTTTTCGTAAATTATTTCATAAGTTGTGTAATAGGGTTTTTACTTATAGGCGCCCAACGTCGGGTCTGCAATCCACCGCAGGTGGATTGCCTACTTGATATGCTGTAGCACATTGTCCGCGATCCGACGAATTCGGATTGCCTACCTGGCTCATTGGATGTTAATCGATTTTGACTTGATATGACTGACTTGCTAGACAATCCAACTCGGGTTTTGACTTTACACTTTTTACATAAGAAAGAGCACCGGACATGCGACGGCACATACCACTCTATCCGCCGCAGGAGGATTGCTTATTTTTGTTTTGTCTTAGATGGGTAATGACTGATTTGCTGGACACTCTAACATGCAGATTTTCGAATTAACATTTTCTTACACGTACAAAAAAAGCACCAGACATACGCTGGGGGATAGTATTATCATTGAATTGCCGGTTTTCATGGGCCATGGGAGATTTCTAGACACTGAATCTTGACTTTCAAACGTTCCCACCTTCGAAACGAGACCGCCGAAGAGCCAGGCCATACAGAAATTCTTATCACCTTCTACATGTTTAAGTGCAACATTTATAATTCTAATGTGTCTCCAAAATCGGTACTCACTTACAACTAACACGGTCAAGGGGTCCAACTATTTTTTCGATTATTCACCTATCTACGCGACTAACGGGGTCCACAATCCACCGCAGTCGGATCGCCTACCTATGTGATTTTATGACTGATAGCTAGAAAATCAAATAAACCTATCGACTCTACACTTTTTAACAATTTTAACAACCAAAAGCAGCGGAGAAACGGGAGATGATCCTGGAGATCGTATCCAGCCTATCCATTTACAACGTTCGTGACGGATTGCTAGACGCTCAAACTTTTAAACATTCCCGCCAAAGCGCCAAGCCTTATCTCCAATCCATATCACTAATCCTTATCACAAATCCTAAACTTTCGTCTACAGCCTTTGCGACTTTTATATTCCAAAATTGGTACCCACTCTCAGCGGGTCCAACTTTCCCAGAGTTTCACTTAGAGCTAGTTATATTATGACCAACGCATTTTATTGTAGATATTACTAATAAGTAAAAACTGATCACAAATTACTAATAAGTACCTTATTAGGAAATTTGTTCAAATCACATAATATTTTTATGTATTGAAGTAAATGTATATGTATAATGTATATGTATATCCTTTTTAAATGTAGTCCCCCATTAAAAATAGCTGTGTACGCTAATGAGCCGATAGAAACACATTTGATTCAAAACATTACTATTTTACATTTAGTCATTTCGTATTTTAAATATAATACATTTTACTTAGCATAATAATATATATGCATATTTCAGACGTTAATGCATGTAACTTTTAGAGCTTTATTTCACGACCCTGAATATTATGAATGACTTTTAATTCATTTTTGAGCTTTTCACAGCACACTTTGAATTGTTTTATTCACATTAGATTTTTTTTTTTATTGAAAATAATATTTTTATTTTTCAACACAACAGTTTTTGGGGAGATCATTGTATGTGAGGATAGACAATGTTCACGTTACATTTTGTATTTTATTCACTGTTTACATTGCACATAATCTATACCAAATATAAACTATTATAATTTATTATACACATCAGCATAAACAAATCGTATCGTCGCGAACAATAATGCTTATAATTTATGCTGGCCAATAATAATAAAAAATATAATCATTGGCTACACGTCAAAATTAAAAACTGCCCAATATATCTAATATTCCAAAATACAATTCAAAGAACATCGTATTAATTTAAAAAACATTTTTATTAGGTTTGTGCAAGTTTACTAATACTGGTTCTACTGCTTCCCAGCGGAGAACGGTTGAATTATTATTATTATAATCCCTTTCAGCTACAACAATAATAACCATTATTTTTTTATTATAGATACAACCAGTGTTCGGACTTATGAATATCTAGATATTTGTTCATATTTTATCTTATCTAGATAAATAGTTACAAGGTATCTAAACGTTCATCTTAGATAATTTTTTTGATCATCTAAATGAATTCATCTAGATACATTTTTTATTGATAAAAATCGCGAAATTGTACAAACGCATTTAAATATTTATACAAATTCTCAAACCAAGTTTATGGTTCATAAATAATGTAATTATTTTTATTTATATCATCATTATTATTATTATGTTCCTAGTGCCCAACTAAAATATACCTAAATTCAAAACCCATTTAAAAAAAAAATGTACCTTTTTTTATCTAGATAAAAAAGTATTTATCTTATTATCTTTATCTAGATAAAAAACTACTTATCTAATCCGAACTAATCCATTGTATCCACTGGATACAATGGATGGATGATCAGAAACAAAAAATAATTAGATATATTATACAATAAATAATATACAAAATAAAAGTAAACTTGTTTACTAATGTTACTTGTATTATATTTTATTAATCAGTCAGCCACAGTTTTGTGGCCGTAATAAATTACAAAATTAGATTATTATCCCAAACGACCAAAACTCTATTCCCTAAGCACTGAATTTAATTACGTTTTTGGATTAATGATTATTTATATAATATATATAATATAGATACAAGTAGAATTTTTTTATTTGTAGAAATAGCGAAAATTTTAAAATGTTATTGTTTTTACGCTTTTATATATATATAGTTACCTAGCCAATGCCTATCAAATACAAATAACAAACACACAGCTCGTTGATATTTTTATTGAAATATTTTACATTGTTTATACCATTTATGCAAATATAAATACCTACCTCTGGAGTTGTAAATTAAAGTGTACTATTAGTTATTAAATTATTATAATAAAAACTAATGTCGGTAAATTAAGTTATTTAAACAGATTTATTCTCCTGCATTGTTCACTAAGATAATTTTTAAATTATGATAGCCAAACAGTATTGGCACTTAACAATAACATCACCAGAGAAAAATCAATATTTAAATAAGTAGGTATTTTTATATTTATAAGCTATATATATTATATATATTTAGGCTAATTTTAACTCAAATATGACATTTTAAACTTTTTTCAGATAAGACCTTGTTTGATTTATACGTCGATCCGGTTAAAATTAACTTGGGTATAATAGCAATTAGTTGAATAGTCGACATTTTGAATAATTTTAAAAACAAATATAAACTATTTCACAGAATATCCACCACCCACTCATCAGTCATCATTAGATAGTAGGTACATACTAACTATAGTGTGTTAGTTATTGGACTAGTTATATCTGTGTAAAAACCTTACAACTATACGATTTTCTATATTTTAAAAGTTATTAATAAATATTGATCTCATTCATTCATTCATTCAAAATCAAGCTGATTTAAAATTTGTTTTTAATATTATCAATATGTAACTGTATGAAATGGGTATTTGAGAAATTGAAGTGATCATAAATGGCTCAATATATTTTTCACCAGGTTTTTGTGTAAATTAATACTTTTCTTCGGTTTTCTAAAGTTAGTTTTAGTGAATGAATATTTGATGTTTATGTTTGAGATTTATCTATTTGTATCTAGTACACAATGGCTGAGTGTTTTTACTTTCATTTATTTTAGTGTTTTTGTTTATTTTGCAACAATGTTTTGATTGGGTATTTTTCTTGCATTCACCGTAATTTTTCTGTGCTATCTGAACACTGAGAAACGATTTTAAAAACTACTCATATAGATATAAATATAATGTAGTAACAGTTTAATAGTTTATTTATTCATGCATTTGACATGTTTTAATGGGTGTTGAGGGGACTCATTTAGGATAAAATATTCTTTGTAATTATATGACACATTATATGTACCTATTGAATACAAAGTTATTCTATTTCTACATCCAGTTAAAGTAAGTAGTCATAGTGCCTATTTCTCCTATTGTTTAAGTTAAAAATAACAACCAATTAATTGTAATTTTACTTACCTACTTTGAAGTTCTAAACCTACTCCAGTTTTATTAAATTTTGTCTTTACACTTTTTCTATTTATTTATATTTGAGCTCAGTATACGTCTCATATGTGTAATACTTGATAATGATTTGGTTAATTTAGTAAATCAATTTTCTACATAATCAAAATCCCCACGTGTTTTTTCTTACTATTTATGTTTTTTTCATAACGATGAAAAACATCCTAGCTGCTATTGATAATTATATAGGTCATATTGAATTATATAATGTATTCATTACATGTATTATACATCCAAACAACAGATAATTCCTTTTAGCCAGAATAAGTATTGTAGTGTTCCCCCTCGTACAGGTAACATTGATATGATATGATGAGGTGTAGTTTATAATTAATTTGCGTGGACCAGGTGATTATTAATTTGAAGTATATAAAAATGCTCTAAATAAACAAGTATCTTTAACTATAAATGTGCTATACAGATATGATGTATTATAATATTCAGATCAGTAAATAATTCTAAGTGTAAAGAAATAATCGATTTGACTAATTTTTTTCGAAAGTCCAAAAGTATTATACATTACAATTATTCCAAATAATTCCAATATGTCCAAGATACTAATTTAAAAGTGTGACAAGTTTGAAGGAGCTTTGGATTGCTCCATCAGATCATTTTTTTATTGTTTTACTGGCGAACCCTTTTTTTTTATAAATGCTAGATTTAATTACAATTAAAATGTGGTACACAGCGGTATTAAAATAGAATTTGAACATTCGACATTGGCTGCACATATTAATATACGGATTGGTTCATTGAATATGTAATTGGTGAAAGATGTGAAAATGTAAAATGGAATGTGTGAACGGGTTTGGCGAAGAAGAACTTTAAAATTAATTAGATATATAAAAGTTTGTGAGTTGATCGCACCAGACAGTAGACCTTTAGTAAATTTCAGGTTCGGATAATGAGGACAATCGGCCAATGATTGAAGATTAAGCTGATTTGCAACAGGTGGGTAGTCGTGTTCTGCATGATATATCCCCGAGATGTACCCTGCAAAACTAAGAAATTTACGCTGTACTATTTCCAGTTGGTTAGAGTCTTCAGGAAATATATGGGTACCAGATTACGGAGTCATATTCTAAGATTATACGTACCAAAATGCCATATTTGTTTTAATAGACTTTTGAAGCTGAAACTTCTCAGAAAGTATCATTCCAAAACACAACACTTTTAGAGCTTTACAGCATAAAACATATGGTTACAATTTCGGGCTATGGTTAAGACATTTTGTCAGTTTAAAACCAAGATCATTAGTTTCATCATAGATCTGAGATAATGCGGTGCCGGTTACATTATAAGTCCAATAAATAGGAGAGACACATTTTGCGTATGACAAAATTTTACATTCAGTAATATTGAGGGACAAGTCAAGTAACTTGAACCATTCAACAATAGAATATCTAAATCTTTTTGGAATTTGTTACAATCAGCTAACGAATTGATTTTACGAAATATTTTTATATCATCCGTAAAGGAAAGAACCTTACAATGTTTTAGAACATATTATTATTTATGACCAAGGAGAATAATAGAGGAGATAGATGATCACCTGAGATGGCACTCCAGCAGGGGCAGGAAACACGTTTCCGTTTGTCGTTGAGGTACGACAATATGCGTTTGTCGGTTCTACATTACGTCGTTGATTTGGCAATACCTCGTATCTGACAATTTTTCGATTTTGACATTTTGGTATCATTCAATTCAGAATTCCAAGGAGAATAAAAACTATTTGAGGTTAAAATATAATATGGTTACTGATATTCTGGGAAAATACGTTAGAGTAATAACTTGTATCAGAAAATGATTTATAATTACTCGTATCTACACACGCCTATTGTTGTTTATTGATTGATTCATATTTTCCATTATTTTATTGTGATTTTGTTATTTAATTGTTGTACTCAATATCATATTATACTAGTAGGTGGTAAGTACAAAATTTGGTTAAATTTAATTGTCTTGATGTAACAAGAGTACTTTGGTAAAAACCCAAAATGTGGAAGAGGCGGACAAAAATGGTGTTGAGCATTGCTAGAAATCCTAATCCAATTATTATTGAAGTGCCAAGAAATCCTAATAATGATTATGAGTTCAATGATAATTTAAACGAAGCATTTTTAATGTTATGTGACAGTGATGATGCATGTAACAACTCTTCAGAAATTACTGCAGTTAATGAAGGTAGGTAATGTAATACTAAATTAATTTAATATAATAGTGTAGTTGATGTTATAATATTGTGTATTATTTTAAATATTTAATTTAAACATGCCATTATTCACTATAGAAATTACATTTTTAAATAACGTCAGAAGTTAGTTCTGAATAAAATAATATATTATTTAAAACCACATTTTTTTTTTTGGTACTAACTTTTAAATTCTAAGGTAGATTATTTTTTACTATAGAGATTTATTATTTAACTTTACATGCATTTCATTGTTAAAGTTGAATTGATGATTGATTGATTATTATTTTCAGTTTTGTATAATAGTGAAAATGTAAACAATAGCAGTCTAAAGTCTTCACAATCTATAATAGAAGATCCTTCTATGCAACATACTCCAGTCAAAGGTAATTTTACTTTGAAATATAACAATAAAATATAACTTTAATTGAATTACATTTTTTTTAGATTCATGTGAAAGTATAAATATTGATGGCATTGAAATGATAGCTCAGTTTGGTGACGTTGAATATATAGACCGAGAAATAAATGAAGTACCTAGTTATACAAAATGAAAATATAACTCACAATGAAGTTAGTGATCAACAAAGTGATTCTATGCAACATAGTTCTCTAGTCAAAGGTAATTTCACTTTGAAATGTTACAAAAAAACATTAGGTATAATATGACTTGAATTGAATATAATAGTTAAATAAAACAATTTTTAAATCTTTTTTAAGTTTCATGTGAAAGTATAAATATTGATGGCATTGAAATGATGGCTCAGTTTGGTGACGTTGAATATGTAAACACAGGAATAAATGAATTAGTTATACAAAATGAAAATATAACTCACACTGAAGTTAGTTATCAACAAAGTGATAGTAGAAACAAAAAGACTGGAGAAATGAAACGCATTACTGCCAAAAATCAAAGAATGTATGGTAAAAAATATATTGGATATCATAGACTAGGAAAAACAGTGTTTCAAGACATTGATAGAGAAAATAGGAAGGTCAAACCACGTTGTAACTCCAGTGTGTGTTTTATTGTTTTAGTATAGTGTTTGATAATTTTAAGTCTTATAAAGAAAAAAGTTAACTTTTTTGAGTTTTAAGTTTTTTTATGAAATGTATTAAAAAGAAAAGACTCTTAATGTAAAAGTAAGCGGTGAAATTCCTAATAACGATTTAATATTTTTAGTTTTAAAGTATATTTTGTTTCTAATAAAGTGAGTGGTGTAAGCACTAAAGAATTAATTTGTTGTTTTAATATCAACAGAATTTTGATATTTGTATTTTTAAATTTTATTATTATACTGTATTGTTTGACTTAAAAAATGTAAGAAAAACATTTTATTTTGTTGAGTATGAATAAGTCTTATAAAGAAAAAAAGTTAAGTTTTTGAGTTTTAAGTTTTGTTATGAAATGTATTAAAAAGAAAAGACTCTTAATGTAAAAGTAAGCGGTGAAATTCCTTATAATGATTTAATATTTTTAGTTTTAAAGTATATTTTGTTTCTAATAAAGTGAGTGGTGTAAGCACAAAATAATTTATTTGTTGTTTTAATATCAACAGAATTTTGATATTTGTATTTTTTTAATTTTGTTATACTGTATTGTTTGACTAAAAAAACTGTCTAAATGTTAAAGAAAACTGTGCAATTTCTAATAATCATATTAGAATCAATAAAAAAGTGAATTTCAAAATTAAAGAATTAATTGATTCATTTTTTTTTTTTTAATATTTTTCCTAATTAATTCATAGTTTGTATAAATAAAAGAATCTAAAATTAGTCAGATAAAATATAAATTGTAAAATATAAAAAAAAAATAATTACATAATAATATCAATTTATACCACGTAAGTACATTTATAACTTTTGAAATAACTTGTATCGTCATAATGCAATACCTTGTAAAACTTTTTTTGTTGGAATAACACGTATCTGCACTAAAAAAATTAAAACTAATGAAATTAATTGAAATAATTAAAAATTAGTGATTGAATTATATTTTTTTAGTAACTATTAAAGAATTGAGATTTTTCCTATTTTACAAACAAAATAAAATGATTTTATGTGCCTCCTGAACAATTATTGAAATGTCAGATACAAGGTATTGCCAAATTAGTTCCTTAAAAATCGGAATAACTATCGGGTTTTCATACACTGTAGCACTATTTGTTTTAAATACACTTCACTGACTGTAGGTAGGTATATTCAAACATTGTTTCTCTCTAAAAGGTTAGAACGTAGAAAATTTTAAATAATATTCAAACACAATTTTTCAGACCAGAAACATTTTTATTCAGGTGAAATAATAACATAAAATAAATCTCTAGGTAAATGAAAATTATTTAGCCTCACTTCTTGCGTACAATCATCGAACATACGGTGTTATTGCGTTTCACGAGTTTTATATAGAACACTTTGTGTCACCTCAGAACATCTTACTTCAATGACCTATCTTAATATATAAGTTGCTAAAATTTATTCCCACCTATGCTACATATAATATATAATATATAAGTATGTTTGATGACAGTCAACAAAATACAACAGTATATGATATTTTATTTAAATACACTATGTACATTACTATACATGACTGATGCAAAACGTTGCGAGCCAATTCCCGGTGAACTTTACAACTTAAGTTATGCAGCTTCGCATATTAATATTAATATTACAATGTAAGTATATTTGAGTGTAAACGTTTGTTGATAAATATTATTAAACAATTAATTCATTATAAGTATGGCAGTATATATTAAAAAGCAATGGACGAATATTATTTTAAGCGAGTAGTACTTAAAATTTGTATTTTTGGTTCGCATCAACGCATAATAAAACCAAATAACACTCAAGTTATAAAACAGTAATATTAGTTTTAACAGATAATTCGAAAATCAATAAACGATTTTAAATAAGAGTTGTAAAACATTAACTTTAGTACCTATTAATTTTTAAACTGAAAATCTATAAATGATTCTTACTCAACCATTTCATGAAAATACTCATACAAATTACAAAATACTCAAAAATAGCCAAAGTAAAACTTTGTATTTAATTTCACCATTTCACAAGAAAAATATTATGATACACCACTGAAAAAGATGCAAATCTCAGAAGAACACTAATGACTTTTATTGGTATGTATACTATCTTAGTTAACAAGTAAAATTGTATAAGTGAAAAATACAAATAAAATAACAAAGATCGCTTGAAATATTTGAATGTTTTTTGTACAATAAGATAACATCGAATCATCCATCATCTATAATCTATATATTTATAATAATAAAATTACTGACTGACTAGTTTATCAATGCACAGCTAAACCACTGGACGGATAGAAATGAAATTGCAAGTTAAAGTGAATAAATAGGTTCATAGTTTGTGGTGCACATAAGCTGGATAGTTAGGGAATTATGAATATCGTTTTCTGGAGAAATTGTTGTATGAAACATTGCAAATTATGAGGGCTAGAAGTGTGAAGAAAATCTATTGTATTAGTTAGATTTGTTCAAAATCCAAGATTTTCCACATTGCTGCGATCAGCAAGACATGTGAAATTGAGCATATCTTATAGCGGGATGTAGTTTAGATTCAATAATTTCACGTGAAAATCGTCTTTGGACATATTAAACCATATTACAGGTGTACGCGGTAAATAAGTTTTTCACAGAACACTACCATATCCGAGGAAGCTTAATCTATATATATGTGCGTAGTATGAAGTCTAATACCTAATTTAAATGCCTTAAAATATGGTGAGAGGTTACAAGAGAAAGTAAAGCCTAGATCAAGGATAAATTCTTTTGCTGGTGTAATGGGAGTACTATTAAATATATAACTGAAAATTTCAAAAGAGCGTAGGTGGTTAAAAGTAAATGTTCAGCATTTAGTAATGTTCAAGGAGAGTACAAGGCACTCACCCCGAGCAACTATATAGGTATTTATGTTACTTTGGTGATTATGGATTTAGCAAATCAAAATTGACAGTTACAAACCTTGCCCTGACAAATACGAATTCAAAAGAAAAAAAAGGTGGGCAAGTGGGTGTCGCTCTGCTGTACAGTAGGTTACAAGTGGGTCACTGTAATAGATGGTGTTAAATTTGAATTCAATGATATAATATCATTGTATAAGAAAAACGATTCTGAGCGAAAATGGTCAGTCAGCCTAAGATATTACCAATTATATTTAATGATATTATTGTGAATAAAGTAATTTATATAATTATAACCTATTTACGTGGACCCTTGTTTTAAATTTTCAATCCTTAGCTATAAAAGTTGAACATTTTATAAATTTTTTACTACAAAATAATTATTAAATTTTAAATTTGATACAATTTGTCAAAATTCGAACTTTAAATGCTTATAAAAAAAAATTGTGGTAATTTATTTTTAACTGCTTTTGTAACAATATATCAGGAGTCTTGTATTCAAATTTCACGCTTTTTTACCCAACAAATACAATTTTATTGATATTTGAAGAAAAAATAACTAAAAAATTTAAAACTGATAATGTCCGTAAACAGCCCAAAAAGAGTTAAAATATTTTCAAAATTGTATGGTGTATAGAAAATAAAAATATAAACATTCAGTAAAATTTTCATGTATCTATAGTTATTAATTTTTTATAAACTTATGAATTATCTTGTCTTACATTTTCAAACCTTAGATTTAAGAAGAAAAATTTTTATGAATTCTCATTTCAAAATACTTGGCCAATTTTTGTGATTTTTCCGTGTTTTGTCAAGATTTGAATTTTAAATGCTTATTAAAAAAAACTATGACTAAAGATTTTTAATTTTTATGTTGTTTTTCCTGGTGCTTTTGGAAATTATTGAGAATTTTAAAATTTGACCTCCCGAATGCACAAACTAGATTCACTTTCCAATCGAACAAGATACTGTTGAAGAAAATCAAAGAAGTTTACTACTCCAAACCGTGATAACCGACAAAAAAAAACATCATTGTAAAATCAATACATTCATCGCTCCGCTCAGAATCTAAAATCTGTCAAAACGGACGAGCAAAAATACAAAATATCAATATTGCACTATTAGTATGTAAAGACTACGTCTTCCCATAGAATATAATATAAAGACTACGTCTGTCCAAAGAGTATATAAAGACTACATCTGTCTATTGAGTGTATAAAGACAACGTTTATAATATTAGAATTTAGTGAAATGGTATCGAGTTCAAATCTCAAATATCATTAAATTGTTTTTGAAATTGTATGACTTATTCCGTAGACTTTTCAAAAATGTTATTTCATACAGACCTGACCTCGACAATTCCGAACTAAACAAAAAAATATATATTGAAATCAGTCGAGCCATGTTTGAGTTTTAGCGAGACTAACGGACAGCATTATATAATATACATTTATATATATAGAAGATTTTATACAAACGTGTATAATATATAAATAAATAAAGTGTAGTCTTGCGTGTTATTAGGTTTAAATTTAACGACCGGTTTAAAGTTAAAAATCATCTTCTGTAACTATCATAATACATTTACGTAAGTGTTTTAAAAAAAAAGGTAATACTTAATAATATTTTATCTTAGAGCACGTTATTACTTATTTCTAGTCACGTAACAATGACTTACAAATAATAAGGTGTAAACAAAAAATTAGTGATATCCCACCAAAAACACTCCGCAAAACTCTGTGTAAAAAATCGCAAAGTATAAAAAAAATAGCTCTAAAAGTTGTGATATCATATTATGGCTAAGTCTTTGAACTATATAGATATCATTTATGTTAAAATATTCTGCTAAATAATTGAACTTAGCTTGATGACTTAAATTAAAAATTTAAAAATACTAAAACATAATGAGTACAATATACTACATAATAATAAAGTCTACTATCGTTAAAATAGTTATTGTGTTACTGATCAAGTATTGTAAAGTTGCCAAGCTAAGTTCAATTATTTAGCAGGCTACTTTAATATATACATACACATTATACCCGGCTAGCTTTCACTTGTGTTTTGGCTCTTCTCTTTTTATACTTAGCGCGGCCCCGATGGGTTGTTGGATTATTACAATATTGATTAATGTCAGGCGTAACTCAATTATGTTAGGGCAATTTGAATTTCTATTTATTTATTATAAATATATAATATGTATATGTATATTCCTAGTTACTTATCTATACATAAATTATTAATTTATTCAATTATAGTATTGTTCTCATATCACTGTTGTTGTTCTTGTAACTAGGTATAAACAGATCGCTCACACTACATTCAACATTTACAATAAACTAAAGCACTGTTTGAAATTTTTTTTTTTGTAACTATAATGTCGCGTTTGCTTTGAATTTTGAGAAATTAATGGTACCAATTATACATATCTAGCCAAATGTTTATCTTAAATTTGTATGTTTAAACATATCCATATACTCTACTAAACAGTTAAATTTAATATTATAGAAATGTATAATTGCAAAATATAGGCGTATGGCTCCAGTGGCGTATACATAACTTTTGTATGGGGGGGGATCAGTTGCAAACAAATTATTATGGAACAAAAATACCTAAACCTATATATGTGCACATTTAAATACCTAATAAATGATAAAACATATATATATTCAATACATTTTATTTTAAATTCTACAAGTAGTTATATGTAGTTATGACTTGTTCGTACAACTGACATAATATTTATGGTTGATTTTTGTTTTTAGATAATAATATTTATTATTTAAGCTATTTTTAGCTATTTTTATATTTCTTTTTCTAATGTATAGGAAAATGTATTATTATACGCACGGACATGCGGGCGTCGTCTCCGCCGCGTTGATATCGGTGACGGTGGCGACTGGCGACGGCCCGTGGCTGGTCTGCCACATATTATTATCTTATAATAATTTATTATACTTGTATAATATATAATATACATATTATCAAATATCACATAATACGATTATATGAATATGAAATAAATATATGATTACTGATTAATATTAAGTAAATTATTTTTAATTAATTGTTGCATGTGTTAAAATAAAAATTTACAAAAAGTCCTTGCCATTTTTTTTCCTTGTAATTTCCTTACATTAAGTCATTAAGAACACTATTTTATAAAATTTAAAAAAAGGCCTATTGGGGGGGAATCTGACCCCCACATCCCCCCCTTGTATACGCCCCTGTATGGCTCAGTATGATTATTATAAAAATTGTGGTTATTTATATGTCCAACTAGTTGAAATATGCAAACAAAATACAGGAAATTAAATTTATTAGTAAAAAAGAGAATCTACATCCGTCCTAATTATATATAGGTGTAACTAACAGCCATAATATATGTATTGTATATAATTAAAAAATGGCTAGACTTGTGAATTAACAAGCAATGTAATTTAATTTATCGTGAAATATGTAAGTAAATTTCAATTAATTAACACATGTCTACGTGTAATCATACAAAAGGTAGAGATGAATTTTAAATGCAGTAAATTATTTAACCTGGTTATAATATTACGAAAGTTGTCATAATGCCACACAATACATGTTGTTGTATTAAAAATTACGAATGTAAAATATTAAACGTCGTTACTAAACTTGGTTTTTGTTTGGGAAAAATATTAAATTTCATACCTAAATATTGTTTGAAAGAATTTAATGTCATGTAAAATTTTGAATATTTTCATTGCAAGTATTAAACATCTGATGCGGCTTGCCTGTACTGCCAACACCCTGAGGACACTGCGGAACACACGATATTTGATTACTGGGATCCGCTTCGGCTGCCAGTGAAGATGTTTGTTGGTAACCGAAATATAACCCCGGGAGACATCCAGGATTTGTTGTGCGGCCCCTCTGATGTCCCGTTCAGCGAGAACGACCGGCTACGGGCTGCCTCCCAACGTGCCACTCAGTCCTTTTATGACATGGTTGACAACATTTTAAGCTGCAAGGAGCATGATGAAAGGATAGCTGAGACCGAACGAAGAGCGAATGCAGTGGCAGCCGCTCCAACTGACTGACTTTATTATTTATTGTATCGAATTGTATTGCATTGTACTGTACCTATTGTATTAATGTTTATTTTCAAGGTGAAGCAACCATAATTAGTTATGTGTTAAGAATGTGCATGTATTAACGTTTTTATTAAACATTAATAAACGATGGCAGCAGAGGAGTAGTAGTGTTCACACAGATCCTCCTCTGCTGTCGGTTCAAACAGAAAAAAAAAAAAAGTATTAAACATAATAATTTAGGATTTTTTTAAACAGCTCTATTAAAAATAAAAACGACAGCTTTAATAATATGATTAGAAAATGTATAAATAAATAATAATATTAATAATAATACAGTAAGACACAAACTTTAAGTAAATATATATAATAAATTAGAAATAATAAATTATTAAAATGAATTTTTTACTATAATTTTAACAGTGTTCACTGAAAATGTAAGAAAAATATTAATAACCATATCGAAGTATTACTTAAGTAAAACTGCAAGAAAAAGTATTTGCTACAAAAATAAATGAATCATCAACACGTTTGACGTGTCACCAATATACCTTATATCATGGTTTATGGTTTAATTAAATTAAGATATTAAATATACCTACAATATTAATGTTATATACACCTACTCTTGACGTTTGTGAAATTACTTTAGTCTAATATCGTTTCCCACATTTAATAGCGATGGGTTTTTATTGGTTTATTGACGTTTATTGCTATAGAGTATACAAACATTTACTATGCTCGGAACTTAAGTTAATATTTTATCAACAATATCACTTATAATCTGGTTCTAAATTACATTTTGTTACAATGTTATAATAAACCGTACATGCAGACATATTCTTCGTTGCACGGTTATATCCATAAATCACTGTCTCGGATAAAAATATTTGAGTTTCCTGAATTAAATTGTATGTCTAAATTGGTTTTTCGTATATTTATCAATCGAAGAACAATTCTATTTTTAGATTAAAATGAATTAAAAACTAAACCTTTTTTTACTGCTCAGAGAAGATATTTGATGTATTTCAAATGAGTAACCAAAAAATGTTTTTCTACTAATTTCTAATACCATCAATTATACACATATAACAGAAAATATACTCTACGACACCTAATTCATTTGAAAAAAAGATTGAATATAGGTACCTAATACATTTACATTCAACAACAGAACGTATAATTCAAAAAATAAATTGTATGGAAAATATTTATCTAATGTCAATTACTTATTTAAATTTAGTCATTATTTTAAAATACAAATAAATATGATAGTGTTTTTTTCAATTCAATAATTATTATTTTTTTTTTGCCAAGCAATTCGCATTTACGTTACAAATTGTACTACTTGGTAGGTAAATTGTTATTGTCTTATAAAAAATACATTAAACATTATAATACTGATTCGGCAAGCAAGAAAAACAAATCAATTTTATAATGAAAAAACATTTACAACACCAGTCACAAATAATAATGCGTTAGTTAAAATACATTTTACGGAATTTCAGTAATATAATTATTGTTATTAAAATAGATTTCAAGTTTATTTAAGTTATATTTTTTAAAGGATTGGAAAGAGCATTCATTGCACACGAAATTACGGTAGAAAAACGACCACTATCGATGGTATTTGACACGAACCAAATTACAATGCATGTGTTATACACACACGTACAGATCGTGACCAAAACTTATATGAATCAGCACACTCTGGTAGAAGAACCACATGGCTTTCGAACATTTTAAACAGAAAATTAAACGGTCTTGTTGCAATTTACACAGACCTCAAAAAGGCTTCCAATTTGGTTGACCGTGGTCCATGGTATCCTGCTCTTAAAACTTAAAAAACTCGGTATAGGTTATCCATTACTATCATGATTTTCTTCTAATTTGTCTAATAGGTCATTCAGTATCAAAGTAAATGGACATTTGTCCAATAATACAATAATTGCTACATACGGTATACCTCAGAATGGCCACCTATCCCCTTTTTTGTTTATTATATTTATCAACAATATTGAAATCACTTTCAAAGGTTAGGTTAGGTTAGGTACCTAACCTGTAGTTAAATATTTATTATTTTCTGATGACCTGGAAATGTATCCGCCAATTAATTAAGTTGGTGACTGTAACCAGTATAAAATTATATAAACGAACTTTCAAAATGGTGCGATCGTAATGGTCATTCAATCGACACTTTTAAGTGTAAATAAGTCTAATTTAGCAATATAAGAAATAAGACTATAGCCCGTTATTACATAAACAATTTTGAATTACGAATATTATCTACTGTGCGTGATTTAGGTGTTTTATTGTCCTCTGTTATCACATCCAATGCTCATATCGATGCTATCAGTAGCTTTACGAACTATTAGCTTTATAAATCAAAACGGTTTCGAACTTAAAGGCATTAATTGTCTAAAGGTATTATATTACTCTCTTGTCGATTCAATATTAGATTTTACATCAGTTATTTGAAATCCCTAACAAAATTATCTAACTAACGAACTTGTTAAAATCCAACAACGATCCTTATGGATGATAACATACATATAAGGCTGAATGAACATTCCCTTAGATATCTTGGCTATAGAATTTGGCTCAAACTAGCTGGCCTCAAGAAGACTATACAATATAATGACATACCTTTAATTCATTAATTAATAAACGTTAAACTATCCTGACCATTTTGTGATGAAGATAAACTTTAAAATTCCAACTTACAATTCTAGAAATAATCACCCTTTTGTAGTACTTCATTGCTCGTCCAATTTAATTAAACATAGTCTGGAGTATCAAATTTTAGATGCTTGTAATGATGTATCTAACTTTGATTTTTCTTTAGATTCACAACTTAAATTTAAAATAAACATGACAATGAACATGAATATTAGTTAAACCCTTCATGTATTTATTGTATATTATGTATTTTTTGTCTTTTTTCTTTCAATAAATAACACACATCCAAGGTTAAATGTCCATTTCTGATTGAAATCTGGAAACGTTTAAAAATTCAGTCATAGATTAGACCCTAACCAGTGGGTTAAAATCTCCACCAATAAGAGAGTTCACTTTGACTCGAGTGTCTAAATTTGAGTGCCAATTTTCAGCCTGAATCAAGAGATAGAAGAGACAATTTTGATTAGAAAACTATTTTTTTCTTATACATATATTGACAACCAGCCTCTATGATTAATAATATAAGTTAATGATAATTAATATTACATTATAGGTTCATCTAATTTTGAACAAAATCATTACAATAGTTATATAGTATATTATCATAAATTATCATAATATGATATAATTAAAGGCTAGTGGTATGATACATATTAGTCTAAGTATTTTGAAAAAGTCCGTGTGAGTATAAAATAATAATATATTTAATAGTAGAAAGTTTTATCCCTCTGATTAATACTTCTTAAATTACAACAAAAAACCATAAAATTGGTAGAGGCAAAACAGTAATTTTTCGTTTAAATATCCAGTTTCATGCAAGTTCAAACTTCAAACGCTTATAACAAAATCAGATAGGTATTTTGGATAATTTTTAAATATCTAAGATTATTAACATAAAAAAAAACATTATTAATAAACTTAAAAACTTATAAAAACATATTTTGTTGTTAATACATTTTATTTAAACAAAGTAAAACAATAATATAATACAAGGAACCTTGCAACTAGTGGTTTACTATTTTCCGATCTTCGATAAAAATTATTTCTAAGCATTTAACATTAAAACTCTTAAAATGGTTAAAAATGAAATAATTTGTATAATAGAATCAAAATAACAAAAAAAAAATATAACGAATATTTTGATCATTATAATTGTAAGTATAGTAAAGGAAGTTTAGTAAACAGTATAGTAAATTATTATTAGTTTTACTAAATATCATATAATAATATAATACCATAACTTAAAGTTTTTATGTATGCATATTTACTAAAATTCAAACTAATTCAAAAATAATAATTTAATATTAATTTTGAAACAAATAGTTTAGTCATTAGTTATACAATTGAATTAGTGAATTAGGGGGCTGGGGAAATGTATACTTTCAAAAATTGTATCATTGCGTAGTTATTAACATTTTTTTCGTATTATTATAATTTTGTTTGTTTCTTCATAGTGTTGAAAATTACTGAACATTTTTAGATTCTGAGTGAAACGATGAATGTATTGATTTTACAATGATGTGTGTTTTTTTTTTTATTTTTTTTATTTTTTTTTTTATTTTTTTATTTTTGTGTCTGTGTACACGATAAGTAGTCGAAATAATGCTTCGATTTTCGACTTCAGTATCTTGTTCGATGGGAAAGTGAATATCTTTGGTGCATTGGGGAGGTCAAAATTTTAATTTCCCAGTAGTTTTCAAAAGCGATGTGAAAAACAAAAGAAAAATTAAGGAAAAACGGGAATTTTTACGCAAAATCGATTTTTAACAAAATCGATTTTGGTTATTGGTGTAACTCTAAAACAAATGACCGTAGATGCATGAAATTTTCACTGGTTGTTTATATTTGCATTTTCTATACACAATACAATTTTGAAAATAATTTGACTTTTTTTGAACTGTTTACGGACATTGTCAGTTTTCAGTTTTTTTAAATTTTTTTTCTATAAATATCAATAAAATTTTATTTGTTGGGTAAAAAAGCTTGAAAATTTAATAGAAGGCTCCTAGGTTATTGTTTCAAAGGCAGATGAAAAAAATTAAAAATCCTTAGTCACAGTTTTTTTTTATACACGTTTAAAGTTCAAATCTTGAAAAAATACGGAAAAATCACGAAAATTTGCAAATTATTTTGAGTTAGAAATTCATAAAAAATTTTCTTTTTAAATCTAAGATTTTAAAATCTAATACAAGATTCCTCATAAGTTTGTCTAACTTTATCAAAAAAAAAATTTCTACAAGAAAGTCAAATTAAATTTTTATGAGCGTTTTAAATTCATATTTTTACAACATTAGATATTCACTCGATTTCTCATGTACCGATTTCCTTATTTTCTTGTAATTCAAAAACGAATAACTGTAGATACATGAAAATTTCACTGAATGTTTATATTAGCATTTCCTATACACCATACAATTTTGAAAATATTTTGACACTTTTTGAGCTGTTTACGGGCATTTTCAGTTTTCAATTTTTTTAGTTTTTTTTTCTATAAATATCAATAAAGTTTTATCTGTTGGGCCAAAAAGTGTAAAAATTTAATACAAGACTCCTGATATATTTTTACAATAGCAGTTGAAAAATATTGAAAATACATAGGCACAGTTTTTTTTTATAAGCATTTAAAGATCAAATTTGGACAGAATTTATCAAAATCTCGAAAATTATCAACCATTGTAATTAATAAATTATAAAATGTTCAGTTTTTATAGCTAAGGATTGAAAATTTAAAACAAGATTCCGTGTAAATAGATAATTCGGTTACCAAAAAATCTAAAAAATACACAAGCACAGTTTATTTGTATAGTCATTTTAAGTTCAAATTAGGACGAAATTACATAAAAACCTAGAATAACTATTTTAGTTATTTTGTTGTGATTGTATAATATTATTCGTGGGCACTTGAAACTTCTAATTTGTAATATTTTCATCGATATATTATGATGATAGTATCACGGTTTGTTGTTGATGTATAACGCGTTATATGTACCTAATGGATATTGTGATATGATTAATTTGGAATTTATTATAGGTCAATTTTTTTTTTAATACCATAGATAAGTGTATAATATGTCTTATACCTAGACTGACATATCGTCTCCACTCAGAATCGTTTTTCTTATACAATGATATATCATTGAATTCAAATTTAATACCATCCATTATACAGTGACCCACTTGTAACCTACAGTACAGCAGAGCGACATCCACTTGCCCACATTTTTACTTTCGAAACCGTGAAAGTACCAACTAGGTCTAACTAGCTACCAGAGACTAATTTCAACTGACACAAACATACACACTCTCGCACACTTAATATAGTAAAACCAATAAATGAATTGCTTCACTCAGAAACTAAAAAAAGATAGTTCATATTATGGAAAGTTACATTTTAAACGGATGTAAGATTGTACAGTCCATTAATATAATTTATATGAATACCTCCATTTATCACAACATGAGCTCTCATTTTTGAAATGTCAAAATGTGTGACCGCAAACTTTGTTAAGTACCTTGGTTGTCTGACTTTCATTGTTTTCCTCTCATAAGAGATTTTCATATCTACCTACAAGTTCAAAAGCGATCAACAGTAGTGGTTGTCGAATAAAACTTTTCACTCCTTCGTTCGTTCAAGCGTACAGGTGTAGGTATAACATCAGAACATGGTCTTACTATCCCTATTGCTGTGTTTTTCGGGCGTGGTCTATTGATGACGTGTGCTGGGTTGATCATGATCATAGATGACTGATTCCTGGGTAACATAGCAACAAGAGCTGTCGAGTATATATCAAGTTGCAAATTATGTCAGATAAAATGTCAAAAAACAACCGTTTAATTCACGTGTTTGAACACGAAACCGGGGCCCGAGGACAAACCAAAGTTTTGCTGTTATTCCACACTGTACCACATGCAAAAATAAAGTTTTTTTATAAATTATAGCAGAGTATTAAAGCTTACAGCTTTAGTTTGTTTTGAAGCAGTAACGTCAAGCACACATATCTATCGTCAAATCTCGGTTTTATTTAACGTATAGTTTTTATATTGTTTATTTTCAAATAATTTTATTAGTGCACCATTTGTGTTAATCTGTACAGAACCCGTTCAAGAGAAAAATTCAAGAAAACGTTAGTGACTGTAAAATACACCCAAGGTAATACCTACTTATTCTCCCCAACAAGGAATAATTATATTTTCCATTTTTAAAATTTTCTTTTTGCTAAAAATTAGTATTACATTAGGGTAAATGTATGTTATTATACATTTTCATAAATTGTGCACATTACATTCACAATCAAAAACGGTTTTTTATACCTCCCCCTCCTAAAAACCCCAAATATCAAATTTTTAAAATTTTCTTTTTAATACCTAAAAATGAAGCAAATTTGGGGAGAAAAAATGTCATTCTCATTTGCACAAACTTATTCTAATCGCAAAAACAATTTAAGAAATAAGAAGATATGAAAAACATGATTTTTGATGTTGCGGAGACCAGAGAACATTTGACTAATTCTCACAACATTTTTTTCAGATTCACTCTTAATATTGGTTCCGCATAAATATTCTAAAAATATCATTGTTTTTCAAAAGAAATATTATGAAAATTCTTATTTGAGAGACGGGTGAACTGCTCGTTATTGTTTTGTAATGAATCATTGTTTCGTGTAATCGTGTACTTAAAGATAATATTATTCTCTTCAACGCATATCTCAAAACACATAGAGAATGATTTTGATGGTCCTGCGTGTATTTTATGTTCGGCAGTTTTAATTAAAAATGATTGCAAAAAATGTACTTACACGAACGTTTTGATGAAAAAAATACCCTGCAAAACCTAATTATAAACATTACCTGTGCTGTATATTTTATATATTATACACTCGCGTAATACCAATTTTGATAATGACATAGGTACCGGGTAAATAGGTTCATAGTAGATTTTAGTATCATTTGACTGACATCACAATATAATTGCATATATTTAAAAGTCATTTATGTACATCCCGTAACTTTACCCCTAACTTGTCATACTGTCACAGTCTAGTAAAAGTAAAATGTAAAATGGCCATAAACCCACGTATTATAGTCATAGTGGCGCACTCATTGATATTTTAAGCAGGTGAATTTAATTATAATAACATAATATAAAAAAAATAAAAATAAAATAATATAAATTAATCATGAAACGTTACCTGTCCAACTGAATTTATAAATGCCAAATACCAATATTATAATTTTACTATAATTTTCAATTTTCTCACGTACATTGCTATTATATTTTCACGTTCAATAAAACAATTGGAAGTGCTTTTGTGACACATTTAAAATTATATTTGCGACTTTCCCGTTTAAATTATTATATTTTTAAATATAAAATACCTAAATTATCCTTATTTATATCCATCTATCACACTTTCGCCACCAACGTATCATATTATATACAGTTGCTTATGTTATACAAATATTATTCGTTTGATACCACGACTTACGAGTTACGATAAACCTATCTAAATATACGCAATGGATGACGGCCGCCGATAATATTAACCGATCCGTAATTTCAAAAATAAAGTGATCACATAGTATATATTGCGCATTTGCGCAAACACTATAATCTAGATAGTTTTTTATTATCTAATCATAAAACCCCTCTTCGATATTTTCGAATGACTATTGTCATGACAACGTAATTTGTCATTACTTTTGTATTAGTATGTAAAACCTATTGGTGTAAAAGCAAACAATCTGGACGACTTTATACCTCAAAGTGCCATAATAATTGTGTATGTGATAATAAATAAAGTAATATAACGCTATCCTTTGAGCCTAACATTACTTTGTATTAATAATTAATTAAAATAAAACCTTTAAAATAACTATAATTTAGTAATAAATAATATTTATCTTATTCATGTCAAACCAATTTTAGATAAAAAATATCTATTCTTCAGTAGAAGGTAGCATACTGGATAATATAATTTAAAGACTGTTAATAGGCAACAAATATTTGAAGTGTTTATTTCAAGTTTTTTTATGATTATTTAAGTACTCAGTAAGAAGTTTATTTGATTTTTAATATAGTCAATATTTGATCGACAGTACTCAAATCGAATTGAGCACTGTATACAATGCCCGGACTATGTTAACTTATTTCAACTTTGTTCTCCAAAATCAGACATTATGCAGTTTGATGATAACTGTCCATGTCTGAAGTACTTGAGCATTTTAACTTTTAAGGTATTAACTAATAATAACAAACAATATTAAATGTAATGAAGATTAAAATCGTTAAAGATTTAATATGATGGTGAATTTTGTTTCTTATTTTGGATTCAAACATTTAGTATTTAAATCTAAAGGCACCTAAGTTACAAAAACTGGAAAAA
This sequence comes from Metopolophium dirhodum, assembly GCF_019925205.1. Classification (NCBI taxonomy): domain Eukaryota; kingdom Metazoa; phylum Arthropoda; class Insecta; order Hemiptera; family Aphididae; genus Metopolophium; species Metopolophium dirhodum. The sequence continues at coordinate 121,962,620 of NC_083560.1, forward strand.
CTAAAAGAAATCTAAAAAAAAATAGCCCATAAAAACCATTTATTCGGCATTTATAAAAAGTAGTAAAAAGAGCTATAAAAATGTTACTCGTAAAACAATACTTGTAATTTTGTGGGTAATAAAAATAAAAACACCAATTTTCTCAAGTTGATTCAAAAAGGTTGATATAGTGAAATCTGTCAATTTAGCATTGTAAAACTTTCCGGTTTTGATAAATCAATAGATATTATGTTAAAAACATACGTTTTTAAATTGTTTGAACTTTTATTAGGTAAAGTATTTATTCTGTTAAAATTGTTGGTCATCTACAGGTTTTGTATCTACACGTAATTTATAGGACATGAAATGTTTGTTTTATAAAATATTAATTATTCCTAACAATGACAATTTTACATAAATTCAAAATTAAATGGTTATAAGAATAAATGTTGGCAACCAATTAATCCTTTGATAAATTATAATTTCATTGTTAATCTTTATTGTCGAATATCTGTCTGGAAAATTGCAAATTTTATAGTTGTAAGATTGTTTTAAGATTGTAAAACATAACTAAATCAGTAAATTTGTTTCTATTACATAAGAATAAACGAGTTTTATAAAATTATCTTATGATGTGTTAAATAATTAACTGGCTAACTTTTCAAATATCTGAGATTATATTTTTTTCATCTAGAAAAATAGATTTTATTTAATTAGTCATAAGTACTATGTATTTAGATATTTTACCATATTTGTTTTAATGAAGGTATTAAAGGTTTTCTGATATTTTGAGAAAATTAAAAATAAAATTAATAAAATTATGTCTTAATCAGTAGGTAACTAAATAATATTTTTCATCAACGAATGAGATCAAATGAAATTTTTGGACAGCTTTTTCTTACTTAATCTAACGAAAATATAACATTGTAAAACCATTACGGAAATACATTCCTCTTTTCGCTCAAAATCTATAAAACTGAAATGAAACGGAGATAATAATATATCTATTAATCAGTATCACTAACAGATGATACACTGCTCGTATCATCATCGTCTGAGTACGAATTTTCTTTCTGCAAGTTAACTTCTCCAGTATTAATTAATTCTTCATCGTTATTTTTTAAGTTTGTTACCGAATGATCATCCCCGGTCGATTTCATTCCATGAACGTTGGACAATGAAAAAGGATTTTTAGCTACATCAGGTTCAATCTGCTGCATAATACTTTCGTTGCATGCGTCTGATAAATCTTTTTTCTAAAGTAAATATTATAATTACTAATAAAATAAAAAATACCTAACGGTTTATATAATAATAGTATAACCTTCATCAGTTCAGCAATTCCAAAATCCAAATCTTTCGAATCACCGCATGAGTTGCATGATTCCATTTTATAGTTTGCCAACATGTTTGGTTTATTGATCACATCCTCGTGCACCTGCTTCATTAGATTCTTTTGGAGGTCTTTGGTGTGATCGCTGATCTCGGACTCACCGTGAACCAACTCAGGCTTTACCGTCTTTCTGGGATTTCCCGTTGATGCCACTCGATCAACGACGACGCCAACGACATTAACTAATAATGAGTTCTTAGACATTTCCGTAGACCTAATCAAGCATAACCATAAAGTCCACATTTAATAAGTTTATAAAATAATAATCAATGTTTTAAAAATAAATTTACCTGGATTGTGGTGCAATACTTTGGTTTGATGCACATACGTAGCTCCGTCTTCCACCATAACTTTGATATTTGAGTTTTTCAACCTTGGATACTAGTTGGTCATTTGTTTCCTTTAAATGGTTTAGTTCTAGTTGCAGAGCTTTTGCTTTGTTTATCCCTACGTTCATTTGGTTTTGGTGGTTTTTATTTAGAAGTTCAATTTGTTTTATTAAATTCTAAGAATACAATTAAATAAAACAAAATCTATACTGGAATACCTATGATTTATATTATAGTTATAATATTTTATATTTATATACCTGGATTTTTGTCTCTTGATTTTTGATAATGTTTTCCGCTTCTTCAAGTTGATTGGACAATTTTTCTCTCTCGCCGAGCTGCTTGTTCTTGGTCAAGTCTAACAAATGTTTGTGTTTTTTTTGAACATCCAATAGCTTATTACTTATCGATTGGTTTTTGTTTTCCAGTTCTCTGTAAGAGTTTTTCATGTAATGTAGTCGAGTCTGAAGTGAGCGAATGTCTTCGCTGTACGACTTAATGACCTGAGGTAGTTTAACATGTGTTCCCTCGTATTTTGATAGGGCTTTCTCTTGCCTTTTTTCCATAATTTTCAAAATTCTATTTTCACTCATCAAATCCTTTGGCAAAATTTTTATTTATCTATAGGGATTTTATTTATAAGGTATTCATTAATCTTTTGGACTTACATGTACTTGTACCCGAGTCTCGGTCAATGCATTCTGCAGTTCTTTAACACGTAACATATTTTAACTGTTTTACATTAATAGTTCATAATTGGCAATATAAAATAATACGAAGTTACAACGACCAAATAAATATTTGTTGTATACCACCATACTGGGTCGTACTTTGTATACTGTTGGTTCCGTTGCTACGGACGTACAAAATCAATGGAAACGTGCTGAAAACTGTTATTTGTAGACTATTTTTATGTATATGAACGATAGTTTATGAAATAATTTAGGTTTTGATGATTATATGGTTCGTAAATCGTAATACCGAAATCGTTAAATCTAGCTTAAAGTTTGCACCATTCAATTGTAAAAAAGCACGCATTCAATGGAAACTTTAGTTGGCATCTATAATAAGCTTATATTTTGGGACTGTAGGGGATTATTACAACCATATAGTATGTATACTATATTAAAAAGAGAAAAATTTTATATAGTATTATTTGAGGCCAGATTAGCTTTTTAACTTGGATGGATTTTATCTTCAAATTCTTAGAAAAATAATTTTAAAGTATTTTCGGAGGTTATTTAAAAATGTATTAAAAAATAAATACTAAACAATTTTATATATGATTCACTTTCAGATTAATAAATTTAGCAATTGAAGGATTCAGTGCAACAACCATGATTTGATATACAACTTAGATAATTAATTGTATAACCTTAAACATTTTTATAAAAACAATAATAATATTATGGTATATTATGTTGAATTATATAAAATACCTATATAATATTATCATAAATAGATGACGATAAATAGTTGATGACTTTTGAATTTTTTTCCTTTCATCCTATAAAATGCTATGTTAGCTAAAAAGTTGTTTCATGTTCCATTAATTCAGAATATACTAATTTAATTTAATTAAGAAAAAAACTAATTTTCTTGCATTTTTAGTAAATATACATTTTTTTTTGTCATTTTTGTTGTAACTAAATTTATTGCGTATGTAAAAATATAGATTTTAATAATTAATATAATGTAATAAAATTATAATTATATTATTATATTAAATTAAAATGTAATAACTTCATATATTTTTTTTACTGTGCATTAAACTTAAAATTTAAATGGCTACTAAATTTTGTTTACGTACATTTTTTTTATTCCCATGTAATTTTATAAATTTTTTAGTGCATTAAAGCATTTTTAAATGTTTATAATTGTTGATACTTTTTTAGGTTATCAATATCCTATTTCTAATCTATAAGTTTTCTTATTTTATAGTATTTTCTTATAAATATTAAACCATTATAATAAAACATTAATGCATTTAACCATATTTATAACTTAAGATTTAATTGATTTAAGTCTACATTGATAACATAACTATATTATCAATGTGATAAACCGATTGTGTTGATTTTTGTTAATCTGTCAACATTTATACTTCAAACGCTTATAAAAACATTAATCGTATGTATTAGTGATATTTAAAAACTGTTGTAAGAATGAATCATGAGAATTTTGTTCTAAATGTTTAAGTTTTTTAACTAAGCATAACAATTTTTATAAACATTTATTGGAAAAAAAAAATACAAAATTACAAATAATAACCTGAACATAGTATAAAAAGAGTCTAAGTCTAAATATAAAAAAATGTATTTGTATGGGATAAGTAAAGTTTTTAGGATTAGTATTTTTTTAATCTAAATAATGAAAATTGTTATTTTACGTGTGAATATCCAATGTCATAAAAATATAAACTTTAATCACTCATATACAACTTGTGTGGCTTTACGCTGAACTTTTTATAAGTTTCAGTGAAGGCATTTTATAAGGAATCGTGTATTTATTACATTTTAAAATAATATAAGATGTTAAAATTAAAACATTTTTAAATTTGTATTTAGGTACAAAATAATTTGTAAACTATTATGATTTTAATAAATTTCATTAAAATATGTATTTTAACACTAATAAAAAACTGTGGCCATATTTGATATTTTTATTTGGAGTTGAATGACTTTTGACTTATAACTACTTATGAGGAACCTTGTAATACATGTTACTTACAGAATAGAAGAATATTCCGAAAGAGCGTACGAAAGAGCAATATAAAATTTGAGGGAACTAGAGAGCTTAAATTCTGTAGACGTGCGTATGACAAAGCCAAGAATATTAAACGCACGACAGCAAACTGTCTCAATATGGTAATGAAATTCAATATTACGTTTCATGGAAATTCAGAATTTCGTTTTAAAACGAACTGAAAGAAATTTATCATTTAAAAATAAATGTTGTCAACATTTTGTAACACACACATAACACATTGCTTGTACTTTTTCCTCTTTACCAATTTATTAAACAAACCAAAACACTAATTTAAGTATACCTATATATATATATACTATTTAATATTATATATTCAGTTTTTGAATTGCATATAAAATAAACAATAAACATACTACATAAATATATAATAATGATAATACATTTCTATTCCCAAAAATAAATAAATATAAGCAATAATTGTACAAAATGCAATGTGTTATCTGTATAACAAAATTATTTCAATTTTTTTTTTTTTTAATTCATTTATTACGGCTTTAACATTATAGTCATTAGCCGGGAACAAAAACATATTTACATGTTATTTACAATCATCATAATATTTAAATAAAGGTAATACAGTAGTGTAAGTAATAATAAAACATATTTTTAGTTACTATTTAAATTCTATTGTATAGATTGGTTATTTTAAGGAATGTTATTAAACAGTTAAAATTGTCCATACTTAAAATATCTTTTAATGTTAGATGTGGAAAAATCGTTCTTTCTTTGGTTAGATTTGGGCATTCTAGGAGGTGTTTTATGGATATAAGTGCAAGTTGTTGCAGAGTTCGCAGGTTGGTCTCGGTTCTCTTCTCATTAAGTGGACGTGGGTTATATTTGTGTGGCCAATTCCTATTCGTGTCCATATCACTTGTTGTCGTCTTGTACTTAACGGAGGAGTCGGGTTTAGTGCCAAAAAAGGTTTTATTTGGCATAACTTATTATTCTGTTCCTTGTCCCAGAGTCGTTGGTGAGCCTTATTGCTACGTTCTAAGGCGGTTCGAGCAGTGTCCTTATTGTGCAGTGAGTCTTCTTTAGCTGCTACATCAGATTTTTCATTTCCCGGTATATTTTTGTGGGCGGGTATCCATATGAAGGATACCGAATGGGGGGCAAGGGAAGAGGCTCTTCTTCTTGTATGTTTTTTTATTTCAAATTTATATATATATATAATAGACATTCATTTTTAAGACATAGTTACATTTAATCCAAAATTGAACTAATCTACATAATTCAAATAAAACTGCATACATATTTTTAAATATTTGATTGTAAAAATATTAATGTGAATTTATATGAGTTTAATAAAATTATAATTATCTGCGTGGCATATTATATTTAAAAAAAACAATGATATTCAAAATAACATTAAATTACAATTTATGATATTTATTTCAAGTACTATCTATAAGCAACCCCACAAAATAATAAAAATGAACACACGATAATAATATACATAGTATATTCTATTACATTGTACAAATATAAAATTATGTTAAAATATTACCAAAATAGACTTTAAATGGTATACTACTAAAAAATAAATGGTTTTCATGTCATTATTGCAAAAAGCAATTTTCTACATAATAGTAAATTGGCAATATAGGAGAAAAGCTTTTCTTATGTGTATCTATCTTAAGTAATTCTCTCAAAAGTCAAAAAAGCGATTCAACTAAACTACTAAACACAAATGAACTCGTACATGAGAGAAACAGTTTTCATATGATATCTGACAACCATTTTCTAGAAATGGTTTTTGAAAATGCATAATATTATGAGACTTATTCAGTATACTACGACTTTATTATGAGATATATAAAAATCTTAAATTGCAAAATGTATATTGATAAGTGGGAAGTATAATGATGTCGAATGATGACATAATATAAATATAAATGCTTTTAAAATTATAATTTCAATTGAATCATTATTAATATAATATTTTAATCCAAAAGCTTTTTAATATAATATACACAAATATTTATTTCAAACTTAATGAGCCATAGGTACCAAGTTTTATATTATTATTTACAAGCATATTTTTTGTAAATTTGGTAATACAATATAACATGTATGCCGTATGGAAACAGACCTTTTATAAAGAATTCAATTAAATTAATACAATTCATTTTTAATTTATATTAATGAGTATTAAAATTTATTATTATTCTATATAAAGTAATTATTATTTATGTCTATACCTGCATATAGGGGACAGATGGGACGAATCCAGTTCACGGTACCTGATCAGTTGATTAACACGGGCGATGGTCCCACGAGCATAACCCTATTATTTACAATTATGAGAAATCTCCAGTGTTTGGGTATACAATATTATGTTGGGACCGTTGTTTGTCCCGTGTTCGTTTAAACAAGCGACGGGGATGACTAACGTTGGTCAGGAAGACGATCAGACGTGTCGGGTGGGTCACAGTAAGTCTGAGAAAAAGCGCGTCTTCCTAGCCGATTGATCTTTAGTTCTAGGCCGATGCGAGTTGACGTGCGAAAGTTAACTCTCCGTCGGTCTTGGTTGCGGGTCGTCGATTCTATGATCTAAGATATCATTGGTTACTGTACACCCACCAACCGGGCCGTTGTCAACTTGTATTGATGTTATAGATGTAACGTGGTTAGGTAAGCAACCGTCACCAAAGTACGTTCCGGCGCGTTGGGTAGGCAACCGCGGTGACACGGTCCCTTTGTGTGTGCATCGATTCGTAGTTGGTGGTGAGAATTTACGCCGTAGCGTGGTTGCTGTTTAGGCAACTACCGTGATAGCACTGCGTTTTAGCGACCACTCGAGTCATCGACACTATCCGCTAGTGGCATGATTTAGCGAATCGCTGTTTGGTAGTAACAGTACATGTTAAACGTATAAATAAGCATCATGATTTGTAAATACAATTCGTAGGTTTGTGGCTTTTAATTTCTTTATATACGGTTACCTAACCTAACCAGTGTTGGGAATAGATAACTAAAAAATTATCTAGATACGATAAGATATTTTTAACAAACTATTATCTAGATAAAAATAAAGATAACACAAATGTAATTTATTTAGATAAAGATAAATACAACAATACATTTATCTAGATAAATATAATTTTTTTACACTTATTTTTATTGTTTTTTTATTTATTTTTAAAATGGATGGGGAAATAAACCTATACCTAATTAATTTTAATATGCTCATTATGGCTAGTAGAGACTAGGAACGATGTATAGTGCATGCCTGCACGCAGGTTCTTGTATTATCATAATACCGTCGTTGGCAATTATAACAAGAAATATATTCTTCTAATTTTATAAATAATTTATATTATATAAGAATTTTAGTAACATTGGTTTTATAATTTTTTAGGGGCGCTAAAATATTTATCTAAATACATTTATCTAGATAAGCCCATTTTTTATCCAAGCTAAACATTAAATAAATCGTAACATAATTATATAGATACTTTAAAAGATAATTTATTACAAAAAATATTATCTAGATAATTCCCAACACTGTACCAGTGTACCTAACTAACGTATTCTCTAGGTATATTATTAATTGTTATTAATTATTGTTTTAACTAGTTACGCGTGCTATTAATAAGGTAAATTATTATCTTTAAATCAAAATATGAAAATATTAGTAAATAATCGCATAATATTTATTTATTTTTCTAATACAATTTTTACATTTTACAAACTTAAAATTACTATAAACATAAATATACAAAAATTTACTTTTTGGATAATAGGTATGAACATTGAAAATTGAATAAAAAAATATACAAGTTAAATTAAAGTTATTATAGTGAAACATGTAGTAAAATGTAATAACATTTTAATAAGTTAAAATTAACTTAAATTTTAACTTATTCACTTGTTAATGCCCAGCTTTTTAGTGTAGATAGGTACACTAAAAGTTATTTAAAAACTATTGGCTTATGTGTATTAAGTAGTATGTTAAAATATAAAATATTA